>NC_085930.1:188642500-189242500 GCF_028885625.2 Pongo pygmaeus
AGACTTTCTGATTAAAGGTCTTTTTTTCTTTTTTAATAAAACACATGTGTCTGGTGTGGTATGAATTTCTGAAATTCTGCCTTCCTATGACTCCTAGTTGCGACCTGAGTTTCTTTCTCATTTAATCAATGTAGATGTTCCTATATTCAGTAACACTTACTTCTATAGCCTTAAATAGATCATTTTTTCTTCTTTATTTTGTGGAGATGGGGGTCTTGCTATGTTGCCTGGGCTGGTATTGAACTCCTGGCCTGAAGCAATCAATCCTCTTGCCTCAGCCTCCCAGAGGGCTGGGATGACAGGTATGGGCCACCCACGCCCAAACAGAGGTTTAAAGAGCTTTGGAGAAACCAACCTCATCCTCCAATCTTTTTTTTTTTTTTTTTTTTTTTTTGAGACTGAGTCTCGCTCTGTTGCCCAGGCTGGAGTGCAGTGGCGTGATCTCGGGTCACTGCAACCTCTGCCTCTCGGGTTCAAACAATTCTTGTGCCTCAGCCTCCTCAGTAGCTGGGATTACAGGTGCATGCCACCATGCCTGGCTGATTTTTGTGTTTTTAGTAGAGACGGGGTTTCATCAAGTTGGCCAGACTGGTCTCAAACTCCTAACCTCAAGTGATCCACCTGCCTCAGCTTCCCAAAATGCTAGGATTACAGGCGTGAGCCACCGCGCCTGGCTAGTCCTACAGTCTTATATCCCAACAGGTTGTGCCAAACTAGGAGCTTAATCTGTAAAATACTTGAGGCAGGGATAGGTTCCTTGTCTATTTTGGCTTTTGGCTAAGCAGAAGTAGCTCCTGCTCTAGGCAGCTTGAGGCAGAAAGAGAAAGAACAGTTGAATTGACTTACCTCCCTCCTTGTTCTTCTGCCAGCTGGTGTTATTCTTTTGATAGTTCTCTGGAGCTGAAAGAAATTTAGAGAGTTTGCTGGAGATGTTTTTGTGAGTGAGGTATAGCTCATGTCTATAAGTCATGCCTGCTTACTTACCTAGATGATTAAACATGGAGCAAGATGATCAAGATGACCAAAATTTTATTGAATTACAGTTGTAAGTGGAAAAAATGACTGACTTACTGCATGGAGAAGTATTATGTCAACCTGTTAAAAGCTATGGAAATTAAAATGTTCATGTATATACAAAATATAAATGACATGTAAGGTAAAATTACAGTGATCAATTTACAACAAAGAA
This sequence comes from Pongo pygmaeus, assembly GCF_028885625.2. Lineage (NCBI taxonomy): Eukaryota > Metazoa > Chordata > Mammalia > Primates > Hominidae > Pongo > Pongo pygmaeus. The sequence continues at coordinate 188,643,690 of NC_085930.1, forward strand.
ATTAACAGAGTAGTTTTCCAGCTTGTTTGATTAATCAAGCAGGTTTACTCTTGAATCCATAGCATTTCTACAATTTAATTTGGACAAAGTTCTATCCCAAATCAGCCAGGTTTTAAAACTGAAATGTTAAGGGTGGATTTTTAGCTCCGCCAGGATTGGTGTGGATGATGATAAATACTTTTTTAAAAAATTAAGTATTATTGTTTATAAGACATGGGTTCCAGCTGTCTCCCTGGCTACAGTGCAGTGGCCTGATCATAGCTCACTGCAGCCTTGAACTCCTGGGTTTAAACGATCCTCCTGCCTCAGCCTCTGAAATGGCTGGGACTACAGTTGTGTGCCAGCATGCCTGGCTAATTTTTAAACATTTGTTTAGAGATGGGCTCACTATGTTGCCCAGGCTGGTCTTGACCTCCTGACCTCTATTGTTCCCCCGACCTCAGCCTCCCAAGTAGCAGGATTACAGGTGTGAGCCACTGTGCCTGGCAAGAATTTATACTTAGGCATAGGAGATGTTTCTGGATTAGTTAAGAAATTCTGCTATCAGTAGGAGTAGAGGTTTAGAGTTTTACCTCTTGGAAGTATCCCTTGGAAGGGAGCTCTGAGATTAAATGTAATCAAACACTTATTGAGAGCTTTCTATGGACCAGGCACTACACCAGACTCTGGGGATTACAAAGGCAATTACCTGTCCTGGTACTCAAGGTGTTAATGATCTAGTGTCATTTTTCTTTAAAAAAGAAAGCACCTGCATTTTTCATCTTGAGCAAATATGGTAACTCTAACCAAAGTGATTTACTCAAGGTTCAAGTCATAGTTGTTTTGGAGAAAGTAAGTGTCAGATGCACTGTGGCTGTCAGGCACATGGTGGGTATTAAATAAACATGGTTGGTGTTCATTGAATGTGGATTGAAGGTTAAATGACTGATCTTAAGTTTCATGAGGAATAGGTTTGCTTTATTGAAACTGGTTTTCATCTTCCAAAATAGTTTTCAAACATTCCTTTAAAGTACTACGTTGATTAATACTGCAAAGTTATAATCTAAAATGTGACATTACCTCTGTCTAACCTGTACTGTTCATGTGAATGGGAGTTTGACTTTGGGAATAAACATTGAAAATTTGCAGGAAGGACTCACCTAAATGTATAATGAAATGTGATTCCAGGTATGAAAAACCAGTGATAATTTAAAGGATCATTTTGTTGATTTAAATATATATATATCTATAAAACAGGTGTGGTGGCACATGCCTGTAGTCCCAGCTACTCAAGAGGCTGAGGTGGGAGGATTCCTTGAGTGCAGGAGTTGGAGGCTGCAGTGAGCTATGATTGTGCCACTGCACTCCAGCCTGGGCATCAGAGCAAGACCTTGTCTCTAAAAAACAAAAACAAGACCTGGCTCAGTGGCTCATGCCTGTAATCCCAACACTTTGGGAGGCCGAGGTGTGTGGATCACCTGAGGTCAGGAGTTCAAGACCAGCCTGACTAACATGGAGAAACCCCATCTCTACTACAAATACAAAATTAGCCAGGCGTGTTGGTGCTTTCCTGTAATCCCAGCTACTCGGGAGGCTGAGGCAGGAGAATCGCTTGAACCTGGGAGGCAGAGGTTGCGGTAAGCTGAGACCATACCATTGCACTCCAGACAGGGCAAGAAGAGTGAAACTCTGTCTCAAGAAAAAAAAACAAAAAACAAAAAACAATGGTAACCTGAAACACTAGTTCAAGCAATGATGGGAGTGGGTAGTCAGACTTGCCTCATGGCCTCCACCCTTTGGAATTCAGGCACAACTGACCAGCATTAACATTAAAACAGAAAACTTAAGATGGACAAAGCAGATTCTTTGTAGCAGTAAGATACCAACATGACAGATAGCAGGCCCTGAAAGAACTCAAAGTATTTTATCCTAAAATATCTTTCTTTGACATATTTTGAAATGGCCCTGCAAAGCTGTCTCTTGTGGCAAAAAATTTACATTCTATAAAGAATCCTTTTCTCTTTTTCGGTCTTTTTCCTGATACAGGAGAGAATTGTTAATAACTAAGAGTCTGGCACCTTTTGAAGTCTGATGGGAAACATTTACAATCTATTCTTTCTGAAGCCTGCTACCTGGGGGCTTCGTCTGCATAATAAGAATCTTGGTTTCCACAGCCCCTTATCTTAACCCAGACCCTTTCTTCTATGGATTCTAGGCCTTTTAGATAAACCCTTTAACCAATTGCCAATCAGAAAATCTTTGAATCCACCTATGACCTGGAAGGCACTCTGCTCCCCTTCGCTTGGAGTTGTATCCTTTCTGGCCCAAACCAGTGCGCAGCTTACACGTATTGATTGATATCCTAAAGCTTTCTAAAATGCATGAAATCAAGCTGTAGCCTGGCCACCTGGGGCAGATATTCTCAGGATCTCTTGAGACTATGTCGTGGTCATGTCCTTAACCTTTGCAAAATAAACTTCTAAACTGATTGACACTTGTGTCAGTTACTTTTTGGGTTATACCTTAAATATACACAATTTTATTTGTCAATTATACCGCAATAAAGCTGAAAAAATGAGATAAACCACATATGAAAAAGTAAAGCGCAAGTAGAACAAATAATTTTTTAATTGAAAAAAAATAGGAGTGGCCTGCACAACAAACTATGAAAACATATTCTAAGATTATTATTGTATTGGTACAGAAATAGATGTGTCAAGATCTGCATGACACATTATTGAGTGAAAAAATAAGATGCACACTAAGTTCAGTATACAAATGTTAATCACACCATAAAATAGCAATAGTAAAAAAAATTAAAAGGTCCTATGTAATTTATAAGCACATTAAAGCTTGAGAAACACTGAGGAATACAGTCCTTTCCATGAGGATTGTAAGGTCTTAAACCTTAGGAAACCATTCTTTCCTCTCTCTCTTTCCACCACAGTCTTACTCATTTGAGTTTCTCTAGCACCCAGTAATACAGTGCTAGTGTATTGGGCTAAGACAGTTTTAGAAAATGCAGAAACATACTAATGTTAATATGGTTACAAGACAGTTCTGAAAGTGATGGCATCTTCTCTGCCTTCGTTATACTGAGGCCAAGGAACTCAGTCTTACGCAGTCATGTGTCACATAACAATGTTTCAATCAACTATGAACTAGATATTCCACAGTGATCCCATAGATTACAAGGAAGCTGAAAAACTCCTATCACCCAGTGACATGGTAACAGTGAAGTGCAGTGTTTGTGGTGATGCTGGTGTAAACAAACACTGTTGTATAAAAGTATAGCAATACAATTAGGTACATGCAATATACAATATTTGACAATGATAATAAGCAACTATGTTGCTGGTTTATATATTTGCTACACTATACTTTTTATTGTTATTTTAGAGTATACTCCTACTACTTATAAAAAGAAAAAAGTTAACTGTAGAACAGCCCCAGCCAGGTCTTTCAGGAGGTATTCCAGAAGAAAGCATGGTTATCATAGGAAGTGACAGCTCCTTGTGTGTTATTGCCCCTGAAGCCTTCCAGTATAGACGGCAAGATGTGGAGGAGGGAGACAGTGATATTGATGACCCCGACCCTGTGTAGGCCTAGGCTATTGTTTGTGTTTATGTCTAAGTTTTTAACAAAAATTTAAAAAGTTAAAAAAAATTAATTGAAAGAAGCTTTGAGAATGAAGATATAGAGAAAGAAAAAAAAATATATATATATATTTTTTTTTAATGGAGCCTCACTCTGTCACCTAGGCTGGAGTGCAGTGGCACGATCTCTGCTCACTGCAACCTCTGCCTCCTGGGTTCAAGCAATTCCCCTGCCTCAACCTCCCAAGTAGCTGGGACTACAGGCACGTGCCACCACTCCAGCTAATTTTTTGTAGTTTTAGTAGAGACGTGGTTTTATCGTGTTAGCCAAGATGGTCTTGATCTCCTGACCTCGTGATCCGCCCGCCTTGGCATGGCGTGTAGTGCTGGGATTACAGGCGTGAGCCACCGCGCCCGCAAGAAAATATTTTTATACAGCTGTATAGTGTGTCTGCTTTTTAAGCTAAGTGTTATTACAAAAGAGTCAAAAAGATAAAGAATAATTTAAAAGTATACAAAGTAAAAAAGTTACAGTAGGTCCGGCACCGTGGCTCACGCCTGTATTCCCAGCACTTTGGGAGGCCAAGGAGGGTGGATCATGAGGTCAGGAGATTGAGACTATCCTGGCTAACATGGTGAAACCCCGTCTCTACCAAAAATACAAAAAATTAGCCGGGCGTTGTGGTGGGTGCTTGTAGTCCCAGCTACTTGGGAGGCTGAGGCAGGAGAATGGAGTGAACACAGGAGGCGGAGGTTGCAGTGAGTTGAGATCGCGCCACTGCACTCCAACCTGGGCAACAGAGCAAGACTCCGTCTCAAAAAAAAAAAAAAAAAAGTTACAGGAGTAAGAAATATTTTTATAAATTTAGCATAGCCTAAGTGTATGGTGTTTATAAGTGTAGTAGTGCACAGTAATGTCCTAGGCCTTCACATTCACTCACCACTCACTGACTCACCCAGAGCAACTTTCAGTCCCGCAAGCTCCATTCATGGTAAGTGCCTTATACATGTATACCATTTTTTAATATTTTATACTGTATTTTTATTGTACTTTTTCTATGTTTAGATACACACGTACTTACCATTATGTTATAATTGCCTACAGTATTTAGTACAGTACCATGCAGTACAGGCTTGTAGCCTGGGAGCAATAGGCCATAGCTTACAGCCTAGGTTGTACCAAGCTACTCCATCTAGGTTTGTGTAAGTACATTCTATGATGTTTGCAAAATGACAAAATCATCTAAGGATGCATTTCTCAGAATGTATCCCTATTGTTAAGCAATGCATAACTGTAATTAGAAGTTGTTTTCTAGTCACCCATAGTTGACTTTTTGAGGTGAGTAGTATTCCTCTCATATAAAAGAGCTATGGGATGTGCATGTAAAAATATACTTTGAGGAGGCAAAATGGAGAGAACTCAGGTAGCAGAATTTTAAATTTTAAACAAAGTAGATATTTGGTTAGTACACCCTTTCTGCAAGACAAATTGTCAATGTGTACTAACAGCATTAAAACTCTTTGACTTAGATCCTAAAGATGCACACAAAGATTAATGAAGGAAAATTTTGTATGTGCCAATTATTTATATTAGAGAAAATTTATAAATACAATAATTATATGATTAATTAAATTATGATATAGCCACATAATAGAGGCACAAATATTATTTTTTGTTTGGGAAAAACTCACTAAATGTAAAGGTAAACTCACAAAATGAAAATTAAGTATGTGTCTTTCAAAGAGAGGTAAAGAAAAAAATTTTAATGACAATTTTATACAAAAACATTTATACAGCAATAATAACTGAAAAGATATACCAAAATGTCAACATTAGTTATTGCTCAGTTTCAAATTATGGATAAATTGGATTAATTTATAATTTTCAATATTCACCAAATTTTCTTATAATGAACACATATTATTTCTTATTTTTCTTTTTCTTTCCTTTCCTTTTCTTTCTTTTTCTTTTTTTTTTTTTTTTTTTTAAGAGACAGGGTCTTGCTCTGTTGCCCAGTCTGGAATGCAGTGGTGTGATCTCAGCTCACTGCAGCCTCAACCTCCCAGGCTCAAGTGATCCTCCCATCTCAGCCTCCTGAGCACCTGGGACTACAGGTGTGTGTCACTATACCTGGCAAATTTTTTGTAGAGACAGGGTTCTGCCATTTTACCAAGGCTGGTCTCCAACTCCTGGACTCAAGGGATCTGCTTGCACCAGCCTCCCAAAGTACTGGGATTACAGGCGTCAGCCACCACACCAGGCCATGAACAGGTATTATTTCTATTACTAAAAGAAAACGTTTAAGTAACACCAAAATATGTAGTTGGTACTCCTTGATTATTGCTTCTGATTTTAAGTCTTGAGTTGGAAAAGGGAGCATACTTTTGATGGAGCATTCTAACACTTTTTTCCTACTCACTGCCACTGATTTAAGTGACCCTCCAAGGACACCAAATTCACTTTTTGAAAATGACAAAAGTTGGCGGGGCGCGGTGGCTCACGCCTATAATCCCAGCACTTTGGGAGGCCGAGGCGGGCAGATCGCGAGGTTAGGAGATCGAGACCATCCTGGCTAACACAGTGAAACCCCTTCTCTACTAAAAATACAAAAAGTTAGCCAGGCATGGTGGCACGCGCCTGTAGTCCCAGCTACTCGGGAGGCTGAGGCAGGAGAATCGCTTAAACCCAGGAGGAGGAGGTTGCAGTGAGCTGAGATCCTGCCACTGCACTCCAGCCTGGGCGATAGAGTGAGACTCCGTCTCAAAAAAAACAAAAAGAAAATGACAAAAGTCTGACTACAGACATCCTTTCCCTTATTCTTCTAGTAAATTCTAGCATACAATGGTAATTCTTTCCAAGGTCAAAAGCCCATTTCTCTTACTGAAGGAATTTTTTTTTAAACTTTTGATTTTGGAATAATTATAGATTCACGGGAAGTTGCAAAGATAATACAGAGCAGTCCTTTGTACCCTTCACCCAATTTCCTCCTGAAGCAACTTTTAATTATGAATTATTTCACTTATTTTATTCTTTTTTGTTTTTCTTAGAGACAAGGTCTCACTTTGTCACCCAAGCTGGAGTGCAGTGGCATGATGATAGCTCAATGAAGGCTTGACCTCCTAGGCTCAAGCAAACCTCCCACCTCAGCCTCCCAAACTGCTGGGATTACAGGCATGAGCTACCATGTGTAGCCCATTTGTTTTTTTCTTATAGTTGAGATTAGTGCTGGGAAGTGATGTCAGTTCTAAAGGCAAATCCAACAGACTGTTCTGTTTCTCTATTTTGAAATCACGGAAATAACTTTTTTCTAACTTCCCGTAGTTTACCCTGAGTCACAGATGTTTGAAGAGAAATTCCAGCCTGTTATATAAGTTCTACTGCAATATCAATATGTAAATGTAACCACTTGGTTGTAGTTTTGGCTCAAGAGTGCAATTGTGCTACACTTCTCTATTATATGAAATTACCCAGCACTGGCAATTACTTTCTTTGGCTTGGAGGGTATAAAGGATGAGAAGAAAGAGGGTAGAAAAGATGATTTTGGTTGATATAAATTAAGACTTCTTTCCTGTCATCTTTGATTTGTTTGGCTTCATCAATTTGCAACACTGAGGCTTAAAAAAATAATAATTGGTCACGCTGCATTGGCTCATGCCTGTAATCCCAACACTTTGGGAGGCTGAGGTAGGAGGATCACTCAAGCCCAGGAATTCAAGGCTTAGTGAGCTATAATTGTGCTACTGTACTCCAGCCTAGGTGACAGAGTGAGACCTTGTCTCTAAAAGATAAATAATAATAACAGTATTCAATTAAGTCCCTTTTTTTTTTTTTTTTTAGATGGAGTCTTGCTCTGTCTCCCAGGCTAGAGTGCAGTAGCATGTCTCGGCTCACTGCAACCTCCTCCTCCTGGGTTCAAGCGATTCTCCTACCTCAGCTTCCTCAGTAGCTGGGACTACAGGCGCACGCCACCATGCCTGGCTAATTATTGTATTTTTAGTAGAGATGAGGTTTTACCATGTTGGCCAGGCTGGTCTTGAACTCCTGCCCTTGAGTGATCTGCCCGCCTTGGCCTCTCAAAGTGCTGGGATTACAGGCAAGAGCCACTGCACCCAGCCAAGTCACATATTCTTGATGATGAGATTTACACCTGATTTAAATAGAGAAAACAATACATTTTTTGCCAAGTTGCTAAAGTGAAAGCACTGCAGCACAGAAGCAGTAAGAGTCTATAGTTAAGTATAACATTAGAGTACTGTGACCTGGAGTCATGTCTCAGTCTGTTTTGGGTTGCTGTAACAGAATCCCAAACTGGGTCTTTTTTTTTTTTTTTTTTTTTGCTTTTTTTAGACAGGTTCTCAATATGTCATCCCCACTGGAGTGCAGTGATGTGATCACGGCTCACTGCAGCCTCAAACTCCAAGGCTCAAGTGATCCTTCCACCTTGCCCTCCCAAAGTGCTGGAATTACAGGCATGAGCCACTGTGCTTGGTTCAAGACTGGGTACCGTATAAAGAAAAGAAATTGATTCCTTATCATTCTGGATGCTGGAAAGTTCAAGGTCGAGGGGGCCTGAGTTTGGCAAAGGCCTTCAAGCTGTGTCATCCAATGGCAGGAGGTGGAAGGGCAAGCAAGGGTGAGAGCAAGAGACAGAGACAGAGAGGGCCAAACTTGCTTTGTTTTATTTTTATTATTTATTTATTTATTTTTTTTTTTTTGGAGAGAGAGTCTCGCTCTGTCCCAGGCTTGAGTGTAGTGGCACAATCTTGGCTCACTGCAACCTCCACCTCCCAGGTTCAAGCAATTCTCCCACTTCAGCCTCCCAAGTAGCTGGGACTACAGGCACGTGCCACCACACCTGGCTAATTTTTTGTATTTTTAGTAGAGACGGGGTTTCACCGTGTTAGCCAGGAAAGTCTTGATCTCCTGACCTTGTGATCCACCCACCTCGGCCTCCCAAAGTGCTGGGATTACAGGCGTGAGCCACCACACCTGGCCCGAACTCGCTTTTTTATTTTTATTTTATTTTATTTCGTTTATTTTTTATTTGTTTATTTACTTTTTTGAGACAGAGTCTCAGTCTGTCACCAGGCTGGAGTGCAATGGCGAGATCTCGGCTCACTGCAACCTCTGCCTCCTGGGTTCAAGCAATTCTCTTGCCTCAGCCTCCTGAGTAGCTGGGACTACAGGTGCATGCCACCATGCCCAGCTAATTTTTTGTATTTTTAGTAAAGACAGGGTTTCACCATGTTGGCCAGGTTGGTCTCAATCTCTTGACCTCGTGATCTGTCCACCTTGGCCTCGCAAATTGCTGGGATTACAGGCATGAGTCACCATGCCCGGCCCTGAACTCGGTTTTATAACAGTCCACACTAGTGATAATGAACACACTCCTGCAATAATGACATTAACCCATTTATGAGGGCAGAGCCCTCATGACCTAATCAACTGTTACTTATCCCACCTCTTAACACTGTGACAGCGGCCATTACATTTCAACATGATTTTGGAGAGGACATCCAAACTGCCTCTGGTCCACCAAAACTCATACAATATACCTTCACTCCATCCCAATAGCCCCAAAAGGTTTTAACTTGTTCTAGTACTAGCTCAAAAATTCAAAATTCAGAGTCTCATCAAAATCAGATATGGGTGACAGTCAAAGCACAATTCATCCTGAGGCAAATTCCTCTCCATCTGTGAGTCTATGAAATCAATAAGTTACATGCTTCCAAAATGCAATGTTGGAACAGGCATAGAATAGGCGTTCCTTTTCCAAAAGGAGGAAATGGGCAAGAAAGGGGTAACTGGTCCACAGAAAATCTAAAACTTAACAGTGAAAACAGCATTAAGTCTTAAAGCTGGAGAATAATTTTATTTGACCCTATGTCCTGCAACCTGGGCACAATGGGGTTGAGGTTTGGCCTCCCGGTGTCTTGGGCAGCCCCACCCCATGGCTTTGCTGGGCTCAGCCTGTGCTACAGCTCTCTAGGGTTGGAGTCTTGTTCCTGCAGCTCTCCCAAGCTAGTGTCGCAAGCTGGTAGCTCTACAGTTCTGGGGCCTCAGGAGTGGCTCCACTCCCATGGATCCACTCGGAATTGCTCTAGTGGGGACCCTCTTGTAACTCCAACCACATTTCTGTTCATTCTGTATTGCCCTAGTAGGGGCTCTCTGTGATGGTGCTACCCTTGTGACAAACCTCTACCTGGCCTCCCAGGTTGTCTGCAATGTGCTTTGAAATATATGTGGAGAAAGCCATGTCCCCACAGCTGTTGCATTCTGTGCACCTGCAGAATTAGCACCACGTAAATACCACCAAAGTTTACAGCTTGTACCTTTTGGAGCCACGGATTGAACCTCACCTGGACCTGCTTGAGTTACAGCCAGGGCAGCTGTGGAGCAGCTTTACAAGGTCAGCCTGAAGTTTTTAAAAAATCTTTCAGTTCTGATTCTCTTTTAATTATAAATCTCGTCTTTAAGTCTTTTCTTTTCTCTTGCACCTCAAGTCTTTTCTACTCTCTCTTGAAGAATGTGGGGAGTAGAGACCCAAGGTGGCTCTGGGCAGCAAGCCAATAGAAGGTGCTCTGAAACTATACCCTGAAGACAGTCTGCCCTCCTAGATCTCTGAGCCTGTGATGATAGGGGCAGCCTTAAAAATATCTGAGTGCCTTTGGAGTCATTCTCTCACTGTCTTAATGATCCCTTCTGTATGTATTAGTCACCTTAGCAAACAGTTACTTGCCAAATCCTTGGTTTACTCTCCTGAACACACTTTTTAAATTCTTTACAAGGTCAGCCTGAAGTTTTAAAAAAAATTTTAGTTCTGGTTGTCTTTTAATTATAAATCTCATGTTTTAGTCTTTTCTTTCCTCTTGCATCTTACTGTATGCAGTTAAGAGTAGCCACACAGCTCCTTCAATATTTTGCTTAGGAATTTCTTCCACCAGATATCACAGTTTATTGTTCTTAAATTATGTTTTCCATAAAGCCCTCAGGTTTTATGGAAATTTTAAGAAATTCCACCAATTTCTTTGCAACTGTATAATAAGAATGGCCTTTGCTCCAGTTTCCAGTATCTTGCTTCTCATTTTCATGTGAGACCTTATCAGAATGATCTTTCTATCCGTATTTCTACCCACTCTTTTATCACAACCACTTAAGAAGATTACACTGGGCGTTGTGGCTCATGCCTGTAATCCCAGCATTTTGGAAGGCCAAGATGGGAGGATCACTTAAGGCCAGGAGTTCAAGACCAGCCTGGTCAATAAAGCAAGACCCTATCTCTATTTTTTTAATGTAAAAAATGAAAAAAAAAAAGATTTAGGCTATCCCTATTTCTGGGGTCCTCCTCTGAGCCCTCACTAGAATTGTTCTTACTGTTCCATTCATGACACTATAGGTTTTTTTCTATCTTGCTCCTCTAAATTCTTCCAAGCTCTGTCCATTACCCGGTTCCAAAGTCTCTTCCATAGTTTCAAGTATTTGTTTTAGCAACAGTCCCACTCTCAGTACCAATTTTCCTTCTTAGTCTGTTTTGTGTTGCTATAACAGAATACCATAGACAGGGTAATTTATAAAGAAAAGAAATATATTTCTTATAGTTCTGGGGGCTGGGGAGTCCAAGATCAAGGGGCTTACATCTTGTGAGGGCCTTCATGCTGTGATATTTTCTGGAAGAAGACAGAAGGGCAAGCAAAGATGAGAGTGAGAGACAGAGAGAACCAAACTCACTTTTAGAATAATCCACTTTCACGATAACAAACCAACTCTCACGATGGCAACATTAAACTATTCATGAGGGATAACCCCTTATGACTTAATCACCTCTTAATGGTCTCACCTCTTAATACCATCATACTGACAACTAAATTTCAAAATGTGTTTTGGAGGAGACATTCAACTCATAGCAGTTATTCTGCCATTTATGAGCTGTATTGTCCTGAGCAACTTCCTATTACAAAACATTTCATCTGCCTGATCCATAGTAAACAGTTAGGAAATATTAGTAAACATTCCTATTGTGGCAATTACAAATAGGTAACTCACATCCTTTGAGATTCCCTTCCATTTTACTAAGGTTTTGCTGTTGTTGTTTGTTTGTTTTGTTTTGTTTTTTGGGTTTTTTTTTTTTCCATTAGGGCCTCACTCTGTCACCCAGGCTGGAGTGCATTATCATGGCTCACTTACAGCCTCAACCTTCTGAACTCAAGCAGTTCTCCAACTTCAGCCTCCTGAGTAGCTAGGACTACACATGTGCACAACGACACCCACCGATATGGTTTGGATCTGTGTCCCCACCCAAATCTCATGTCAAATTGTAATCCCCAATGTTGGAGGTGGGGCCTAGAGGGAGGTGATTGGATCATGGGGCAGAGTTCTCATGAATGGTTTAGCACCATCATCCTAGTGATGTTCTCATGATAGAGTTCTCATGATATCTGGTTGTTTAGAAGTGTGTAGCATCTCCCACCTCTCTCTCTTCCTCCAGCTCCAGCCATGTGAATATGCCTGCTTCCCCTTTGCCTTCTGCCATGATTGTAAGTTTCCTGAGGCCTCCCTAGAAGCAAAAGTCACTATGCTTCCTGTAGTGCCTGCAGAATCATGAGCCAATTAAACCTCTTTTCTTTATAAATTACCCAGTCTCAGGTATTTCTTTATAGCAGTGTGAGAATAGACTAATACACCCAACTAACTTTTCTATTTTCTGTAGAAATGGGGTCACTGTCTTGCCTATACTAGTCATCTTATTCAAGAAATCTTTAAACTCAGTATCAAGTTGCATATGTACTAGGATATTGTTGAATATACAAGACACCAAGACACACCTCTAACAAGTGATTCTATACAATCCCTGGTGCCCATTTTATTTTAAATAGTTGAAATAATCTTCTCCCAACATGTTTTCCCAGGAATTGACCAAACTTTCTGTCTGCCCCTGAAATCTACTTTTCTTCATACTTGTATTTATCTCTTACAGCCATTCAAACAATTTAACATTTTTATGTTCACTTCAGGTAGGAGTTGAAAACTATTTGGGAGAAAATCAAATGATATTACTGACTATAGCACCTCCACTTATCAGATCAAGAGCCCAAACAAGAATAATTTGATTTTATCTATCCAATGGAAGCAATGCCTTAATTGCAAAGAGAAAACACATGCACGCATGCATACGCGCGCGCACACACACACACACACACACACACACACACACACACACACACAGTCATTTTGCCAAGCTAATGGAGAAGCATTTTCCTAAATCACTAAAGTCGTCCTGTGAGCCAATTGATTAGTTCAACTAAAAGCAAAAGAAACATGTAAGTGCAAACGTATAAGAGCATCTATTAAAAAAAAAACTCAAATTGCTATAAACTCTTCTTAAATAGCAAATATCAGAATTATATTTTTCAAATGTTCTTAAGTGCTCCAGCATCTCTTAGAAATATTGCACATTCTCAGGTCATAGAATTACAGAACTTTAAAAACATAAGTGTATACCAATTGCTATGGTTTGAATGTATTTCCCAAAAGTTCATGTTTTGGAGAACGAATCCCTCTGCCCACGTGAATAGATTAATGTCAGCTCTTCCTTGTGAATGGATTAATGAATTAATGAGAGATCTACTCTCATGAGTGGATTGATGTCACTATCACAAGAATAGGTTTGTTACTGCAGGAGTGGCTTTGTTAAAAAAGCAAGGTTTGTGACTCTTTTGCTCTTGCCCTCTCATATGATGTTTTCTGCAGTTACAACACAGCAAGAAAGGCCTCGCCAGATGACAGTGCCATGCTCTTGGACTTACCAGCATCCAGAACTGTGAGTGAAGCTTCCTTTCTTTATAAATTACCCAGTCTGTGGTATTCTACTATAGCAACAGAAAACAGACAAAGACAGCAACGCTTTATTTTACAAATCAATGGTGTTCCCAATGGAAATGACTCTTAAAGGCATAAGATACATCTGGTGACTTAGTCCAGATATTCTGACACCTGTAATAATGGCAATAACAACTTACAAGTGCATAGCTCTGAACACTTTTCCATATACTATCTCTCTTTAGCTCAGTCTTTAATTCTCCTTCTCTCCATCATAAATTAGCTGCCATCATTCTCAAGGCCCTGGCTTTTTCTAGGAGGATCCTGGAAATAAGGATCCTCTCGGGGGATCCTGCACAGCTCTTATGTCATAGGATGCACTTCACCCCCCAACCCCATCTACCAACTACTTGATACTGTCATCAACTACAGAGGGGTTTTTGTTTCTTATCCATGTCCACATTGATAAGATAGTGTGTAAAGAAGCAAAATTCATTGTTACAAAACTCCCACAGATTTAACACTGGCCTTTTCTTGCCCATGGAATTTATCTCTTGGTCAGTCAGTCTCTACCTGATTTTTCAGATACAGTAAGCATTTGCTAAAATAATCAGGACTCAATGCAAACTAATTTCAAACTAAAGTTGTAGATCTTCTGAAAGACACCAGAATTCCATGAGCTCCATGGATGTAAATAAAATTAATCCTGAGAAAGAAAGTATCTTATCTTCCTCCTAGTTTTTCAAAGACAGCCAAAGTCATTGCTAATGAAGGCCTGGCAAAGTTAAACTTTTTTTTCTTTTTGAGACAGGGTCACTGTCACCCAGGCTAGAATGCAGTGTTGTGATCAGAGCTCACTTCAGCCTCTACCTCCTGGACTCAAGCAATCCTTCTGCCTCAGCCTCCCAAAGTGTTGAGATTACAGACATGAGCCACCATGCCCATAGCTAAGCTTCTTTTTTAAAAAACTTTTATTTCAATTTTTTAATTTTTTTAGAGACAAGGTCTCACTATATTGCCCAGGTGGGTCTTGAATTCCTAAGCTCAAGTGATCCTCCTGCCTCAGCCTCCCAAAGTGCTAGGATTATAGGGGTGAGCCACTGTGCTCAGCCCCAAACTAAATAAAAGAAATTAGATGAAAATCATAAAATAATAGGTAGTTTTAAAAAGAATGATTTAATTAATAAATTGATGCACTATCTTTTCTATCACACTGTTTAAATATCAAATATATTTTGCTCAATCAATTGCTCCAAAATAAAGTCGACGTGATTCACTCTGAGACTTAGGGCATAGTTTCAACTACAACCTACATTTTGCTAAACACCACATGAAATAAATTTGTTTTTGTAAGTTTCTACTTTTATTTATTTATATTTAATTTTTTTTCACTTTGCTGAGACAGGGTCTCGCTCTGTCGCCTAGGCTAGAGTGTGGTGACACAATCACAGCTCAATATAGCATCTACCTCCCTGGCTCAAACGATCCTCCCGCCTCAGCCTCCGCAATAGCTGGGACAACAGGTGTGCACCAACATGCCCGGCTAATTTTTGTGTTTTTTGTAGAGACAGGGTTTGACCATGTTGTCCAGGCTGGTCTTGAACTCTTGGGCTCAAGCAATCCTTTCACCTCAGTTTCCCAAAGTGCTTGGGATTACAGGCGTGAACCACCACACCTGGCCTGCTTCTTTTAAAAGTCACGTTTCAATCAAATGTTTACTCATTGTTTTCTGTGAAATTATGGTTCCCTATTTAAATGACCTTTTTGTAATTCCATAGATCCTTAGAGAGGGAAGATAGGCACATATCAGCAAAGATTAGAAGACTAGAGGCTCAGAAAGTACTTAGAGTAAAATGTTAGGGTGGGTTCTCTCTTGAGTGGTGATGATGCAAGTGGTTATTATTTTCATCTGTGAACTTTGTTAAATTTTTCAAAATTTTCTAAAAATTAGCAATTCTGCTTTTGAAATATGAAAACATGATTTTATTCTGTATAAAACATTTATTTTTTAAAAGACAGAATTCTTCTTTCCTTCCATCTCCTCATAATTCCCTGCCCCTACTAATGCCTTGGGACATTGAGGCTGTAGTTCCTCTCTACTAAGACGCTAATTATTCTCACTGTTTTGAAGGGTAGAGCCATGTCTACTGCCTGTCATCACACTGCAGTTAATCTTCACTTTTGCAGCTCAAAATTAAAATAATTTATAATTTTGGCATTATTCCAAGGCTTTTCATGACTCTCCCTTTCAAGGTGAGGAAGGTGGTATGGGTCCCATATGGCAGGTGGAAAAGTCTTAATGTTTTGGTATGACTTTTCTGGTCTCAGAATATGAAGTTAGCCCTGAGAAATAGGGTGTTTTACTTTTCTCCCCATAAAAGTTAGTGGGAACTTTTACAATTTCTATCCTTCATCATGATGGGTATGAGAAATTGTTGGCCTGAAGCCTTTCTTCTAGCAATAATCCATTGCACCAGTTGTCTGAGGTCACTCTGATTTACAATAATAAAACCATGATGGCCTCATATATAAGAAGTCGTAGTCATTTTGTTCTGCCTTCCGGACAACAATGGCTCATTTCCTTTCTATCTAAAGGACAATTTAATGTTTTTTTTTCTTTATTTCCTTTATTTGTCTGTTTTTCCTGTGTATACCCTGCCTCCTTGCACAAAGGAGTAGAATATTTTTTCCCTTCTAATGCTTGACTTGCATAGCTGACCACAAAAGACATGTATAGTAAAAGAGTAAAATAGAAATAGGAATTTAAAACCCAGGACTGAGAAAATTATTTAAAAATCATAGTGAACTTATAATTAAACTATATATATACTATTTTATAAATAAAGTTATATTACTCAGTTTATATTATAAATAAGTAGTATCAATAGTAAGATCAGGACAGGGGAAAGGCCCATAAAGGCACAGGTCTTGAAAAACTGTGTAATATAGTTATTATAGCTGAGCCTCAAATTTCACTCTAAGTTGCCTGGCAATAAAAGCTTAAAAGAAAAAAAGAAAGAAAGAAACCATCAGCATAATTTCATTTCCCTCCATTAATTCAGTGGGGGACTATATAGTAGATTTACTTGATGAAGCAATCATTGAAATCACAAAAGGCAAAAAAATCTGTGACAAAAAGACAGTTGTTTCTCTTGATTCTAAATATAACCACTGTTAAGACTGGACAAAATTTTTATCTCTTACCAGATAATGATTTAAATAATTTTGTTTTACTCTCTGTAGATTATTTAGATGGCTTATTTCCATTTTGATTTTAAGAGAGTTTTTTCTTTTCTGATACTATCCTAATAGTAGTATCAGGCTAGATAGATTGAGGCTAGAATATGTTAATTAATTAAAGTCAAAATATTTGACAAATTTTATTACAATCAATATAATTTAAAAATTTTGAATCATCCTCTACCCATTCCCTCTCAAAGCTGTTTAGTCTCCTGCAATTGCAGAATCTAGAGCTAAAAAAAGGACATTAGAACTTTTTTAGTTCAACCTCCTCATGTAGTAGTTATGGGCATGTTGTCTCAGCGTCTTGATCTCTGAAAATTTATAAAGTACACATTTCAAATTGTGAAAAACATGACTCTCAGAAAAATATAAAATGAGTACATATCAATAGTATTCCTCAATTAATGAGGGAATCTGTGAGATGTTAAAACCAGTTCACAGTAGTTGAGAAACTAGACTTATATAGGCAAACAAATTGATTTCGACCTAAGATTTAGAATTGGTTAACCCTCTAGCAGGGCCAAATATATGACCCTTCGGGTTCTGTTCCTCCAGATAAAAATTATTTGTATCCCTACTGGACAAATATAGTCAATTCTTATTATTTACAGATCCCATATCTGTGAATTTGCTTACTCACTACAGTTTATTTGTAACCCCCAAATTAATACTCAAGACACTTTCGTGCTCCTTTGAGGCCATGCACACAGCAGCAAAAAATTTGAATTGCCTGATGTGCCAATTCATAATTAAGTTTCAAAGAGGTGACACGACCTTCCTGTTTCAGCTCTCATACCGTAACCAAATGTCCTTTTGCCATCTGTATAGTGCCATTTTTTTTTTTGCATTTTTGTGCTTTTTGTTGGTGATTTCATTGTTTTTAAATGGCCCTTAGGCATAGTGCTGAAGGGTTGTTTAGTGTTCCTAAGTGCAAAAAATCTGTGATGTGACTTAAAAAGAAAACATGCGTGTTAGATAAATTTTGTTCCGACATTACTTATAGTACTGCTGGTCATGAGTTCAATGTTAATCAATCAACTATATCAACTATATCTAGTATATATATCTATATATGTGTGTGTGTGTGTGTGTGTGTGTATGTCTTCAAACAGAAATACACATGAAACAAGATTATGTGTTGATCAGTTGACAAAAATTTTGTATCTTGAGACTTATATTTGCCATAGAAGAAATGATTCAGTATTTGCTAATTCAGTGTTCATGGTAACTTTTTTTTCGTTTTTTTTTTTTTTTTTTTTTTTGGAGACGGAGTCTTGCTCTGTTGCCCAAGCTGGAGTGCAGTGGAACAATCTCTGCTCACTGCAAGCTCCACCTCCTGGGTTCATGCCATTCTCCTGCCTCAGCCTCCCAAGTCGCTGGGACTATAGGCGCCTGCCACCACACCCGGCTAGTTCTTTTTGTATTTTTAGTAGAGACGGGGTTTCACCGTGTTAGCCAGGATGGTCTCCATCTCCTGACCTCGTGATCCGCCCACCTTTGCCTCCCAAAGTGCTGGGATTATAGGTGTGAGCCACCATGCCTGGCCCATGGCAACTTTATGGAACATAACTGCTATGAATAATGAACTCTATTGTACCTGTAAGTTAGTCTCTGCCCCTACAGAATTAAGAAATAGCTTGTAAATAGAAAGTCAAGACTAGCCCTGTACTGTATGTCAACCCAGTATTTCTTTTGCTTATTTCCATTTGGGTAATATATCTGGCAATATTTAATTAGCTTTGTAAAATGTCTTGACATGTAAATGCCTTAAGTTATGAAACATAAAGCAGGATATACTTCTCTGGTAATACTTTGACCAGTACTAGGTGGAGTGTATTTTTCTCCTCTTAACCCCCAAATTGCACTGTCTTGCAATATATAAAACTCAGTATCTTATATAGATACTGGGCACGATGGCTCATGCCTGGAATCCCAGCACTTTGGGAGGCTGAGGCGGGTGGCTTACTTGAGCTCAGGAGTTCAAGACCAGCCTGACCAACATGGTGAAACTCCATCTCTACTAAAAATACAAAATTAGCCAGGCATGGTGACAGGCCCCTGTAGTCGCAGCTACTCAGGAGGCTGAGGCAGGAGAATCATTTGAACCCAGGAGGTGAAGTTTGCAGTGAGCCAAGAATGTGCCACTGCACTCCAGCCTGAGTGACAGTGAGACTCCGTCTCAAAACAAAACAAAACAAAACAACAACAAAAACTCACTATCCCAGCACTTTGGGAGACCGAGGCAGGTGGATCACGAGGTCAGTAGTTCAAGACCAGCCTGGCCAAGATGGTGAAACCCTGTCTTTACTGAAAATACAAAAATTAGACAGTTGTGGTGGCATGTGCCTATAACCCCAGCTACTCGGGAGGCTGAGGCAGAGAATTGCTTGACGTGGGAGGCAGAGGTTGCAGTGAGCCGAGATAGTGCCACTGCACTCCAGCTTGGGCGACAGGGCGAGACTCTGTCTCAAAAAAAAAAAAAAAGTAAAAGATGCATCTTCTGTAATTTGCCTTTCTTCCAGTCATTGTAAATATTCTTCAAGTCATTCTTCTGTTAAAATTTTAAAAATAATCATGAGTTTATTTGCTTAATAAATCCCTTATTATGTGGACATTTCTTTGCTGATTTTGCATTGTTCTCCATCTTACTATTGTGATATTTATGTCAGGAGCTCTTAACCTAGCTTTTCCAATTTCCAGCTATTATCATTCACCTGTGCCTAAAGTTGCAGTCTTTGTATATCTTTCAGCTAAATAAGAATATGCAAATACAAAAAGAAAACAAGAATATCCCTGACATCTCTTACAGTAAACCAATGAGCCACCCTAGGATTCCAAAGGAATTTCAAGAGGAGCTCCTGGTGACATAGGACAAGTTTTGATCCTGTTTCACTGATGTGACAGAGTACAAGCACAGTGAAGCCCAAAGAGAGAATCTGAGGAGGTTGACACTGGCCAGCCCATTTTTAAAAACAAAAGTTTTGCTCCAAATCCAGCAAGCTGAGTAGACACACAAACTGCTGCACTGCTATGAGCTGCATTACTAGGGAAAACCTAAGGCTTAAGAAACAGCTTTAAATCAATAATTAGAAAGTTGTCTTGCCCTGTGAATGGTGAGCCTGTGCTTGCAAATTAGAAGAATAAAACCAAAACTGTTTAAACATCGGGCCTCACAAAATAATCGTAAACTTCTTTCAAAAACATATTGGCATAAACCAAGCTGGAGAAATTGGGCCTGTAATTAGACAACACTTCTATTTAAAAATGCCTCTTCTAAGGAAAATTTCAGACAGAGAAAGCTTTCATCCAAAGCATGGGACATTTCATTATTTCAAAATCTAACCAACTCCATTTTAAATAAGAGTCATTTAGTGCAAAATGTGCTTACTATGAATGTCTTTAGACTTGGAAAGCAAAATATAGAATATTTAATAAGCCAATTCCTACCAGTGTTTAACAAAGAAAGGCATACTGTTCACTGCAATGAATATGCCAATAACATTTGAAGGAAGAAAGATGATACAACCATAGTCTTACCATATCATCTTATTTTGTTAGAGAAATCTTCTTCAAGTGTTATAAGCACCAAAAATTAAATGTTTTAAAGTGGGTCATATATGGTGAGAACTAAAAATAAAATCCTAAGTCCTTCAACTGATTAAACAGACCCCCTCTTGGCCAAAGGAGCCCCAGAGAAACCTTAAAAACTGAGTTCCCAGCCATGACAGCATGGCAAGTCAGATCCCCTCCCTTTTGCAGTTTAGATCCAACAACTGACCAACATTAATGTTAAAACAGAGATCATAAGACTGACAAAACAGTAGCAATAAGATACGAAATTATAAATAAGACCTAAAGCCATGCCAAGCAAAAGTTAAGCATGCCCTCCTATACTTAAAAAATAAACTATGTTCTAACTGCCACAAGGTTTTTTGTTTGTTTGTTTGTTTGTTTGTTTTTCTCTAGCAGCTAAACAAGCACTGGCCTCAAGATAAGCAATATTAAAACACTTGCGGCTTGGCCAGGCACGGTGGCTCACACCTGTAATCCCAGCACTTTGGGAGGCCAAGGCGGGCAGATCACTTGAGGTCAGGATTTGAGACCAGCCTGCCCAACTTGGTGAAACCCCATCTCTACCAAAAAATACAAAAATTAGCTGGGCGTGGTGGCGCATGCCTGTAGTCCCAGTTACTCAGGAGGCTGAGGTGGGAGAATCGCTTGAACTCAGGAGGCAGAGGTTGCAGTGAGCAGAGATCACACCACTGTGCTCCAACCTGGGCAACAGAGTGAGACTCTGCCTCAAAAAAAAAAAAAAAAAAAATCCACTTGCAGCTCATCCACTGACAGACACTGAAGAACTGATTCTCCTGTTCCAAAAGCCATCACTACAGCTTTGATTGGACAAAAGAGTGATTTCCGTAACCTTCTCCTGATAAGACTACTGACCATGGGCTGGTTCTGATAAATTTAGAGAGGCTACACATTTGTGAGCCTTTGAGTCCCTGCTTCATCTTTTGACATACAGGGCCTAACTGCAATGCATTTAAATGTTAAGTCCTCCACCCCACAGTGAACATGGGATGCAAGTAACATGTGTGTTTTTTCAGTATGCATGTGTTAGGACCCCCCCTTCATGAATATTCATAGCTCCTCCTGTAACCTGTTGAATATGTATGCTTAGCCAACTCTTTCAGCATAAGTTCCTATTCCAATCCCTCCTTCTTGGAAGTACCTGCTTCCAGCTTCAACCAGAGGCTTACACTTCCTGCCTGTAGGTTGTGATCCCCTTCTTAAGATATGAAGCTCTCCTTTTAAAATTTATAAATTGTGTGATTTTGAAGTTGACAATAGGAACAATGCTAGATTTGAAATTGAAAATGCTCTAACTATAAAGTATAGGTTTTAGTTATAAGAGGTGATTATTTTATGACCAAGTGTTCATGACTCTAAAATACCTGTCTTGGCCATGCATGGTGGTTCAGGCCTGTAATCTTAGCACTTTGGGAGGCTGAGGGGCAGATTGCTTGAGCTCAGGAGTTCGAGTCCAGCCTGGGCAATATGGTAAAACCCCATCTCTACCAAAAATACAAAAAATTTGCCAGCATGGTGGTGTGTATCTGTAGTCCCAGCTACTTGGGGGACTGAGGCAGGAGGATCGCTTGAACCTGGGAGGTTGAGACTGCAGTAAGCCAAGATGGCACCACTGCACTCCAGCCTGGGTGACATAGTGAAATCCTGCATCAAAAAAAAAAAAATTTTATATATATATATAAATATATATACAATAAAATAACTACCTCTATTTTAATTTGAAATTATTTATTTTATCAGAAAATCATTATGAATTTTCCATTCAGAAACACAAAACTTTTATAAATACCATATCAATTAAAAGGCATAGTTTTTTAATGCCTATGCCCTATCTAACATTCAAAAAGCTTAAAGTATTTTACCACAAAAGTCATGTTAGACAATTTGGTTATCAAAATAAAAAATGGAAAATAAAATGCTACGTAGAATAGAATAAAATATACCAGTTCCACAAATGTAACACATACTGGTTTCTCATTATGCTTATCTCTGAGCCTCCAGTCAACTAACACACACAAAGAAATACAAGTTGCATAATTCTTACTATAACATCAATGTGACGGTCTCAGCACTTTGGGAGGCTGAGGAGGAGGATTGTTTGAAGCCAGGGGAGTTCAAGACCAGCCTGGGCAACAAAGCAAGACCCCATCTCTACAAAAACAAAAATAAAAAATTAGCTGGGCATGGTGGTACATGTCTATAGTCTCAGCTGCTCAGGGGGCTGAGGTGGAAGGATCACTTGAGCGCAGAAATTTGAGGCTACAGTGAGCTATGATTCTGTCCCTCTATTCTAGCCTGGGTGAGAAAATGAGACCCTATCTCTAAAAAAAATGTTTAATTAAAAAAATTGAAAGAAATATGCTATTTCTGCAGGCAATCTTTTCCTGATACTAAATTCTAAAAGGAGGTGAAATTAACATTTATTTTCTATCTTATGTATGCTGGAGAATTGACATACATTATATGATTTAATTCTCTCAGAGTGTATCATATTAATCTATTTTCTATTTCTATGAAATGTAGCTAGGACTGTCTAATTCCAAGGTTTATGCACTTTCCACATTTCCCAACTGCTTTGCATACAACACTTTAAACCCTATAATGTATCAAGATACATCTTAAGGACTGTACTAGAAACTCAGAATCATTATTTGTATGGCCATTTCTTCTTTTTAACCTCTACAGAAATTGAGGACATATGTTTTTAAAAATGACTTAGTAAGTTTTAGTTCTGGGTAAGATGGAGTAAGCACAATTCATTCTATTTCACCCACTGAATGTAAGTATAAAACCTAGACAGAATGCGTGGAACAGCTATTTTCAGACTCTGAGAAACAAAGACAGCAGATGTACTGAAGAAGATTAGAATTTGAAGTATCTTTAAACTGGCAATGACTTTCATATTTTTTCCCTCCAATATCCCC
Source organism: Pongo pygmaeus (assembly GCF_028885625.2). Lineage (NCBI taxonomy): Eukaryota > Metazoa > Chordata > Mammalia > Primates > Hominidae > Pongo > Pongo pygmaeus. Next base: position 188,666,840 of record NC_085930.1, read on the forward strand.
TAACCTGAACTCAAGACAGTGCCAAACTCAGAAGTACAGTCAAAACATGCAGCCAGGTCAATTGTCTGTTCAAACAAAAATATCAGCTTCCTTCATAGGATTTCAAAAAGGCCCTGTGTTAGTTAGGATTCTTCAGAGAGCTAGAAGCAATAGAAAATAGACAGATAGGTAGGTAGGTAGTTAGGTAGATCAATAGATAGAGACATATATGAGAGGGGATTCATTAGGGGAGTTGGCTTATGTGATTATAGAGGCCAAGAAATTCCATGACAGGCCGTCTGCAAGCTGGAGACCCTGGAATGTCAGTAGCATGACTCAGTACAAATCTAAAATCTTGAGAACCTGGAGGGCTACTGGTATAAGTCCTGTTGTCCAAAGGCCAAAAAAACTGAATTTCTGATGTCCAAAGAGAAAAAGAGTGTATCCCAGTTCCGAGAGAGAGAGAGAGACCAAACTGCCTTTCCTTTGTTTTTATTCTAGCTAAGCCCCTGGCCGATTGCAGGGTGCCTACCTACTTTGAGGGTGGATCTTCCCCACTGAGTCCACTCAAATGCACATGCCAATCTCCTTTGGAAACATCCTCACAGACACACCCAAACATAATGCTTTATCACTTCTCTAGGTATTCCTTAAACCAGTTAAACTGACACCTAAAATTAACCATCACAGGCTAAGAGCCTTATGATATTCAAAACGTCCAGGCACAACCCAAAATAACAGCATTGGAAGAATAAGTACAATCTCAACTCATATGAAAAAAGACGATCAATAGATGCCAACAACAGAATAACACATACGTTAGAATTATCTGACAGTTTTTAAAGCAGCTATTATAAAAATTCTCTAAGAAACAAGGGTGAACACTCCTGAAACAAACAGTTAGACAGAAATTCTCAGCATAGAAATAGAGAACATAAGGAAGAACGAAAGGGACATTTTACAAAGATGAATAAGAAAAGGTTCCTGTGCTCAAAGAGCTTGCAATCTAATTAGAAGAATAAAAAATTTTTAAATTACAATAATACATAAGAGAATAGAGCTTCAAATTAACAGGCTGAAATCTATTCACAGGTTTCAACAAAGTCAGCCAAATTATGTGCCTACATGTGAGGTGCATAAATTATGACAACACATTATGGAAGGTGCTATGATAGAATCATGAACAAAGAGCAAAAGGATCACAAAGAGGAAATGGTCAAACCTAGGGGAGTAGAGAAGGCTTAGGGTAGATATATTATTTAGCATTAGGTTGTCCCAGGAATGACAAAGACACAAAAATTAGTGACAGTTATTTTTCTTTCTTGTAAAAGTCCATATGGAAGTATTCTGGAGCTGGTATAGAGGCCATACCATCCTCTGGACCCCAAGCTGACTGCAGCTTTCTCCTCCACCATTTCTAAGTTAGGTCCCTTGTCTTCCTGGTCCAAAATGGAGTTGTAGCCATCCCAGACATGTTTCAAGCTGCAGGAAGGAAGGGACAGGAAGGGGCAAAGATTTTACCAAGCTATTTTTGTAAAGGAAGTTTCTCTGAAGCAGTTGCTGGCAGATTATTGAGCAGAAATTGGTTACATCACCATTCCTAACTTTAAGAGAAACTGTGAAATGTCATGTTTATTCAAACAGCTAGGTATCAATCTAATACCTAGGAGATCTGAAGTGACATCAAGATAGAGAACTAGAAGGTTTCAATACCTGTCTGCCCCATGGAAACAGCAAAAATAACAACTAAAGAAATAAACATCTACACACCAATTAAAATAGTTCTAGGAGCACTTTGGAGTACAATGAAGAAATAGCAGAAACCATGTGAAGCACAAAGTAGAAAAGTGTAAGAAAATATTTTACCTGGGCTCTCATCTCCCAGAGTTTTGAGGCACCAAGAGTGATACCTTCTGAGAGGTTTCTCTTTTCCCTTTGTGGGAAAAAGGAGAGCAAGAAAACTCTAGCAGCCCTCATTACCATTGCAGACACCTGTAGCCTTCACCAGGAAGGACCTCACAGTCTTCACAGATGCTGAATCCACTTGATCAAGCTGCCCAAAGTCCATGCCACTGTGCTTCCCCTAGGAAAGGAGCAACCACTGCATCCCCACCCCAAGATCTGAGCTACTGTGATACTACACCATCCATGAGGCTGGAGCTGCTGCTGTGCTGCATGCCAAACCCTAGTGCCAGTGCCAGACTTGCTACTATACTCCACCACACCCAGAGTCATGCTGCTGCTCTGCCCTGTTTCCCCAGGGCCCGAGCAGCCGTAGTACCTCCTTGAGACCTGAGTTGCCACTATGTCACATACCCTGCAGCCCAAGAAGCTGCATTGTACCCCAGAGACCTGGAACCTAGCAGTATGGGCAATTGGTACATATCCAAGCCTAGTACACCAGCACCATCACTGTAGCAAGCATGTCCATGCCCCAGGACCTAGGCTCCATGTTAATTCCACATGCCCTTGTGCCCAGAACCCTGTCTCTGCAGCCATTCTGAGCACCTCTGCCTTGAAACCCAGTGTTGCTGTGGCTGCCTATGTGCCTGCATGCCAAACCTGACGTCAAGAAAGATCCCTTCAGTTAGGACTTTGCCCCCTCAAGGTAAAAAGAAACCAGAGGGACCCCAGCAGCTTTTGACACTGAAGTCCACAACATCTTTTGCTGCCACTGCTGGGGCTCCTGTCACCACTACAGATACCTGCAGCCTAGGCTGCTGAGAACTCTTAATATCTTTGCCAACAGAGACTTCAGCTTATGGAGTTGCAGGGAGACTATGCCACTGTGTCCTCCCCAGAATGACAGCTGCCACACCTCATCCAGCTGATGCTCTCACATTCACCCACAGTTAAAAGACTGTCTCCACTAAAACAGTCTGTAAAGCCTGGAAGAAGTGATGGCTCCCTCAACTGTGCACACATCAATACCAGGCCTCAAGAAACTCAAAAAGGCAAGGAAACATGATGCCACCAAAGGAACACAAAAAATTTCTAGTAACCAACTCCAAAGAAATAAAGAGCTACAAAGTGCCTGGAAAGGAATTCAGGTTAATTATTTTTAAGGAAGCTCAACAAGATATGAGAGAACACAGATAGATAACTAAGTGAAATTGAGGAAAACAATACCATAACAAAATTAGTTCAACAGAGAGATGAAAATCATAAAAAAAGAACCAAACAGAAATCCTAGAACTGAGGAATACAATGATTGAAATAAAAAATGCAATAAAGAGCTTCAACAGCAGACTCAATCAAACAGAAGAAAGAATCTATGAACTCGAGCACAAGTCTTTTGAAATTATCCAGTCTCAAAAGAAAAAAAGAATAAAAAAGTGAAGAAAGTCTTTAGGACTTATGGGACTCCATTAAGCAAAATAATATATCAATTATAGGGGTCCCAGAATGAGAAGAGAGAGGAAAGGATGAAAAGCTTATTTAAAGAAATAATCGCCAGCTCCCAGCCTTAGCACTACTATCTTGGAAACCTCCGTGCCATGAAAACCAAGTGGAGGAAGAAGCGAATGCACAGGATGAAGTGTAAAAGAAGAAAGATGAGGCAGAGGTGTAGGGAAAAGAAAGAGATAAAAATGGAGTTTCTTATGTCTTCCTTTTCTACATAGACACAGTAACAGTCTGATATATGTAGAAGTCTATGTAGAAAAGGAAGACATAAGAAACTCTATTTGATCTCTCTTTCTTTTCCCTATAAGAGGTCCAAGTAATCCACTAACTTGTGCACCCATGGAGGCCACAGGAACAGAAACACGGAATGCTAGAGGCTGGGGATGCTAGTACAAGTTGTTGGACTTCATGCTACTGTCTAGAGCTTGTCTCAATGGATCTAGAACTTCCATTGCCATGTGATCACCAAAACTACCTCGGACACCGACCTAGCTCATAACCAAAACAGTCCATATTGATCATTTTCCCTGGACCTGTGGCATTCTGAACTATTTCTGTGTTCACTTGTGGCCAAGTGTAACAAGCATACAATAAATCACTTCTTCTGCTATCTTAGCTGAAGAAGAAAGAAAGAGAAAGAAAGAAAGAAGAGAGGAAGGAAGGAAAAGGAAGGAATGAATGAAGGAAGGAAGGAAAGAAAAGGAAAGAAAAAGAGAAGGAGGGAGGAAGGGAGGGAGAAAAAATCACTAGCTGGGTGTTGTGGCACATGCCTGTAATCCCAGCTGCTCAGGAGTATGGGGTGGGAGGATTGCTTGAGGCCAGGAGGCTGAGACCACCCTGGGCAACATTACAAGACCCCATATCAAAAAAAGAAAAAAAAAGAATGAACAAATGAACAAAAGAAAGAGAGAGAGAGAAAGGAAGGAAAGAAGGAGGGAGGGAGGGAGGAAGGGAGGGAGGAAGGGAGGGAAAGGAGGAAAGAAGGAAGGAAGGGGCCGGGCGCAGTGGCTCATGCCTGTAATCCCAGCACTTTGGGAGGCCGAGGTGGGCGGATCACGAGGTCAGGAGATCGAGACCATCCTGGCTAACATGGTGAAACCCTGTCTCTACTAACAATACAAAAATTAGCTGGGCGTGGTGGCAGGTGCCTGTAGTCCCAGCCACTTGGGAGGCTGAGGCCGGAGAATGGCATGAACCCGGGAGGCGGAGCTTGCAGTGAGACAAGATCCTGCCACTGCACTCCAGCCTGGGTGACAGAGCGAGACTCTGTCTCAAAAAAAAAAAAAAAAAAAAAAAAAAAGAAGGAAGGAAGGAAGGGAAAAAAAATCACTGAAAACTTCCTAAATCTTTGGAGAGATATGATATCCACAGCCATGAAGCTCAAAGGTTCCCATTCAAGTATAACTCAACGAGAACTTCACCAAGACACACTACTTAAATTGTCAAAAGCTGAAGGCAAACAAAAAAAATTGAAAGCTAGCTGGGCATGATGGCGTGTGTCCATAGTCATAGCTACATGGGAGGCTGAGGCAGGAAGATCACTTAAGCTTAGGAGTTAGAGACCAGTATGGGCAAGATAGCGAGACTCTGTCTCAAAGGAAAAAAGAGAGGCTGAGGTGGGTGGATCGCCTGAGATCAGGAGTTCAGGACCAGCCTGGGCAACATGGTAAAATCCCAACTCTACCAAAAACACAAAAAATTAGCCGGGTATGGTGGCACGCACATGTGGTTCCACCTACTTGGGAGGCTGAGGTGGGTGGATTTCTTGAGCCAGGAGGCAGAGGTTGCAGTGAGCCAAGGTCATGCCACTGTACTGCAACTTGGGTAACAGAGTGAGACCCCATCATGAAAGAAAGAAGGAAAGAAAAGAAAGGAAAGGAAGGGAAAGGAAAGGAAAGCAAAGGAAAAGAAAAGAAAAGAAAGAGAAAGAAAGAAAGGAGGCAGGGAGGCAGGGAGGGAAGGAAGGAAGGAAGGAAGGAAAGAAAGGAAGGAAGGGAAGGAAGGGAAGGAAAGAAGGAAAGAAGGAAAAGAAAGAAAATTTTGGAAACAGAGAAAAGTGACTCTTTAAATACAGAGGAACCCACATAAGGCTGTCAGTGGATTTCTCAGCAGAAACCTTGCAGGCCAGGAGAGTGGAATGATATATTTGAAGTGTTAAAAGATAAAATTTCAACCAAGAATACTTATCTAGCCAAACTGTTCTTCAGAAACGAAGGAGGGATAAAGTCTTTTTTAGGAAAACAAAAACTGAGAGAGCTCATTACCACTAGACTTGCGTTATAAAAGGAGTTCTTCAGGCTGAAACAAAAGGAAACTAATTAGCAATATGAAAATATATGGAAGTGTAAAATTCACTGGCAAAGATAATATGTAGTCACATTTGGAATACTGTAAAACTGTAATGGTGGTATGTAAATCCTTTTTAGCTGTAGTACAAAGACAAAAGTATTGAGAAACAATGATATCTACAATTTTTTTAACAGATTCACAATATGAAAAGTAAATTATAACATCAAAAACATAAAATGAGGGAATAAAGGGTAGAGTTTTGGTATGTAATTAAAGTTAAGTTTTTATTAACTTAAAATAGACTGTTATAACTATGTTTCCTGTAAGCCTTATGGTAACGACAAAGCAAAAGCCTATAGTAGATACTTAAGACATAAAGGGAATTAAATCAGAGCATATCACTACAAAAAAACAAAACAAAAACAAGCCAAAACAACAACCAATCAAATCACAAAGGAAAATAGCAAAAGTGGAAGAAGCAAAATAACAACAAGACAGTCAGGAGACAACAAACAAGATGGCAACAGTATGCACTTACTCATCAACAATTATTTTAAATGTAAATGGATTAAATTATCTAATCAGAAGACATAAAGTGGCTGAAATGATTAAAAATAAGACCCAACTATATGCTGCCTACAAGAAACTCACTTTAGCTGTAAGGACACATAGGCCGAAAATTAAAAAATGGAAAAACATATTTCATGAAAGTGGAAACCAAAAGAGAGCAGGGGTAGCTATACTTATATGAGACAAAATATACATAAAGTCAAAACTGTAACAGGAGACAAAGAATGTCTTTATGTAATGATAAAGGGATCAATTTATCAAAAGGATATAGCAATTATAAATATATATGCACTCAACATCAGAATGCCTCAATTTATAAAGCAAATGTTAAAGAACTAAGGGAGAAATAAACAGCAATACAAAAATAGTAGAGGTCTTCAACATTCCACTTTCTTTTTTTAAATTTTATTTTATTTTATTATACTTTAAGTTTTAGGGTACGTGTGCACAATGTGCAGGTTAGTTACATATGTATACATGTGCCATGCTGGTGTGCTGCACCCATTAACTCATCATTTAGCATTAGGTATATCTCCTAATGCTATCCCTCCCCACTCCCCCAACCCCACAACCGTCCCCAGAGTGTGATGTTCCCCTTCCTGTGTCCATGTGTTCTCATTGTTCAATTCCCACCTATGAATGAGAATATGCGGTGTTTGGTTTTTTGTCCTTGCGATAGTTTACTGAGAATGATGATTTCCAATTTCATCCATGTCCCTACAAAGGACATGAACTCATCATTTTTCATGGCTGCGTAGTATTCCATGGTGTATATGTGCCACATTTTCTTAATCCAGTCTATCATTGTTGGACATTTGGCTTGGTTCCAAGTCTTTGCTATTGTGAATAGTGCCGCAACAAACATATGTGTGCATGTGTCTTTATAGCAGTATGATTTATAGTCCTTTGGGTATATACCCAGTAATGGGATGGCTGGATCAAATGGTATTTCTAGTTCTAGATCCCTGAGGAATCGCCACACTGACTTCCACAATGGTTGAACTAGTTTACAGTCCCACCAACAGTGTAAAAGTGTTCCTATTTCTCCACATCCTCTCCAGCACCTGTTGTTTCCTGATGTTTTAATGATTGCCATTCTAACTGGTGTGAGATGGTATCTCTTTGTGGTTTTGATTTGCATTTCTCTGATGGCCAGTGATGGTGAGCATTTTTTCATGTGTTTTTTGGCTGCATAAATGTCTTCTTTTGAGAAGTGTCTGTTCATGTCCTTTGCCCACTTTTTGACAGGGTTGTTTGTTTTTTTCTTGTAAATTTGAGTTCATTGTAGATTCTGGATATTAGCCCTTTGTCAGATGAGTAGGTTGCAAAAATTTTCTCCCATTTTGTAGGTTGCCTGTTCACTCTGATGGTAGTTTCTTTTGCTGTGCAGAAGCTCTTTAATTAATTAGATCCCATTTGTCAATTTTGGCATTTGTTGCCATTGCTTTTGGTGTTTTAGATATGAAGTCCTTGCCCATGCCTATGTCCTGAATGGCCTAGGTTTTCTTCTAGGGTTTTTATGGTTTTAGGTCTAACGTTTAAGTCTTTAATCCATCTTGAATTAATTTTTGTATAAGGTGTAAGGAAGTGATCCAGTTTCAGCTTTCTACATATGGCTAGCCACTTTTCCCAGCACCATTTATTAAATAGGGAATCCTTTCCCCATTGCTTGTTTTTCTCAGGTTTGTCAAAGACCAGATAGTTGTGGATATGCGGCGTTATTTCTGAGGGCTGTGTTCTGTTCCATTGATCTATATCTCTGTTTTGGTACCAGTACCATGCTGTTTTTGTTACTGTAGGCTTGTAGCATAGTTTGAAGTCAGGTAGCATGATGCCTCCAGCTTTGTTCTTTTGGCTTAGGATTGACTTGGCGATGCGGGCTCTTTTTTGGTTCCATATGAACTTTAAAGTAGTTTTTTCCAATTCTGTGAAGAAAGTCATTGGTAGCTTGATGGGGATGGCATTGAATCTATAAATTACCTGGGGCAGTATGGCCATTTTCACGATATTGATTTTTCCTACCCATGAGCATGGAATGTTCTTCCATTTGTTTGTATCCTCTTTTATTTCATTGAGCAGTGGTTTATAGTTCTCCTTGAAGAGGTCCTTCACATCCCTTGTAAGTTGGATTCCTAGGTATTTTATTCTCTTTGAAGCAATTGTGAATGGGAGTTCACTCATGATTTGGCTCTCTGTTTGTCTGTTATTGATGTATAAGAGTGCTTGTGATTTTTGTACATTGATTTTGTATCCTGAGACTTTGCTGAAGTTACTTATCAGCTTAAGGAGATTTTGGGCTGAGACAATGGGCTTTTCTAGATATACAATCATGTCATCTGCAAACAGGGACAATTTGACTTCCTCTTTTCCTAATTGAATACGCTTTATTTCCTTCTCCTGCCTAATTGCCCTGGCCAGAACTTCCAACACTATGCTGAATAGGAGTGGTGAGAGATGGCATCCCTATCTTGTGCCAGTTTTCAAAGGGAATGCTTCCAGTTTTTGCCCATTCAGTATGATATTGGCTGTGGGTTTGTCATAGATAGCTCTTATTATTTTGAGATATGTCCCATCAATACCTAATTTATTGAGAGTTTTTAGCATGAAGTGTTGTTGAATTTTGTCAAAGACCTGTTCTGCATCTATTGAGATAATCATGTGGTTTTTGTCTTTGGTTCTGTTTATATGCTGGATTGCATTTATTGATTTGTGTAGATTGAACCAGCCTTGCATCCCAGGGATGAAGCCCACTTGATCATGGTGGATAAGCTTTTTGGTGTGCTGCTGGATTCGGTTTGCCAGTATTTTATTGAGGATTTTTGCATCAATGTTCATCAAGGATATTGTCTAAAATTCTCTTTTTTGGTTGTATCTCTACCCAGCTTTGGTATCAGATGATGCTGGCCTCATAAAATGAGTTAGGGAGGATTCTCACTTTTTCTATTGATTGGAATAGTTTCAGAAGGAATGGTACCAGTTCCTCCTTGTACCTCTGGTAGAATTCGGCTGTGAATCCATCTGGTCCTGGACTCTTTTTGGTTGGCAAGCTATTGATTATTGCCACAATTTCAGAGCCTGTTATTTGTCTATTCAGAGATTCAACTTCTTCCTGGTTTAGTCTTGGGAGGGTGTATGTGTCGAGGAATTTATCCATTTCTTCTAGATTTTCTAGTTTATTTGCATAGAGGTGTTTGTAGTATTCTCTGATGGTAGTTTGTATTTCTGTGGGATCAGTGGTGATATCCCCTTTATCATTTTTTATTGTGTCTATTTGATTCTTCTCTCTTTTTTCTTTATTAGTCTTGCTAGGGGTCTATCAATTTTGTTGATCCTTTCAAAAAACCAGCTCCTGGATTCATTAATTTTTTGAAGGGTTTTTTGTGTCTCTATTTCCTTCAGTTCTGCTCTGATTTTAGTTATTTCTTGCCTTCTGCTAGCTTTTGAACGTGTTTGCTCTTGCTTTTCTAGTTCTTTTAATTGTGATGTTAGGGTGTCAATCTTGGATCTTTCCTGCTTTCTCTTGTGGGCATTTAGTGCTATAAATTTCCCTTTACACACTGCTTTGAATGTGTCCCAGAGATTCTGGTATGTCGTGTCTTGGTTCTCGTTGGTTTCAAAGAACATCTTTATTTCTGCCTTCATTTCGTTATGTACCCAGTAGTCATTCAGGAGCAGGTTGTTCAGTTTCCATGTAGTTGAGCGGTTTTGAGTGAGCTTCTTAAGGAAACCTTAGACTTGTACTACACATTAGACTAGAAGGATCTAACAGACATACGCAGAACATTCCATCACACAGCGACAGACTATATATTCCTTTCAAGTTCACGTGGCAAATGCTCCAGGAAGGATTATGTTAGGCCATAAAATGAATCTTAACAAATTTAAGAAGATTAAAATTATATCAAGTATCTTTTCTAATCACAATGTTATAAAAATAAAAATCAATAGGAGAAAAACTGGAAAACTCACAAATATGTAAAAATTAAACAAACACTCATGAACAACCAGTGGGTCAAAGAAGAAATCAAGAGGAAAATCAAAAAAATCTTGAGACAAAATTGGAAACAACAGAAACTTACAGGATGTAGTGAAAACAGTTCTAAGAGGTAAGTTTATAGCAATAAACCTCTACATTTTTAAAAAAGATCTAACCAGACTGGGCACCATAGTGAGATCCTATCTCTACAAAAATTTTAAAAATTAGCCAGACATGGTGGTGCACACCTATAGATGTAGCTACTTGGGAGGCTGAGGCAGGAGTATCATTTGAGCCCAGGAGTTCAAAGTTGCAGTAAGCTATGATCATGCCACTGCACTTCAGCCTGTCAGTGACAGAGTAAGACCCTGTCTCAAAAAACACCCCAAAACCCCCCAAAAAACAAAAATCAAAATACAATCTAAAATAAATAACCTCACTTTACAACTCAAGCAACTAAAAAAAGAACAAATTAATCCAAAATTTAACAGAAAGAAAGAAATAATAAAAATCATGTCAGGCACAGTGGCTCATGCCTATAATCCCAGCACTTTGGGAGGCTGATGTGAGGCACAATGGCTGATGCCTGTAATCCAGCACCTTGGGAGGCTGAAGTGGGAGGAGTACTTGAGCCCAGGAGCTCAAGACCACTGGACAATACAGTGAGACTTTATTAAAAAAAAAAAAAAAGAAAAAGAAAAAGAAAGAAAGAAATAAAGAAAGAAAGGAAGGAAGGAAAAAGAAAAGGAAAAAGAGAAAAGAAAAAAGAATAAAGATCAGAGCAGAAATAAATGAAATAGAGACAAAAAATAGCAAAGATCGACAAAATTAAGAGTTGGTTTTGGAAAAGATAAACAAAATTGACAAACATTTAGCTAGACTAAATTAAAAAAATGAGAGAAGACTCAAATAAAATCAGGAACAAAAGAAGAGACACTACAACTGACACCACAGAAATGCGAAGGATGATGAGACTGCTATGAACAACTATACATCAACTAAATGGAAAACCTAGAAGAAATGGATACATTCCTAGAAACATACAACCTATGAAGGCTGAATCATAAAAAAACAGAAAATATGAAGAGATCAATAATGAGTAAGAATAAATCAATAATCAAAAATCTCTCAGCCAGGCACAGTGGCTCATGCCTTAATCCTAGCACTTTGGGAAGGCAAGGCAGGTAGATCACCTAAGCTCAGGAGTTCAAGACCAGCCTGGGCAAAATGATGAAACTCCATCTCTACTAAAAATACAAAAATTGGCCAGGCATGGTGATGAACACCTGTAATCCCAGCTACTAGGAAGGTTGAGGCAGGAGAATTGCTTGAATCCAGGAGGCAGTTGTTGCAGTGAGCTGAGATTGTGCTACTGCACTCCAGCCTGGGTTTCAGAATGAGACTGCCTCAAAAAACAAACAAACAAACAAAACTCTCTTAATGAAGAAAAGCCCAGAACCTGATGACTTCATTGGTGACTTCTACCAAATATTTAGAGAAAAATTAATACCAAACTCTTCTCAAACTCTTCCCAAAAATTGAAGAGGAGAAAGTACTTCCAAATTCATGATATAAGGCATTAACTTGATACCAAAGCCAGAAAAGGACACTACAAGAAAAGAAAACTATAGGCCAATAAAACTAATGAGCCAAAACCCTCTAGTAGCAAATCAAATTCAGCAGGTTTGGATGTGTGTCCAAAAATTAATGTTGTAATGTGATCCCCAGTGTTGGAGGTGGGGCCTAGTGGAAAGTGTTTGGGTCATGGGGGCAAAGGTCTCATGAAAGGCTTGATGCCATCCCCATCACAATGAGTGAGTTCTCACTCTGGTAGTTCACATGAGAGCTGGTTATTTAAAGGAGTCTGGTGCCTCCTCTCTTGCTTTCTTTGTACAGCTTTTATAATGTGACATGCCTGTTCCCCCTTCGCCTTCCACCATGATTGGAAATTTCCTGAGGCCCTCACCAGGAGCAGACACTGGCACCATGGTTCCTGAACAGCCTTCAGGAGTGTGAGCCCAAATAAACATCTTTTCTTGATAAATTACCCAGTCTCAGGTAGTCCTTTATAGTAATACAAACAGATTAACACAGGCAGCATATTAAAAAGATCATAACATTATCAAGTGGGATTTTCCCAGGGATACAGGATGGTTAAAATACACAATAAGCCATATTAACAGAATGAAAGACAGAAATCATAGATTATCCCAAAAGATGCAGGAAGAAAATTTGACAAAATCCAACATTCTTTCATGATAAAAATTCTCAACAATTAGGTTTAGAAGGTACTTCAACATAATAAAAGCCATATATGACAAACCCACAGTGAACATTATACTCAATAATGAAAAACCAACAGTTTTTCCTTTAAAATCAGGAATTAGACGAGGATGACCACTCTCACTACTTCTACTTAACAAAGTTCTGGAAGTCCTAGCCAGAGCAATTAGGCAAGAAAAATAAATAAAAAGCTTCCAATCAGGAAAGAAGTAAAACTGTCTCTGTTTGCATATGACATCATCTTGCATATAGAAAACTAAAGACTCCTCCAAACACTGTTAGAACTACTAAACAAATTCATTAAAGTTGAAAGATACAAAATCAACATACAAAAATCAGTTGTGTTTTTACACACTTAAGAACAAACTTTCCAAAAAAATAAATTAAGAAAATAATCCTATTTGTAGTAGCATAAAAACGAGTAAAATACTGAGGAATAAATTTAACCAGGGAAGTGAAAGATCTGAGTCCTGAAAACAATAAAACACTGATGTAGAACTCAAGAAGATTCAAATAAATGTAAAGATATCTTGTGTTCATGGACTGAAAGAATTAACATTGTTAAAATGTCCGTACTAACCCAAAGTGACCCACACATTCAATGCAACCCCTAGCAAAAATTCCAATGGCATTTTTCACAGAAATAGAAAAAACTATCCTAAGATTTGTGTGGAACTACAAAAGACACTGAGTAGTCAAAATTATCTTGAGAAAGAAGAGCAAAAATGAGGGCATCACACTAACTGATTTCAAATTATAGTACAAGGCTATAGTAATCAAAACATTATAGCACTGGTATAAAAACAGACACATAAGCCAAGGGAAAGGAATAGAGAGTCCAGAAGTAAACTCACTCTTACATAGTCAACTAGTCTTTGAAAAAGGCACCAGGAATATATAAAGGAGAAAGGATAGAATCTTTAGTAACTTATATTGGAAAAACTAGATATCTACAAGAAAAGAAGGAAACAGACCTGTATATTACACCATACACAAAATCTATTCAAAATGAATTAAAAACTTAATCATAAGACTTGAAACCATAAAAATCATACATGAAAACATAGAAGAAAAGCTTCTTCACATTGGTCTTGACAATGATTTCTTGAATGTAACACCAAAAGCATAGGCAACAAAAGCAGAAATAAATTAATGAAACTATGTCAAACTAGAAAGTTTCTTCACAGCAAAAGAAACAATTAATAAAATGAAAAGGCAACCTATGGATGGGAGAAAAATTTGCAAACCATGTATCTAATAGGGAGCTAACTTTCAAAATATATAAGGAACTCATACATAACTCTGAAAGTCCTAGCCAGAGCAATTACTGAGCATACAACTCAGTAGTTTAAAAAAAATTTTTTTTTAAAAGATGAAAAAAACGAGCAAAGCACCTGAATGGACATTTTTCCAAAGAAAACATACAAATGGCCAACAGATATATGAAAGGATTCTCAACATCACTAATCATCAGGAAAATGCAAAGCAAAACCACAATAAGGTATCATCTCACACTCAGTAGTATGGCTATTACCAAAAAGCAAAAAAGCAAGTGTTGGCAAAGATGTGGAGAAAAGAGAATCTTATGTGCTGTTGATAGGATTGTAAATTGTCACAGCCATTATGAAAGACAGTATGGAGGTTTCCCACAAATTAAAAAGAGAACTACCTTATGATCCAGCAATCCCACTTCTGGGATGAAAGACAGTATGGAGGTTTCCCACAAATTTAAAAGAGAACTACCTTATGATCCAGCAATCCCACTTCTGGGAATATATCCACAGAAAATGAAATCTGTATCTCAAAAAGATATGTACTGACCCATGTTTGTTGCAGCTTTATTCACAATGGCTAACTTGTGGAAACAACCTAAGTATTGGCTGATGGATGAAAGGATAAAGAAAATGTGACATTCATATACATGTATACAATGTTATATGTTACAGGTTTAGTTCTCAGGAAGCAGATGCTGAGACAGAGTTTAGGGTACAAGATGTATCAGACATCATAGCTATGAAAGCAAGAGTGAAAGCAGGAATGGTCAGAGGGAGAAGTTAAACTGCAAGGCAGCCCAACAAAGCTATGCTCTACCCACTGGGTACTCTGGAACACATATCATTGATGGGAGTTGAACTGGGCAAAAATAGTTGGTTGAGTTTTGTTTTTTTGTTTGTTTTTGAGACAGAGTCTCGCTCTGTTGTCCAGGCTGGAGTGCAGTGGCGTGATCTCGGCTCACTGCAACCTCCACCTTCTGGGTTCAAGCAATTCTCCTGCCTCAGCTCTGAGTAGCTAGGATTACAGGCATGCGCCACCATGCCCGGCTAATTTTTGTATTTTTAGTAGAGATGGAGTTTCACCATGTTGGTCAGGCTGGTCTGGAACTCCTAAGCTCATGGTCTGCCTGCCTTGGCCTCCCAAAGTGCTGGGATTACAGGCATGAGCCACCGTGTCTGGAGGGTTTTTTTTTTTTTTTTTGCCTCTTTCTTTCTTTATTATATTTTAAGTTGTGGTGTACATGTGCAGAACGTGCAGGTTTGTTACATAAGTACACCTGTGCCATGGTGGTTTGCTGCACTCATCAAACCGTCATCTACATTAGGCATTTCTCCTAATGCTATCCCTCCCCTAGCCCCCGACTCTTCAACAGGCCCTGATGTGTGAAGTTCCACTCCCTGTTTCCATGTGTTCTCATTGTTCAACTCCCGCTTATCAGTGAGAATATGCAGTGTTTGGTTTTCTGTTCTTGTGTTAGTTTGCTGAGAATGATGGTTTCCAGCGTCATCCGTGTCCCAACAAAGGACATTAACTCATCCTTTTTTATGGCTGCATAGTATTCCATGGTGTATATGTGCCACATTTTCTTTCTTTTTTTTTTTTTTTTTTGAGACGGAGTCTTGCTCTGTCACCCAGGCTGGAGTGCAGTGGCATGATCTCAGCTCACTGCAAGCTCCGCCTCCCAGGTTCACGCCATTCTCCTGCCTCAGCCTCCCGAGCAGCTGGGACTACAGTCACCGGCCACCACGCCCAGCTAATGTTTTGTATTTTTAGTAGAGACGGGGTTTCACTGTGTTAGCCAGGATGGTCTCGATCTCCTGACCTTATGATCCGCCTGCCTCAGCCTCCCAAAGTGCTGGGATTACAGGCTTCAGTCACCGCGCCCGGCCAATGTGCCACATTTTCATAATCCAGTCTATCATTCATGGGCATTTGGGCTGGTTCTAAGTCTTTGCTATTGTGAACAGTGCTGCAATAAACATACGTGTACATGTGTCTTTATAGTAGAATGATTTAAAATCCTTTGGGTATATACCCAGTAATGGGATTGCTGGGTCAAATGGTATTTCTAGTTCTAGATCCTTGAGGAATTGCCACACTGTCTTCCACAATGGTTGAACTAATTTACATTCCCACCAACAGTGTAAAAGCATTCCCATTTCTCCACATCCTCTCCAGCATCTGTTGTCTCCTGACTTTTTAATGATCACCATTCTAACTGGTGTGAGATGGTATCTCATTGTGGTTTTGATTTGCGTTTCTCTAATGACTAGTAATAATGAGCTTTTTTTCACATTTGTTGCCTGCATAAATGTCTTCTTCTGAGAAGTGTCTGTTCATACCCTTTGCCCACATTTGATGGGGTTGTTTGTTTCTTTCTTGTAAATTTGTTTAAGTTCTTTGTAGATTCTGCATATTAGCCCTTTGTCACATGAATAGATTGCAAAAAATTTTTCTCCCATTCTGTATGTTGCCTGTTCATTCTGTTGATACTTTCTTTTGCTGTGCAGAAGCTCTTTAGTTTAATTAGATTCTATTTGTCAATTTTGGTTTTTGTTGCCATTGCTTTTGGTGTTTTAGTCATGAAGTCTTTGCCCATGCCAATGTCCTGAATGGTATTGCCTAGGTTTTCTTTTGGGGTTTTTATGTTTTTAGGTCTTACATTTAAGTCTTTAGTCCATCTTGAGTTAATTTTTGTATAAGGTGTAAGGAAAGGATCTAGTTTCAGATTTCTGCATATGGCTAGCCAGTTTTCCCAATACCATTTATTAAATAGGGAATCCTTTCCCCATTGCTTGTTTTCGTCAGGTTTGTCAAAGATCAGATGGTTGTAGATGTGTGGCATTATTTCTCAGCCCTCCGTTCTGTTCCATTGGTCTATATATCTGTTATGGTACCAGTATCATGCTGTTTTTGTTACTGTAGCCTTGTAGTATAGTTTGAAGTCAGGTAGCGTGATGCCTCCAGCTTTGTTCTTTTTGCTTAGGATTGTCTTGGCTATGCAGGCTCTTTTTTGGTTCCATATGAAATTTAAAGTAGTTTTTTCCAATTCTGTGAAGAAAGTCAAGGATAGCTTGATGAGGATAGCTTTGAATCTATAAATTACTTTGGGCAGTATGGCCATTTTCACGATATTGATTCTTCATATCCATGAAGGTGGAATGTTTTTCCATTTGTTTGTGTCCTCTCTTATTTCTTTGAGCAGTGGTTTGTAGTTCTCCTTGAAGAAGTCCTTCACATCCCTTGTAAGTTGGATTCCTAGGTATTTTATTCTCTTTGTAGCAATTGTGAATGGGAGTTCACTCATGATTTGGCTCTCTGTTTGTCTGTTATTGGTGTACAGGAATGCTTGTGATTTTTGCACATTGATTTTGTATCCTGAGACTTTGCTGAAGTTGCTTATCAGCTTAAGGAGATTTTGGGCTGAGATGATGGGGTTTTCTAAATATACAATCATGTCAGAAAGGGTGAAACCTTGGATGAAGTGACTCTCTCAGTTGAGTAAGCTCTGGAAGTAGCAGATAGCTGGAGGCAGCCTACAGGGAGGAGTAAAAAGCTATTCCTTGAAGGGGAATCTGTGCAACACCCCTCTTTGTCTACCATGCTGTCAGCTTCCAGATCTCTTCTCTTTCTTTACAGTTACTCCCTAGGTGATCTTATTTTGTATTTATAAATCTAGCCTAGACCTGGGCCTTGTCAGTCCTCTGAACTCCAGATCCAGATACTCATCCAATTGCCTACATTTTTTTTTTTTTTGAGACAGTCTCTAACTCTGTCACCCAGGCTGGAGTGCAGTGGTGCTATCTCAGCTCACAGCAACCTCTGTCTCTTAGCTTCAAGTGATTCTCCCACCTCAGCCTCTTGAGTAGTTGGAACCACAGGCATGTGCCACCACACCTGGCTAATTTTTGGGGTTTGTTTTGGTTTGGATTTTTTTTTTTTTTTTGGTAGAGATGGCATTTTGTCGTGTTGCCCAGAGTGGTCTTGAACTCCTGACCTTAAGTGATCCACCCGCCTTGGCCTCCCAAAGTGCTGGGATTACAAGCATGAGCCACCATGTCTGGTCCCAATTGCCTATTTCTTATTTCTTCTTGGATATTTAAGGGGCATCTGAAATTTAAAATGAACAAAATTGACCTCCTGGTAACCTCTTCCTCTGTCTTCCACATCTCAGTAAATATCTCGGGTCAAAAACTTGATATCACCCTTGAGTTCTTTCTTTTCTCATGCTGTGTATTCAGTCCATCATGAGACTCTGTTTTCTCTACCTTTAAGAAGTTTAGCATCTGGCTTCTTCTCACCACTTCCATTATTACCTCTTTATTCCAAGCACCATCATCTCTTGCTGTGATTATTGCACATGTGCTTATTTAATAGGGGTTAGGCCTTCTATTATTATTCTGTTTTAGGTCTTTCTGTCATAAATTTCATAACCATTTTGTCATATTTTAAAGAAAAAATCCCATTAGTATATGTCATTGATATTTCAGTGGGAATGATCTTAAGCCTAAGACTAAGTTAAGGAGAACTGGTATTGTTACAATTAAATTTTCTACTGAGGAATATGGTATTGTTTTCATATTATTAAAACCTTCTTTTATCATGAAGAAAAATGTATAATTTTCTTTATTTATGCCACATATTTCTCTTGTAAACTTATTCTGAGCTATTTTTTCTTTTCTTTTCTTTTCTTTTTTTTTTTTTGAGAGGGAGTTTTGCTCTGTTGCTGGCTGGAGTAGAGTGTCACCATCTCGGCTCACTGCAACCTCCACCTCCTGAGTTCAAGCGATTCTCCTGCCTC
Organism: Pongo pygmaeus; assembly: GCF_028885625.2. Classification (NCBI taxonomy): domain Eukaryota; kingdom Metazoa; phylum Chordata; class Mammalia; order Primates; family Hominidae; genus Pongo; species Pongo pygmaeus. The sequence continues at coordinate 188,685,418 of NC_085930.1, forward strand.
AGCCTCCCAATTAACTGGCATTACAGGCACCCGCCACCATGCCTGGCTAATTTTTGTATTTTAGTAGAGACAAGGTTTCACCATGTTGGCCACACTGCTCTCGAACTCCTGACCTCAATGATCTGCCCACCTCAGCCTCCCGAAGTGTTGGGATTACAGGCATGAGTCACTGCGCCTGGCCTGTTCTGAGCTACTTTTATGTTTTGGTTGCCAATCATCTTCATCACCATATTTTCTAGTTTGCTATTGCTGCTATGTTTACTTAATGAATTAAGGGGATAATTGAGTAGGCAATGGTAGCCTCTAGTCTATCCTTCTGGTGGTCTTTGATATTTAAGCCTGGATAGTCCAGGATATTGAAAAAAATACCCTGAACATCAGTAAAATCTTCTGATTAGGTGGCATATGTAGCCCTCAGAATAAAATACAGTCATTTAAATCAGAGATTAAAACTCAGAGTCCTAGGTATATGCATTTGTTTTTATTTTCATTTTTAATTTACTTTTTCAGAGACAGAGCCTTGCTCTGTCATCCAGGCTAGAGTGCAGTGGTATGATCATAGCTTACTGTAACCTCAAACTCCTGGGTTCAAGCCATCCTCCCACCGCAGCCTCCCAAGTAGCTAGGACTATAGGCACATGCCAAGATGCTGGTTAATTTCTTCTTCTTGTACAGATGGGTTGCTCTGTTGCCTAGGCTGCTCTCAAACTCCTGTCCTCGAGTGATCTTCCCACCCAAAGGTTCTGGGATTGTGGGGGTGAGCCCGTGCGCCCAGCCTGAATTTATCAAATGGTGCATTTAAGATTTGTACATTCCACTGTATGTATATTTTACCTAAAAAAAACGCATAAATATTGAACAAAGAATGATAAGCATGCTGAAGTATTTAGAGGTATAGTGGTAAAATATACTGATTTCTGAAACTTACTTTGCAGTACAAAAAAATAAGATGGATCAATGGATGGACAGAAGGATAAACAGATGAGTAGTATGTAATAATGCATATACAGCAAAATGTTCATTATAGAATCTAGGTGGTGAATATATGAATAGTCACTAAATTTGATCTACTTTTTGGAATGTTTAAACTTTCACAATAAAATATTAGAAAAAAATTCCAATTACTAACTACATCATCCATTAAAGTATGCTGGTCTTCAATAGCTGGTCACTATGTCCACGGCTTTATCTCCAACAAAGACAGCCTCTGTCATACTCAGATGTGGCCAGCCATTTGTTCTGTAGTGGTGAATTAAGAACAGCTTTGATTTTCTGTTCCATTTGTTTCTATTCCAAGACCCTTATAATTAAGACTGTTGGAAGCATGATGTCACAGCTCCCAGTGTTTCTAGTGCCAGCAAGTAGTCCCAAACATAGGCTTCAGCCTTCGTGGTGGGTTGGCTCATTATCCAAATACAAGGTTGCAAACCTACATGGTTGCATTCAAAGGATTAAATTAAAGGGCAGTGGACTTAAATTGTGGGATGAATCACAAGCCAAACTTGTTTGATCTGTTTTTCATTTGCTCAAAGCCAAGATTCAAAATACTACTCCTGAGCCTCTGCATTGCTTTCTTTTGCTTGTAAGATGGGTAATAGATAAAGCTAAGTTGAACTAAACAGGGGAATGGCTCTGAGTTCTGAACTCCCAGATCGTTCCACGCAGACTTTTTTCCCATGTTGTCATAGTCAGTTTCCAGGGATGAGTGGGACAGTCAAGTTTTCATAACTGCTTTCCTTTAGTATTATAATCTTTTTCATTCTTCTCAAATCAAAATTCTGAATTTTCTAGTATTGCTTGCTTTTTCATGAGTCTGCTTTTTTAAAAAAATGGATTATTTTATGCAGCTATCTCAGATAGAAGAAAAACGTAAAGTTTTATAAAAATAACTATATATCACCTTCTCCCATCTCTCACACAGGCCTGATACTGTGTAAAATATGTCATGGGCAGAAAATATATATTCTGAATATATATGATTTTCTTTTGTCTTACTTTTGACTACTTCTCTGAAGTTGTAAACAAAAGGACATGCTGATCCAGTGCTTAGGACCTGCTAAAAGGTTGTGAAACACACTTTGTGACTCTAAGCCCATCTCCCACCTCCAGCCTATAGATGAGATGAGGAATGTTGGGGATAAGAATCACTTTTGGAAATAGTTATTAGAACACCATGCACTAAAATCTTTCTATCCCACCCCCAGCTTTAGTGAGATAAGGAGCTCTAAGAGATCATTTCAGAGAGCTTGCCATATCTCTGCAGGTGTTTGGAGGACACAGAGACTAACTTGCTCCCAGATAAGACTAAAGATAAGAGCTGCCCCTGATAATAGAGTGAGGAGTGAAGGCTATAGTGCAAAGAGCAAGCATTTTCAGAATTCGGTGGTGGTAAAAGTCTGAGTATTTCTAGTGGACCAGACCGGACACTGCAGTAGGTGGCCTGTGCGAGCTTTCTTAAGGCATCTTCATTCTAGAGGTCTGTCTGCCTGACAAGATGACCCTAAGAGAAATTGGCTCTGGGGTGTAGAGCCAGAAGCAGGAGCTGTGCGAACAGTTGTGGGGTCAGCTGGAGGTTGCTTGCCCACATCAAGGAATTGTGTAGTGGGAGATTCTGGCAGGGAGTCTTCAAACAACTAAAACCATTGCTTCAAACCATTGCTCTTTCCTCCCTACCAAAAGAATAGTGTGTCCCAGACAGAGGCTGATCCTTCAACCTAGGTCCCAAAGTCAAGAGCACATGAAGCTGATCCACAGCTAACCTGCAGTGAACAGCAACAGTCCAGGAGAGAAGGAGCCAGCACCTGCTACAGGCCTGTACCAATATGGCATCAGTAAACAGAGCAACTGGAGGAAGATGTAGAACAAGTAGAGAAAAGCAGACCCTCTCACTGCAAAGCTCCAAACGTAGATCTGATTGAGAGCTATGGAAGAGAGAAGGAGCTTTAAACTGAATGAAAGATTAAAGCTTGGGTTTTGATGAAATTGAGCTTCTTAAGTCATGAAGATGAAAGTGTGTGATAGATAGTACCTCGGAATTTAAAGAAAAACTTTTAGATCTGCATCAGATAATATCCAGAGTCAGAGAAGGGAAGAAGGGAATAACATTCATGTAGATTTGAAAGACAGTGAGAAAAATATATCTATTTAATAATTTTACCTTACAAAATTCAGCTGGCTTATAATGATGATATATAAAGAACATACAAAATATACATATCCACAGGAATTTAGAGCTGAGGTGGATTTTATTCCTGCTCTCAATGAGTCAGTGTCTCTCCATGTAAAAGAATTATACTTATTCACCCACTGACATGATATCTTGATTCTGTTACTTGCTTCAGTAGTATGTGTCTGTATAATTAGTGGAGTGCTGGACAACACTTTCCAGCAAAAGTTTTAAGAGTCATCACACGATTTCCACCATTGCTCTTTTCTCCCTACCAAAAGAATAGCATGTCCTAGACAGAGGCTGATCCTTCAAACTAGGTCCCAAAGTGAAGAGCACATGAAGCTGATCCACAGCTAACCTACAGCCAACATGAAATATGAGTGAGAAATAAGTCTTTGTTGTTGCTGTCTTTGTAAGCCACTGAGATTTCGAGGGTGTCTGTTACTGCTGTACAGCTAACCTAAGCTGATTTACATAAGCAATATTTGGCAAAATTAAGATACAGGTTTATTAAAAAGTTAAATAGCAGTATAGAATTATCATAAGCTGCCGGGCGTGGTGGCTCACGCCTGTAATCTCAGCACTTTGGAAGGCCGAGGCAGGAGGATTGCTTGAGCTTAGGCGTTTGAAACCAGCCTGGGTAACATGGCAAAACCCTGTATCAATACAAAAAAATGAGCCAGGCATGGTGGTACATGCCTGTAGTCCCAGCTGCTTGGGAGGCTGAGGTGGGAGGATCTCCTGAGCCCAAGAAGTCGGGGCTGCAATGAGCTGAGATTGTGCCACTGCACTCCAGCCTGGACAATGAAGTGAGACCCTGTCTCCAAAAAAAGAAAAGAAAAGAAAAAAAGGAAAATTACTCTAAAACACTAGCAGTATTTATCTTGGAGTGATGGGATTGTGAGTGATGTTTAAAATGTGTTCTTTTGCTTATCTGATACAGAGAGGGAAAAAATATTTTAAAATAAAAAATACAAACAAAAAGGAGGAGAAATACACATAAATTAAAGGAACAGGGAGCAAACAAGTTTTGGTGATAGCAATGACGATGAAAAAGAAAGGATGGTACAAGAGGCTTTATAAAAGAAAACTTGATACGAACTTAGTTCACCAGCCTCTGAAACTTTCTGGGGCTTCAGAATTCATTCATACTGAAGCAATTTTAAGTCAACAAACTGTTTAGATTATTGAAGTCAGCTACTTTCTTCATGCTTCTCAAATCCTAGCTCCATACTCTCATCCTCATTAATACTCATTCCTTTGCTATTCTCTCTCTCATTTTTTCTATATTACCCTCTGTAATTCTCTCTCTATTATAAATAAGCTCTTGGATTTCCTTCCCCTTATCTTACAATCTGTTGCTCACTCCCTAAAGAACATAGCACCTTGTAGTTAATGATGCTGAACTGATATTTGTTGAATGAATGCTTCTCCGTAGTGTAACTCCACCTGATTCCCTCCTCGTAGCTCCTCATCCTCCAACCTGTTGCTTCTCCTTCTGTGTTCCTATTCTGAGGAAATAGTACCAACACCCACCAAGCTGACCAAACTAAAGCTAGAAATCTGAGAGTACTGTAGAGTCGCCATCCATCTGCCAAGTCTTGTCAGTTCTGTTTCCTTCATGCATCGTAAGTAAGTTTTCTTCCCTTTATCCTTTCTGCCACTACCCTATTTCAGGCTTTCCTCATTACCCCCCTAAATTATTGCACTAGTCTTGCCTCTGCTTTTTTCTTCCTTCAGCTCTTCCATTCTTTGACCAATGTCCAGGCTGATCTTTTCAAAATGAGATTCCGATGATATTATCACGCAGGTTTATTAACCGATCCTTTGAAATGTTCCCAGAGGGTTCACTGAAAGAGAGAAAGGAAAGGAAACAGGAAAGGAAAGTAAATAGGAAAGGAAAGGAGAAAAGAAAAGAATAGAGAAGAGAAAAGAAAAGAAAGAAGACTTGTAGCATAGCATGGTGAGTAGACAAAATTCATTGTCATCAGGCCTCTGTCTCTTTATCTGCCAAACTGTGACACTCCAATCATATTGAAAAATCTGTAGTTGTTGGAACACATCCTGCTCTCATTTGCCTCCAGCTCCCTCTGCCTGGAGTGCTCTTCTCCCATCTTCATCCTGTTGTTCTTGTGATTAAATCTTATTCCCACTCTCCCCATCCCCAAACTCAGCTCAGACATTACCTCCTCTGTGAAGTCCCCCTTGATGAGGGTTTTCTCTACTCCCTTTGTTCTCCCAAGCCATCTCCTGTTTACTTCAACAGCACTTTGTACAATCTTGGGATCATTTAATTATTCTCGCGTCTTCTCCACTGCAATGTTTGTTCCTTGGAATCACAGATCATGTCTTGTTCATCATATGATTGGCATCATATGATTCGCACATTGTTCATCATATGATTGGCACATATGATTGTTCATCATATGATTGGCATCAAAAACGTTGATGTTAACTGAATGAATAACCACATGTTCTGGTGATTGATAGACTGTGAGGACTAAACAAAATGGAGAAGTCTAAGTTGACCAATTTTGATACTGAGAGGTTGGGAGAGTTGAAGCACTGAGAACAGAAACAGGGAAGTTTGGAGACAGAATTAGTTCAAGGAGAAGACTGATGCTTTGTCTTTATACATCATGAATTTTAACTGAAAGTATCCAAATGGAAATGACAAATATGGACATTTTATTTTTTATTAACTTTTTAAAAATAGAGACAGGTTCTCATTATTTTGTCCAGGCTGGTCTCGAACTGCTGGCCTCAAGCAATTTGCCCACCTCAGCTTCCTAAAGTGCTGGGATTACAGGTGTGAGCCATCATGGCCAGCTGACATTTTCTTGTAGATCCACAGTGCCCCCACCCACAGAGATCCATGGCAAACACACCACCATGGATGACACATGGGCACAGCAGACCCCTCACTGGAGAGGCAGCAGCCGGGGCAGCATGAGGCTCCCATGATCACTCCGCCTCGCAGCGCTGTACAAGATGCTGATAGGGTTGAAACAGAGCTATCTGCTTGCATTTGCAAAAAGAAACTGAAAAGATAAACCAAAACCAATAAAAATGCAGATGGAAGTTATTCTTCTGCGAGTATACTTTATACAGTTTTAGTATCTTGTTAATATTTCACATATCCAAAAGATAAAATTCAATCAAAAAGGAAAGATAATCCCTAATTTAAAAAAATGGAAATACATATTTTATTGTTTTTAACTTTATATCAAGTTAGTGACATAACTACATAGAAAATAATTACTTGAAGTCATTAACACAGCATTTTGATATATTTGCTCAATGGAATATATTCTAAGGACAAATAGAGCTGCAAAGAAATCATAAAATTCATGCATTAGATACTTATTGTTAATAGTAATATCAGTATTATTTCAAAACTGTTTTATATGTTGCAGAAGAAAGTAATAACTATGTTAATATTGTTGGGAATCAAAACCTCTCTCTCAGCGTGTATATATATATATATATATTCCCTGTAATGTTAAATTTGAATTGGAAATATCAGTATGAGCCTGTGATTTTTAAAAAATTTCCAGAAATATGTATTTCCTAGCTCTGTCCACTGAAAAGTCCTAGAAGTGATGACAGCACAGCTTGTGGCCTTTAAATATCATTTCCCACTCAAGAAACCAAGTTTCCTTGGAGAAATGGAGGATTTCAGGTCTACGCATATATATATATGTATATATACACATACATATATATGTATATATACACATGCATATATATATATATGCGTAGACCTGGAATCCTCCATATATATATATGGCACCTTGCCTTTTTCATTGATATTGATAAGATGATCACGTAGAAATTGAATCATCCTTGTCTTAGGTGGTGGAGATCTGGAGAACACTTAATTTAACCAAAAGAGATTAATTTGTAAAATCAGAATGCCCATTTATTATTTTAGAAAGTGAAATAACACTACCAAATAAATTGGATATTCATACTGGCATCCTCTGTCTGTGGGCAGATCTTGGGAAGCCAAATTATAAGCAGAAGTAGCTTCTGAGCACCAAGCCCAAGTGAAGAGAGTTAGGTGGTAACCCTAGGGGTTGATGTTGTCGAGCCATGGTCATCCCAGGCAATCTCCACATAGACAACTCAATATGCAACTACTCCATGGAGTGGACTGTTGCGCTGTCCCACCTGGGTTTGCAGTGTTATATAGACCCTTGGCCTCCATTCACCCTTTGGCCCTCCCTTCCCTTTTTTTTTTTTATTCTGGCCACCCTCCTCCCCACTGGAAGCCTCTTTCTTTAGATATATTAAGACTATCAAGCCTTAGCAAGCAAAAGATCACACCTGTCCCTGCAGATGTGTTTTTGTACCACTTGGCATACAATATTGGTTGCCCACATTTCACATGCAAATACAGAATTCTGACTTCATTTTGTTAAGAGACAGGGTCTCGCTCTGTCAGCCAGGCTGGAGTGCAGTGATGCAATCATGGCTCACTGCAGCTTCAGCTTTGACCTCCTGGGAACAAGTGATCCTCTCACCTCAGCCTCCCAAGTAGCTTGGACGCCAAGTGTGCACCGTCACGCCCAGCTAATTTTTATTTTATTTTATTTTTTTAAGATAGGATCTCACTATGTTGCCCAGGCTGGTCTCAAATGCCTGAGCTCGAGCAATCCTCCCACTTTGGCCTCCCAAAGTGCTGGGATTACAGGTGCGAGCCACAGTGCCCAGCCTTCTTTTTTTTTTTTTTTACAAAAAGAGAAAAAAATAGGAAAACAAATTGAGCCACAAGTAGTTGGAGAAGTAGAAGCTGTCCAAAATCCCCAGTTTACCATGGACCCGCTCTGCCCAGCTCACTCATTTCTATCACCTGTCTTGCCACTGTCGGTACTGAATTTGCAATCCTGGCTTTAAGACTCTTCTGTAGGATCAGTCCCTCTGCTGAGCCACTGCCCTCATTCAGTAGTGAACTATCAGAAGAAAATCTTTCTTCTAATTAATAGTACTCAGGTTCAAGGCTTGACTAGGATATCTCCCTGCTGGCTTCCTGTCTGCACTGGCACCATTTAGTGATGAACTAGTTAAAGCCATGCCATAGAAGAACTTTGCCAAAGAGAAAGAAAGCAAGGCCTGAGGCTTGAGGAAAGCCCACAGTAGAAAAGCAGAGAGGGGAAAAGATGCCTCTCCAGAACGGGCTTCCTATTTGCTCTTTTTTTTTTTTTACATTTCTCATGTACAGACTTGAGAATCAGTCCCTTTTCTGGAACAAAATCTCTGTAGCCAGAATCCCTGAGGCAAATCTCCAATGTGAAGTTTCCTGCCTGGATTCACTAGCTGAGTCTTTGCACACGTTTGCCTTGTCATAGGCTGACATTCCTGACATAAGCATGTGTGAAGCAATCCGCTTTGTATGAATTATGTATAGGCTGGAACCCAAATTATTTCTGATCCTCATTACAGATGTTAGCCTTTTTTAACTCTGACATAGACACATACAGTGGTTGCCCAGGAGATACGAATCTGGGCACGCCTGAAGGGTGGCGAATTTTGTTTCTCTGTGGTCCTGTTCACTAGCAGCCTCCAACTCCGTGCTCTGACTCCCACCCCACACCCACACAGATGCATGATAAACCCACTGCCATGGGAGGTGTGTAGGTGTGGCTGACCCTCCCTGGGTGGCAGCAGTTGGGACGGTGGAGGCTCCCAAGAGCTCCCCTCCTCTCAGTGTTGGCCACATCAACATGTTCCACCTGCTCAAAAGAGCCATGGTTGATCTCTCTGGGCCAAATCTCACTGAACATTTACAGTATCCAGAACCCATCCTTTGCCACACGGCTCCCCATTGCCATTTTCCACATATTATATGTTTGGTTAATGTCTCCTTCTCTCACTATAAGGGCACCATGTCTGTTTTGTTCATCTGTTTATATCCAGCATCTAATATACTCCCTACCCAGAGCAGGCACTCAATAACAGCTATATAAGAGAATTAATTTCAGAGCATTCACAGTGGAAAGGACCTTAGATGAAATCTGGTTGCTTTCTTTATTTGACAGATGAATACAGTGGTGAAGAAACGTTCCCAAATCACGTGGATTTTCAGAGAGGCAGCATTAAGTAGTGGTTAAGACCAAAGACTCTGAAGGCAAAGTGCCTGGGTTCATATCTTAGCTCTACCACTTACTGACTCGGTAAGCACTTAACATCTTTGTGCCTCAGTCTCCTTATCTAGAAAATTGAAATAATTGTAGTGGCTCATAAGGTTATTATGAGGATTAAATGATGTTAATAAGCACTTTATAAAGTGCTTAAAATAGTACTATTTTAAATGTTTGTGTTTGTCAAAAAAAAGAAAAAAAGAGGCTAGGATAGGACCAAATTCTATGTCTCTTAACACCTCATCTGGTGCTTTTCACAAAACTGCCTAATGTTATTTTGGCATTGGTATAGAGTAGTGCTGTCCAATAGAATTTTTCATGAAAATAGAAAGGCTCTACACTGTCCAATATGGTAGCCTACTGGCCCCATGCGGCTGAGTACTTGAAATGAGGCTAGCATGACTAAAGAAACTAATTTTTAATTTGTTTGCTTTAATTAACCTTTAATTTGAATTAAACTATCCTAATAGACAGGGTCGTTGCAACAGCTAAGTCATCATGGCTGATAGAATACGTGTCCTACTGCCCTAAAACTCTGGAGGGTCCTTTTGAGCATGAACACTACAGTGTTCTGGAAGCCCAGAGACTTTCCACATCTTTATTTTGGCCAGACCTCCCAGGCCAGGCACCTGACATCAAGGTGAGGTTGCTGTTCTATCACGTTGCTGTACAGGTTTGCATATCCCCCAAAACTGTGGTTAAATAAATCCATTAAGAGCATCTTCCTTTTTTTCCAGAACCATACACGATGAATTTTAAAACAACAACAGTCTATAGATAAACAAGACTTTCAAAGCTCTAGCATGAACATTTTTTTCAACCAGCTTTAGAATTAAACATTCTTCAAGAATGCTTAAAATGCTACATTTAGAGAACAACTTTTCCATATGCATAGCTTTCTACTGCCATTAAAAAAAAAGTCAATCCAAGAAAAAGGCAAGACCTCAACTGCTTGGTTTCCAAATTAAGCTACAGCTTGAGCTAAAAATAGCTTGCCAGTGTTGAGAATCTGTTCCCTGAATTTAAATGGCTTGCTCCTCTCCCAGAGGACAACATTCACTGTGTTCCATGGCAGGGGTGGACTCTGGGAAAGCACACTTCATTTTTTCTCTGCATTCATTTCTGCTTTGTGCTCAGAGCAGAGTAAAAAAACTAACAATAGTTTTATGTTCCACACATATGCATTGTGAAGTGTAATGAGCATAAATATCTATACCTTTTAGTAGGAGTGTGTGTGTGTGTGCATGTGTGTGTGTGTGTGCGTGTGTGTGTGAATTCAGCTTTGTGTAGATAATCCTAAAGGTAACTATAAAAGCCTGAAAGTATGTTCTGAAATAGATTTTACCTTCTTTTTTTCAAACATGTTACCATTTATTCTACTAAAATTTATCTTCTCCTAATTGTCACTGAAAACTTTCATGCTTTTTAATTTTAAAAATAATCTCTATTTTTTCTTATATCTCATGGAACTCGGGGATGGCTTTCTAATTGGTGGTAAAGACCAGAAGATGAAAATAAGAGATGTAAGTTGCAGGCTCAATATGGGGAAAAAGTTGTATTTCAAGACGGGTTGTATTACATATACTTAAATTTTTTTCAATACTAAAGAAAGGATAAGGCGTTTCTCATGTGCAGCAATTTTTTTTTTTTTTTTGAGACAGGTTCTTGTTCTGTCACCAGGCTGGTGGTGTGATCACTGCTCACTGTAGCCTTGACCTCCTGGGCTTAAGCAAGCCTCCCACCTCAGCCTCCCAAGTAGCCAGGACTACAGATGTGTGCTGCCACCCCAGTTAATTTTTGTACTTTTTAGTAGAGGTGAGGTTTCTCCATATTGCCCAGGCTGGTCTCAACCTCCTGGGCTCAAGTCATCCTCTTGCCTTGGCTTCCCAGAATGTTGGGATTACAGGCATGAGCCACTGCATCTGGCCTATAACATTTTTTTTAAGTTTTCATTTTTATCAGCTGTACATGTACATAGTTTAAGTGGTCAAATAATTCTATAAACCTTATTATTATTTTTTAGGATCAGTGCTTCTGCATATGTAAATACTTCCATAGGTACCTGCAAAGCCCTCCTTTTTTATTTTCTTGTTCACATGGAAAACGCATTTGAAGTATAATAGCCATGCTTTGTAACATCAGTGTTCTCTCTCCCACCTACCCCTTTTAAAAATTTTTTGAAATCTTTGATACTGTTTTTTATTTAAAAAGTTATTGCATTCAACAGGAGTGGGGTAAAAATTTAAAAGTTATGGATACATATAAAATTAAAATAATTCAGAAATATAGAAAATATAAAATAAAAGCCCTCTGAAATTTCACTTTCCCATGGATAACCACAAAGTTTGATGCTTATCCTTCCTGATCCCTCAACCCCTACCTGGTAGTCATTGGCAGGCAATCGACATTTCATTTACTCATTCAACACATTTTTTAAAATTAAATGTAGAATGAGACACTGTGCTGCAGAAGGATTACAGTGATGACAAGGATGAATCAGAACTAGTTGATACCTCAGGAATGCATAGCGGAGTTGAGGCATGAGCTGATATAAAATTGAGAAAATGAAACGTGCTGAAAGGAGCACACCGTGCTGTGGAGCTCAGCTGAGAAGAGAGGATTTCCATCAGGGTGGACTAGGACAGGCGTCCCAGAAGCAGCTGCATTTAGGCCGGGTCAGAGATATAGGTATGATGCGGACATGGAAAGATGGGGAAAGGCATTCTAGAGTCAAGGAACAGAATGAATGCAAGAAGGAATATACCCAAAGCAAACAATGCTTGATGAATTTTGTTTAAGACACAGAAGCAGCCCGTGGAAAAGCATGGTGGGAAGTCGCCTTTAGTCATCCTGACTTAGGTTGCTCCTTCTCTGAGGGCAATGAGGAGACCTTCAAGTTTACAGGGCAAGGGTGTGAAGCAGACAGAGTGTTAGGAGCTGAATTATGTCCCCCACCAAATTCATATGTTGAATCCCTAATCCCCAATGTACCCGTATTTGGAGATAGAGCCTTTCTGGAGGAAATTAAGGTTAAATGAGGTCATAAGAGTGGTGCCCTAATCTAATAGGACTGGGTGTCCTATAAGAGGAAGAAGAGACAATAGGGGTGTGATTGTGCAAAGAAAAGCTCATGTGGGGACACAGTAAGAAGGCGGCCACCTGCAGGCCAAGGAGAGAGGCTTCACCAGAAACCAAACCCGCCAGCAACTTCATCTTGGAGCTCCAGCCTCCAAAACTGTGAAAAATTATAATATCTGTTGTTTAAGCTGCCCAGTCTGTGGCATTTTGTTATGGCAGCCCTGGAAGACTAATACACAACTTACCTTTGGTTTAGAACATTTCTTGGTTCTTACTAAAGAATAGGCTTTAGAATGGCCACATCTTAAAATGATGGAATTACTTTTATCCTTTGTGTTCTTTGCTTCTCCAGTTAAATAAGTGAGATTGACTTTATTGCTGTGTTTTATCATCATTTAATGTGAGAGCCTGATATTGAAAACCCATTAATATTTACAGTATGCTAACTTCTCTACAAATATCCAAAAGTCACAGTCTTAGCATCCTGAGTGATTTCAGTAATACGGCTTAATAAAAATAACAATAAAGTTAACACAGCTGCTAGCACTGGGTGTTTACAATGTGTCAGATAGAATTCTAAGTGCTTTTTATGTATTGATTCATTTAATCCTCACAACAACCCTGTCTGGTAGTTACTATTATTATCCCCATTTTACAGATCAGGAAACTGTCATGCACGTCCACATGAAAAGACCACCAATAGGCTTTGTGTGAGCAACAAGGCTGTTTATTTCACCTGGGTGCAGGCGGGCTGAGTCTGAAAAGAGAGTCAGCGAAGGGAGATGGGGTGGAGCCGTTTTATAGAATTTGGGTAGGTAGTGGAAAATTACAGTCAAAGGCGGTTATTCTCTGGTGGGCAGGGGCGGGGGTCACAAGGTGCTCAGTGGGGAAGCTTCTGAGCCAGGAGAAGGAATTTCACAAGGTAACGTCATCATTAAAGGTGGGAACCAGCCATTTCCACTTCTTTCGTGATTCTTCACTTGCTTCAGGCATCTGGATGTACACATGCAGGTCACAGGGGATATGATGGATTAGCTTGGGCTCAGAGGCCTGACATTCCTGTCTTCTTATATGAATAAGAAAAATAACGTAAAATAGTGTTGAACTGCTGGGGCAGCGAAAATTTTGCAGGGGTGGTATGGAGAGATAATGGGCGATGTTTCTCAGGGCTGCTTCAAGAGGGATTATGGTCAGCATGGGAACCTAGAGTGGGAGAGATTAAGCTGAAGGAAGATTTTGTGGTAAGGGGTGATATTGTGGGGTTGTTAGAAGAAACATTTGTTGTATAGAATGATTGGTGATGGCCTGGATACGGTTTTGTACGAATTGAGAAGCTAAACGGAAGACACAAGGTCTGAATAAGAGAAGGAGAAAAACAGGTATTAAAGGACTAAAAATTGGGAGGACCCAGGACATCCAATTAGAGAGTGCCCAAGCGAGTTCAGTGCAATTACTTGCTTGGTTGGTGAGTTTTTGGGCTCTATTCTTGACAGAGTCCTCTTTTTTAAGTTGGACCTGAGCTTGGTGCAGTGTGTTTTTAAAAGACCATTAGTCCATTCTACCTTTCCTGAAGATGGAGGACGGTAAGGGGTATGAAAGTTTTACCGAATACCAAGAGCCTGAGAAACTGCTTGGGTGATTTGACTAAAGAAGGCCAGTCCGTTATTGGACTGTACAGAGGTGGGAAGGCCAAACCTAAGAATTATGTCTTACAGAAGGGAAGAAATGACTGCGGTGGCCTTTTCAGACTCTGTGGGAAAGGCCTCTACCCATCCAGTGAAAGTGTCTACCAAGACTAAGAGGTATTTTAGTTTTCTGACTCAGGGAATGTGAGTAAAGTCAACTTGCCAGTCCTGGGTGGGGGCAAATCCCCACGCTTGATGTGTAGGGAGGGGAGGGGGCCTGAACAATCCCTGAGCAGTAGTAGAATAGCAGATGGAACACTGAGAAGTGATTTCCTTGAGGACAGATTTCCACGATGGAAAGGAAATGAGAGGTTTTAAGAGACAGGCTAGCGGCTTGTAACCCACATGGAAGAGGTTATGAAATGATAACAGAATAGAATGGAACTGTGAGGCTGGAAGGAGATATTTTTCTTGGTCTAAGAACCATTTGCCTTGTGTGGGAAGAGATTGATAGGTGGAAGTTTCAGTGGGGGAGTAAGTGGGAGTGACCGATGAGAAAGAGAAAAACTGGCCATGAGGGACAGAAGTTGGAACGCTAGCTGCTTCTTTAGCTACCTTATCAGCATAACCATTGTGCTGAGCGATGGGATCTGATGCCTTTTGATGGCCCTTGCAGCGAATGACTCCAGCTTCCTTTGGAAGTAAAGCAGCCTTGAGAAAGTTTTTATTAAAGAGGCATTAATGATGGAGGACCCTCGCATAGTGAGGAAACCTCTTTCAGTCCATATAACAGCATGGTGGTGCAGGATATGGAAGGTGTCAGGCCTCTGAGCCCAAGCTAAGCCATCATATCCCCCGTGACCTGCACGTACACATCCAGATGGCCAGTTCCTGCCTTAACTGATGACATTCCACCACAAGAGAAGTTAAAATGGCCTGTTCCTTCCTTAACTGATGATATTACCTTGTGAAATTCCTTCTCCTGGCTCATCCTGGCTCAAAAGCTCCCCCGCTGAGCACCTTGTGACCTCCACCCCTGCCCGCCAGAGAACAACCCCCCTTTGACTGTAATTTTCCTTTACCTACCCAAATCTTATAAAATGGTCCCACCCCTATCTCCCTTTGCTGACTCTTTTAGGACTCAGCCCACCTGCACCCAGGTGATTAGAAAGCTTTATTGCTCACACACAGCCTGTTTAGTGGTCTCTTCACATGGATGCGAGTGAAATTTTGGTGCTGTGACTCGGATCGGGGGATCTCCTTTGGGAGATCAATCCCCTGTCTTCCTGCTCTTGGCTCCATGAGAAAGATCCCCCTCTGACCTCTGGTCCTCAGACCAACCAGCCCAAGGAACATCTCACCAATTTTAAATTGGGTAAGCAGCCTCTTTTTACTCTCTTCTCCAACCTCTCTTGCTATCCCTCAACCTCTTTCTCCTTTCAATCTTGGTGCCACACTTCAATCTCTCCTTTCTCTTGATTTCAGTTCCTTTCCTTTTCTGGTAGAGACAAAGGAGACACGTTTTATCCGTGAACCCAAAACTCTGGCACCGGTAACAGACTCGGGAAGACAGTCTTCCCTTGGTGTTTAATCACGCAGGGATGCCTGCCTGATTATTCACCCACATTTCAGAGGTGTCTGACCACTTGGGGACGCCTGCCTTGGTCCTTCACCCTTAGTGGCAAGTACTGCTTTTCTGGGGGGCAAGAACCCCCGACCCCTTCTCTCCATGTCTCTACCCCTTCTCCACTTTCCTGGGGGGCAAGCACCCCCCACCCCTTCTCTTCATGTCTCTACTCTCTCTTTTCTCTGGACTTGCCTCCTTCACTATGGGCAAACTTCCACCCTCCATTCCTCCCTCTTCTCCCTTAGCCTGTGTTCTCAAAAACTTAAAATCTCTTCAACTCACACCTGACCTAAAACCTAAGTGTCTTATTTTCTTCTGCAATGCTGCTTGACCCCAATACAAACTCGACAGTGGTTCCAAATGGCCAGAAAATGGCAGTTTCGATTTTTCTATCCTAGAAGATCTAAATAATTCTTGTCGAAAAATGGGCAAACGGTCTGAGGTGCCTGATATTCAGGCATTCTTTTACACATCATTCCCTCCCTAGTCTCTGTTCCCAATGCAACTCATCCCAAATCTTCCTTCTTTCCCTCCTGTCTGTCCCCTCAGCCCCAACCACAAGCATTGCTGAGTCTTTCTTCTTTTGAATCTTCCTTTTCTACAGACCCGTCTGACCTCTCCCCTCCTCCCCAGGCTGCTCATTGCCAGGCCAAGCTAGGTCTCAATTTTTCCTCAGCCTCCGCTCGCCCACCCTATAATCCTTTTATCACCTCCCCTCTTCACACTCGGTCCAGCTTACAGTTTCATTCTGCGACTAGCCCTCCCCCAAGCAATTTCCTCTTAAAAAGGTGGCTGGAGCTAAAGGCATAGTCAAGGTTAATGCTCCTTTTTCTTCATCCCAAATCAGATAGCATTTAGGCTCTTTTTCATCAAATATAAAAAACCAGCCCAGTTCATGGCTCATGTGGCAGCAACCCTGAGACGCTTTACAGCCCTAGAGCCTGAAAAGTCAGAAGGCCATCTTATTCTCAATATGCATTTTATTTTATTACTTAATCTGCTCCCAACATTAAATAAAGCTCAAAAAATTAAATTCTGGCCCTCAAACCCCACAATGGGATTTAATTAACCTCCCCTTCAAGGTGTACAATAAAAGAGTAGAGGCAGCCAAGCAGCAACATATTTCTGAGTTGCAATTCCTTGCCCCCACCATGAGACAAACCCCAGCCACATCTCCAGCACACAAGAACTTCCAAACACCTAAACTGCAGTGGCCAGGCATTCCCCCAGGCCCGCCTCTCCCAGGAGCTTGCTACAAGTGCCAGAAATCTGGCCACTGGGCCAAGGAATGCCCACAGCCCAGGATTCCTCCCAAGCCATGTCCCATCTGTGTGGGACCCCACTGGAAATCGGACTGTTCAAC
Organism: Pongo pygmaeus; assembly: GCF_028885625.2. Lineage (NCBI taxonomy): Eukaryota > Metazoa > Chordata > Mammalia > Primates > Hominidae > Pongo > Pongo pygmaeus. The sequence goes on from NC_085930.1 coordinate 188,702,423, forward strand.
TCACCTGGTAGCCACTCCCAGAGCCCCTGAAACTGTGGCCCAAAGTTCTCTGACTCCATCCCAGATCTTCTTGGCTTAGCGGCTGAAGACTGACACTGCCCAATCGCCTCGAAAGCCCCCTAGACCATCACAGACTCCGAGCTTCAGGTAACTCTCACAGTGGAGGGTAAGTCTATCCCCTTCTTAATCAATACGGAGGCTGCCCACTCCACGATACCTTCTTTTCAAGGGCCTGTTTCCCTTGCCTCCATAACTGTTGTGAGTATTGACGGCCAGGCTTCTAAACCTCTTAAAACTCCCCAACTCTGGTGCCAACTTGGACAACATTCTTTTATGCACTCTTTTTTAGTTATCCCCACCTGCCCACCTCCCTTATTAGGTTGAGACATTTTAACTAAATGATCTGCTTCCCTGACTATTCCTAGGCTACAGCCACACCTCATTGCTGCCTTTTCCCCCAGTTCAAAGCCTCCTTCACATCCTCCCCTTGTATCTCCCCATTTAAACCACAAGTATAGGACACCTCTACTCTCTCCTTGGCAACTGATCATGCACCACTTACCATCCCATTAAAACCTAATCACCCTTACCCTGCTCAATGCCAATATCCCATCCCACAGCACACTTTACAAGGATTAAAGCCTGTTATCACTCGTCTGCTACAGCATGGTCTTTTAAAGCCTATAAACTCCCCTTACAATTCCCCCATTTTATCTGTCCAAAAACCGGACAAGCCTTACAGGGTAGTTCAGGATCTGCGCCTTATCAACCAAATTGTTTTTGCCTATCCACCCCATGGTGGCAAACCCATATACTCTCCTATCCCCAATACCTCCCTCCACAACCCATTATTCTGTTCTGGATCTCAAACATGCTTTCTTTACTATTCCTTTGCACCCTTCATCCCGGCCTCTCTTTGCTTTCACTTGGACTGACCCTGACACCCATCAGGCTCAGCAAATTACCTGGGCTGTACTGCTGCAAGGCTTCACAGACATCCCCCATTACTTCAGTCAAGCCCAAATTTCTTCCTCAGCTGTTACCTATCTCGGCATAATTCTCATAAAAACACACATGCTCTCCCTGCTGATCATGTCCAGCTAATCTCCCAAACCCCAATCCCTTCTACAAAACAACTCCTTTCCTTCCTAGGCATGGTTAGTGCAGTCAGAATTCTTACACGAGAGCCGGGACCGTGCCTTATAGCCTTTTTATCCAAATAACTTGACCTTACTGTTTTAGCTTAGCCCTCATGTCTGTGTGTGGCGGCTGCCACTGCCCTAATACTTTTAGAGGCCCTCAAAATCACAAATTATGCTCAACTCACTCTCTACAGTTCTCATAACTTCCAGAATCTATTTTGTTCCTCCCACCTAACACATATACTTTCTGCTTCCCAGCTCCTTCAGCTGTACTCACTCTTTGTTGAGTCTCCCATAGTTACCATTGTTCCTGGCCCAGACTTCCATCCGGCCTCCCACATTATTCCTGATACCACACCTGACCCCCATGATTGTATCTCTCTGATCCACCTGACATTCATCCCATTTCCCCAGATTTCCTTCTTTCCTGTTCCTCACCCTGATCACACTTGGTTTATTGATGGCAGTTCCACCAGGCCTAATCGCCACACACCAGCAAAGGCAGGCTATGCTATAGTACAAGCCACTAGCCCGCCTCTTAGAACCTCTCATTTCCTTTCCATCGTGGAAATCTACCCTCAAGGAAATAACTTCTCAGTGTTCCATCTGCTATTCTACTACCCCTCAGAGATTGTTCAGGCCCCCTCCCTTCCCTACACATCAAACTCGGGGATTTGCCCCGCCCAGGACTGGCAAATTGATATTACTCACATGCCCCAAGTCAGAAAACTAAAATACCTCTTAGTCTGGGTAGACACAGGGTCTGAGAAGGAGACCATGGTCATTTCTTCCCTTCTGTCAGACATAATTCCTCGGTTTGGCCTTCCCACCTCTATACAGTCTGATAACAGACCAGCCTTTATTAGTCAAATCACCCAAGCAATTTCTGTAGCTCTTGGTATTCAGTGAACTCATGGTCTTTTAAAAACTCACCTCACCAAGCTCAGCCACCAACTTAAAAAGGACTGGACAATACTTTTACCACTTTCTCTTCTCAGAATTCAGGCCTGTCCTCAGAATGCTACAGGGTACAGCCCATTTGAGCTCCTGTATAGATGCTCCTTTTTATTAGGCCCCAGTCTCATTCCAGACACCAGACCAACTTGGACTGCACCCCAAAAAACTTGTCATCCCTACTATCTTCTGTCTAGTCATACTCCTATTCACCATTCTCAACTACTCATAAATGCCCTGCTCTTGTTTATGCTGCCAGTTTACACTGTTTCTCCAAGCCATCACAGCTGATATCTCCTGGTGCTATCCCCAAACCATCACTCTTAACTCCCTCTTGAAGTAAATAAATAATCTTTGCTGGCAGGGCTATGCTGAACCTACTTAGGCACTCTCTAATTGGACGTCCTGAGTCCTCCCAATTCTTAGTCCTTTAATACCTGTTTTTCTCTTTGTCTCATTCCATTCTTTTTTCAATTCATACAAAACCATATCCAGGCCATCACCAATCATTCTATATGACAAATGTTTCTTCTAACAACCCCACAATATCACCCCTTACCACAAAATCTTCCTTCAGCTTAATCTCTCCTACTCTAGGTTCCCATGCTGCCCCTAATCCCACTCGAAGCAGCCCTGAGAAACATCGCCCATTATCTCTCCATACCACCCCCAAAAATTTTCGCCACCCCAATACTTCAACACTATTTTGTCTTATTTTTCTTATTAATATAAGAAAACAGGAATGTCAGGCCTCTGAGCCTAAGCTAAGCCATCATATCCCCTGTGACCTGCACATACACATCCAGTTGGCCAGTCCCTGCCTTAACTGATGACATTCCACCACAAAGGAAGTTAAAATGGCCTGTTCCTGCCTTAACTGATGACATTACCTTATGAAATTCCTTCTCCTGGCTCATCCTGGCTCAAAAGCTCCCCCACTGAGCACCTTGTGACCCCCGCCCCTGCCCACCAGAGAACAACTCCCTTTTGACTGTAATTTTCCTTTACCTACCCAAATCTTATAAAACGGCCCCATCCCTATCTCCCTTCACTGACTCTCTTTTAGGACTCAGCCCGCCTGCACCCAGTTGATTAAAAAGCTTTATTGCTGACACAAAGCCTGTTTGGTGGTCTCTTCACACGGACACGAGTGAAAGAAGGCGTATTTAGAGTCAGTATAAATATTGACGCATAGTCCTTTTGCAAGAGTGAGGGCCTGAGTTAAGGCAATGAGTTCGGATTGCTGGGAGGTAGTGGAGCGGGGCAGAGCAGTAGCCTCAATAATAGATGTGGAAGATACTATAGCATAGCCTGCCTTTGCTGGTGAGTGGCGATTAGGCCTGGTGGAACGGCCATCAATAAACCAAGTGTGATCAGGGTGAGGAACAGAAAAGAAGGAAATATGGGGAAATGGAGTGAATGTCAGGTGGATCAGAGAGATACAGTCATGGGGGTCAGGTGTGGTGTCAGGAATAATGTAGGGACCAGCCTAAAACAGTAAGGTCAAGTTGTTTGGACAGAAAGAATACAGGGCATGGTCCTGGCTCTTGTGTAAGAATTTTGACCACACAGCCCTGTATTTTGGCTGTGTGTAATGAAAAGGGTTGGGATGAGTTAGGGAGAGCTAGTGTGCAAGTAGCTTTTAGGGCTGTTTCTAAGGAAGGGAAAGAGGAGTGGCGAAAGGATTTAGGATCTGTGGGGTCAGCTAGGTTTGCTTTTGTGAGTTCATATAATGGTTTAGTCAGGATGGTAAAACTAGGTATCCAAAGGTGGAAGTACCTAACCATACCTAGGAAGGAAAGGAGTTGTTTCGTAGAAGGGGTTGGGGCTTGGGAGATTAGCCGGACACTATCAGCAGGGAGAGCACGTGTGTTTTCATGAAGAATTATACTGAGATAGGTAAGGGATGAGGAAGAAATTTGGGCTTGATTGAAGTAATGGGGGCTGTCTGTGAAGCCTTGCAGCAGTACAGCCCAGGTAATTTGCTGAGCCTGATGGGCGTCAGGGTCAGTCCAAGTGAAAGCAAAGAGAGGCTGGGATGAAGGGTGCAAAGGAATAGTAAAGAAAGCATGTTTGAGATCCAGAACAGAATAATGAGTTGTGGAGGGATTGTGGAGGGAGGTATTGAGGATAGGAGAGTATATGGGTTTGCCACCATGGGGTGGATAGGCAAAACAATTTGGTTGATAAAGTATAGATCCTGAACTAACTTGTAAGACTTGTCTGGTTTTTGGACAGGTAAAATGGGGAATGGTAAGGAGAGTTTATAGGCTTTAAAAGGCCGTGCTGTAACAGGTGAGTGATAACGAGCTTTAATCCTTGTAAAGTGTGCTGTGGGATGGGATATTGGTGTTGAGCAGGGTAAGGGTGATTAGGTTTTAATGGGATAGTAATGGGCGTGTGATTGGTTGCCAGGGAAGGAGTAGAGGGGTCCCATACTTGTGAGTTAAGGTGGGGGGATATGAGAGGAGGATGCAAAGGAGGCTTTGAACTGGGGAAAAGGGCGGCAATGAGGTGTGGCTGTAGCCTAGGAATAGTCAAGGAAGCAGATAATTAGTCAGGGAAGCAGATAATTAGTCAACCTAATAAGGGAGCTGGGCAGGTGGGATTAACTAAAAAAGAGTGCATAAAAGAATGTTGTCCAAGTTGGCACCAGAGTTGGGGAGTTTTAAGAGGTTTAGAAGCCTGGCCATCAATATCCACAACAGTTATAGAGGCAAGGGAAACAGGCCCTTGAAAAGAAGGTAATATGGAGTGGGCAGCCTCCGTATTGATTAAGAAGGGGACGGACTTACCCTTCACTGTAAGAGTTACCCAAAGTATCTGTGATGGTCCACGAGGCTTCTGAGGTGATTGGGAAGCATCAGTCTTTAGCCACTAAGCCAAGAAGATCTGGGAAGGAGTCAGTCAGAGGGCCTTAGGCCAGGGTTCCAGGGGCTCTGGGAGTGGCTGCCGGGCGAGTTGGCCAGTCTGATTTCCAGTGGGGTCCCGCACAGATGGGACATGGCTTGGGAGGAATCCTGGGCTGTGGGCATTCCTTGGCCCAGTGGCCAGATTTCTGCACTTGAAGCAAGATCCCAATGGAGGAGGTCCTGTAGGAATGCTTGACCGCTGTGGCTTAGGCATTTTGAAGTTCTTGTGTGCTGGAGATGTGGCTGGGTTTTGTCTAACAGCAGAGGCAAGTAATCATAACTCTTCTCTATTATTGTACACCTTGAAGGCGAGGTTAATTAAGTCCTGTTGTGGGGTTTGAGGGCCAGGATCTAATTTTTTGAGCTTTTTTTTAAATGTTGGGAGCTGATTGGATAATAAAATGCACATTGAGAATAAGATAGCCTTCTGACCTTTCAGGGTCTAGGGCTGTAAACTGTCTCAGGGTTGCTGCCAAAGGAGCCATGAACTGGGCTGGGTTTTTATATTTGATGAAAAAGAGCCTAAACGCTAACTGATTTGGGAGAGGTCAGATAAAGAAAAAGGAGCATTAACCTTGGCATTATTCAGCTCCAGCCATCTCTTTAAGAGGAAATTATTGGGCAGGTGGGGGAGGGCTAGTTTTGGAACGAAACTGTAAGCCGGACCAGGTGTGAGGAGGGGAGGGGACAGAAGGATTACAGGGTAGGGGAGCGGAGGCTGAGGAAGAATTGGGATCTGGCTCGGCCTGGCGAGGAACAGCCTGGGGAGGAGGAGAGAGGTCAGATAGGTCTGTAGAAAAGGAGGATTCAAAGGACTCAGAGCTCGGGGTGGAGACTTAAGGAACAGACAGGAGAGAAAGAAGAAGGATATTGGGTGAGTCACATTGGGAGCAGAGACTAGGGAGGGACCAATGTGTAAAAGAATGCCTGGACATCAGGCACCTCAGACCCATTCGCCCATTTTTCGACAAAAATCATCCAGGTCTTGTAAAATGGAGAAATCAAAAGTGCCATTTTCTGGCTATTTAGAACCATTATTGAGTTTGTATTGGGGCCCAAGCGGTGCTGCAGAAGAAAATAAGATGCTTAACTTTTAGGTCAGGTGAGAGTTGAAGAGGTTTTAAGTTTTTGAGAACACAGGCTAAGGCAGAAGGGGGAATGGAGGGCGGAAGGTTGCCCATAGTGAAGGAGGCAAGCCCAGAGCAAAGAGAGGGTAGAGACACGGAGAAGGGGTGTGGTGAGCAGCCCTGGGCTGCAATGTGGGTGAGCAGCCAAAGCAGGTGTCCCCGCAATTGACTTGCCACCAAGGGAATGTGGGTGAATGACCAAGGCAGGTGTCCCCGTGGTGATCAGACACCAGTGAAATGTGGGTAAATAATCAGGCAGGCATCCCCGCAGGGATTAAACACCAAGGGAAGACTGTCTTCCCGAGTCCGTGACTGGTGCCGGAGTTTTGGGTCCATGGATAAAATGTGTCTCTTTTGTCTCTACTAGAGAGGAAAAAGAACTGGAATTGGAAGGACAGGGAGACTGAAGGGCATCGAGAGAGGCTGGAGAAGAGAGTGAAAAGACCATTTACCTGATTTGAAATTGGTGAGATGTTCCTTGGGCTGTTTGGTCTGACAACCCCAGGTCACAGGTGGATCTCCTCATGGAGTGAGGGTGAGGACAGGGGACCGGTCTCCCGAAGGAGTCCTCCTGTCCCGGGTTTCAGCACCAAATGTCACACGCGTCTGTGTGAAGAGACCACCAACAGGCTTTGTGTGAGCAACAAGGCTGTTTATTTCGCCTGGGTGCAGGCAGGCTGAGTCCGAAAAGAGAGTCAGCAAAGGGAGATGGGGTGGGGCCGTTTTATAAGATTTGGGCAGGTAAAGGAAAATTACAGTCAAAGGGGGTTGTTCTCTGGCGGGCAGGGGTGGGGGTCACAAGGTGCTCAGTGGGGGAGCTTTTGAGCCAGGATGAGCCAGGAGAAGGAATTTCACAAGGTAATGTCATCAGTTAAGGCAGGAACTGGCCATTTCCACTTCTTTTGTGATTCTTCACTTGCTTCAGGCCATCTGGATGTATATGTGCAGGTCACAGGGGATGTGATGGCTTAGCTTGAGCTCAGAGGCCTGACAGAAACCAGGCACAAGAATGTAAAATCATTTGCCCCAGATTGTATAGCTAGAAAATGCAGAACTGGGATTGTTGCCTTTCTCTACCCCACTGTCACTGAAGATAAAACATATTGCACTTCAATTTGCAGAGATATGATCAAATATCCCTCAGAAGATTCTGATGTCTAAATGAAAATAGGAGTTTCTGGGCCAATAAAGCTGAGGGCCACCCTTTGGACCCCGGAAGGCCACCCTGAGTGGTATGCTTACCTCTCTTCTGGATGTCTCTATTTTATTCTGTCTCTAACTCAACACTGTCTTTGTTATCTTTATTGCATAATATCTGAACTGTGCTTCCATGCCAAGGGTCTGTCAAGTTATAATCTAGATTGAGTTTTCTTAGTCTGGTTGTATAAACTCTGGAAAACAGAACAAAATCTTCCTCTCTCTTTTTCTCATCAGCTAGCTCCTTAGATGAGAAATAAATCTCAGTATTACACACCTAGAAGATCCTCAATAAACAGTTCTGAGCTATAGGAAAATTCTTTTTGGCACCATTCCCAAAATTGACAGCAACAAAAATTCATTTTATATATGAACAGTACAAACGGACATTGTAGAATGCATGAGGAGGCTTAAGAGAGCAGACAGAACATTCTGTAAACTGTTCCCCAACCCCAGGATAAGACTGCATTGTTCTGGGAAAAGGGTCTTTAGCAATTAAATAGTTAAACCTCCAGTGAAAGCAGGCCACAGCTGGAGAGAGTGTTTATAGTGCAAGGCAGGAAGTATGGAGTCAATGACTTCTGCTGGCAGGAAGGGGTGGAGGGGAAGGGGGAGGGAAAGAAAAGCAGGATGCCGGGAAGGAGGATTCTTAGTTGTTCTCAGCCTGGAAGACTTTCTCTCTCAATTTGAAGCCAGATATTGGCCAGAAAACTCCCATTGCTACAGAAAGGATGAAAAAGGTGCTGAGTGCAGACAGAGTGAAGCCAAAGTTGGGAGATGCAGGCGTTGTGCCCAGAATACAGTTGGAACTTCCAGCATTTGAATGGAGCAACACAAAAGTAGGAATTGAGATGCTTAGACATCCAGAAATACAGTTAAGAAAGCTTTCTTAAATAATAATGATATTTATTTAGCAATTTTACATGCCAAGGGCTGCACTAAATGTTTTATATTCATTATCCCATTTAATTCTCAAGAACCCAATGAGAAAAGTCTCTGTTTCAGAAACTATTCCTCACTTTACAAATGAGCAAACTGAGGCTTTACAAAGTTAAATAGGTTTCCCAAAGTATAAATTCAAATAGTTTGCTCCTATCAAAATACAAATTTCAAAAAGTTAAAACATGATTTTCATACAAATATATAGTCTAAGACTTACCTACTTCATTTGTGACAGAACCAGCTGGTTTAAAGAGGAGGATAGAAGATTGCTGATAAGTGTGTGTGTGTATGTGTGTGTGTGTGTGTGTGTGCGTATACATGTCACCAGTAGAAGAAAAGAATGCTAGATAAAATTGCAGAGTTATATAGAGAACAGAGAACTGACTAATGTCCCACAGAGCAATAAAATCAAAACCTTGGCCGGGCACGGTGGCTCACACCTGTAATCCCAGTTCTTTGGGAGGCTGAGGCGGGTGGATCACGAGGTCAGGAGATTGAGACCATCTTGGCCAACATGGTGAAACCCCATCTCTACTAAAAATACAAAAAATTAGCCAGGCGTGGTGACACGCACCTGTAGTCCCAGCTTCTCGGGAGGCTGAGGCAGGAGAATGGCGTGAACCCAGGAGGCAGAGCTTGCGGTGAGCCGAGATTGCGCCACTGCACTCCAGCCTGGGCGACAGAGTGAGACTCCATCTCAAAAACAAAAAACAAACAAACAAAAAAAAACCTTTAAGATTATTTTTTATTGGACATAAATCATTTGACTCTCCATACGACAAAAAACCAATTGTGACTGATTAATTTTCTAAATGTTCACATCTAATTTTAAAGACAATCAACCCTAATCAATAAAGCATAGTAGATCAAACAAAATCGCATCCCTAGGTGATCAGTGGTTTCAGGTGCACTTAGACAATGTTTGCTATGGCCTGAAGGTCATCCCCTCAAAATTCTTGTTTTGAAATCACCAATGTGATGGTGTTAGGAGGTAAAGTCTTTGGGAGGTGATTAGGTCATGAGGGGAGAGCTGTCATGAATGGGATTAGTATCCTTATAAAAGAGGGTCCCAGGGAGCTGCTTTTCCCCTTCCACCCTGTGAGGATACTCTGAGCAGGTGTCTTCTAGATACTGAATCTGCCAGTGCCTTGATCTTGGACTTTCCAGCCTCTAGAACTGTGAGAAATACATTTTTGTTGTTTATAAGTTACTCAGTCTAAGGTATTTTGTGATGGCAGCCATCAAGGACTAAGACAATGTTGTGTACAGCACTATCGAATGAAGCTTTCTGTGATGATGGAAATGTTCTATTGCACTGTCCAGTGATGTAGCCACAGGAACATGTAGCTGTTGAGCATTTGAAATGTGACTAGTATGCTGAGGAGTTGAATGTGAATTAATTTAAACTGAAGTAGTCACATGTGACTAGTGACTCCTTTGTTGAATGATGTACTGTATGACTTTGAAAGAGCACAGTCTGCAGAATAGCCAGGTGATTCATACCCACAGTAAATGTTGGGAAGAACTATTGTATGTGATACTGACAAAGGTAGCTGTAGACCACATTTTGAGAAATACTGCTTCACTCCCTGCTCTTACAGAATCCACTTTCAAAAAACACAAACGTGGTATTATCAATCCTACTTAATGGGACAGAAGGTCAACTGCTGAAAGGCAATATAATTAGTCAGTGGTCATGCAGTTTGGTTATAAAACAAACTGAAAGCAGCTTGTCCAGATCCAGTTGATTGTAGCCCAGAATTGCCAGATCTTGCAATTTTTCAGAAAATTCCACAAATCTGAATTTTTATATAAGATATTCTCGGATTTTCAAAATCCTATATAGACCAAACAAAATGAGTTTGGAATCCTGATATAGTCCATAGGCTACCAGTTTCCAACCCTGGTACAAAGATTACCCTGCTGCTAGGCCAGACGCGGTGGCTCATACCTGTAATCCTAGCACTTTGGGAGGCCGAGGCGGGCAAATCACCTGAGGTCGGGAGTTCGAGACCAGCCTGACCAACATGGAGAAACCCCATCTCTACTAAAAATACAAAATTAGCCGGGCGTGGTGGTGCATGTCTGTAATCCCAGCTACTTGGGAGGCTGAGGCAGGAGAATCGCTTGAACTCGGGAGGCAGAAGTTGCAGTGAGCCGAGATTGCACCATTGCACTCTAGCCTGGGTGATGAGAGCAAAACTCTGTCTCAAAAAAAAAAAAAAAAAAAAAAAAGATTACCCTGTTGTCTCTACAAGGAACTGAGGACAGGGGTTTGGCCTTTCCAGATCTTTCCAGGCAGAATCAAAGGCTTCTCGCAGCACTTGTTAGTATGGCCCTTTCAATGTTCAATGCTATGAGAAGAAAATTTCTGTTATTTATAAATCACCCAATCTAAGGTATTTTATTACAGCAGCCCAAATGGACTGCTTGTCACATATCCCTAAAAAGTTATTTACATGCCGTCTTTCCAACTAGATTGCAAGTCCCTGGAGAAGAGGCACATACTCAGCTACCTATTGTCAACATAACACCTGAAAAACAAAGAATTTAATATATCTTAGTTAAATGAGTGTGCATGAAAATTAGAAGCTTAAAGAGTGGCTACACCTGTATTTCCAGCTCCTTGGGAGGCTGAGGCAGGAGGATTCCTTGAGCCCAGGAGTTCAGACCAGCTTGAGCAACACAGTGAGATTTCCCCAAAAAATAAATTAATCAATTAAAAGTTTTTTTAAAAAATCAGAAACTGGCCGGCCTCAGTGGCTCCCACCTTTAATTCCAGCACTTTGGGAAGCCAATAGGGGAGGATTGCTTGAGGCCAGGAGTTAAAGACCAGCCTGGGCAATATAGCAAGATCTTGTTTCTACTAAAAGTAAAAGAAAAAAATTAGCTGGGCATGGTGGTGCATGCCTGTAGTCCCAAATACTTGGAAGGCAGAAGCAAGAGGATTGCTTGAGCCCAGAAGTTTGAGGTTGCAGTGAGCTGTGATACACCACTGCACTCCAACCTTGTCTCTTAAAAAGAAAAAAAAAAATCAGAAGCTTAAATAGGATGGCTATGGGCCAAATGAATTTATTTCCTTGTTGTTGTGTTGTTGTTTTTAAACAACAAGATAGCAGATCCCATTTCTAAAATAAATAAATAAATAAACAGAAAAGTACAGAGTCTTGCTATGTTGCCCAGGCTGGCCTCCAACTCCTGGGCTCAAGCAATCTTCCCACCTTGGCCTCCCGAGTAACTGGGACTATAAGCACCACACTGCTGAACCTGGCTTGAGTGTAGGTTTAAAAACTGTGATGGGGTTCCTCCTTAATCCATAATGGTTTATTTATTGCTGCCACAAATAAAAACATACATGTTAAATGTGTACAGTTATAAAACTTACATTTATTTATTTATTTATTTATTTATTTATTTATTTATCTTTAAGACAGAGTCTTACTCTGTTGCCCAGGCTGGAGTGCAATGATGCAATCATGGCTCACTGCAGCTTTGAACTCCCTGGACTCAGGTGATCTTCCCACCTCAGTAGCTGGGACTACAGGTATGCACCACCAGGTCTGGCTAATTTTTTTATTTTTAATTTTTTTTGTAGAGATGGGGGTCTCCCTATGTTGCCCAGATTAGTCTTGAACTCCTGGGCTCAAACAATCCTCCTGCCTTAGCCTCCCAAAGTGTTAGGATTACAGGCACAGGCCACCACACCTAGCCAAACTTACCTTTTATTTATATAAAATACAGAACTGATGTAATGTTACATCTGTCCAGGTAGAAATATATCAATTAACCATACCGATTGATAGCCCTATTATGTCTTAATTAATTTTTAAAAATCACATACTTTCCAAGGAACATGATAAATTCCTGTTTTGAACAGATCCAAATTTTTCCCATGCTGACTTTTGAGGTAAACTAGGTCTTTCTACTGACTTTACCAAAATTCTTTTAAAAATATACCTAGCACCTTCTCACATTTTTTCCCTGGGGGCAGAGGGAAACTGTGGTGTAAAGAGAAGTCCACATACAGTTTTTTTTTTTTTTTTTTTTAAACAAATCCAGTCATTAAAAGCCGAGCTGCAGAGACAAGAGTAGGGAGCTCTTTTCTGTACTGTGTAGTTTGGTTCTCTCTGAAGCAGAATTTCATCAAACCGAATGTGTTATGCATTTTAAATATATTTGAGGCTAAAAGGGAAAAAATAAGTATGTTGTTCTTTCTTGTAGGCTTGCCTTTAGATGTGTCTGGTCACTACCTTGGAAACCCTTACAAATGGCAACTGACGTCAAGAAAAGAGAAAAAACACTGCTGAGAGCACACACTGCATGCATTATAGATGATTCTGAGGACTGAGGCTTGTGCCAGCACTAAGTGGCTTTAAGATGAGCATAAGCAATCTTCCATTTCACAAACATTCTTCATAAACTTTTTAAGGACTTGAAGTTCTGAAAAAACTTCTTTGAATTTTTAATTTAAGCAAAGTGACAATTCAGTTATTAGCTTAAGTGTTCTGTCCCACCATAACTGCCAAGGTCATTAAAATGTTTGGTACTAATAAATCTCAAAAACAAGTGGAAGCTGCACCCTTGTTTTGAATATAGTTTATCCCAACATTTTATTATGAAAAAATTCAGACATACAGCAAGTTGAAAGAATTTTACAGTGAACAACCATATACTCATCACCCAGATTCTTCTATTTTCAATATACTCAACTGGCCTTATCATATGTCTGTCTGTCTACCATGCATCCATCCATCCATCCATTTATTCTTTTATCTATATCTTAATCCATCCAATTTTGATGCATTTCAAATAAATTGCAGACATGAGTGCACTTCCCCTGTAAATATTTCAGCATGCATATCACAACTAGAATTCAATATTTGTTTATAGGTTTTCTTTTGATATAACATCTACATGTAACATCTACAATGAAATGTACAAATCTTAAGTATACATTTGCTGTTTTGACAAATGATTAGTCTCAGAGTGTAGTGGGCTAGTTTTTCTAGATTTATGGTCCTTTTTTTCTCTAGGGTCTCCACACATATTATTCTTTTTCTTTTTTAAAAGGGAGTTTACTTTCTAGAGGTGTTTTAGGTTCATAGCAAAACCGAACAGAAAGTACATAGAATTCCCATATGCCCCCTGCACCAACACCATGTACAGCCTCCCCGACTGTCAACATCCCACACCAGAGTGGCATATTTGTTACAACCAACGAACCTACATTGATAGAGTCCATAGCTTACATTAGTGTTCAGTCTTGGTGTTTTACATGCTATGGGTTTGAACAAATATATAGTGATATATATCCACCATGGTAGAATCCTACAGAAGTTTCATTGCCTTAAAATCCTCAGTGCTTTGCTATTCATCCCTCCTTCCCCCGGTAACCACTGATCTTTACTGTCTCAATAGTTTTACCTTTTCTAGAGATCACATAGTTGAAATCATACCTTCCCCTGGGAACCACTGATCTTTTTATTGTCTCAATAGTTTTACCTTTTCCAGAAATCACATAGTTGAAATCGTAGTTGAATTTGCATTTAACAAGTTTGGAACACTCTTTGTAGAATCTAAGAAGTGACATTTCCGAACCTATTGACCTTTTATAAGAAAATATGAATATCCAGCCCTAAAAACTAGAAACAAGCTATCTGTAAAAATGTTTTGTGATGTGTTGCTTTATGTCACAGAATTGAACTTGTGATATAGGTTTTCAGATTGGCTTCTTTCACTTAGCAATATGCATTTAAAGCTTTTCCCATGTTTTTCATGGTTTGATAGCTCATTTCTTTGTAGCACTTTTTAGCATTTCTTTTTAGCATCCCCTTATCTGGACGTCCTACAGTTTATTTATTCAGCTACTGAAGGACATCTTGATTACTTCCAATTTTTGGCAATTGTGAATAAAGCTGCTATAAACATTCATGTGCAGGTTTTTATGTGGACACAAGGTTTCAACTCATTTGAGTAAATACCAAGGAACATGATTGCTGGATTATATGGTAAGAGTAAGTTTAGTTTTGTAAGAAGCTGCCAAACTCTCTTCCAAAGTAACTGTACCATTTTTCATTCCCACCAACAACAAATGAGAGCTCCTGTTGTTCCATATCCTTGTCAGCCTTTGGAGATGTCAGTGTTTTGGATTTTGGCCATTCCAATAGCTGTGTGGTAGAATCTCATCATTGTTGTTCTGATTTGCATTTCTCTAATGACATATGACATTGAGCTCCTTTCCATATGCTTACTTGCTTCTGTATATCTTCTTTGGTGAGGTATCTGTTCAGGTCTCTTGCCATTTTTTAATCAGGTTATGTGTTTTCTTATTATTGAGTTTTAAGAGTTCTTTGTATTTTAGGTAATAGTCCTTTATCACATATATCTATTGCAAATATTTTCTACCAGTCTGAAGCTTGTCTTCTCATCCTCTTGACAGTGTATTTTAAAAAGTTCTATTCATTTTCCATTAAACAATTAGTCTATTCAACTGAGGGGAAAATTTGGTAGACAAGAAGATTCCTGCCATCATGGAACCTACATTTTAATGGAAGAAACAACAATAAACACATACATGAATAAACATATAATAGGTATTTACGTGGAGTTACTTGCTGGAAAGAAAATTAAAACAAGGTAAGGGGTTAAAGAGTAGCTGGAGAAGGATCACTCTGGCTGCTGTGTAGACCTCATGGGGCCAAGGTAGACTAGACCATGCTGGGGGCAAGGGTAGAAGTGGGAGTTAGGAAGTTACTGCCCTCATACAAGCAAGAGATAATGTGGGCATGGACTAGGGTGGAAGCAGTGGGTGTGGTGAGAAATATCCAGAGTCTGGACATTTCTTTAAAGTGGCACTGGCATAACTTGTTCATGGGTTGGTTATAAGAGAAAGGATTCAGGGATGGAAGATAGGTTTGGGCCTAAACAACTGTGTGAATGGTGGTGAAATTGGGAGGAGAGTGTGGAAGGAAGGGGAGGTGGACCAGGCTGGGGGATGGGACAATCAAGTGAATATTCAGGAGGAGATGGCCAAGCAGGCCATTGGGATTCCACCGGAAAGGTTAGGGCTGGAAATACACAAATGAGGGAGACTTCGGCATATTGACAGTGTGCTGCATGTCTTTGCAGCCTTCCTTATTCTCATTCCATGCCTCTCCACTCTGCTGTTTACCTTCACACAGCCTGACCTGTATGGATTAAGTCAATGAACTCCAACCCCTGGTTTCCAGCTGGATTCAGCCAGCCTTGTGGCAGATCAGAAAAAAAGAGCAAGTGAGGTGGTGTATTCCCCCAGCTCCCTCCCTGAAGATTGCCTGAGTCCCCTGATCAAAGCCACAGCTCCCATCACACAGGCCTCCCCACAGCTGTTTCTCTCTAGGTGCAGTCACTGCTCCTAATTGAATGAGGTTGGATGAGATCACTTAGGGAGTGTGAATAGATAGAAAAGAAGAGCTTTGAGGACTGCCTCCTAGGACACTGTAATATTTAGAGGCCAGAAAGAAGAGGTGGGCTCTGCCAAGGGGGAGTCTGTGTGGCAGAAGAAAAACAGGAACACGTGGTGTCTGGGTAGAGGCTCAGTGAAGGTAGCGTTCTTCAAGAGACAGTTCTCCTGGCCGCGCACAGTGGCTCACACCTGTAATCCCATCACTTTGGGAGGCTGAGGCAGTTGGATCACTTGAGGTCAGGAGTTCGAGACCAGCCTGGCCAACATGGTGAAAGGCTCGCTCTACTAAAAATACAAAAATTACAGGCGCACCACCACGCCTGTAATCCCAGCTACTCAGGAGGCTGAGGCAGGAGAATCGTTTGAACCCGGGAGGCAGAGGTTGCAGTGAGCCGAGATGGCACCACTGTATTCCAGCCTGAGCAACAGAGGGAAACTGTCTCAACAAACAAACAAAAGAACAGTTCTCCTAGAGTGTCCTAAGCTACTATTTTCCTGAAACTCTCAGGACCCTTTCTTGTTCTCCCTCAACATTCTTGACCTTTTCTTCTCTCAGAGTAGTTGAACTTGCTTTGCAATTAAGCTTTAGACACTCCAGATATGCTGATATGTTGTGTCGGACCTCAAGGGAGGTGATGGTTTGAGCTCTGGTCAGAGGCTCTCAGCAGCTGTGCATATCTATAGATGTACCAGGTATGGGAAGGAGAGGGAAACAGGGAGAAACCACCAGGAAATATACACAGACAATTTTTCTTTTTTTTTTTTTTGCGACGGAGTCTCACTCTGTTGCCCAGCTGGAATGCAGTGGCATGATCTTGGCTCACTGCAACCGTCTCCCAGGTTCAAGCGATTCTCCTGCCTCAGCCTCCCGAGTAGCTGGTACTACAGGTGAGTGCCACCACGCCCAGCTAATTTTTGTATTTTTAGTAGAGACGGGGTTTCACCATGTTGGCCAGGCTGGTCTCGAACTCCTGACCTCCGGTGATCCACCCACCTCGGCCTCCCAAAGTGCTGGGATTATAGGCGTGAGCTACTGCACCCAGCCAGACAATTATTTTTAAATATCTCTCGGGTACTATGCTGTGAATATGATCAAAGCAGGAACTATTTCATATTCACATTGATGAACCTAACACCCACTTCACAGTTGCAGCTTGATAAAATTTTTTTCAATAAATACTTTTTTTAAAAAAATGACATATGGTAATATAATTATACTATGCTTTTGGTGCATGAAGGCATCTTTACAGACTTGACAACTAATTCCTTGAATTGCCCTAGTATTATACATCTCTGATTATGCTTTTAAATGTTACAAATTACCTGAGTGTGAATGTACTTTTTTAAAAAAACAATTGTATTGAGAAGATGGTAACATAAACTCTGCAGAAACAAAGGCTGTGAATTTAGGTCACTTGGACTCTGAGGCCATCAGATAAAATATATTAGTACTGCACTAGCAACAGTTTTCTTTATTTTAAAATGTGACACTGTTATTCACTAATATCTTGGTGCCATTCCCAGAAAGCATGCTTTATATAACTGACAAGCTTTTGCAAAGACTGTTCTCTATTTGCAGCCTCCATGTTAATGTGTTTGACTGATTTCCTCAACTCTCTTGATCCTTTCCTGACTCAGTTTAGCTGACAAAAATCTGTCTCTTCTACAGGATTCCTAGAAAATATATATATTTATTTATTCATTTATAAAATGAAATTTCACATTCAGCACAACACTGTTGGTTTTGGGGGGTTTTTGTTTGTTTTAGGAGGAAGAGCGAAGATAGCAGGCGCAACCATTCCATTCAAGTAGCTGTGGCATTCCTCATTTAACTGGTTGACCAAGGATAAATATGGGTCTCAGTATCTCAGCTTTGGCTGTATTAGGCTCTGGGTAAGGGGACAAAGTGATTGCTGAACTTCCCCATAGACAGGAAGTGTTGTACTAGTCAGGACTCTTTTGGTTGCAAATGACAGAAATGAAGCCAAAATAGAATAAGCAAAAGCGGGAATTTTTGGTTCTCATAAACTGAGGAAAGGGCAGGGCACAAGTGGGCTTCCAGGGATGCCTGGAAACAGAAAGTCAAATGCCATTAGGATTACCTGTCCCTGCCCCCTTTCTCAGACTGCACAGTGATGGAGAGGCCCCAAGCTCCTTCCAGGCTCACCATTTCAACTTCATCACACATGGGATAGTCCCTGATGTTTTTGTTCCAATTTTACAACTCCTGAATGAGGACTTTGAAGATCCATGCTTGGGTTACTTGCCTAGCCCTGAAATCAGTATTTGTCTAGAACCAACCAGCTGGAGTAAGGACAGGAGCTGTTCTTCAGGAGGAGAGGAGGCAAGTGCTGGGCAGACAGTAACGGGTGACCTCCACAAAGCTCAGACTCCTGAGTTGGACCAGCCAGCCTCCTTGAATTGCCCTGATTTATAAGTTGTCTTGGTTGAGGACTGACCCCAATTCTCAGTTGCTCAAAAATGCCGTCCCTACTCACAGTCCTCTCAAATGGATTAGTACTGGCATTTGAGGGGTTTCGAGGGATGGGAAAAGAGATGCCGAGAGGGCTGACTGATGCATTTGCTTTTTGGTGTTTGAGTTGTTAAACTTTTCTAAAACACCATAGGCATTTTTCAATGGTTTTCATCAAAATAGGGAATGTGGACACATTATTAGAAAAGCAGAAGGAAGTCTGTAGGAAAATTATTTACTCTATAATTAAAATGCTGCTGCCAGGCTACAGAGAAAGACTCTGACTTAAGCTTCAAGGCAGAGGTGGGGTAGGGGTGCTGGGGAGGGAAAAATACCTAAACTTTCCCTTCCCTGGGAAATGTGCTTTTGGTCAAGATAAGCAGATCTATCCCAGTCCACCCCTCCTTGCCTGTTGTTTTTAGAGCACTGAGCAAATGCAAAGCCCACGCCAAAAGAGCCCCAGAAGTTTTTCCCTGCGTCTGTGGCTCTGATGCTGTGATCACTGCTCTTGCCTGCCTTTGTGATACTATAGCAAAGGCCAATGCTGGGTTTGAAATGGGATTTTAGGCTGCTAACCCAGTTGTCTTGGTAGGAAAGAGCTGGATGGAAGAAGGGAGGAAATGGAAAGGCCCCTGCAGGCATGGGAAACTGGGAGAACGAGTGAGAAAGTGCTGAAGGGTGCAAACTAGGATGGGTAACATGGGTTTGGGAGGTGTCATGAGTTGAGTGATATCGCTCCGAAATAGATATGGTAAGGCCATAACCCCTACTGCCTGTGTCTGTTAGGCCATTCTTGCACTGCAATAAAGAAATACTTGAGACTGGGTAATTTATAAGAAAAGAGGTTTAACTGGCTCACGGTTCTGCAGGCCGTCCAGGAAGCACAGCAGCATCTGCTTCTTGGGAGGCCTCAGGAAACTAACAGTCATGGCAGAAGGCAAAGGGGGAGCAGGCTTACCACAGGGTAAGAATGGGAGCAAGAGCAAGAGAATGGGTGGGCAAGGTGCCACATACTTTTAAGTGACCAGATCTTGTGAGATCTTACTCACTATCTTGAAGATAGCACCAAGCCATCAGGGATCCGCCATCATCCAAATACCTCCCATCAGGCCTCACTTCCAGCATTGGGGATTAAAATTCAACATGAGATTTGGGCGGTGACAAATATCTAAATTATATCACTGTGAATGTGTCCTTATTTGAAAATAGGGTGTTTGCAGATGTATTCAAGTTAAGATGAGGTCATTACAGTGAACCCTAATTCAATTAATTCAACATGACTGGTATCCTTATTAGAGGGCAACATTTGGACATAGAGACAGACTCCCACAGAGGGAAAGCAGTGTAGACACGGGAGAATACAGCCCTGTGAGGGGCCACGTGGTGACAGGATGGAGGCAGAGAGATTGGAGTTGTGTTGTCACAAGCCAGGGAACATCTGAGGCTGCCAGAAGCTGGAAGAGGAAAGGGAAGATCTTCCTCTGAGGCTTCCAAGGGAGCATGGTCCTGCCAACACCTTGATTTTGAACTTCTAGCCTCCAGAACTGTGAGACAATTAATTTCTCACAGTTGTTTGAAGCCACTCCATTTGTGATATTTTGTTGTGACAGCCCTAGGAAACTGATACAGGGGGTGATGTGGGGTTTAGGGAACCAATAAAAAAAAAAAGAAAAACATTAAAAGACTTCATTGGGAAACCCAGTATGTATAATGTGATAGCATTTATTCATCTATGTAAAATTACAACATATGCATACGTATAAAGAAATTCAAATTAAAAATAGAAAATGAAGAAGAAAAATATCTTCCCCATGTTTTCAGCCAAGTAGAGATTCATTCATTTGGATTCACAGGCATCTATTTTAAAACACAAACATCCCTTGAGATCGTTAACTGGAAGAGTTCATTATATTTCATTTAAAGTTTTGTAATTAGCTAATCAAAATACTTAGCTCTTAATGCTCAGCAGAAACCAGTATAGAGGGCCTTCAAATTTTTGCTTAGGAGGAATGGAAGGGCTATAGTATCTCAGTATGATTAACTTAAACAGGAGTTCAATATTTTTTTTAGGACTAATTATATTTTAAAAATTTCTCTCGCTATTTGGCTTGTTAAAAATTCTACTATATTTGTTAGGCCATGTGACCTGATCCTTTGTTTGAAGCATGTAAAGTTTGGAGAACTCTGGGTAGAATGAAAACCTGGCCAGGCACAGTGGCTCGTGCCTGTAATCCCAGCACTTTGGGAGAATTGCTTGAGGCCAGGAGTTCAAGACTAACCTGGGCAACATAATGAGACCCCATCTCTACCTACACCCAGTTTTTTTTTAATCAGTCAGGCATGGTGACTCACACCTATAGTCCTAGCTACTTGGGAGGCTGAGGCTAGAGGATCACTTGGTCCTACACATTTGAAGCTGCAGTGAGCTATGATCATGCCACTGTATTCTACCTGGGAGGACAGAGTGAGAGTCTATCTCTGAAAAAAAAAAAAAAAAAGAAAGAAAGAAAGAGAAAACCTAAATAGTGTTCCTCAGTAAGAGTGCTTTAGACAACAAAGGGACAGGCGAAGGTCAAGTGTCATCTATGGGAGGGTGGCAGTGGTTACTGCCATGGGAAAAGGGAAAATAAGGTGAGAGAAAAATTTTGCTGAGTTTCATCATTATGAAAACTGCTTCTTGATACCCTTTAATGTCATTTGGCTATTACCGTTTTGACTCGCCAGTATCTGTATTGCTAGTTAACAAACTGTTGCAAAAATGCAACTGCTGATATAACGGATCGTGCATCCTAATTCATCCTAATTCTCTGACTCCAAATTTAGTTTGGTCCCAAGCTTGGGTAGGTTGTACTCTCTTTTTTGGTTGATTCAACTAGTAACAATTTTTGAATCTTTATGCCAAAGCACTTTCCTTTCACTTCTCCTCAAATTAGAGATGTGCATGGATGTGTGTCCAGCATGAGGGGTGAGGAAATGGTCACTGAGGAGAAAGTTTGAAATGGCCTGCAGCAAGCAAAAAGTTTGGGATTTTTCCAAAAATTATTTAAATTTTACATTCTACTCAGTGCTTTATCAGTGTTTGTTGTAATATTAAAATGTTTTGGCTGGGTGCGGTGGCTCACGCCTGTAATCCCAGCACTTTGGGAGGCTGAGGTGGGCGGATCACCAGAGGTCGGGAGTTCGAGACCAGCCTGACCAACATGGAGAAACCCCATCTCTACTAAAAAATACAAAATTAGCTGGGCGTGGTGGTGCATACCTGTAATCCCAGCTACTCGGGAAGGCTGAGGCAGGAGAATCACTTGAACCAGGGAGGTGGAGGTTGTGGTGAGCCGAGATCGCACCATTGCACTCCAGCCTGGGCAACAGGAGTAAAAAAAAAAAAAAAAAGTTTTCGTATTTTAACCCACACATGGGTTAAATAATGTTTTCATTGACTTTCCTATTAGGTTAATTCCCTTTCTCCATATGCCCCTCTCTTCTGTCTTTGAGCAAAAAAGAGGCTCTGTAAGAAGATATGCCATGTTCTGTAGCTTAGAGGACCTCCTCTCTTTGGCCACCTCCTTTGTCATATCACAGGAGTACATACACTCCAGCTCAAGGGGCATAAAGCTGGCACTGGACATAGGAGCTCAAACCCCAAGAGTGACTTAAGGAGCACAGGAAATGGGAGTGAGTAAGTCAGTACAGAGAACATTCCAGCGATCTGCTGCTGATGCCCAGCTCTCTTAAGGCCTCTTAAGGAACTCTCAGAAGTGCTACAAGCCCATCAGGCCTGGGCTTACAGCTGAGGTCATCTCAGCTTCTAGCCTAATCAAGATGTAGGACTGGTCTTTGGCAAAACTTTGAAGGAGGCAAAGTGTCGCTTCCTCCTGTTGATTCTGCTTTTGAATTGTTGTATAAGACTGCTCTTCCCCAAAGTGCTCATTCTTCAGATATTTGTCCTTGTCTCAGTGTTTTAGTCTATTTTGCGCTGCTATAAAGGAATACCTAAGCCTAAGTAATTAAAAAAAAAAAAAAAAGGCTCACAGTTTTGCACGCTTACAAAAAGCATGGCACCAGCAACTGCTTGGCTTCTGGTGAGGGTATCAGGCTGCTTCCACTCATGGCAGAAGGTGAAGGAGAGTCTGTGCAGAGATCGTGTGGAAAGAGAGTAGGAAAGGTGTGGGGGTTGGGAGTGGGAGGTGTCAGGTTCTTTTTAACAACGATCTCCTGTGGGAACTAAGAGAGTGAGAACTCACTCACAGCCTCCCACTCCCAAGGAGGGCATTAATCTATTCATGCAGGATCTGCCACCATGACCCAAACACCTCCCATTAGGCCCCAACTGCAACATTGGGAATCCAACTTCAACATGAGGTTTGGAGGGGACAAATACCCAAACCATAGTGACTAGTTCCTAACACCACTCAACTCTTACCGTAGATATTTGCCTCTCCTCTTTACCATTTCCAGGCAATGCCTGCTGAGATAGGCTTTTAAATAGTAGGATTTTAGAAGAGATTTCATTTAAGCATTATGTAGATGGATCAATGTGTTATCCTGTTTGCATTGCTATAATGGAATACGTGGCTGGGTGCGGTAGCTCACACCTGTAATTCTAGCACTTTGGGAGGCTGAGGCAGGAGGATTGCTTAAGCCCAAGAGTTTGAGACCAGCCCTGGCAACATAGCAAGACTTTGTCTCTACAAAAATTTTAAAAATTAGCTGGGTGTGGTGGTGTGCACCTGTTGTCCCAGCTACTCAGGAGGCTGAGATGGGAAGATCTCTTTAGCCTGGAAGGTTGAGGCTGCTGTGAGCCATGGTCACACCACTGTACTCCAGCCAAGGCAGTAGAGTGAGACCCTGTTGAAAGAAAGGAAGGAAGGAAGGAAGGAGGAAGGAAGGGAGGGAGGGAGGGAGGGAGGGAGGGAAAAGAAAACAAAAGAAAAAAAAGGCAAGGAAAACATAAAAGAAAAGAAAGAGAGGAAGGAAGGAAAGAGAGAAACAGGAAGGAAGGAAGGAGAAAAAGAAAAAGAGAGAAAGAAAGAAAGGAAGAAAGAAAGAAAAAGAAAGAAAGAGAGAAAGGAGGGGAGGGAAGGAAGGAAAGGGAAGGTAAGGAAGGAAAGGAAGCAAGGAAGGAAGAAAGGAACCTGAGGTTGGGTAATTTATAAATAAAATATATTGAATTAGCTCACAGCTCTGCAGGCTGTAAGGAAGCATGGCATCAGCATCTCCTGGTGAGGCCTTAAGAACCTTTTTATGGAAGGAGGTGGCAGGCACATCACATGGCGAGAGCAAGAGCAAGTAATGTGGGAGACGGCACGCTCTTAGAAAAACAACAACAGATTTGCATAAACACAGAGCGAGAATTCTCACCACCGAGAGGGTAGCACTAAGCCATTCATGAGGGACCAGTCTTCATGATCCAAACACTTCCCGCCAGGCCCCACCTCCAAAACGGGAATCACATTTCAGTATGAGATTTGGAGGGGGCAAATATCCAAATCGTATTAACAAAGGATACGTTTAGAGACAAGCAAGCTTTCAGGATCCTTCAAATTGTACTGGGAAAGCAGCTTCTCTTCATCACCTCCCCTCTACCCTTCCCAACCTCTGGTAACCATCATCTACTCTCTACCTCCATGAGATCATCAACTTTTTAAGCTCCCACATATGAGTGAGAACATGTGATATTTGTCTTTCTGTGCCTGGCTTATTGCAGTCAACATAATGACCTCCAGTTCCATTTTGTTGCTATACATGACAGAATTTCATCTTTTTTTTTTTTTTTTTAGACAGAGTTTCGTTCTTGTTGCCCAGGCTAGAGTGCAATGGCACGATCTCGGCTCACTGTAACCTCTGCCTCCCAGGTTCAAGCAATTCTCTTGCCTCAGCCTTCCCTAGTAGCTGGGATTACAGGCATGTGTCACTACGCCCAGCTAATTTTGTATTTTCAGTAGAGACAGGGTTTCTCCATTTTGGTCAGGCTGGTCTTGAACTCCCGACCTCAGGTGATTTGCCCACCTCAGCCTTCCAAAGTGCTAGGATTACAGGCGTGAGCCACTGCACCTGGCCTAGAATGTCATCTTTTTAATGCCTGAATAGTATTCCATTATGTATATATATCACATTTTCTGTATCCATTTATCTGTTGATGGACACTTAGTTTGATTCTGTATTTTGACTGTTGTGAATAGCGCTGCAAAAGACATGGGGGTGCAGATAAGTGCCAGATAAGCTTTGTTCAGGCATGAGGTATAGTGCTGTCAGGTATGAGTTCAATGTTAATGAATCAACAATACTTATGCTATGATTATTCTGCTATGGTTTGAATGTTTGTCCCCTCCAAAACTCATGTTGAAACTTAACCCCCAATGTGGTAGTATTGAGAGGTAGGACCTTAAGGGGTGAATGAGGCTGGGCATAATGGCTCATGTCTGTAATCCCAGAACTTTGGGAGGCCAAGGCGGGAGGATTGCTTCAGGCCAGGAGTTTGAGACCAGCCTGGGCAACACAGTGAGACCCTGTCTCTACCAAAAATACAAAAATTAGTTGGGCGTGGTGGCATATGTAGTCCTAGCTACTTGGGAGGCTGAGCCGGGAGGATCTCTTGAGGCCAGGAGTTTGAGGGTGCAGTGAGCCAAAATCACATACTGTACTGCAGTCTGGGTGACAGAGCAAGACCTTGTCTTGAAAAGAAAAAAAAAAAGAAGACATAATTGGGACATGAGGGCTCTGTCCTTATGAATTAATCCATTTATGGATTAATGGGTTAATTGATTAATTAGTTGTCACAGAGTGGGATTTAAAGGAAGAAGGGAGATCTGAGCTAGCCCACTCAGCCCCCTCACCATGTGATGCCCTGTGCCACCTTGGTACTCTGTAGAGAGTCCCCACCAGCAAGAAGGCCCTCGCCAAATGTGTCCTCTTGACCTTGGACTTGTCAGTCTCCATAATTATAAGAAATAAACTCCCGATGCAGTGGCTCACGCCTGTAATCCCAGCACTTTGGGAGGCCGAGGCGGGTGGATCACCTGAGGTCAGGAGTTCGAGACCAGCCTGACCAATATGGTGAAACCCCGTCTCTACTAAAAATACAAAAATTAGCTGGGCGTGGTGGTGTGCACCTGTAGTCCCAGCTACTCGGGAGGCTGAGACAGGAGAATCGCTTGAACCTGGGAGGTAGAGGTTGCAGTGAGCTGAGATTGCGCCACTGCACTCCAGCCTGGGCGACAGAGTGAGACTCCATCTCAAAAAAAAAAAAAAAAAAAGAAACTCCTATAAAAATAAGTTATCCAATTTTAGAATTCTGTTATAAGCAACAGAAAATGAACTAAGACAATGTCATTAAACAAAAACAAACATAAAACAATATTTTGTACTGATTGGTTGATGAACATATTGTGACCAGAAGCTTAGAGGAACCTAACCCTGTGTTGTCCCTAGGTTCAGTATTCTGAACTAAACAATACTAAACAATGATTCAATACTCACTGAGTCAGTGTTCATGGTGACTTTCTAGTTACCATGAATAATGAGAATCAACTGTGCCTCTTTTTCAAGGGCTCTGTGAAGATTCAGTGTGAGCATTTAATGTGAGGATTTAGATTTTCTTTTTCTCCCATACTCCCATGAGTCAGACACATCCATAATGATGAAAGCCTTTTGTAATGTGACTTAAGACTGGGAAGAATATAAACACTCTCTTTTAGTATTAACAAAGAGAGTATTGACCATTAAAATATAAAAAGTCTGATTGCTTGAAGATGTGCCAACCTGAGACCAGACCGCCACAAAGACTTACTGATACTTGTCTCCTCCCCCATCTTCCTTCCAGCAGTGGAACCAGAAAGAATGTCTGGCTCCTAGGATGGTGGCTGGACAGCAGAGGAGGTGAGTGAAGAGCTTGGGAGTGAAGAGATAAAAGGAGTGGACACAGCTCAAATGTGGACAGCACCCTGGAAGATACTCTTAGCCAGCCATGGAGGTGACCATGTAATGGTCCCACTGTCCAGGATATCCTGGTCCCACTGTCCAGGACAAAAGGTCCCCTGGACAGAACTAGAGATAAGTTGAAAGGACTAGAGAAGCTACTTCCAAGTTTCTGATACCTTTGCACTCATTTCTTATTTCTATGGACTCTGTGAGAGCTAGAATATAATACTTGAACTTAAGTAAAAGTCCTAAATTCATATATCTCAGAATTTCATGGGTGTGGTTTATAGGCTAAGAGTAAAATCATTTGAAATGGACTTATTCCTCCACAGTAAGTATCTTAATACTGGAGTTACATATATAGAACACGGAATAGTATACCTGGCATATAACAAGTTTTCAGAACATGAAAAAATATTGAGGAAAGCGGAGCAAGATGGACAAATAGAATCCTTCACCGATTATCCTCCCTGCAGGAACACCAAATTGAACAATTATCTACACATAAAAGCACCTTCATAAGAACCAAAAATCATGTGAGCAATCACAGTACCTAGTTTTAAATTCATATCACTGAAAGAGTTACTGAAGAGGGTAGAAGAGTCTTGAATTGCTGACACCACACCTCCCTCATCCTAGCTCCTGGATAACATTTCTAGACACATGTTGGGCCAGAAGGGAACCCACAGTCTTGAAGGGAAGGACTCAGTCCTGGCAGGATTTATCACTTGCAGACTAAAGAGTCTTTGGGCCCCAAATAATTAGCAGCATTAACCAGGTAGTACACACTATGGACCTTGGGTAAGACTCTGAGATGTACTGGCTTCAGATGTGAGCCAACATATTCACAGCTATGGTGGCAACAAGGATAGATTCCTTCTGCTTGAGAAAAGAAGAGGGAAGAAGAACGGGGACTTTGTCTTGAAGCTTAGGTACCAACTTGGCCACACTGAGGAAAAGCACCAAACAGGCTCTCGGGGTCCCCAGTTCCAGCCCTTGGCTTTTGGGTGGCATTTCTGTACCTACTCTGGGCCAGAGGACAGCCCACTGTCCAGAACGGTGAGTCCCATGCTTGGCAGCATCCACCATAAGCTAACTGAAGAGCTCTTGGGCCTTAAGTGAATATCAGCTACACCCTGGAAGTACTTCCTGTGGTGCAGGTGTGGTGGTGGTGGACATGGGGAGAAATTCCTCCACCTGGGGAAAGGGGAGGGAAGAATAGGAAGGACTTTGTCTTGTGGTTTCTGTACCAGCTCAGCTGCAGTAGAATAGAGCACCAGGTAGAGTTCTAAGATTTCTGGCTCTAGGCCCTGGCTCCTGGACAACATCTCTGGACCTGCCCAGGGCCCAGGGGAACTTGCTGCCCTTAAGGGGTGGACACAAGCCTGGCTGGCTTTGCCATGTGCTGATTGCAGAGACCTGGGGCCTTGAGCAAACAGGGTAGACAGGTAGTGGTTACAGCGGACCTTGGGTGAGGCCCGTGCTTGCTGGCTTCAGGTCTGACTCAGCACAGTCCCAGTGCCGGTGGCCACAGGTGTCCTTGTGTCACCCCTCCCCCAGCTCCAGGCAGGTCTGCACAGAGAGCAGCTCCACTTGCTTGGGAGAAAGTAAGGGAAGAGAACAAGTCTTTGCCTGGTAATCCAGAGAATTCTTGCAGGTCTTATCAAAGATCATGAAGGCAGTACCTCTACTCTTTAAGAACCACAGCATTAATGGGCTTGGAGCCCCTGAATGCAGATACAACCACAGTAGCCAAAAACTTAGATCGCAACACCCAAGTCTCTGTCTCTTTGAATACCTGGAATGCCTTCCCAAGAAGGAGGAATACAAACAAGCCCAGACTGCAAAGACTACAATAAATACCTAACTCTTCAATGCCCAGACACCAATGAACATCCACAAGCATTTGGACTATCCAGGAAAACATGACCTCACCAAACAAACTAAATAAGGCACCAGGGGCCAAGCATGAAGAGACAGACATGTGACCTTTCAGAGAGAGAATTTAAAATAGCTGTTTTGAGGAAACTCAAAGAAATTCCAGATAACACATAGAAGGAATTCAGAATCCTCTCAGATAAATTTTAAAAAGAGATTGAAATAATTAAAAAGAATCAAAGCCAGGCATGCTGGCTCACATCTGTAATCCCAGCACTTTGGGAGGCCAAGATGAGTGGATCTTGCCTGAGCTCAGGAGTTTGAGACCAGCCTGGGCAACATGGTGAAACCCCATCTTCACAAAAAATACAAAAATTAGCTGGGCATGGTGGTGCACTACAGTGACCCGTAGTCCCAGCTACTTGGGAGGCCGAGGTGGGAGGATTGCTTGAGCCTAGGAGGTCAAGGCTGCAATGAGCCATGATCATGCCATTGTACTCCAGAGTGAGACCCTGTCACAAAAAAAAAAAAAAAAAAGAACCAAGCAGAAGATCTGGGGTTGAAAAAATGCAATCAACATACTGAAGAATGCATCAGAGTCTCTTAGTAGCAGAACCAATTAAGCAGAGGAAATAATTAGTGAGCTTGAAGATAGGCTATTTGAACATATATAGTCAGAGGAGACAAAGGAAAAAAGAATAAAAAGAATGAAGCATGCCTACAACAGCTAGAAAATAACCTCAAAAGGGCAACTGTAAGAGTTATTGGCCTTAAAGAGAAAATACAGAGAGAGATAGGGGTAGAAAGTTTATTCAAAGGGATAATAGCAGAGGATATCCCAAACCCAGAGAAAGATATCAGTATTTAAGTACAAGAAGGTTGTAGAACACCAAGAAGATTTAACACAAAGAAGACTACATCAAGGCATTTAATAATCAAACTCCCAAAGGTCAAGGATAAAGAAAGGATCCTAAAAGCAGCAAGTGAAAAGAAACAGATAGCACACAATGGAGCTCCAATATGTCTGGCAAATGACTTTTCAGTGGAAACCGTATAGGCCAGGAGAGAGTGACATGACATATTTAACATGCTGAAGGAAAAAAACTTTTACCCTAGAATAGTAGATCAGGTGAAAATAGCTTTCAGACATGAAAGAGAAATAAAGACTTTCTCAGACAAACAAAAGCTGAGGGATTTCATGAACACCAGACCTGTCCTATAAGAAATGCTAAAGAGAGTTCTTCAATCTGAAAGAAAATGATGTTAATGAACAATAAGAAATCATCCGAAGGTACAAAACTCATTGGTGATTGTAAGTACACAGAATATGATAACATTGTGATTGTGATGTGTAAACTACTCATATCTTAAATAGAAAGACTAAAAGGTGAAACCACCAAAAATAACTGCAACAACTTTAAAGACATAGATAGTATAATAAAATATAAACAGAAACAACAAAAAGTTAAAAAGTGGGGAGATAAACAACAGAGATTTTATTAATTTTATTTTTGCTCGTTGTTAATTTGTTAATGGTATCAGTGTTAAGTTATCATGAGTTTAAAGTAATGGGTTATAAGATACTATTTACAAGCCTCATGGTAACCTCAAAACATACAATGAACACATAAAAATAGAAAGCAAAAAAAATTAAAATATGTCATCAGAGAAAATCACTTTCACTAAAAGGAAAACAGGAAGGAAGAAAAGAAGGAAGAGTAGCTACAAAACAACCAGAATACAAATACCAAAATTATAGGAGTAAGTCTTTACTTATCAATAATAACTGAATGTAAATGGAATAAGCTCTCCAATCAAAAGACATAGAGTGACTGAATGGATTTTTCTAAAAAAAGCAAGACCCCATGATCTGTTGCTTACGAGAAACACACTTCACCTATAAAGATGCACATAGACTGAAAATTAAGGGGTGGAAAAAATTATTCCATGCAAATGGAAACCAAAAGAAGAGTGAGAATCACTGTATCAGACAAAATAGATTTCAAGACAAAAACTATAAAAAGAGACAAAGAAGGTCATCATCTAATTATAAAGGAGTTAATTAAGCAAGAGGATATAACAGATGTAAATATATATGCACCCAAAAGTGGAGCACCCAGATTATGTAAAGCAAATATTATTAGAGCAATAGAGAGAGATAGACCTCAACAGAATAATAGCTGGAGACTTCAGCACCCCTCTTGCATCATTGCACAGAGCATCCAGACATAAAATCAACAAAGAAACATTGGACAAGAGAAAGAAATAAAAGGCATCCAAATGAGAATGAAAGAAGTCAAATTACCCTTGTTTACAGATGATATAATCTTATATTTGGAAAAATCTAAAGACGCCACCAAAAAACTATGTAAACTGATAAACAAATTCAGTAAAGTTTCAGGATACAAAATCAACATATAAAAATCATAGCATTTCTATATGCCAACAGCAAATGATCTGAAAAAGAAATTAAAAAGTAATCCCATCTACAATAGCTACAAATAAAATTAAATACCTAGGAGTTAACCAAAATGAAAGATTTCTACCATGAAAACTATAAAACATTTATGCAAGAAATTAAAGAGGACACAAAATATAGAAAGATATTCCATGTTCATGAATTGGAAGAATCAATATTGCTAAAATTCCATTCTACCCAAAGCAATCTACAGATTCAATGCAATCCCTATCAAAATACAAACAATATTCTTCACAGACATAGAAAAGACAATCCTGGCTGGGCGCGGTGGCTCATGCCTGTAATCCCAGCACTTTAGGAGGCCGAGGCAGGCAGATCACCTGAGGTTGGGAGTTTGAGAACAGCCTGACCAACATGGAGAAACCCCATCTCTACTAAAAATACAAAATTAGCCAGGCATGGCAGCCCATGTCTGTAATCCCTGCTGCTCGGGAGGCTGAGGCAGGAGAACTGCTTGAACCCAAGAGGCGGAGGTTGTGTTGAGCTGAGATCGCGCCATTGCACTCCAGCCTGGGCAATAAGAGCAAAACTCCATCTCAAAAAAAAAAAAAAAAAGAAAAGAAAAGAAAAGAAAATCTTAAAATTTATGTGAAACCACAAAAGATCAAGAAGAGCCAAATCTACCCTGAGCAAAAAGAATAAAACTAGAGGAGTCACATTACCTGGCTTCAAATTATACCTCAGAGCTATAGTAACCCAAACAACATGGTACTGCCATAAAATAGACACATAGATCAATGGAACAGAATAGAGAATCCAGAAATAAATCCATACAGCCATGGTGAACTCATTTTCAACAAAAGTGCCAAGAACACATATTGAGGAAAACACAGTTTCTTCAACAAATGGTGCTGGAAAAACTGGATATCCATATATAGAAGAATGAAACTAGACCCGTATCTCACCATATACAAAAATCAAATCCAAATAAGGCAGGGACACAGGTGGAGCCATGGGTAGGCTGTGTGGGGAGAGCCAGGCCAGGCAGGAGCCCAGGCAGGGTCCTCTAGTATGCTAGTCAGCATGAGGAGATGGCAGGACATGGTAGCTGATGCCTGTAATCCTAGCACTTTGGGAAGCCAAGGAAGGAGGAGTGCTTGAGCCCAGGAGTGTGAGACCAACCTGGGCAATATATAGAGACCCTGTCTCTACAACAACAACAATAACAAATTAGCAGGGCGTGGTGGCGGTGGTGCATGCCTATAGTTCACAGTGAGCTGTGATCATGCCACTGCACTCCAGTCTGGGTGACAGAGCGAGACCCTGTCTCAATTTAAAAAAATAAATAAATAAAGAAGAAGAATGTGAAACAAATAAGGAGATAAAAGAATTCAACTCAGAGCCTGAGAAGATCAGCTCAGTTCTAGGCAGCTGGAGCACACCAGAGTAAGGGGACCAAGTCCCAGGCAGCAGCTACCCCCCCACTCTACTTTGGTTTTGAGCAGTTTTCCTGACATAGATGAAAAAAGAACAAGCAGGCCCATCCACGTACTAGAGAAGTCAGAAGATTAGGTTTTCTGGAAAGAAAAAAAAAAATACAAAAAAACAGTTCCTATGAGTTCTGGGGTTGACTATTTTAACAAAAGTGAGCCATTCCTTTTTTTCTTTTGAGATGGAGCCTCCCTCTGTCTCACAGGCTGCAGTGCAGAAGTTGGATTGCTTGATATGTACTGGAGATTGAGGCCTGCAGCTGAAGTTGCCTGCTATTTCAGGCATACAATTCATCTTGTAAACAGGTGACATAAATCTACAGTGTCTATAAATACATTTACAGTACTGTAAACGTATTTTCTCTTCCTTAAGATTTTCTTAATTACATTTTCTTTTCTCTAGCTTACTTTATTGTAAGAATACAGTAGAAGCATACAAAATATGTGTTAATCAACTATTTACATTATCCATAAATAGTCATCAGAAAGCTATTAGTAGTTAACTTAGGCGAACCCTAACCCCTGCATTGTTCAAGAGTCAACTGTAGTTCTTACAGCTATTAAAAAGCATCAGAGTTGTTCCCATTGTGCCAATTGGGCTGTAGTAAGAAACACAGAGTAGCAATGCTCCTGGAAGTTTTTGGTGTCTGTCTCCAGGGACATATGAACAAAGAGATTCTGAAGGATTCCACACGATAACCCTTCTGAAAGGTTCCTGAGTAACACTTGAGAGTAACATTTGTGAGTGTGTTGGTTTTCCCCAAGAAGGCTTATTTTTAGAAATTTTACCTAAACTTGCTGTATTTTACATTATTATCACTAAGATCATAATCACAACTTTTATCTAATTTTTTCTTTTTTTGAGACAGAGTCTTGCTCTGTCACCCAGGCTGGAGTGCAATGGTGTGATCCTGCAACCTCCGCCTTCCAGGTTCAAGCGATTTTCCTACCTCAGCCTCCCAAGTAGCTGGGATTACAGGCGTCGGCCACCACGCAAGGTTAATTTTTGTATTTTTAGTAGAGATGGGGTTTCACCATGTTGGTCAAGCTGCTCTCGAACTCCTAACCTCAGGTGATCACCCATCCGCCTCGGCCTCTTGAAGTGCAGAGATTACAGGTGAGAGCCACTGCGCCCAGCCTTTTTTTTTTTTTTTTTTTTAAATTGAGATGGAGTCTCACTCTGTCGCCCAGGCTGGAGTGCAGTGGCGCGATCTCCGCTCGCTGCAAGCTCCGCCTCCCGGGTTCACGCCATTCTCCTGCCTCAGCCTCCCTGGTAGCTGGGACTGCAGGCGCCTGCCACCATGCCCGGCTAATTTTTTTTTTTTATTTTTAGTAGAGACGGGGTTTCACTGTGTAAGCCAGGATGGTCTCCATCTCCCGACCTCGTGATCTGCCCGCCTCGGCCTCCCAATGTGGTGGGATTACAGGCGTGAGCCACCGCGCCCGGCCCAGCCTAATATTTTTTAAACTGTGGTTTATTGCAAGCTGCTGACCCTGAGCATACAATAGGAATAAAGCAAAGAAAACTAGGAAAATATGTAAACTTTGACAAGTATAAAGTGCAGACAAGCATTGAAAAGAGACAAAAGTGATTGTATATAACTAGTAATGTATACATTTTAAAATGTTTCATTTTGTATCATAAATTTGTTTTAAGATGATTGCTTTTTAAAAAGCATTTAGGCCAGGCATGGTGGTTCATGCCTGTAATCTCAGCACTTTGGGAGGCTGAGGTGGGCGGATCACCTGAGGTCAGGGGTTCGAGACCACCCTGGCCAACATAGTGAAACCCTGTCTCTACTAAAAATACAAAAATGAGTCGGGCATGGTAGCGCGCACCAGTAGTCCCAGCTACTCAGGAGGCTGAGGTAGGAGAACCGCTTGAACCTGGGAGGCGGAGGTTGCAGTGAGCCAGGATCGTACCACTGCACTCCAGCCTGGGCGACAGAGTGAGACTGTGTCAAAAAAAAAAAAAAAAAAAAATGTAAACTTTTATGCTAAGAAAAGATTTTACAATCCTAAGTTGAGGCTTTAGTCCTCAGGTTAACATTTTGGTGCATATTACATCAGGTTTTTTCCTTTGCTTATATTATCTGCTTATCTATATAAAGATAGATATAATTTTACATATAGACATATATAACTATATTTTAATATGTAATTACATGTAGTTACACACATAATATATAATAATTATATATAATTATGTAGTTACACACAGTTTTATTTATATAATTTTTACGTATAACTTTTAATAAAATAACAACACACTCTATAAATACACAATCCGGTTTTTTGTTTTTTTTTTTGAGATGGAGTCTCGGTCTGTCGCCCAGACTGGAGTGCAGCAGTGCGATCTCATCTCACTGCAACCTCCACCTCCTGGATTCAAGCGATTCTCCTGCCTCAGCCTCCCGAGTAGCTGGGACTACAGGCGCACACCACGATGCCAGCTAATTTTTTGTATTTTAGTAAGACAGGGTTTCACCTTGTTGCCCAGGCTGGTCACGAATTCCTGAGCTCAGGCAATCTGCCGCCTCAGCCTCCCAAAGTGCTGGGATTACAGGCGTGAGCCACATTGCCCAGCCTAATTCTGCATTTTTACATTTGTTTTATTTCTCTTGACTGTGAACGGGGCCCATGTAAGATCTGTGTTTGTGTGTATAATAAGTTCTTATAAATTTTAACTTTTTATAATAGATTTGTTATTAAGTTAGTGAATGATAAAATAGGCTGCTATCTGCATATATCTTATGCATTGATGACATGCCTTTTTCTTAACTTTTTGGATATGTCTAGGCTATGCAGTTCATTTGTCAGTCTTTTGAAACTGTCACAGATCTCCAAAAAATTTTCCAATATAATTATTGAAAAAAATTCGTGGCCAGGTGTGGTGGCTCACGCCTGTAATCCCAGCACATTGGAAGGCGGAGGCAGGTGGATCACTTGAGGTCAGGAGTTCAAGACCAGCCTGGTCAACAAGCAAAAACCCGTCCCTACTAAAAATACAAAAAAAAAATTAGCTGCATGTGAGGGTACACGCCTGTAATCTCAGCCCATCTCCCAAATGGGAGGCTGAGGTAGGAGAATCACTTGAACTCGGGAGGCAGAGGTTGTAGTGAGTAGAGACTGCGCCACTGCACTCCAGCCTAGAAAACAGAGTGAGACCCTGTCTAAAAAAACAAAACAAAACAAACAAACAAACAAAAATCACGTATTTTGAACCTGCACAGTTCAAATCCATGTTGTTCAAGGATCAAGTGTATATAGAATGATCACAGCTTCTACTTGTAAATTATTCTTCTTGCTTTTGTCATCTAGTCTAGAGACCCATGTGCTTCTGGATCTGGTGTACCACAGATAGTACAGAGGCTTTTAAATCCCTGTGGGAGTTTATCAAAGTCTGACAGTTGATAACCAAGGTGAGTGATCCTAGATTATCATAATGTGATTCTCTAGGTTACCTGAGGTAAGGGGAGGAGTGGCAAGGAGAGTGTGCACTCAACAATGCTAACCTTGTAATATCAAGTAGGCACGATAGGCTGATTACGGCCCAATTTAATGCTCAAATTCTTCAATAATTTAGTTTTTCCTTCTGGATTATGAACATTTGGGGAGCAGGTTTTATTAGAAATTAACAAACACAATAGTAAGCTTAAATATAGGCTTTCTTCCAGTCAGTTTAGGTAGAGCTGGTAACTGGCAGTTATTTGAATAATTTTGCAAAGACCAATGACTTTCATAACTAATAATCCCTTCTCATTTGTATAGTGGTTATAAGAGGGGGAAAATAAAAATAATAATCTCCCTGCTTCTCATAGATTTTTCCTAAAAAAAAAAAAAAAAGAAAAGAAAAAGAAAGAAAAAACTTTCCCACCTCCCTCCACCTCCCTCTGCAAAAAAAAAAAAAAAAGGGCCGGGCGCGGTGGCTCACGCCTGTAATCCCAGCACTTTGGGAGGCCAAGGTGGGCAGATCACAAGGTCAGGAGATCGAGACCATCCTGGCTAACATGGTGAAACCTCGTCTCTACTAAAAATACAAAAAATTAGCCAGGCGTGGTGGCGGGTGCCTGTAGTCCCAGCTACTCAAGAGGATGAGGCAGGAGAACGGCGTGAACCTGGGAGGCAGAGCTTGCAGTGAGTGGAGATCGTGCCACTGCACTCCAGCCTGGGCGACAGAGCGAGACTCCATCTCAAAAAAAAAAAAAAGGGAACAAAAGAAATGCCTTTTTCCTTCATTCCAACAAAACAAAACAAACTCTATAACCAATCCCTGGTTAGAAATGTAGCACATACTACATACTAGGTGTGGCAAATGTCTTTTCTTTTGTCTACTACTGTTTTAATCATGTGTCAGGGTGGAGAGAAACAACTTTAAATGGAAGAAGGAATTGTGTAGTCACTACCCACATCTTCTCAAGCACTGGTGGATGCTTCAGCCTAAGTGGATATTTGGGATCCATTCTCCAAGTAGCAACTGGAATGTGCTAGCAGCCACTTTCACATTAATGGAAGAACTGTTATAGCCCTTGAGTGAAAGCATGGCTTATTTCACCTAGTATCCCTGGTGCCAGGCTTAGAGCAGGAGTTCAAAAAGTTAGCAGATGAGGAGTTTTGCTTGTAAATTATTCTACTTCTTTTTTCATACAGTCTTAGAGCCCCCAAAATGCACTCTTGGATCTGATGCACTATTGTTGGTACAAACAGTAAATCACAGGCTCTACCTAAACAGCTAATGAATGAACAAAACATCTTATATAAAAGCTCCATCTTAACAGAAGTTTCAAAAAGTTCTGTGTTGGTGAGGGTTGGAGGAAAAAGTGTACTCCCAAACATATTATTGGGGAAATGTAAATTGTTTAAGTCCTGTGTAATTTGGCAATGACCATTACAATTAAAAATGTATATACCCTGTGACCCAGAAAAGTCTCTTCTGCTAATTCATCCTGCACAAAAACTCTCATATATGCGCAAAGAAAAGAATAGTCATTACAGCATTCTTTGTCATAGTAAAAGACTAGAAACAACTTAAATGTCTCTTCAATAGAGAACTGGCAAAATAAATTATGGCATATACATGTAATAGAATTCTGTGCTGATGTTAAAAGGAATAAGAATTATACAGGTTGACATGGACTGACCTCCAAGATAATACTGTTAAGTAAACAAAGTCAAGTACAAAATCACGTGCTCAGTATGTTACAGCTTATGTAAATAACAATAATGGGAGGAAGGAATATAAATATATGTTTCTATTTGAAAAGACTATCTCTGGAAGGTTACATAAGAAACTGGTAACAGTTCAATTTGGGGAGAGGAACTGAGGAATTGGGAGGATTGAAAGAGGAGAAAGGGAGCTTTGTTTTTCACTCTTGTGTCATTTCAGTTTCTAGCCTTGTGTAGACCATTTAAAATTATTAAAATAAAAATGTCCAAAGTAAATATTTTAAAATTCATTTCCAAAAAGAATAATGCTTTTTGAGACAGCGTTTCTCTCTGTGTCCCAGGCTGGAGTGCAGTGATGTGATCATGGCTCAGTGTACCCTGGACCTCCCAGGTTCAAGTGATCCTCACACCTCAGCCTCTTGAATAGCTGAGACTACATGCATACACTACCAGCCTGGTTAATTTTTTTTATTACTTTTTGTAGAGACAGGGGTCTCACTGTGCTGTCCAGGCTGGCCTTGAACTCCTGGGCTCAAGCAGTTCTCCCACCAGGGCCTTCCAAAGTGCTGGGATTACAGGTGTGAGTCACTGTGCCCAGCCGAGAATGCTTTTTTTTTTTTTTTTTTTTTTTTGAGACGGACTCTTGCTCTCTCGCCCAGGCTGGAGTGCAGTGGCTCGATCTCGGCTCACTGCAAGCTCCGCCTCCTGGGTTCATGCCATTCTCCTGCCTCAGCCTCCTGAGTAGCTGGGACTACAGGCGCCCGCCACCACACCCGGCTAATTTTTTGTGTTTTTAGTAGAGACGGGGTTTCACCGTGTTAGCCAGGATGGTCTCGATCTCCTGACCTCCTGATCCACCCGCCTCGGCCTCCCAGACTGCTGGGATTACAGGCGTGAGCCACTGCGCCCAGCCCGAGAATGCTTCTGAAAGATCCCT
Source organism: Pongo pygmaeus (assembly GCF_028885625.2). Taxonomy (NCBI): domain Eukaryota; kingdom Metazoa; phylum Chordata; class Mammalia; order Primates; family Hominidae; genus Pongo; species Pongo pygmaeus. Next base: position 188,740,421 of record NC_085930.1, read on the forward strand.
AGTGTATTGTGAGTTACATTTGGATCAGAAAAAATAGAGAAGGGGGAATATATCTACATAATCAGTTGTATAAGCATAGAACCACCCTGAAGAGGAGACAGCTAAGGATACAGGTAAAAGGGAAGACTTAGTTCTCTGTGTCTTTTTATACCTTTAGATTTACATACATATCTGTGTATATACATATATAATATATACAGATTATATTATTATATATTATATATAATTGAAATTATTGTTTTTAAAGTTTACTAGAAGCATGGAAGTGGAAAGAGAAAGATATCTTGAAGTAGAAACAGCATACTCAGTAGGTTCAGACAACTCTAGTTTCAAATCCTGACTCTCAATAGCTTTGTGATGTTGCGCAAGCTGGTAAATCTCTGGGCCTCTTCTGCCAAAACCCTCAGAAGGATAAGTCGATTAAATGGAAAATATTATATATAAGGCATCTTTCCTATGATAGCACATAAAGTTCAGTAATTTGTAGTCATTATTATCGTATGGCCGATGAAATCCTTTCTATTCCAAAACAGTTTCAAGTGTTCCAAAGAAGCCATCCTTAGCAAGAACCTTGGACTCAGGAGAGTATTGCTCCTCGAGCTGTGTAACAGCCTTACAACATGGTGTTGCTACTGACCTAGATCAATGAGAAGCCCTGGTTTGCCCAAAAGTGGCCCCAAGTGACAGACACAGTGTCACTTTACAGCACCAATTGATTAAATGTTGGCATTGCTTACTCACATTGTGATTTTCCCCAAAAGCTATATCAAATGAACAAAGAAGAGGTTTTTTTTTTAAAGATAATGAAATAACAATATAGACTCATACAACTCACCGAGCATTTAGCACTTCATCTTTTTTTCTTTCCTTTCTTGTCTCTTCAGGACCATTGTTAATACTATAGCAAACCGATTAGTGTGTTATAAAGTTACCAGCTGTGACCAAACATACTTCTTTTTGCTTCTTGGTAGATCTAGGTTACATTATTGAAATGGATAGATCTCTTACTATTCTGATGGGAAACATGTATGAAACTTACCATTCATATTTCTATTGTTGAAAAACCCTATATATGATACCAGGTATTTATCTTTTATCTCAGTAGTGCTTAGATGAGTGTTATACATTTGGAACTTCAGTACACAAAGGATGGTGCTTACAATGACTCCTCATACACATATCCACACAAAAATGTCTATTTTGAAAATTGCTTTTTACTATTGCCAACTTTATATATTTTGCAACATGAAACAAAATAATTCTAAATGTACATAAATTTTTGTGTCATTTCTTCCTGACAGACGGATGATAATTTTCTGAATTTGTTTCCTAGCTTGCATAAATAGCAGTTGCATTTTTTTTTCAATGCTGAACTTAATAAAAGCTGAGACAGAGGACAAGATATGTAACATTTTGTAATGACTGCTGAAATTCCAAAACCTGAGTGCTGACGGCTGGTGAAGAAAGTAGAGAGGATCCAGCATCACAAGTCCTGGTGCATCATTACAAGAATGGAGGACCAGCGACCCAATGTGGCAAAGCCAATTGTTGCACCTGGGGCCACAGAGGAAATTCTTGATGCTTGGATATTACAAAGGATTTTTGAAAGGCTCTTTATTTTTGTAAACTGGATTCAGAATCAACCACTGAGCACCTACTCTGGGCTAGATAAATTTATATACCTGTTACTTCAACATCTTTTGTTTTTAGGTTGACATACCTGATATATTGGTTGAGGGGGAAAATTGCAAGCATTGATAGTTTTGATATGCTGTGCCTTTGAGAACTGAAATAACAGACAATAACCTTGAGTTGTTGTTGCTGTTTAATCTGACTAGTTATTGACAACATTAATATAAGCTGAGCCAAGACTTTAGAGAAAACATGTTAAGACAACAGAGGAGGAATATCACTACTCAAAAAACCCCAACCCTCATATATTTTATATTTCATAAAACAGATTTTGCTGGGTTAGTACTTTTGTTTTAATGTAGTTTCAACTAGTTTTCCTAAGAATTGAAGACTGGGAGGCCGAGGCAGGTGGATCTCTTGAGGCCAGGAGTTCAAGACCAGCCTGGCCAACATGGTGAAACTCCTTCTCTACTAAAAATACAAAAATTAGCTGGGCATGGTGGCACATGCCTGTAATCCCAACTACTGGGGAGGCTGAGGCAGGAGAATCACTTGAACCTGGAAGATGGAGGTTGCAGTGAGCCGAGACCATGCCACTGCACTATAGCCTGGGCTATAGAGCGAGACTCTGTTTCACACACACACACAAAAGAATAGAAGAAAACAAACTGCCATACTGTTAAGTCAAAGGAAATAACATCATTAATATGGAGGATGCCCAACCCCCGACATAGTTCTTTTAGAAGTCTGAACAGGTTTTCTTTCTGAACAATCCCATCCTCCAGCAATTCAATATTTCAGGGCCAATAGTCTCAGTGTCCTATTACATTTTTTATTGATTAAAATGTATCAAAGGATTCACAAGTGTGCACTTTTATCTGTGTCAACATGTGATTTGTCCTGAAACATCAGATGTACTATGAAGTTTATTTCCTTTGAAATTCATTTCAATGGCTTATTATTAAATGAAGCCATGGTTCCAATGGGACATCAAGAGACCAAGCCAACCTGAAATTACGAATGAACGAACAAACGAATGATCTGTCTTCTAGTATTTTTCCAAATTATCAAATGGAGCAAAACCTGACTTTAAGCAAAATCATCTAAGTGTGACTTTCACCTTCTTTGTGCTGTCAGATTTACGATTCTCCTGCACAGTTTGGTTACTCCGCACACGGTGCAGAACAGTCTTAAATCTGGGGAGGAGACAGTCCCATCTCAGGCTTTCCAGAGGTTAGGGGGTGTGGTCCTCATAAACCCTCTTGAACTGTTTTGTTTTAAGATAAATGCTGAACAAGTGGAACAAATATTTTACTCTCTTTTAGCCTAGATAGGTATTTTACTTCTAGGATATATTATCTTCAAACATGAGAGATGTTGGAGATAGTATTGAAGAGAGATATCAATGTTCAGCAATATCAAAATCTAGTTAATTTGCTGTATATAAATTACTTGGCATTTAAATGCTACATTGATTTAAATGGATAACTGTGTATTATAAACTCACAAATAGCATCTCTTCAATATTTAATTATTTATATTTCATAAAGCAGATTTTGCTGGGTTAGTACTTTTGTTTTAATGTACTTTCAACTAGTTTTCCTAAGAATTGAAGATTGGGAGGCCGAGGCAGGTGGATCTTCAATATCTTCAATATTTTATAACTCTTCAACTACTAGTCAAACACATCATAAAAACATAGATTGGAAGAAGAAATATTTGGGGGATTTGATATGCATCTACAGTGACAGCTATAATAATGGGGACAACAATTAACATAGGGTACTTATGCATGCTATGCTGGTTATATTACATGTATTAGCTCAGGTCTGCAAACTCTTCTTGTAACGGGTCCAGTAATAAATGTATTCTCCAGCTGAATGGGACACATAGTCTCTGTCTCCCAACTACTCAACTCTACCCTTACAGAGCAAAATAGTCATAAATGAATAAGCGTGGGCTATGTCCTACTAAAACTTAGTTTAAGGTCACTGAAGTGTGAATTTCGTATAGTTTTCACATCTCTCTCCATCTTTCTTTCTTTCTTTTTCTTTTTTTTTTTTTTTTCCAGGGACTTGCTTTGTCACCCAGGCTGGAGTGCAGTGGGGAGATCACGGCTCACTGAAGCTTTGAACTCCTGGGCTCAAGCAATCCTCTCGCCCTAGCCTCCAGAGTAGCTAGGGGGCGTGCACCACCATATCCACATAATTTTAAAATTTTTTGTAAAGATGGGGGTCTCCCTGTGTTGCCCAGGCTGGTCTTGAACTCCTGGCCTCAAGCGATTCTCCCGCTTGGACCTCCCAAAGTGCTGGGATTACAGGTGTGAGCCACCATGCCCAACCTGTCACATATTATTCTTTAAAATATTTTTAAAAAATAATTTAAAAACAGAAACAATCATTCTTAGCTCAAGGCCAAAAAAAAAAAAGGGCAGTCTTCCCACCTGCTTCCCCTTTTCCTCACTTCCCCTCCCCGCCCCCCACACAAAAGACTGGATCTGGCCCTAGTGCCATAGTGTGCTGACATCTGCATAATCTCACTGGGTTAATAGGGCTTTTCTAAATGATCAGATATACTGTGATTATATTGTCAAGTGAATGGGAAAGAGTTTTCCTGCTAGCCTTTTTTCCCACCCTACTGCCTCATCACTTTCTGCCACCCTCTGCCACTGAGATGGGGTTTTAGTCAATTCTTTCTAAGGTTAAAAGTAGACACTGTATGTCTAGACTCTAGACAAGGATCAATTACAAGAATAGGCAGCAATCTTAAGGGTTTGAGCACTGGAGTGTCCTGATCGGGTTTGGGCGTTTTTCACAGATGAAGCTCCCTTGATCACAAGTGGCAAAGGGACAGAGCAACAAGTTGTTGCAGTAATCTGGGGATAAAGGAAGGTGATCTGGACTAGGCTGGTAGAAATAGGGGACTAAGACAGGCTGTTTTTGGGATGCATAGTTAGGATTGGGTGCTTGCTTGAATGAAGATTGATTAGCTGTTTTAAATACCTCTCACAGGATAAAATAAATAGTTTTTTTTTTTTTTTTTTTTTTGAGACAGAGTCTTGCTCTGTCGCCCAGGCTAGAGTGCAGTGGTGCAATCTCGGCTCACTGCAACCTCTGCCTCCCAGGTTCAAGCGATTCTCCTGCCTCAGCCTCCTGAGTAGCTGGGACTACAGGCGCGCGCCACCACTCCCGGCTACTTTTCTCATTTTTAGTAGAGACAGGGTTTCACTATGTTGGCCAGGCTGGTCTCGAACTCCTGACCTCGTGATCTGCCCGCCTCGGCCTACCAAAGCGCTGGGATTACACGCGTGAGCCACCACGCCCGGCCTGAAATTTTTTTTTTTTTTAAAGAAATGAGTAAGTTTTTAAATAATTTTTAAAGCGCTACCTAGGTTTAGCTGGGATAATGCATAATTTCATTCTTCTTTTACTTATTAATAACCATTTTAAAAACTGCAAGAGCCTATCAATTTGTCTGATTTACTGATTCCCCTATCCCAAAGTGGAGCGCAAAATTTTTATTTTTTCAATATAAAAGTTAGTTTAAAATACTTTTTCTGAAGAAAAAAAGAAAGAAATCCGCATTCCCCACAGTCACTGGACAGGAATCGGCGTGGAGACACCCGTTCAATTTCCAGAAGTCTACCTTCCCCTACCCGGGTTCCCGCCGCTCCTCAGCAGCCAGACTCACCTCCTAGACCCGCCCCCGTGCTTCTTCCAGCCTTCCTCCTTCTTCTCCCACTGCCTCCGCCCATTCCCTCGCCCACCCGGGAAGCTCCGCCCCCTCCAGCTCCGCAACCCAACTCCTTCTGTCCTGCTGTCGCTTTCCTCTTTCCCCGCCCCCATGGCTGCCTTCGACTGGCTAAACCAGCTGGGCCGCGGCCGGGATGCGGCGCAGCCGCATTCTGATTGGCTAGACTTAGGCCTGGACCCTCGTGATTGGCTGATAGGAGGAGCCAGCAAGTGTGGCTGAGCTCCGGGGTGTGTGGACGCCGCTTTGTTGCCTGAGGGGGGTGGCGGTGGAAGTTAAGGGAGTCAGGGGCTATCGCTTCTCGGGACTCCCAGTCGCGGCCACTGCAGTCACTTCGCCAATTAGCCCTTAGGGTAGGAGTGGCGCCGGCAGCAGCCATGAGCGGCGGCGTGTACGGGGGAGGTGAGTGAGTGCGGCCGGACGAGAGAGCGCGCCTTTTCGGCGTGTGGGGTTTGTAACCGCCGCTCCCAGCCCTCCCCTTCCCGGCGTTCCCTTCCGGTCTCCCCGTCTCGGGACCCCGGCCTCCCCGCCCCGTCCCCGCCCTACGCTCTGCCCGCCCCCGGAGCCCACCCGGCTCGCCGTGCTCCTCGGGCGCTCTGGAGTGGCGGCTCTCTGTAGCCCCTTCCTGCCTCTGTCCCCGGAGGAGCAGGGTTTTGGGGTGCGCGCTCGGTTCTCTAGGGAGCCTCGGGGCTGGGCGGCAGGCTCAGTCTAGCCGGCCGCCGGGCCCCAGCTTGGGTGACCGCCCCAGGGTCGCATCTCCCCGAGTGCTTCCCGGACTCAGCTGTGTCGGGGCGCGTGTGCGCGCGCCTAAACTTGGAAGGTCTCGGCGGTTTGCAAGCGTGGACGGAGGGTTCCCAGAGTGTCCCACAGGTGGCAAAGCGAGCCTCAAGCCGTAGAACTGACTAGGGAAGCGGCGACCACTTAGGGTACTGCCTCCTCCCCGTCTGCGCCCCATGCGCGAGCTGCCTCACCTTTCAGTAACTCCTGCGGGTTTGTTGGCTGCGGAGTCTCCAGAGTGACTCGTGGGCGGGTCTGTTTGAGATCAGTTCAGGAGCACGTGTAATTTAAGGATGCCCAGAAAGTTTGCTGGGGGTCCTAGGCGTGTTATTTTTTCACTTTCCTTGATTAGACTGTGGTGTGGTAGAAAGATTACCAGGTGCCGGGAGTTACAGACCTGGGTTGAAATATCCACCTCACTCTTTATTAAGCGCTTTGGTCTTGGGCAATTTATGTAACTTTCCAACTTCAGGCCTCATTTCTGGAATAATTCCTAGCCGATGGGGGTGGGCATGAAGGTTAAATGAAATAATGCTGCATTTGCCACTTAAAGTCTGGTCCATGGACCAGCAGTGTCAGCATCACCTGCAAGCCTGTTAGAAATGCAGGATCTCATGCGTCATTCAAAATCTACTGATTTAGAGCCTCCATTTTTGCAGGATCTGCAGGTTAATCGAAACACTGATACATATAATTCATGTGTTGGGTTGTGTTTGATGAGTTAGAGACCCAGAAAACAAATCCAGACTACTGCTATTGTTACTGTGTCTAGTAGTGATGCTGTTTCTATAAAGGATGTCATTTTACAGGTAGGAAACAACAAAAATAAGATTTTTCCTTCATGTTCCCCAAGAAAATCACATCACCGCTAAACTTGGAAGGAGAAAAACATTAAAATAAAAAAGAAAAGCCTTTTTAGTAGAGTAGAGGTTCAATTCTTGAGGATTTTTATACACTAGAAATTGCATCCTAGGTTTTAAACATCCAGAACTCTGGTTCTATTAAGCCTCCTGCCTCCCATTGCCACTCTCCTACTTTGGGTTCATGGGGCTTGATTTTTAATGAAGCAGGGTACAGGAATTAGATGTATCTCCCATCCTGGAGAAGGAACAGATGTAAAATTCTAAGAATTTAGAGTCTTAAATTAAAATTCCACCATATCCAGTTTACTAAACTAATTAGGACAGGAAAATGAGCTGATATGTTTGACTTTTTCTATTTCACAAAAATGTTTTTTGAGTACTTGCTATGTGGCAGGTATAGGCTCTTGTCATCAAGAAGCTCAGTCTTGTAGATGAGTCTGCTAGGTAAATAGACACCGTATTTCACTGATTCTTCGTTGTACATTTTTTTCCCACATTTCAACAGCTGAAGTTGGAATATATCTTTTTTTTTTTTTTTTTTTTTTAATAGAGACGGGTCTTGAACTCCTGAGCTCAGGCGGTCCTCCCGCCTCAGCCTCCCAAAGTGCTAGGATTACAGGTTTGAGCCACTGCCCCGAGTCCGAATATGTCTTAACAGTGCTAGCGTGGCAGAGTTTAATTGCCATATTATTTTGTTAGTGATGCAGGAAATAGTGGTGCATCATGTAGTTGATAGCATCTTATATTGATCAGAAATGGTAGCTGTAATTCAATGAGAGATGTTCATTGATAACAATATGTAGAAAGGGCCAGGTGCGGTGTAATCCCAACACCTTGGGAGGCCGAGGCGGGCGGATCACTTGAGGCCAGGAGTTGAAGACCACCTTGGCCAACATGACAAAACCCTGTCTCTACTAAAAATACAAAAATTAGCCGGGCATGGTGGCGCATGCCTGGAGTCCCAGCTACTGCGGAGGCTGAGGCACAAGAATCACTTGAACCTGGAACTGCACTCCAGCCTGGGTGACAGAGTGAGACTCTATCCTAAAAAAAACAAAAACAAACATATATATGTTATATATGTTATATATATCATATATATTACATATGTTATGTTATATATAATATATATTATGTAATATATAATATACAATATATATTATATGTTACATATATTATGTTATATATTATATGTTACGTATATTATATGTTATATATTATATATAATATATATTTTATATTATATATGTTATATATTATATAATATATATTTTATATTATATATAATATGTTATATATTATATTTAATATATATGTTATATATTATATATTATGTTATATATTATATATGTTATATATAATATGTTATATATGTTATATAATATGTTATATATGTTATATATAATGTTATATATGTTACATATAATATGTTATATATGTTACATATAATATGTTATATATGTTACATATAATATGTTATATATAATATATGTATTATATGTTACATACTATATAGTATATATTATATGTTATATATGTTATGTTATATATTATATAATCTATTATAACATATAATAGATTATATGTTATATATAATATATGTTATATATGTTATATGTTATATGTTAATGTTATATGTTATATATTATATATTATGTTATATATTATATATTATATGTTATATATTATATATTATATGTTATATAATATATACTATATGTTATATGTTATATATAATATATACTATATGTTATATGTTATATATAATGTATACTATATGTTATATGTTATATATAATGTATACTATATGTTATATGTTATATATAATATATATATTATGTGTTATATGTTATATATAATATATATTATGTGTTATGTTATATATAATATATATATTATGTGTTATATGTTATATATAATATATATATTATGTGTTATATGTTATATATAATATATATGTGTTATATGTTATATATAATATATATATTATGTGTTATATGTTATATATAATATATATAATGTGTTATATGTTATATAATATATATATTATGTGTTATATGTTATATAATATATATATTATGTGTTATATGTTATATATAATATATATATTATGTTATATGTTATATATAATATATATATTATGTGTTATATATATATATATATAGTGCAAAGGTAGCTCAGAGAATAAAGTTACTGATTCCGTGTGGTGGAGTCAAGGGACTTTGCAGTAGAGGTAATGGGGATGATGGAGGAGGAGTGGAAAGGGACAGCATACGCAAAGGTTAGCTGAGTGAGAGTATGTGGTGTGCGCAGGAGATGACATATTACCCAGTAAGTTAGTGTATGAGGCAGGAAGTGAGACTGCTACCAGATTTTGCTACACCTTGAATTTCAACTGGCTAGAGTGATTTAAATTGTATCAAATGCAGTGATGAGAAACCACGGAATGATTCACCCCCTAATTTTTGTTGACGGATTTATGTACCAAAATAGTGACAGTTACAGTATTGAAAGATCACAGTGCAGCAGTTGGAAGGGTGGATTTAAGAGGCAAAAAGGTGGAGGCACAATATCTGTAGGGAATTGTAGTTTCCCTGTTGAGATAAGAGCTTGATTGAAGGCAGTGGCAATGGTATTAAAAAGGAGGGGATTTGAGAAATACTTAGCAGAAATATTTGGCAGAACTTGAAAGATAGAGGTGTTCACAACAACTCTCAGGTTTTTGCCAGTGCAGACTGGTGGTCAGCAATGTGTTAGGCAATGCTGGGATTAGCAGTGCTTCAGATGTGTTGAATTTCAGATACCCATGAGACATCAGATGCAATTATGTTGATGTACAGTGGAAAGTTCAGGATATGGATGTAGACACTGGTTAGAGTTTGAGAGAGAGAGATTTGAGATTGGAATTATCAGTATTTAGGTAGAAGTTGAAGCTATAGGAGTAGAATATATTGCCCAGGAAAGGGTAAATTAGGGAAGGGGCTCCTAACATGGGGTTTGTGGCCTTCCCAAAGTTTCCATGGTAGAACTATATTTTATTATAATTGGTTTCTTTTATAAACATTTAAAAACATTCTAAGAAGGGATTCATAATTTCCTAAACTGTGTGTATTAGTTTGTAGGGCTGCCATAATAAAGTACCACAGTCTGTGTGGCTTAAACAGCGGAAATTAGTTTTCTGACAATTCTAGAGGCTAGGGGTAGGTCTAAGTGTCAGCAGAGTTGGTTTCTTCCGAGGTCTGTCTCTGTGTGTAGACGGCCATCTCCTCCTCTGTCTTCACAGGGCCTTCCCTCTGTACAAGTCCAAGTCTGAATTTTCTGTTTTGTTGTTGTTGTTGTTGTTTGTTTTTTTGTTTTGAGACGGAGACTTGCTCCGTCACCCAGGCTGGAGTGCAGTAGCACAATCTCAGCTCATTGCAGCCTCTGCCTCCCGGGTTCAAGCAATTCTCCTGTCTCGGCTTCCAGAGTAGCTGGGACTACAGGTGCGCACCGCCACGCCCGGCTAATCTTTTGTATTTTGGGTAGAGTTGGGGTTTCATCATGTTGGCCAGGATGGTCTTGATCTCCTGACCTCGTGATCCACCCACCTCTGCCTTCCAAAATGTTGGGCTTACAGGTGTGAGCCACCACGCCCGGCCTGAATTTTCTCTTAAAAACATCAGTCATACTGGATTAGGACCCAATCTAATGATTTCATTTTAACTTAATTACTTCTTCAAAGATTGTGGTTTCACTGAGCATGGTAGCTCACGTCTATGATCCTAGCACTTTGGGAGACCAAGCACTTTGGGAGACCTAGCACTTTTGGAGATCCAAGGCAAGTGGATCACCTGAGGTGTGGAGTTTGAGACCAGCCTGGCCAACATGGTGAAACCCCATGTCTACTAAAAATACAAAACCTAGCCGGGCTTGGTGGCCAGCAGGTGTAATCCCAGCTACTCAGGAGGCTGAGGCAGGAGAATCACTTGAACCCAGGAGGCGGAGGTTGCAGTGACCTGAGATTGTGCCATTGCACCCCAGCCTGGGTGACAGGAGTGAAACTCTGTCTCAAAACATAAAAAAATAAACAAATAAATAAAGAATAAAGCCTCTGGTTTCAAGTAGAGTCACATTCTGAGGTACTAGGGGTTAGGATTTTGACATATGAATTTTAGGGGGACACAGTTCAGTCCACAACACTGTCATAAAGGTCTATAACACAGAACAGGTTAAGGGCTCCTGGTGCAGGGCAAAAGATAAATCCTTGAGGAACAGAAGTTGAAATTTTTGGTTAACTATACAATTAATTCATTTAATTAGGATATCTCTTTACCCAGCATTCTGGTTAATAAAAGTATTAAATTTTACCAACTCATATTCATTGCTATACTTACGATTTGTACTCAAGTTTAGGTGCTGTGGTGAAAACAAATAGTGTTCTCCTTTTAAGGACCCCCTAGTTTCTGACAAAATAACTTGGACCAGAGAATTTCACAGGGAAGGGTTAATTATCTTGAGAAATGTAACAAATACATAAACTTTCTTTTATATTAGAAATTAAAATATGTCTCTGTTTTATTTGAATAAAAATGAGAGGCCGGGTGCGGTGGCTCACACCTATAATCCCAGCACTTTGAGAGGCCAAGGCAGGTGGATCACGAGGTCAGGAGTTTGAGACCACCCTGGCCAATATGGTGAAACCCCATCTTTACTAAAAATACAAAAATTAGCTGGACATGGTGGTGCACGTCTGTAGTCCCAGCTGCTCGGGAGGCTGAGGCAGGAAAATCGGTTGAACCTGGGAGGTAGAGGTTGCAGTGAGCTGAGATCACGCCACTGCACTCCAGCCTGGGCAATACAGCAAGACGCCGTGTAAAAAAAAAAAAAAAAGATCATTCTGCAAAGCTACTGTCTCTTAACTGATACTTGCAAAGTAATGGGTTTGATTTTTAAAATTTTAAGTTTTTGAAATATTTTAAACATATTAAAAATATGTAAGTTTGTATGTGATATTACTGTAATCACCTGTAAGTTTGTATGTAATACAATACTACATTCACCAGTGAGATTAAATAGATGTCATATTTTGCCATATTAATACCTCAGATATTTTAAGAATACAAATGTTATTGATACAGATTTCCTCTCTCTCCCCTCTTCAGTTCACGTAACCACTGAACTGAAGTTGGTATGTAACATTCCCAGACCCCATGCATATTTTCTTTTTTTTTTTTTGATGTGAGTGTGTGTATATATGTATGTGTATACATATAGTTTTTTGATAACTAGCTTTTAAAACTAAGCATTCTTTTAGATTTATTGATGCTGACATATGTAGATCTGAAGTGTTCATTCGAACTGCTGTACAGGATTCCATTGTGTGAATATACTGTTGCTTATCTATTTCCCTGCTGAGAGACCATTAGATTATTTCTGCCTTTTCCTATGGCAAGCGGTGTGTCAATTATAATAGCAGCTTACACTTAGCATGTGTATTTTCTAAGACTTCGTATACATGAAAGCATTTAACACGTTTAATCATTAGAGCATCCTGTGAGATAAGAGCTATTATGTACATTTTACATATTAGGAAACTGAAGCAGCGAGGTTAATAAATTGCTCAGTTCTTGTAGCTGTTTTGTACATGTCTCCTTGCAACCTGTATGAGAGACTGTCTCCAAGTGTAATTCTATGTATGCACAATTTCAACTTTAGTAGATATGACTAAATTGCCCATAGTGGTTGTCCCACTTTGGATGATAAATTATATAATCACCCTAGTTGATGGTGGAGGGAGGTTACTGGTATATTTATTAGCCTGGTTCGTTCACCTCAGGGTAATCCATGGCTAACTGCATCCCCTCTACTAAAAGTCACAGCTCCTATCAGGTAGCCCTCCCCATACAACTTTCTCTCCAGATTCTGATAACAGTTATTTCTTCTTGTTTCTTCAGTTTGAAGAATGGCATTGGATCCATTATTATTGGTTATCATTATAGTACTGGGGTACTGTACTGTCCCTTCTGGTTGTCCTGTATTTCACCTATATCTTTGCAAATAATTCCCTTTAATAAGTAAACTGAAATTACCCAGTTTTAGTGTACCATTTCTTAACTGATTGAACCTCTACTTAAATACAGTGTATGACTTGTTATATTTTAATTAAATGATTCTTTAAGGTGTATTTGAAACTAGGTTCAAGTAAGTAATAATATGAATATAATTGGGCTCCGTGCAGTGGCTCATGCCTGCAGCACTTTGGGATGCTGAGGCAGAGGATTGCTTGAGCTCTGGAGTTTGAGTCCAGCCTGGGCAACATAGTGAGACCTTATGTCTACAAAAAAATTTAAAAAATTAGCTGGGCATAGTGACGTGCATTGTAGTCCCAGCTACTTGGAAGACTGAGGCGGGAGGATTGCTTGAGCCTAGGAGGTTGAGGCTGCAGTGAGCTGTGATTTTCATATGATATTTTGCAAGCTGTTAATGCTAATTATCTTTAATCTTTTCAGATGAAGTTGGAGCCCTTGTTTTTGACATTGGATCCTATACTGTGAGAGCTGGTTATGCTGGTGAGGACTGCCCCAAGGTAAGTGTAATGTTAGAGTTAATTGGATATGTAGAGCCATTCATGTAAATTAAATTCATGCAGAAATTCTGATTCAAAACAAAATATAATAAAATACATTAGTTGGGGAAAAAAATGCCTCCTTGATGAAAGGTGAAACTTGTATATCATGTTTCTGACCCTTACAGGTGGATTTTCCTACAGCTATTGGTATGGTGGTAGAAAGAGACGACGGAAGCACATTAATGGAAATAGATGGCGATAAAGGCAAACAAGGCGGTCCCACCTACTACATAGATACTAATGCTCTGCGTGTTCCGAGGGAGAATATGGAGGCCATTTCACCTCTAAAAAATGGGATGGGTATGATGTTTTCCCCATGGAATTGATTATGGAGTGTACATGTTATATTTTAGATATAAAGCAGTAGCTTCCTATAAGTTGAACATCAACCGTGGTTTTTTGTTTTGTTTTGTTTTTTATTCCACAAACTGATTTCCAGACACTGAGAATACAAAGATGCATAAGAAATGTTCCTTTTCATTAAAAGCTTACAGTTAGTTAGGGGAAATAGATGTATATATACAAATAATGGTACACTGTGGGATAAGTGCTACAATATAGGTATGTGCAATGAGCAGTGGGATTAGAGAGGAGAGGTATTTGACTCTAGTGTTGGGAGTCAGTGAAGGTTTTCACAAAGGAGGTAACTTGTGATGAATCTTGATCAATGAATAAGAATTAGCTTGGCTGACAAAGCTGGGTAAAGCAAAGGGACCAGCATGTGTGAAGGGATGGAATTGTGAAAGAAATTTAGGTGCTTAAAAATGTAATACAATTAAGTATGGTTGCAGCATTGGGCTCATTAGGGTCAGTAGCAGGAAAGGTAGGCAGAGAGCAGTAGCAGGAAAGGTAGGCAGGGAGGAGTCATAAAAGGCTTGTAAACCATCCCAGGGTTGTATTAAGCTAGTGACTGAAGGATAACCCCAAAGGAATTTAAACAGATGTGATGGTAAGAGTCCAGATGAGAAATGAAAAAGGTTTAAACTATTATATAATGCTGGTAGAGATTCTGAAGGGACTTTCAGGGTAACCAGGAGACAAATGGTACTAAATGATGGAGGGAGTGAAAGCAAGAGAGAAGTTGAGAAAGTTTCCTAGATTTTTGGTTGGGGTAACTCTGAACAGAGAGTACCATGCATTGAGATAGGAATATAAAGGGAAGGAGCAAGTGTTATGGTTTTAAAAGGCATGGTTGGCCATGCGTGGTGGCTTGCGCCTATATAATCCCAGCACTTTGGGAGGCTGAGACTGTGGGTGGATTGCTTGAGTCCAGGAGTTTGAGACCAGCCTGGGCAACATGGCAAAACCCCATCTCTACTAAAAATACAAAAATTTGCCAGGTATGGTGATGTGTACCACCTGTAATCCCAACTGCTCGGGAGGCTGAGGCACGAGAATCACTTGAACCCAGGATGCAGAGGTTGCAGCTGAGATCCCATGACTGCACACCAACCTGGGTGACAGAGTGAGACTCTGTCTCAAAAAAAAAAAAAAAAAAAGCAAGCTTATCAGGGATAGCCAAAGTCACTCTCAGGTTCAATTATTCACCAGCAAGACTCACAGGACTCAGCATATGGTTGTATTCACAGCTAGGATTTATTGTACTGAAGATTCAGATACAAAACAAAATCAACAAAGGGAAAAGGGACAGGGGATGATGAAGTCCAGATGCAAGCTTTGGAGAGTCTTCTCACAGTGGAGTCACCCAGGATGTGCTTAATCCCTCCAGCAACAAGTTATAACCTGTGTTGCCTTCCAGGAGAACTCTGAGACTCAGTACCCAAGGATTTTACAGAGGGCTGGTTATGTAGGTACTATCTACCTGGCATGTAACAAAATTTTAGATTCTCAGAAGGAAAGCAAGTGCTCAGAACAAACCATATTGTATAAACAGTGTAGGTATAGTGAGCTACTCTTACCATTTAGGGACAAGTTTTATATGAACATAGGTAACTGTTTGCCAGTCATGTTTCCAGACACCAGCTAAGAGTCAGCCTTACAAGCAGGCCTTTCTCAGGCTTGCAGTGTTAACTCTTGCACGTGTAGTAAGTAAATGGGTTCACTGAGTTCAAAGTACTTAGAACATCCAGGTGATAATTCAGTAAACAGGGGAATAAAAGGTTATAAGAAAGATTTTAAGACATGGAGTTGCATTTTATTACTCTGAAAAAATTTGGAATGTGAGAAGAGGATTGAAGATGGAGTTCCTAGCAAAAACTTGTTGTATACTTTCACCAATAGAGAATAAAAGATACCCTTGAAGGAGAATGAAAGGGAACAATTAGGGATGTAGGAAAAAAATCTGGGGAGAACAAGAAAAGAAAAAGTTTCTGGAAGCATAAAATTCCAGTTATTCTCAGTGTTTTCTGCTGTGACATTGAAAGCTTTACACTAAGAAAGAAGTTAAAATCCAGGTGGGCCTGTGGAAATATATAATTAATGATATTTTTTCTTTGGGCTGTGACAGAAAAGTTTGTAAACTCTTGTGTAGGCAATACTGTCGTAATTTAGAGAAGTCAGATGAGATTAAAAATGTTAAGTATCCATGAATTTGCCTAGTAGAATGTCATTAGTGGCTGGGCGCGGTGGCTCACGCCTGTAATCCCAGCACTTTGGAGGCCGAGGTGGGTGGATCACCTGAGGTCAGGAGTTCGAGACCAGCCTGGCCAACATGGTGAAACCCTGTCTCTACTAAAAATGCAAAAATTAGTTGGGTATGGTGGCGGGCACCTGTAATCCCAGCTACTCGGGAGCCTGAGGGAGGAGAATTGCTTGACCGCAGGAGGCGGAGGTTGCAATGAGCTGAGATTGCACCATTGCATTCCAGTCTGGGGGACAGAGCAAGACTCCATCTCAAAAAAAAGAAAGAAGAAGGTCATTAGTGACTTACGTCAGTAGTTTTAATGGAATGTTTAGGCGGAAGCCAAATTGAAGACAGATGCTCTTCTTTGAATTTTTAACACGTCTTTTAGTCTTTTTCCAAATAGATTGTAAGTTTTTTTGAGTGTCGGGTCTAGACCATACAATTCTTTCTTTTTTTTTTTTAAATCCAGCAATAGTATCATCAGAAGGCCATACAATTCTTCTGTACTTCCTGTTGTCATTCTGATCACATTCTGGGCCTCTAATAAGTATTTATTGAATTGAATAACATTTACTTCTTATTTTAGGTCTGCTAGATTAATTACGTTTGGGACAGGTCTGGGGGCTGGAGGGACCAAAAAGAAGTTCTATATATCTAGAAGGCAAAGGTAATCTCTATATAAAGTAATATGGTATGCAGTTGATCTGTAAAATCAGTAGGTTCTGTATACTAAAGTATTAATTGTTAGGTCATAGAAACAATTTCTCAAAAGATGCTGTATTCATCTTCAACTATGCATTGTTTCCAAGTTACTAATCTTATGTTCTAGTTGAAGACTGGGATAGTTTCCAGGCTATTTTGGATCATACCTACAAAATGCATGTGAAATCAGAAGCCAGTCTCCATCCTGTTCTCATGTCAGAGGCACCGGTGAGATAAAGATTTTCTTTTTCACGTTTCTCTAGTTGTTTTTTTTTTTTTCTTTTTTTCCTTTAGTTTTCTACTCATTTGATGAATATTTTTCTTTAAAGAGGCATAGAAATTCATATTTTGAATTTGAAAATTAGGGAAAAGGATTAATTTTTTAACACTATTGTAACTTTTATTTTACTATTCCAATAAATAAAATACCCGGAGAACAACAAAACACCCTAATGAATTCTTGTGGTTATTTATGTATTTCTAGGGATTTGTTTAACATTTTATTTCCTAGGACTGCTTCCCATTTTGAATTATGAATCATTTCTTGTGCCCCAAGGGCAGTGTATATCTACTTTTATTCAAGTTTCCAAGAAAGAATTGAGATGTTGAACAAGGGCTGGAAATTTCTGGACCAAAATCTCTTGTGAAATACATTTGGTACATAGACAAAAGGGTCCCAGAAAGCATGCATAATGGTCATAAATTATCAGTATCTTATTGTTACTAACTTACAGTATTCTTTTATGAATACCAACTATAAGTGGGAGAATTTGGTGGTCTAAAATTCATACTTAGGATTTGAATTACCATATTTACCCTTTAGATTTCATAATATGTTTATAAGAATCCTGATTTCCTCATATGTGGAAAAGTCAGGAGCAATTTTATTATTAAAGAATTTTAATTCTTATCTGATTGATTTATTAAATTTAATTTACATCTAAAGATAAATATTATAGAGGTTTTGTTTTTTATTTTTGCGAGATATTACGAAAGATGATTTCCCGTGGTATTTTATTCTGTTCTTAATGTTTTATATCTTTGTTAATATAGTGCTAGATTTTATCTGGAGATAAATCAACTTTTTAATTCTTAATAACTTGCATTTCTTTTTCCCCTCTTCTCAAGTGGAATACTAGAGCAAAGAGAGAGAAACTGACAGAGTTAATGTTTGAACACTACAACATCCCTGCATTCTTCCTTTGCAAAACTGCAGTTTTGACAGCGTATCCTTGAAAGAGTAATACTTTTCCTCTTGAAGTGTATACAATACTACTGAATGTGAAAACTCTGGGAGAAGGCATAAGCCAATTATTGCATGTTCAGAAGTTGTTTTTTTCCCTTTTCTCTTGCTTTTTAGCTATTCATCTTTTAGTGTTTCTTGTTAGAACTGATGATACACCAGAAGGTATGAGGGAAATAAAGTAACACTCAAATTCTGAGTGTTAAGATGTTTTCGTTTTTGTTTTTAAGAAGGGGCATGTGGATAGAAGGCAATGTTTTAACTAGTTGGCTTAGATGAATTGAAAGATTGCCATTTTAAAATCTCCCTCCCTTCCAATATCATAGAAAACTGGAAATTGGCTGTAAATTCATTCTCCAAATTTAGTCAGTCATCAAATCCTACCTATTCTTCCCTGCTATTTGCTTTTCTGTGTCCCACTGCCACAACATTAGGTAGAGGCTATTTCCAGGATTACTGAAGCACATCCTCTTGTCTGCCCATTCTTTACACTGTTGCTCTAATAATCTTTCTATTTTTATTTATTTATTTATTTGGTAGAGATGGAGTTTCGCCATGTTGCCCAGGCTGCTCTCGAACTACTGGACTCAAGCGATCTGCTTGTCTCAGTCTCCCAAAGTGCTGGGATTACAGGCATGAGCCACCGTGCCCAGCCTCTAAATAATCTTTCTAAAGTGCTAGTCTGCTTTAAGCCAGAATCGTCTTCTACATTTCTTCCTTTATTTTACTTCCAGACTGTACTGAGG
Organism: Pongo pygmaeus; assembly: GCF_028885625.2. Taxonomy (NCBI): domain Eukaryota; kingdom Metazoa; phylum Chordata; class Mammalia; order Primates; family Hominidae; genus Pongo; species Pongo pygmaeus. The sequence continues at coordinate 188,759,325 of NC_085930.1, forward strand.
TACTTGCAGTTCTCTGACCTCGCTGTGTTCTCTTGCCTCTTGGTCTTCCCACATGCTCCTACTCTTGCCCATATTCCCTTCCCCAGATTTTACTATTGAATATCTCAGGAATAGGTTTCTCTTTTACACCACTACCTTCCCTGGGACATCCTGAGCTTTTCTTTTTACAGCTTTATTGATCATCTACTTCACTAAACAGGATAACCTTCAGGGAAAAGGCAGTTTTGGTGCACCATTATGTGTCTACTGTGTTAAAGGAATTGTTAGTGCCAGGTGAGCAGCCTCCCTCCTTTCCTCCCTCCCTCCTTATTAAGCACCAGACTTAGTAGACACCTAATAGATGCTCAGTAAATATTTGATGAGTGAGTGAACGTTCCTACTCCTAAACATCAGTTTAGTATATTCAGGTAGTATAGGCCGTCTGCAGCACAAAACTGTGGAAAATGGGATCTGCCAATATTCACCCACTGTGGAATTCACCTGGAATAGTTTTCCCGCTCATTGAGTTGGAGGAGATAGGAACTGCCATATGGCTGCCAAACTGCTGAAACAGCTCTTCTTCAACGCTATGTGAGAATGGTTATAGTCCCTAGCTCAATTGTCACAACGTCCCACTGTTCTTACCAAGTTTCTGTATATTTTGTTAAATAAATGCATCTCAGTTTGTTGTAAGCTCTTTGATCAGTCTCCAGAGACTTTTAGTGATTATGTTAATTTTGACCAGCTTAATAGTAGCTGTTTCTAGGATAAAGGTTTCCCTGAGTTCCTGATACCTCCATTCTGGAATTCCTGCCTCTTGCTATTTGTTTTTAAGCCAGAAGTATTATTTTATACCAATTTTTATCCCTAGATTCACTGTAATACATTTTTAACTATAAGGTACATGTTTAAGAAATAGTTTCTGAAACATTATAAGAGCCTGCCCTTTACAATAAACATTATTTTAGCGGCCTTGATACTTTCTTTTCCTTAATGTTTTAAACTAGATTTGCTAATGGTCGTTCTACTGGGCTGATTTTGGACAGTGGAGCCACTCATACCACTGCAATTCCAGTCCACGATGGCTATGTCCTTCAACAAGGTAAATGTATTTAACCAGGATACACTGAGATAATTTTAGATGCCGTGAGGGTGCACATAATGAAATAAAATGATGCATAGCACTATTAAAGCATATCCGTTTCTGAATAAGATTTTTTTTAAGTATGTTAAAAATCTTTAGTATATAATGTATATTTAAAACTGATGCATGGCTTTATTTATGTGTTGAAGGATAGTTCAGTTCATTCTACCTGAAAAAGTTATTCACATAAACACACCCACAGAGGAAATTCGTTCTAGGAAGTTTGGACTTACTGCCCGCTTAGCCTTGTTTCATCTGTTTCATAGGCATTGTGAAATCCCCTCTTGCTGGAGACTTTATTACTATGCAATGCAGAGAACTCTTCCAAGAAATGAATATTGAATTGGTTCCTCCATATATGATTGCATCAAAAGTAAGTAATTATTGAATTTTCTTTGTAGAGCTAGCTTCTAGCTCCCCCACCCCTATGAAATGAACTCCGTTAACCTAGCATCTCCTGGTACTCTCAGGAAGCTGTTCGTGAAGGATCTCCAGCAAACTGGAAAAGAAAAGAGAAGTTGCCTCAGGTTACGAGGTCTTGGCACAATTATATGTGTAATGTAAGTAACCCTCATTCTTTTTACAAAAATGTTACAGGCTTTTTGCATGAGTATTTAAAAAAGTTATATATAGGCTGTAAATCCATGAGTAAAATATGGGCACTTTATATTTTCAAGCTCTTTCTCTTTTTATTACTAAATATATTTTGAAGATTAAATAGAACATGATCTCAGGGTCACACTCTATATTTTTAATGATATTTTGCTAACAAAAGAGCTTTGCTGTGAGAGGCATGCTTTTCATATTTGCCATACAAATATCTCTACAAATTACTACATATTCACTTGGATTACTATGGTGAGACCTGGAAGGAATTTTGGTTTTATGCTATTCTGAACATTTTTGGCTGAGAAAATGGTTTTAGGTTTTGTAGAGGCCTACTAGTATGTCTCAGTTATGTTCTGTTTCCCAGCGTCAGTCAGCAATATCAAAAATGTGTTTTTGTTCAGAACAAGGAACCCATGAGAGATTCTCTTTACTAAACACCCGTCTCTGAACATATGGCTTACTGATGGGGAAGAGGTTAGTAAAACAACCTGACACCACAGATAAGCCTTAATTTTTTTTTTTTTTTTTTTAAGAAAAACTGTTATTTTAGGTTCAGGGGTACATGTGCAGGTTGTTATATAGGTAAACTCGTATCACGGAAGTTTGTTGTACAGATTATTGTCCCCCAGGTACTAAGCCTAGTACCTAATAGTTATTTTTTCTGCTCCATTCCCTCGTCCTTCAGGGAGGTCCCACTGTCTGTTGTTCCCTTCTTTGTGTCCATGTGTTCTCATCATCTAGCTCCCACTTGTAAGAGAGAACGTGCGCTGTATTTGGTTTTCTGTTCCTGCATTAGTTTGCTGAGGATAATGGCCTCCTGCTCCATCCCTGTTCCTTCAAAGGACATGATCTCCTTTTTTCTTTTTTCACTGCATAATATTCCGTGGTCTGTATGTACCACATTTTCTTAATCCAGTCTTCCACTGATGGGCATTTAAGTTAATTCCATGTCTTTGCTATTGTGAATAGTGGTGCAGTGAACATACGCATACATGTGTCTTTATGATAGACTGATTTATATTCCTTTGGGTATATACCCAGTAATGAGATTGCCGGGTCAAGTGGTAGTTCTGGGCCAGGCATGGTGGCTCACGCCTGTTATTTGAGAGGCTGAGGTGGGTGGATCCCTTGAGCTCTGGAGTTAGAGACCAGCCTGGGAAACATGGCAAAAACCTGTCTCTACAGAAACAGAAAAATTAGCTAAGTGGGGCCGGGTGCTGTGGCTCACGCCTGTAATCCCAGCACTTGGGGAGGCCGAGGCGGGTGGATCACCTGAGGTCAGGAGTTCGAGACCAGCCTGGCCAACATGGTGAAGCCCTGTCTCTAAAAATATAAAAAAGTTAGCTGGGTGTGGTGGTGGGTGCCTGTAATCCCAGCTACTTGGGAGGCTGAGGCAGGAGAATTGCTTGAACCCATGAGATGGATGTTGCAGTGAGCCAACACGGTGCCACTGCACTCCTGCCTGGGTGACAGAGTGAGACTCCATCTCAAAAAAAAAAAGAAAAAGAAAAATTAGCTAAGTGTGGGGGTATGCACCTTTAGTCCCAGCTACTTGGGAGACTGAGGTGGGAGAATCACCTGAGCCCTGGGAGGTCGAGGCTGCAGTGAGCTGTGATTGCACCAGTGCCCTCTAGCCTGGGTAACGAGTGAGAACCCATCTCAAAAAAGAAAAAAAAAAACAAATGGTAGTTCTGTTTTTAGCTCTTTGAGGAATTGCCACACGGCTTTCAACAATGGTTGAACTAATTTACATTCTCACCAAAAGTGAATAAACGTTCACTTTTCTCTGCAGCCGTGTCAGCAGCATCTGTTATTTATTTTTTTCAAGACAGAGTCTTGCTTTGTCGCCCAGGCTGGAGCGCAGTGGTGCAGTCTCGGCTCACTGCAACCATCGTCTCCCGGGTTCAAGCGATTCTGCTACCTCAGCCTCCCAAGTAGCTGGGACTACAGGCGCATGCCACCACACCTGGCTAATTTTTGTATTGTTAGTTGGCCAGGCTGGTATCGAACCCTTGACCTCGTGATCCACCCGCCTCAGCCTCCCAAAGTGCTGGGATTACAGGCGTGAGCCACTGTGCCCGGCCCTATTTTTTCACTTTTTAATAATAAATAATAGCCATTCTGACTGGTGCGAGATGGTGTATCGTTGTGGTTTTGATTTTCATTTATCTGATGGTCAGTGATATTGAGCTTTTTTTCATATGCTGTTGGCTGCATGTATGTTTTCTTTTGAAGTGTCTGTTAGTGTCCTTTGCCCACTTTTTAATAAGGCTTTTTTTTGTTGTTGTTCCTTATAGAAGCTGGGTATTAGACCTTTGTTAGATACATAGTTTGCAAATATTTTCTCCTATTCTGTAGGTTGTTTGCTTACTCCGTTGATAGAAATTAATGTGTATCCAGCAAAAGAAACTAAGAGTAAAATTATGAGTCATAATTTACTATGAGAGGGATCATATCTGACAGGTTTTAAAAAAATTATTTTATTTATATCATATATATATATACACACACACACATATATATATATTTTAAAGACAGGGTTGGCTGGGCACGGTGGCTTACGCTTGTAATCCCAGCACTTTGGGAGGCCGAGGCAGCGGATCACTTGAGGCAAGGAGTTCAAGACTATCCTGGCCAACATGGTGAAACCCCATCTCTACTAAAAATACAAAAATTAGCTGGGTCTGGTGCTGAGCGCCTGTAATCCCAGCTACTTGGGAGGCTGAGGCAGGAGAACTGCTTGAACACGGGAGGTGGAGGTTTCATTGAGCCAAGATTGTGCCGCTGCATTCCAGCCTGGATGACAGAGCAAGACTCTGTCTCAATAAATAAATAAATAAATAAAGACAAGGTCTCTCTCTGTCACCCAGGCTGGAGTGCAGTGGTGCAATTGTAGTTCACTGCAGCCTCAAACACTGGGCTCCCCCGCCTCAGCCTCCTAAGTAGGGAGGACTACAGGTGCACACCACCGTGCCTAGCTAATTTTTTATTTTTTATTTTTATAGAGACAGTGTCTCGCTATGTTGCCCAGGCTGGTCTTGAACTCCTGGCCTCAAGTGATCCTCCTGTCTCGGCCTCTTAAAGTGCTAAGATTACAGGCATGAGCCATTGCATCCAGCTCTGACAGTTTTTGCACCTAAAGATTTTTTCTGTGTGTACATGTAATATATGAGGAAAAATTAGGATAATTAGTCATTTTTCCTAGATATTAGACAAGATTTTTCCAGAGGTCGTGTTAGTTCACAGCATTTTATTAAACTGTTTTATACTATGTACAGTCATTAAAAGTTGCATAAAATGTGATGTATATGCACATGTGTATATGTAGGTAATGAAATCTTGCTTCTAATCTAGCTTATTTTTAAGGAGAAAGTGGTGTTCTGAAATTGGTTTTGTTATGCAGAACTGTGGTGCAGGGGTTCCTGCACCTGCAGTTGTTTATCTCTCGTTTCATAACTGTTGTAACTTAAATGTGTGTAATTTAGCTTCTAATGGAAATGTTTAGAATTAGGTTTCTTGATACTCAGAATACTTGTTAGGTACATTTATACTCTTGAAATGATTTACCCTTCTAGAAACATGGTCCAATTTCATTCTGAAAAGTATTTAAAATATGTTATAAAAGTATAGATTACAAAGATAAATCTCAACCTTGTTTGTTACTTTTTTCTTTTACTCATAGTGTGTTATCCAGGATTTTCAAGCTTCGGTACTTCAAGTGTCAGATTCAACTTATGATGAACAGTATGTTTTCTTATTTAAATAGTATACTTTATAAATGAGAAAAGGATTTGTTTAAAAAATATAGAAAGTACTTAATTGAATAATGTTGAAAATATTCTCACTCCCATTTTTTTACAAGTTGATAATTCCCTAGTAGTTTATAATTTTGAAGAGAATTATTTTTGTCTTTTGTGTAATACGGTTTAATATGTTTTCAGAGTGGCTGCACAGATGCCAACTGTTCATTATGAATTCCCCAATGGCTACAATTGTGATTTCGGTGCAGAGCGGCTAAAGATTCCAGAAGGATTATTTGACCCTTCCAATGTAAAGGTATAAAAGCTTATTTCATAATTAGCCTGGCTTTTCCTATATAGGTAAAGAGTTTTTGTGGCTAAAATGTTTTGGATATGCCTTACTGTATGAAGAGCTTCCATGTGACTACTTGTTTTCTTTTGTTGTAGGGGTTATCAGGAAACACAATGTTAGGAGTCAGTCATGTTGTCACCACAAGTGTTGGGATGTGTGATATTGATATCAGACCAGTAAGTGCCAGTCTCCTGTTACGGTTTAAAGGTATCTTTTAGGGGACTGAAATTCCCCCAAATCATTGTTAGGTTGACAGTGACCTAATGGTTGTCAGTGTCATTGACTTTGAAGTTCATTTTATAACAGTATATGTAAAAAGATGCAGTACTAGAAAAGGAAAAATGTGAAACTCTAGAGCTATGGTGTCCAGTTTTGTAGCTACCTGCCACATGTGGCAATTTAAATTAAAATAAATAAAAACATAAAACTCAATTCTTCAGTTGTAGTAGCCTCATTATAAATGTGGCTAGTGGCTGCTGCATCAGACAGTGCAGATATAGAATATTTGCATCATCACAGAAAGTTATTGTAGACAGTGCTGTGCTAGAGATTTCCTGAAGTGTGGCAAACCAAAATATGTATTGTTGGTGATTTTCTTACAGATAGCACAACTTCTACTTTTATTTTTCAGGAAGGCATGGTTTAAATTATATGAGTAACTTTTACATGAAGTTTATTTTAAATGATCTTCATATTTTTTGTGCTTTGTCAGGTTTTAAATACTAACTCCGTATTATATACTTCACTCATTATCAGTGATAGGTTCTTGGAGACTGCAACTTTAACTAAAACGGTGTACAGTAGGTCCTTGAAGGACATTGTTTCAGGAAAAAAATTGGTTTTGTTACATGTCATTTTGCTGAAAGTCAGTTTCCAAGGTCATATTGATGACATTAAATGAGGACTTACTTTATCTTATTTAAACCCAATTCAGCTCATCACCCACATACTGCCTAGATTTTGAATAAATTAATTTGCTTAAAGCATAGTGCTAATAGCTACTATGTTATTCAAAAAAGGCTTTGAGTGGCTATGAAAATCATACTTTATTTTACCTTTATTTCACATGGTAACCTAGTAGGCATGTGATGTTTCTAGGACAATAGTAGTATAAGTTTGGGATTTTTTTTAGTGCAAATACAATTCCACCTTTGCGGGAAGGTAATTGAATTGAAGTATATTTATTGCAACAGTAATAACTTTGTTTTTAGTGAAGTTTCTCCTTTTAACTAATGAGATACTTTTGCATTCCATTTTCTACTTCAAAATTCAGATGATTTAGACATTTGAAGTATGTTTTAAAAATAGGAACTTATGCACTAAACAAGGTTGACATTTAACTTTCTGATGCATACATGCAAATTCAAAGTAAATACACTCCTTATAAGTAGTAATTTATTTTTATTTGGGAAGGCCTTAGCATATGTCTTTTGGAAAAGCTTCCATGTGCTTCTGATGCTTACCTCTGCAAAAGAGAAAGGTAGCAATAATTTTGGCAAGGAATATGTTCAGAGTTTATCATTGTCTGTCATAATCATAAAATATTGTCTAATTTTGAATATCCTAACTTACAGATAAGCATTCTTTTTCAGAATATTTGTAATTTTAATTTTTGGCTGGTGGTTGCTATTAATATTTCCAGATGAGCATTCTAAGATAAAGTCATTATAAAATGTACTTCTAATTAAATATTGGCAGCTATCTGCCAAAAAAAATTATGATTTTTAGAATGATTCCTTTAAATTAGTGGTTCTTAAAACTTTGTGCACATTGAAATAATCTTGGGAGTTAAAAACCATGCCTGCCAGGCACAGTGGCATGTAGTCCCAGCCACTTGGGAGCCTGAGGCAGGATTGTTTGAACCCAGGAGTTTGAGGCTGTGGTACGCTATGACTGTGCCTGTGAATAGCCACTGCATTCCAATGTAGGCAATATAACGAGACCCCGTCTCTAAAAGTAACCTTGCCTGGATCCCATCCCCAGACATTTTTATTTAATTGCTCCTAGGAATTTGTGTTTTAAAAGCTCCTTAGATGAGCTGAATGTACAGCCAGGATGGAGAATTGATGGATTAAGCTATTAGGTCTATATAATAGTAAAACATTTCCAAAAAATGAAAGGGAAAATTGTAGTAGAGCACATGGTTATATTTGTAGTTGTATTTAAAACTTTTGGAAACATATGGAACTAATTGATTTTTCTTGTATTTTTATCCTAGGGCCTCTATGGCAGTGTAATAGTGGCAGGAGGAAACACACTAATACAGAGTTTTACTGACAGGTTGAATAGAGAGCTGTCTCAGAAAACTCCTCCGGTAAGTTCTGTTTGTTCTTTGATGGTATTCTTCAGCCATATATTTCCTCACTGATGGTGTAATTTTGTAGATAAGCGTTCATTTTTCAATAGATACATGATATTTTGTGTGTGCCTGGTATAGTATCACTAAAGTTAATATCCTTTAATCAAGTTTTCCTAGTTGACATCTATTAGTTTCTCTTAAATTATTTGAATCTCATTTATTAACTTAATATTTAAGTACGTATAGTCCGCTAGACACTAGTCCCTGCACACCAAGGGCTCAGTCTACTAGGATGGTTAGACATGCAGAAAATGATGACTGTAACATGCTCAACAATTCAGTATGTCATGAACGAGGTGCTGTCGGGAACACCAAGAAGCCACTACTTAACTCTAGGAGTATCAGAGGATAGCCTCATGAAGAAGCTATAGTTTGAATGAATAGTTCAACTCATTGCTAATTTATGAAAGGATATCTAGATGGAGGGAATAAAACCATTTACAAAAATACTAAGAGAAGATAGGTATGTTCCAGTAATTCAAAGTAGTTGGCTTCTAGGCTTTACATAAGTGGGGAAAGCAATATGGCTAGAAAGATGGATTAGTTTCCTAGAGCTGCCATAACAAAGTACATGTTGGTGGCTTCAAACAACAGAAATTGATTGTCTTATAGTTCTTGAGGCTAGAAGCCTCAAGGTGTCAGTGGAGCTATGCTGAATCTCTAGGGGAAAATACTTCCTTCTTCACAGGATAAAATCTAGCAGTGGACTGATGAGCTCATATGTTTGTTTTAAAAAGATCAGTGGGTATATTATAATAACTTTTAAAAGAATAGAAAAACTCGGTTTGAGAAGGTAATTTATATAGTACTTCGATAACAGAATGACAGTTATAAGCTTTTAACTTTAAAATTTCTATCAGCTGGGCACGGTGGCTCACGCCTAAAATCCCAGCACTTTGGGAGGCCGAGTCAGATGGATTACGAGGTCAGGAGACCAGCCTGGCCAACATGGTAAAACCCCGTCTCTACTAAGAATACAAAAATTAACTGGGCCTGGTGGCGGGCGCCTCTTAATTCCAGCTACTCGGGAGGCTGAGGCAGGAGAATTGCTTGAACCCGGGAGGCAGAGGTTGCAGTGAGCTGAGATCGCACCACTGCACTCCAGCCTGGGCGACAGAGCGAGACTCCATCTCAAAAAAAAAAATTACAAAAATTAGCCGAACACGGTGGCACATGCCTGTAATCCCAGCTACTTGGGAGGCTGAGACAGGAGAATCGCTTGAACCCAGGAGGCGGAGGTGGCAGTGAGCCGAGCTCATGCCACTGCACTCCAGTCTGGGTGACAAAGCAAGACTCTGGCTCAGGAAAAAAACAAAACTTCAAGTGCTTTTTTTGTAAGGTGTTCTGCACTAAAGATTACATTTAAAAAAAACTTATTAGTGGTTACATATGCCCTAACAATATCTATAAATCTGTATATTTAATAGTCTTTTAGCTTCCCATATAAAAGAATGTTTTACGTATACCACATTTCTGTAATTAAAAGTGGTATCTAAATATATAGGCACACTGTTGACATCTGCCTTGTATTTTCTAAATTCTTGGAGATCTAGAGCATACCTGAATTATAATACTAATCATTAGATTGATTGATTGATTGATTTGAGATTTATTTATTTACTTGAGACGGAGTCTTGCTCTTGTCCCCTAGGCTGGAGTGCAGTGGCGCTATATCGGCTCACTGCAACCTCGCCTCCTGGGTTCAAGCGATTCTCCTACCTCAGCTTCCCAAGTAGCTGGGATTACAGGCATGTTCCACCACACCTGGCTAATTTTTTATTTTTAGTAGAGATGGGGTTTCTCCATGCTGGTCAGGCTGGTCTCAAACTCCTGACCTCAGGTGATCCACCCGCCTTGGCCTCCCAAAGTGCTGGGATTACCGGCGTGAGCCACTGCACCGGTCTATAATACTAATGATTAGATTTCATAGAAAATCCCTGAATAATGAATACAGATAAGGATGGCCCAAGGTGTGGTCAAGGCCAGTTAGAAACTATCCTTGTCCTTTAGGAGGTGATAACAATCTATGAAAGAACAGGAAAAAAATTCTATTTAATAGTTATCAATCTTTCTTACCTACAAAAACCCATGTTTACCCTGTCCCCAGTACCTTCTACCCACCCATATCCCATACTCTACCCACCCTTGTTGTACACATACTTATTTCACTTTGAAAAGCTCAAAAAATATGTTCATTTATAGAATAATAGGAAGATGTCAACAACTTGGGAACTATCCCCAGAGGCAGATTCCTTGGTAAGAGAAAGAAAAAAACCTCTTGATATAGGAAGTGAGATAGGGGATAGTACTGTGCAATAAAATTATGTTATCAAGAGAAAATGAGAGAACAGAAGCACTAATTTAGAAGGAAATAGTATGAATAAAAAACTAACCTGAAATCTGATGGTTGCGTTTTTATTTGGAAGGGTTGGGGTGAACTAAGGAGGGATTAGGATAGCATGAAAGCCTAGAAAGGAAGCAGTTAGAAGGTTGGGAAGGACTACAGAAAGGAAGACAGATTGGGATGATAATTAGGTTGGTGTTGGATGAAATGAAATAATAAAGACTTAGCACAGCACCAGATTTATAGTGTTAGGTGTGGATTTGCTATTTTAGGATAGAAATTGTGAATGCTATACTTTAGTATGCAGTTTTTTAAAGTTTGTATATTTTCTCATCATATAATTGCATATTAAAAGCCATAATCAAAGTACTTTAAAAGTCTATACATTAGTCTAGCCTATGCTTGTTATCCTGGCTATTTCAAAATTACCGTATTTTAATCAGTGTTTGAACCACAGGGAGCCATTAAGAAGTCTGTCAAAATTGAATTTCCTGGCTGGGTGCAGTGGCTCATGCATGTAATCCCAGCACTTTGGGAGGCTGAGATGGACGGATTGCTTGAGTGCAAATGTGAAGACCAGCCTAGACAATATGGCTAGGAAGACCCTGTCTCTATTTAAAAAAAAAAAAAAAAAAAGTAAAAAGAATTTCCTAAGTTGAGTCACAAGATTTGATTGTACTAATGCATATTCTTCTATTTCAGAGTATGCGGTTGAAATTGATTGCAAATAATACAACAGTGGAACGGAGGTTTAGCTCATGGATTGGCGGCTCCATTCTAGCCTCTTTGGTTAGTAGATGAGCTACTTTGCAAAAATCTTCTTACTGAATTATACTAAATTTAGTAAAAATACAAAAAATTATTCCAGTGCTTCATTTATCTTTGCATTTTATAACTGTCAAATGAGTGGAGGACCTAATGGAATAACCAGTTTTATGTGTTCTGATATAACAAAATGCCTCTGCCTAATTAGTGGACATTTGTCAGCCTAATTTCAATGTCCCCTCTCAAACAGAGGTGGAAATATGTTAATGTATGCATGCCTTTTCTAATAATACCCCCATTGGCACTGGTCAGGGCTTGTCTGGAGTGCATTTAAAATTAAAACATTCCTTCTCAAGTTCTGGTCATTCCCCGGTCTACAGTGAGGTCTAGAAGTCAGGAATTGGTCTTGGATCAAATGGTGAAGTCATGGTGCTGGGTGTAAGATGTTGCTTGGACTACCATCTGCCTTGAATAAGGACAAAAAGTCCTTGTACTTTTCTGCATCCTGGACTTAAGAGCATTTCTCCCTTTATATACAGTTTATATACATATATACTGTATATATAGTTATATATACATATATACTGTATAGTTTATATACATATATACTGTATATGTTTATATACATATATACTGTATGTATGTTTATATACATATATATTGTATATATAGTTTATATACATATATACTGTATATATAGTTTATATACATATATACTGTATATATAGTTTATATACATATATACTGTATATATAGTTTATATACATATATACTGTATATATACAGTTTATATACATATATACTGTATATATACAGTTTATATACATATATACTGTATATAAAGGGGGAGGATGCCCTTTACCTCAGAGCAACAAAAGTAAATGTCATTAAGTATTCAGTCAAGCCTTCTGACAGTTTCTGTTATTGCCTTAGGTTGGCATCAAGCCATCACACCTAAACCCTCAGTCTTCCTTGCCAGATATTTTCTAAATCCTGTACAATGTAACAGATACAGAAGGACTTAGTATTCTTTTTAACCATAAAGGCAAGGCTAAATAGTGTGTTTGGATGGTTCTGGAGGAGGGCAGAAATAATTGAGTACTATTTTGGGGGACAGGACTCTTAAATGAATTATTGAAAGTTTAGGAGTTACGAAAATAAGATACTAAAAGAAAAAAAACGCTGGTGCAGTGACTCACACCTATAATTCCAGCACTTTGGGAGGCTGAGGCAGGAGGATCACAGGTGCCCTGGAGTATAAGACCAGCCTGGGCAACATAGTGTGAGACCCCATCTCTACAACAATTAAAATTAGGCAAGGTGGCATGCCCCTGGAGTCCCAGGCTGAGGTGGGAGGATCCCTTGAACCAAGGAGTTCGAGGTTGTTGTGAGCTACGATCACGCCATTGCACTCCAGCCTGGCTGACAGAGCAAGACCCTCTCTCAAAAAAATAAATTTAAAAAAAGCCATTTCTAGTAAGAAGTAAGGCATAATTATATACATTTCTTTCCATTTTACAGGGTACCTTTCAGCAGATGTGGATTTCCAAGCAAGAATATGAAGAAGGAGGGAAGCAGTGTGTAGAAAGAAAATGCCCTTGAGAAAGAGTTCCCAAGCTTCTACCTTCCTTTTGTCACCTTACGTTTCATAGCTTTAGTATACTCAGGAAAAGAATGACCATCTTTTGTAGAATGTTTATACATTTTTGCATATTTCAATTTCCACTTAAATTTTTTAAAGCTTTAACTGGCTCTATAAATTAAGATAAGTTTGTGCTTTCCTTGAAATGCACTTATTCTTATTACAAGCATTTTATAATTTTGTATAAATGTCTATTTTCTCTAAATATTTTGCTTTCAGTAAAATGCTTTCCAACTCTGTTTAGTGTATTAATTACCAGTGGATTGGTAGAATTGCTTTTTATTGACTAGTAAAAGTTACTGCCTATGCTTTTTACCTTAGGCTTATAGAATAAATAAAAATTAGCCATTCCAGAAATATATTTTGGACTGTTGTGCACTGTGATTACTACTTTAAGGACTAAATGTATTTCTCATTATTTTGAATCAAAATATTCCCTGTTTATTAACAGCAGTCCCCACATCCTCTTCATACCCTATTAACAACAGAGGTAAAACTATTATTTAAATTCAAAAACTACAGTATTGCCTTTGCTGTGGCAGTTACCATCACCTTCACACTCTAAGGTAGCAGGTGACATTTAAAGCCTGCTTAAATGTCAGAATTTATAAAGTGGGAATTTAATCTGAACTTTATACCTGATTTTTAGAAGCAAATTAGCTTCTACCAAATTAGCTAATTAGCATGCCATATTCACACTTAGAACAACTGATTGATTAGTAAAATCACTTGACTAAAAACAGAATTTCTTTATAAACCACTTAACATATTTACTCTTGTACACAGACTATTCAAGAAAAACAAAATGGTAAATTTAAGAGTTCAGACTTCTTAGACAAGACTTGACTTTTGGGCTTCAGCAAGATGTGGAAACTTTTTTAAAAGAATTTTTGCTTTCTTTCTCTCTAAATTTTCCTTCCGTGCTTTGATGCGGGCTCGTTTCTCACGTTCCAGTCTAGAATAAAAAAAGCATAACAGCAATTTATACAAAAATAATTCCTTGTTATTCAATACCATCAAAATATGCATAAATCAATTACATCAAAGCTTCAAACATGCTAGTCTCTGGTGTGTTATATATATTATTAAACTTGAATAGTAATCACTGTAAACCTACACAAGTCAAGAGCATTTGAAACACTATACCAACTATCCCTATTTCCTGACTAGAAAGAATGTCCAGATCTTATGAACCTGTAACAAATTGGGCCTTAAGTTCAATCCTCATATGACTAAGCATCATCTCTTAGCAGAGTGTTATTCTGTGTATAGGGGAAATGATAAGCTAGAGTGAGTACTATTAGAAAGTAGGGAATTCCCATAAGTCTCAGGATATATCTCATGATGCCAAAAATAAATTCTTAGGCTCTGGCTAGACTTACTATTCTTTAAATGAGTTTGTTCCCACACATCAGTATCCCAGGGCATGACACATTTGCTGCATAAATTACAGCATAAATTACTTGACACGTAGGGTCAACTTGGGAGTTGTAAAAATTGAAAGTGAAAAAAATCCTTGCATACAAAGCTCTATTTGAATTGATATCTTACAGGATATTGGTCAATAGAAATAAGCTTATATAAAATACAGCAATAAAGAGATGTACTGCTGAAGTTACTACAAATGAGGTTTTGGGGGGAAAAAATACAATATGCCAGTGCTATGGGAGAGGTCATAGAAAACTGAGATAACACGTATTACAGCTGGGTGAAGTAAAAAATATGCACATATATAGGAAAAAAGTATAAAGGCTAAACAAAGTCAAAATGAGATTACCCATTCTATTCATCAGTCTTTGCTCCAACTAAATTTTGACCATTTACAAAAACAAAGACCCATCTGAAAGAATAAAGGTTTGCTGTTCTTAAGATGATGATGCTACATTCTGAAGGTGAGGCTAAAAAAGGTAGTTTCAAAAACAAAATCATTCGAATATGTATAAAACCTGTAAAAGTGATACTGGATTGATACATTCTCATACATTATTTTAAAAGTTATGGCCAGGTGCAGTGGCTCACGCCTGTAATCCCAACTTTGGGAGGCCGAGGTGAGAGGATCATGTCAAGAGATTAAGACCATCCTGGCCAACATGGTGAAACCCTGTCTCTACTAAGAATACAAAAATTAGCCAGGTGTGGTGGCATATGCCTGTAGTCCCAGCTACTCAGGAGGCTGCGGCAGGAAAATCGCTAGAACCTGGGAGGTGGAGGTTGCAGTGAGCCGAGATCGCACCACTGCACTCCAGCCTGGCAACAGAGCAAGACTCCATCTCAAAAAAAAAAAAAAAAAAAAAGTGATTTATAACTTCACCCTGTATGACTAAGGGACAAAAGGATCAAATAGCACAACCCTGGGCTTGGAGCAATCTCAGAGAAAAAGTGCAGTCAGATTTCTTCAGTTGCTTAGCATCTCAACTAGGTCTTAAACGTGAATAGCAAAGATTTAAAAGCTGTAGCAACAGAAGAAGCAACAGTGGAAAATAAGCAAGGAACACTTAGGAAACAAGGCAAGAGTTCTGACTTCGATGAAGGGTAAGGTAGCTAAGACTTGTAGGAATGCTGGGAGGAGAAGAGTTTAAGATTTTATCCTGTAGACAAGAAGCTGTTGTATGTTTCTGAACAGCCCTGATGTGATTTAAAAAAAAAAAAAAAAAAAAAAAAGTCTTGAGGAAAATTAGCCAGGAAGCAATACTTGATTGGACTGGAGTCAAGAAGATGTTCGGTAATTCAATTTGATGAAGACACAGACTGCACTAGGGCAAAGACAATGGGAGAAGAAAAGACAGATCCTGGAGACATTCTGCAGCAAGAATTAAATCAAGGACTGATTAAATATATAGCAATGGTGATGAAAAAGACGACTGACGGTTTAGGGCTAATGTAGACTGGATGTACTACAGATAAAATGAGGAGAGGTAGCTGGTTCAGTAGGGAATATGAGTAATTTTAAACGTGATTCTAAAGTACACTAAACACTTTAAAGCCAAGCTTAAAGATACATTCCATTCCTATTTAAATTGTTTTTAAAAGTTTGTTTTGGTATGAAAATCGGGGAGGGAAAATCGGTTTTTGAGGAACTTGCTAAAAGTAGAATGTATTATTCAAGAGTTGTTAAAAGCTGTGGTTCTTGTGCTGCTATCGTGCTGCTACGATTTCCCCTTTAATTTTCCAGATGCCTTCCCAGCCTTGAATTCTGATTTCTAGCAATTTTAGCCAGGAGCCCTTCGGTTCCTCTGCCCTGTCTCTCTCTGGAGCCACAGCAATGGGTGTTGAGTAGCACCCTTGGCCCAGGAAACCATAAACTAGCAACACTTTTCCCTTCTAATTGCAGTTTTGGGGATTAAACTATATCCTCTGGCTTTGTCTCCTTTTGGATATGGCCCAAGTGTTTTAAAATAGCTCTTTAAAAAAAATCTTAAGTTTGTAGAGTTACCAGCGAGTGGTTCATGGGAACACTGCACTCCTCTATCATAACAGAAGCCCTATGTTCTTCCTGTTCAATGATAAACCTAATGCAGGAAAATGTGCTAAAGGAAATATCTGGAGATCAACATTCTGCAGGACAACATGAGTTTAGATATAATACAACAGACTTCTCTTCCTAGCCCCATTTCTTTTCAACAGCCTTGCAATAACATGAACTCACATTGTATGCAACTGAATTATTTGGACCTTCATTTTAACACAACAGTAGAAATTTTTCCATTTACATATAGATACAAGAATAGAAAGGCAATAAAACTTTTGAAAGGATACATACTATAATTTTAACAGTGGCTATTTCTTTTTTTTCTGTTTTTTGAGATGAAGTCTCACTCTGTCGCCCAGGCTGGAGTGCAGTTGTGCAATCTCAGCTCACTGCAACTTCCACCTCCCAGGTTCGATCAGTTCTCGTACCTCAGCCTCCTAAGTAGCTGAGATTACAGGCACAGGCTACCATGGCCGGCTAATTTTTGTATTTTTAGTAGAGATGGGGTTTCGTCACTTTGGCCCGGCTGTTCTCAAACTCCTGACCTCAAGTGATCCGCCTGCCTTGGCCTCCCAAAGTGCTGGGATTACAGGCATGAGCCACCATGCTTGGCTGACTGTGGCTATTTCTGATGGTGAGCTTATATATGACTTCAATTTTCTTTTTTACCTGACTTTCCTATTTTTTTTGTTTGTTTGTTTTTGAGACGGAGTCTCACTCTGTCACCCAGGCTAGAGTGCAGTGGCGCGATCTCTGCTCACTGCAAGCTCTGCCTCCCGGGTTCATGCCATTCTCCTGCCTCAGCCTCCCGAGTAGCTGGGACTACAGGTGCCCGCCACCATGCCCGTCTAATTTTTTGTATATTTACTAGAGACGGGATTTCACCATGTTAGCCGGGATGGTCTCAATTGCATGACCTCGTGATCCACCCACCTCGGCCTACCAAAGTGCTGGGATTACAGGTGTGAGCCACTGCACCCAGCCTGACTTTCCTATTTTTAAAAATACTTATGTAATAACAGAAATTAAAATTTAAAGACAGCTTAAGCTTTATGTCATCTGGTATGATATATGACTATATGTCATCTGGTATAAAGACAGTATGTTTTATTAAAGGTACTTGTGCTCACCTGAGAAAATGGTCCACATAAGGCAAGGCAAAGAATCGTTTCCTATTGTATCTTTTATTTAGGTGCCAAGGTATAACCCACTGCTTGAACTTGTGCCTGCCAATAAAGCAAAAAGTTATTTGCCTTAAAGAAAACATTTAATACATTTTCACTTTCCTAATTTACTTCAAAAGGGTTAATCCAAATAAAAATTAGTAGAAAATAAAACATAAACGTTTTTAGTGAGATGCTTTGGCAATTTCTCTTTTTTGTGTTAGACTTAAACCCCATTAAAAGAACCTACCAAATGAGTTATGAGTTGAGTGGTATAATGTCAAGAGTACAGGGAAGGTCTCTAACCAAAATGCCTTCCCCATTCTGCCTACGTTTAAAAGTCTAATGATATTTCATCTTGGTTGTTCAGCCCAAAGGTAAATAAACCCCCCCTCAGGGGAGGTTTATTTACCTTTGGGTTGAACAGCCTCCCCACCAAAGGAGGTTTATTTACACAAGGTCTTCTCAGTTATTTACACCTTAGCATGAAGGCTGATTACCAGATCCTTTCCCAAAGGCTGACAAGACTCTGGGATTTGAATGTAGGAGAAACAAGGAGGTATAAAAAATAAACTATTTCATAATTTGCCCTAGGGCTTATCCTGATGGCAATGGGAGCAAACTGAAACTGGTTCATGTGACATTCCCTGAGACCTTAAAAAAAATAGTTCCAGGTTTTCAATGGGCAAAGAGGGCAGGTGTGTGTCCTGAAGTTAGCTTCATGGATTTTATACCTTCTGAAGTGATATGTGTACATGTACGTTTTTCTGAGGAAACGATCATCAGAAAGTTTCTGAGGAAACTTTCATCAAATTCTCAAAAGGCTTTGTGATTCATATAAGACTAAGAACCACTACAACAAAGACTTATAGGTAACTGAATCATAGGAATGGTATGTCTGGGCTGGTTTTACCAGATAAAGCTACCTTCATTCATACCCTCCTTCATTAAAGTCCAAAGGGGTGTGGGGCCTCTTCTTTTATTAGACATATCTCTAATATTATCTCATATGGTACAAGTTTTTTTTTTTAAAGATATTGAGCAGGGGAATGAGGCATGGATTTCCACCCTCATCTTAGAAGAGCCACAGTCTTAACTACATACCAGATGATTCTTCCAAAAATGTCTCTTCTCCAAGCACCAGGTCTAGCTCTTTCTTGACCAGTCTGAAGAAGCCTTAGGGCGTCTTCTCTTTCCTGGACAACTTTATCTAATGCATCCATGGAATCTACTACCTGAAAAGAGAATAGAAAGATACAATTTCAACAATCACCTACTACAAAATTCCTAAAAAAGAGAATGTATAAACACTTCTGCTACAGAAAACTTATGAATATTTATGCCAAAGAACCACTCTGTTAAGTATTTCCTAAAAATCTTTTTGGCACAAATATCTCTACATGGGTGTCTAGATTACCACTTTCTGTATTTTTAAAAAAGCTTACAGTTTTAACTACAAATATATTTCCATCTATTAGTTTTGTTTGGAGTGAAATACACTTATATAGATTCCTTTCAGAGACCCAATTTGATTCATGTTATTTCAAAACTCAATGAGCTAATAAGAAGTGATAACAATTTGCTATTTTCATTATATTAAAAAAGACATGTTCTGGTCTCAACTAATCACTGTGTCCCTGACATGCAGACACAGATATTGTGGCCTGCTTGGTAGCTGTTGCTACTACAGGGAAAGGAATAGCAGTCCATCCAGATATGAATCTCCAAAGATTTATCAAGATGCAAGATGATACTATTAAACTTCTATTTATTTTTACCTCTTTAAGATTTCTATTGTTTTATAATGTATATATTGGCAGTTATATATATACACGTATATATATACGTATATACACATATACGTATACATGTGTATATACGTGTATATATACGTATATATACGTGTATATATGTGTATATATACCTATATACGTATATGTGTATATATGTGTATATATACCTATATACGTATACATATATGTGTATGTATACATATGTGTATGTATACGTATATGCATATATACGTATATAAGTATATATGTGTATATACATGTATATATACATATCTATCTATACATGTACATATATACATATATGATGTATATATGTATATACACACATCTATATACACATGTACATATATACACATATGATGTATATATGTATATATACATATACACATGTACATATATACTATACATGTGTGTATATGCACGTGTATACATATGTGTGTATATGCACATGTATACATGTGTATGCACGTGTATACGTGTGTGTATGCACGTGTGCATGCGTGTATGCACGTGTGCGTATATGCACGCGTGCACGTGTGTATATGCACACGTATACGTGTGTATATGCACGTGTATACATGCACGTGTATACGTGTGTATATGCACGTGTATACTTGTGTGTATATGCACATGTATACGTGTATACATACATGTGTATATACATATATGTATACATACATGTGTATATACATGTATACATACATGTGTATATACATATACATGTATACATATGTGTATATACATATACATGTATACATGTGTATATACATATACATGTATACATATGTGTATATACATATACATGTATACATATGTGTATATATGCATATACATGTATACATATGTGTATATATGCATATACATGTATATATGCATATATATACACACACACATATATATGTTTTTTTTTTTTTGCTCTGTCACTCAGGCTAGAGCGCAGTGGTGTGATCTTGGCTCATTGCACCCTCCACCTTCCAGGTTCAAGCGATTCTCCTGCCTCAGCCTCCTGAGCAGCTGGGATTACAGGCACCTGCCACCACACCTGGCTAATCTTTTGTATTTTTATTAGAGAGGAGGTTTCACCATGTTGGCCAGGCTGGTCTCAAACTCCTGGCCCCAGGTGATCTGCCCACCTTGGCCTCTCAACGTGCTGGGATTACAGGCATGAGCCACCGTACCTGGCCTTATATTTGTTTACATATAAATATTCATATGTTGGGGATTGTAATGTGAGATGGGCCAAACTTTTTCATAGTCCTAAATACATACTGAGAGCCATTTTATGTGTATGTCCCTTAAGCATCACAATAGATATCAAATACTGCATAAGCACATTTGTTTCTCATAAGAATCCTCAAAAAAAAGCACAGAATATAATCTCCCAGGTAGCTATGAGATCTGAAAAAGATATGAAAGCCACAAATTTAGATAAATTACTTCATAATCTATTTCGTTTTTGTTTTTTAAGACAGGGTCTAGCTCTGTCACCTGGGCTGGAGTGCAGTGGCACGATCTTGGCTCACTGCAACCTCTGCCTCCCAGGCTCAAGCAATCCTCCCACCTCAGCCTCCCAAGTAGCTGGGACTACAGGCATGCACCACCACACCCGACTAATTTTTGTATTTTTTTGGTAGAGACAGGGTTTTGCCATGTAGCCCAGGCTGGTCTCAAACTCCTTGGACTCAAGTGATCTATTTGCCTTGGCCTCCCAAAGTGGTGGGATTACAGACGTGAGCCATTGCAACCGGCCCATAACCTGCTCAGTTCACACTCAGCACTTCTGCTATCCTCAGCTTCACTAAATGCCTTACAGTAGCTGAATTCACATGCCTTCCTCTTAACTATTTTATTTTCTACAAAATCCCTGAAAAAGAAATGATGACTAAGACAAATTATATTTTGAAGACAAGCAAACTTAGGAGAGTAAAGGGACCACATTGATAAGGGCTTTATATAAAACTCTCTGATCTTTAGAAATTTTTAGTAAAGCTGGTTGTTCACTGACTGCATTAAAGAGTTTGCCTAAGCAAGGGTAAGACTTGAGCTTCCAGCTGAAATCCAGTGTTAGCTCACAAAGATAGAAAGTAAATGGCTACCAAGGCCACAGAATTAACATTCAGAAGTTCATGCCAAGAAATATGAAGGAAAATCAAAAGTATTATTTAGATATACCTTATTGAAAACAAGTCAACCTCAAAGAGCCTTCTTTTCTATAAGTTTCTCAGTGCTAAGAGCGTCAGTTGAGAGAATATAAAATTAATAGGACTGTGTTCCAGGGTAAGAGTATACACGCCAAGAATTAACATTACAGAGTAGCCCTTGAAACACATTTTTTTAAAAGAGACAAAAAGATACACTTGCAAAATTATAATCAATCTTTTATCATTTGCCTTGTTTCTGTATTTCGAACACAAGGGGACTAACATGTCATTTATTTGTGTGATAAATAGGTACTAATACTCTGAAGAGAAGCACATATAGTGAGGGTCATTTATCTCAAATGGATAGTTAATACTTTAGTTACAATCATAGCTAACTATTGTGCCAGAATTATATAATTTCTCCCTTAATTTTTACATTATTCTGTAAGTAAAATTTGTCTGTAATATGCTTCAACTGGATATCAATTCAGATCAGCCCAGTGATAAGAATTATATCCCAATTATAATTATTCTTTTCTCTTTTACTCTTCCTTAAACAGTTCCAAATCTTCGGTTTCTATCTTATATTGAGAATTTTTTTTACATTTTTGCTTAATAAAGTTTCCTTAGTAGTATGTCACAAAACACCGGAAACACCAGATATATTTGAAGTTTGAAAAAATTATGGTCACTTTCAGCTTCTCTGGAGTAAACTTTTATTATTTTGGGTTCTACTGATTGAGAAAGTGCAGTACATATGACCTACTGGGCTGAAGTTCACCTCTGAAATATATATTTAAAGCAGATAATCCATGGTTGAAGTTGAAAAGTTCTGTAACAGCACCATTATAGCAAAAGCTTTTTCATCAAATAATGTGTTCTTTATAAAGCATCCTTACTTGTCAATGCACTTTTTATTTTTTATTTATTGAGACAGAGTCTCGCTTGGTCACCCAGGCTAGAGTTTGGTGATGCAATCGTGGCTCACTGCAGCCTCAACCTCCCAGGCCCTATACTTTTAAAAAAGTTCAATGTCAGAAAACACAAAGACTGAGTCTCCAGATTAAAAGAGACTAAAGAGACACATGAAAATTCATGATGCAGAATTTTCTTTTGCCATAAAGGACACTTGGGATAACTGATAAACTCTGAATAAGATCTGTAGATTATAGCTAATAGAACTGTATCAATATTAACTTCCTGATTTTGAAATTTACATAGTGGTTATATAAGGGAATATCCTGGTTTTCCTGAAGTTTTTATAGATAAAGGGATGTCATGTGTACAACTTACTCTCAAACATTTGAGAAAAAATACTGTGTATGGAGGACTGACAGATGCATAGAAGGATAAGGTAAATGCAGTAAAACACAGGAATCTGGAGAGTATATGAGAATTCCTTCTACTATTCTTGTAATTTTTCCGTGAGTCTAATATTACGTCAAAATAAAGATAAAAGAAAAAAATGTTATATAACTCAACTTTCACTACATCAGAATAACCTTCTCCATAATTAGGGTAAATCAATGAGGTTTCATTTTATACCTTCTTTGATTTTCTCCAGGAATCGTTATGTCCTTCCATCTTAAAGGCAGTGTGGTAAAAATGGCTGCGACTGGTGTGAGGAAAGGAAACTAAAGTAGCTAAGGTTAGGCAGCAGGACTAATGCTATTATAAAAACTGAGTTCTGTTCTCATTACTATGCCACAGAAAAAATCAATAAAGGGTTGATCTTGAAAGCAATCGAGTAAAAACATACATCTAAATAAAAACTTAAGTCTTCGGCCGGGCGCGATGGCTCACACCTGTAATCCCAGCACTTTGGGAGGCTGAGGCGGGCAGATCACGAGGTCAGGAGTTCAAGACCAGCCTGGCGAACATGGTAAAACCCCGTCTCTACTAAAAATACAAAAAATTAGCCAGTAGTGGTGGTGTGTGCCTGTGGTCTCAGCTACTTGGGAGGCTAAGGCAGGAGAATTGCTTGAACCCGGGAGGCGGAGGTTGCAGCAAGCCGAGATTGTGCTATTGCACTCCAGCCTGAACAACAAGAGCGAAACTCCGTCTCAAAAAAAAAAAAGAAAAAAAAAATAACCAACCTTTCACAATATTGTAAATATACTAAACACTATACTGACTACTACACTTAAAAATGGTCAAGACAGTAAATTTAATGTTACGTGATTTTTACCACAGTTATTTTAAAAAGCAGTAAAAAACTGATCTAGTTACTAAGGAAATGGTTAAACCAGAACTACAAATGTAAAGTGGTACAGCTACTTTAGAAAACAGTTTGGCGGTTTCTTAAAATGCTAAATATAGATTTAGCATATGAGCCAGCAATTTCACTCCTAGGTATCTACTCAAAAACATTTGTCCACATGTATGTTAGAAGTTGCAGGTAGGTTTGGGAAGCCAAGGTGAGTAGGTCACTTGAGGTCAAGAGTTTGAGACCAGCATGGCCAACATGGTGAAACCACATTTATACCAAAAATACAAAAATTAGCTTGGCATGATGGTACGTGCCTGTAATCCCAACAACTTGGGAGGGTGAGACAGAAGAATCGCTTGATCCTGGGAGGTGGATCCTTGGCTCACCTCATGCAGTGAGCCAAGATATCACACCACTGCACTCCAGCCTGGGGGCGACAGAGTGAGAAAACACACACACACACACACACACACACACACACACACACACTCTGCAGGTAGAAATGAGGAATGACTGCAGATGAGTATGAGATTTCTTTTGGGGTGATGGAAATGTTTCCAAATGAGCTATGATGGTTGCACTACTCAAATTTACTAAAAATCAAACAAATTAGAAAAAATCTACTTGACAAGAAATACAGGAACCACATACTCACTCCTTTTAGCTGTAATCATGTATACCAGTCTCCAGCCTCTCCCAATCCTTACCTTATCTAACCGCTCTGGACTTGGCATTGGCAATCTCTGCCGCTTGGCCTCCTGCTCTAGGGTCAGAAGCATGTTTCTTTCTTTCAGTAAGACATACCTATACAAAATAACACAAACCTTGTGAGGCTATTCTGTGGTTATGTTAATAAAGTTGTGATTTCTGACATCAAAATTAATTATCTGTACTTGAAAGTCACTTAAGAGGTGAGGTGCTGTGGCTCACACCTGTAATCCCAGCACTTTGGGAGGCTGAGGTGGGAGGATTGCTTGACCTCGGGAGTTCAAGACCAGCCTGGGCAACACAGCGAGACCCCATCACTACAAAAAATAAAAAATATAATTAGCCGGGCATGGCAGCACACACCTGTAGCCCCGGCTGTTTGGGAGACTGAGGCAGGAGGATTGCTTGAGCCTGGGAATTTGAGGCTATAGTGGGCTAAGATCACACTACTATACTCCAGCCTGGGGATAAAGTGAGATCTTGCTTCAAAAAAAAAAAAAAGTCATATTAGAAATCTCAATATATAGAATATGATTACAAAGAATAATCCATTATACATAACTATCTTTGCTTATCCATTTGTTCAATAAACTTTCAATTTGCCACATGTATTAAGTGCTAAGAGAGTTACAAAGAGGCATAAAACATAGTCCTTACATTCTGAGTGGAGAGTAGAGAAGGCAGATGGAAGATAAATAACATTTACTGAGTACCTATTATATGCCAGACAATGTGTTAAACATTTTATATACGCTTATTTCATCTAGTTTTCACAACCACCTTCTGAGGTTGGTATTATTTCCACTTACTAAACTAAGAAGCTACGGCTGAGAGAAGTAAGGTATTCTGGGTCATACAGGTAATTCAAGATTCAAATCCCTGATCTCTGTGTATAAAATCCATTCTATTTTAACTCCACCATGCTGCTTCTGAAACTGTAATGTGATGTGGGATAATATGTGGGACAGGCAATAAGCACCAGAAGAATTAAGTGGGGGAGATGAGAAACATCTCTTCTAGCTAAGATGACCAGGGAAAGAGTCATAGAGATGGAATTTATGATAGAAGGGAGAGCAGAGCAAACATAATCAAAGGTACTGAAGCAGCAGAGCTAAAGTGAAGGCAGATTTTCTGAATACATCTATTTGGGAATAAGAGTTGGTGCCAAGTGCAGTGGCTCACACCTGTAATCCCAGCACTTTCAGAGGCCGAGGCGGGTGGATCACTTGAGGTCAGGAGTTCGAGACCAGCCTGGCCAACATGGTGAAACCCCGTCTCTACTAAAATACAAAAATTAGCTGGGCATGGTGGTGCGTGCCTGTAATCCCAGCTACTCAGGAGGCTGAGGCAGTAGAACCTGGAATGGAAGGCGGAGGTTGCAGTGGGCTGAGATCGTGCCATTGCACTCCAGCCTGGGCGACAAAGCGAGACTTTGTCTCAAAAAAAAAAACAAAAAACAAAAAAGAGAAATGGCAAAACTTTGGTTGGTTGCAGCCATGATGAATGTTGAAGTAGCCTTAACTATCCTTTCACTGATAACCCACAGTAACTAACAGTGCTTTAATACAACTTATTTTTCTATAGTGAATAAACATAGTATCAGTGGTTTTTATAAACACTTTACAATTCTTTAATTTGTCATGAAAGACAAACAATGCTTTACATCAACAAACATAAATGTTGGCCGGGCACAGTGGCTCATGCCTATAATCCCAGCACTTTGGGAGGCCAAGGCAGGCGGATCACTTGAGGCCAGGAATTCAAGACCAGCCTGGCCAACATGGTGAAACCCCGTCTCTACTAAAAATATCAAAATTTAGCTGGGCATGGCAGCGTGAGCCTATAATCCCAGCTACTTGAGAGGCTGAGGCATGAGAATTGCTTGAACCTGGGAGGTGGAGGTTGCAGTGAGCCAAGATCACGCCACTGCGTTGCAGCCTGGGTGACAGAGTGAGACTGTGTCTCAAAGAGAGAAAATTAAAAAAAGTAAATGTCTACCAGAGTCCCTAGGCAGATAACAATTATGAAGGCAGTAGACATAGTGAAAGAACCACAGGGTGGCTGAGAAGTGGTGTGTCCCTGCTCCATCTAGAAGGGGCAGTTGCTCCACAGACCAGCCAAGTTGTTGCCATGTAGGAATGCAGGGCCAGTGTTGCCAAATCACAGGTCTCATTATTCAAGAGCCGACAGAAATAATATTTTCTGTGTGAAACTTCTCAATTTAAAAAACAATTACAGTCCAAACAAAACATATCTTTGGGCTACATATAGTACATTAAAAATGCAACCCTATCTTAAATCCTTTCAACCCTCTCTAATTCATCAGAGCCTGCCAGAAAAATCTAACCTAAATTCTCAATTAAATGCACCCTCCAACAAACCTTTCCAAAGCAAATACGCTAAAGATTACAGATCATGAAAATGTAATAAAAAGGAGAGAATTCTAAATATAACCAATGGCTGGGCGCAGTGGCTCATGCCTGTAATCCCAGGATGTAGGGAGGCTGAGGTGGGAGGATCATTTGAGCCCCAGTGAGACCAGCCTGGATAACATAGGGAAACTCCCTCTCCATAAAACGCAAAAAACTTAGCTGGGTGTGGTGGTGCATACCTGTGGTCCCAGGTACTCAGGAGGCTGAGGTGGGGGATCACTTGAGCCCAGGAGGTCAAGGCTGCAGTAAGCCGTGACTGCACCATTGCACTCTAGCCTGGGCAACAGAGCGAGACCTTGTCTCAAAGAAAAAAACAAAAGCAACCAACTATTCTCTGTTTCATTTTATTAATTGACTGAAATTGCTAGTATAAAGGTGTTAGTAGGACCAATGTAAATTACAGTAAAATTTCTGAATTCCCAACTACTTGAGAATTGTGACATTTGTCATAATCTAACCTCTGTCATATAAAATCTTTCATGATCTTAAACATCAGATTTATCATCCATAGTACAACAAATCACTTTACTCAATTTCTTATATCAGATAGATTTAGTTTTTACCTCATTGTTATACTATAACTGCTTCAAACGTCTAGATGTTAATGTACTTAGTATACTTACCAAAGTTTGTGTAAATCTTCGTTACTTTTGCTCCTTAGTTGCTGACAGGTCCATGCTGCTCCTATTAAAATAATACATAACATGAAATAATATTTCTAGCCATGTGCCCTTTGGAAAATTATTTAAGCTCTCTAAACCTGTCTAAACCTGTTTTCTTATCTGTAAAATATATAACAGCTTTTTATAGTATATAACAATGTGTAATTAGAGATAAATTAGGTAACATATGAAAATACTACTAACGTGACTGGCAATAGCATTCAAAAAATGTTAGCATTAGTACAGAACGTATTTTCACACCCTAATGACAAAATACTTTATGTCATTATAAATTAACTGGGACAGTGGTTCACACCTGTATTCCCAACGCTTTGGGAGGCCAAGACGGCGGGGATCACCTGAATTCGAGAGTTCAAGACCAGCCTAACCAAGATGGCAAAACCCTGTCTCTACTTAAAATACAAAATTAGCCGGGCGTGGTGGCACGTGCCTGTAATACCAGCTACTCGGGAGGCTGAGGCAGGAGAATCACTGGAATCCGAGAGGCAGAGGCTGCAGTGAGCCGAGATTGTGCCACTGCACCCCAGCCTGGGCAACAAGAGCAAAACTCCATCTCTAAATAAATAAACAAACTTTAAATTATCATTAAAAAATAAAATATAAAATAAGCTCTAAACCTTACTTTAGTTAATAATTTCAGCCTATTCCTTTTCTAACCATCTTGCCAATCTGCCAAGGAACAATTAACTCTACTATTATATTGTCCCTTTAATTTTCTCTAGTAGACAGTCCCAAAGAAAACTGAAAAAGGAAACATCTAAATAATTCCTAAACTGGATATATAATCCTAGAATGATGGGGGGGGTTCCATAAATATATTTAATGTTGACAAATCCAAGTATCTCACCAGATTTTACTTTTTCTTGCCCCCAGTTTTTTGGGTCATCAAAAAATTCTTCTAGTCCTTTCCTTGACAATGTGGTATGAAGTAATCTATATTGGTGAAAGGATGTCACATTTGGTGTACTCTTAGGCAAAAAACTAAGAAAAAACCTGCAATTGAACACACATAAATAAAGTTTTATAATATCTGGATTTTATAAGCAATAAACATTATCATAATAAACATAATCATTTTGTCATCAATAACGTTTTAAAAAGCTACTCAGGGTTTCTGCACAAGAATTAATTTTTTTTTTTCTTATTTAGAGACTGGGTCTCACTATGTTGTCCAGGCTGGTCTCGAACTCCTGGGCTCAAGTGATCCTCCCACCTTGGCCTCCCAAAGTGCTGGGATTACAGAGATGAGCCACCATGCTTGGCCACAATAAATTTTGAAAATGCTTTAGAAAGTATTTTTAATACTGCATTATAGAAGCTGCTACCTTATAATTTCAGAGGTAACATATTTACACAATTATATTTTAAGGTAACATTTTTGGGTCCTTCTTACATCGCTAATGGGTGCAAGCGCAGGTAAAAAGAGCAGTCAATTTTGCAACATGTGGGCTGGGCACGGTGGCTCACACCTGTCATCCCAGAAATTTGGGAGGCCGAGGTGGGAGGATCACTTTGAGCCCAGGAGCTCAAGACCAGCCTGGGCAAGATGGCAAAACCTCATCTTTAACAAAAATACAAAAATTAGCCAGGCGTGGTGGCAAGTGCCTTACAGTCCCAACTACTCGGGAGGCTGAGGTGGGAGGATGGTTTGAGCCTGGGAGGCAGAGGTTTCAGTGAGCTGAGATCACACCATTGCACTCCAACCTGGGCAACAAAGTCAGTCCCTGTCTCAAAAAACAAAAAAACTCACAATTTTGCAACATGTATCAGGAGCCTCAAATACTTCCTCCTTTAATTCAGTAATTCTACATCTAGAAGTTTCAACTGAAGAAATTATCATAGATGGGAATTTTAAATTAAGATGTTTATTAAAGCACTATATAGGATATCAAGTTTTTAATTATGTAAATACGCAGCTGAGAATGGTTTAAAAATTACTGTGCATCTGGATGATAAATTATTATGCAGTAATTCAAAAATCCTGTTTTTAAAAAATAGTTAATGACCTGAGATGATTTGAAACTAAATAATGAAGTTTATCACAAGTGTTGTATCCCTACCAAAAATATTTAGCCTAAATCGAATCATGAGGAAACAATCAGACAAATTCAAATGAAGATTCTTAAAAAGCTAATCTCATCAAAATGTCAACGACATTAAGAGAGAAAGAAAGAAACTGTTCCGGATTAGAGACTAAAGAGTCATGGCAACCAATGTAATAAATGATCCTTTACTGGATCCAGGACCAAAAAAAAAAAATAAACAAAAGAAGTTACTAAGTTACCAGTTACTTTCATTGTAACACATCCTGTAAATACAAATATCTCTTCTTTTTTAATCCATCCAAACTTGACACAGACTTGAGTATCATAACAAAAACATCTTCGGTAAAGTTTTTCGCACCTCACCCAGCCCAAGAGGATGCTTCTGTACTTATAGATTTATTTACTTCAACAACAACTGGACATCTACAAACCCCATATACTGTCTTGTCCACAGCAGGCAGCAACAAAATGAAGAAGGAGTAGAAATGTCGGAGGTGGGCCACTTCTCCAAGGTCACTCACTCCTCACCAAAGCAGGCTCCGGCTCTGCCACCCAGGCGGCCGTTCCATTCTTGAGTTGTTCTCGGCATCTCGGCAACCATACAAGATCCAAAGTTGGAGAGGTGGGCAAACCTACTTTATACATCACTTACCCTGTGCAGGCAGGGACCTGAGGAGTTACTAACGATCGGGAAGCTTTCAGGGCGGATGAAACTCTCCTACAAAGAAGGGACAAACCAGCCGCAGCCATGTTTTCGCATAAAACTGGCAAAATGCGTTTCCGCCAACGATAGCGTCACTTCCGGCGTCTCAAGCCGGCGGTGAGGAGAATGGAAAATTTGCCCTCACTTAAGATGGCCACATCCTGCCTTTGTCCTCATTGGTAAATTGGCTCTCTCAGCTTCCGTGACCCACCCTCCTTCTTCCTCTTGGCCGTAGTAGCCATGGCGGCCATGAGTTTGTTGCGACGGGTTTCAGTTACCGCGGTGGCAGCTCTGTCTGGCCGCCCCCTTGGCACTCGCCTCGGATTTGGGGGCTTCCTCACTCGTGGCTTTCCGAAGGCTGCTGGTGGGTGCTGGCCTAGGGAGAACGGGCGTGAAGCGGGTGCGGGGCGAGAAAAGGGAGGACGCTTCCAGGGTGACCTTGGTGGGATCCGGAGGGAGCCGGGACAAATTGTGGGCTTGGGGCTTGAGAGGAGAGACGGAGCACAAGCTATATGAGGGGTTTTCCTGAAGTAGGTGGATAGATCGTGTTTACATTATTAGAATTTCTAAAACGTTGTTATTCACCATCCCAATTAATGCTAATTTGCGGATGAAGCTGAGTTTAGAAAGGTAGAGAGCTGAGACCTGTATCTCTAGGGCACAAGCTTATTGTTGCGTTCCACCTGCCCAAAGGCTAGGTTCTAGTCCCACAGATGCAAAGTCATCTTGCTGAGAAGCCCCCCTATGCTAAGGATTTTGAAGACAGGTAATATGTAGACAGGTAAAGAGGCTCAGGGCCAACTTATTCTTTAGGCACAGTAAGTACCGTGCCGCCCAATAATGAGATGCAGATGAACTGGGGAGGAAGAGAGGTTTTTTTTGTTTGTTTTGTTTGTTTGTTTTTTGAGACAGAGTCTCACTCTGTTGCCCAGGCTGGAGGGCAGTGGCGCGATCTTGGCTCACTGCAACCTCTGTCTCCTGGGTACAAGCGATTCTTCTGCCTGAACCCATGATAGTTTTAGGGGTCCACGAAAGTCTTTTAATTTAAATTTCTTTTTTAAAAAGACCATAGTGTTTATGATAACGAATCCAGCCTGTATTATGTTCGTTTTATACCAATGCAGTCATAAAATATTATTTTTAATAACTTAGAGGAAGGGGCCCTTGAAGGCAAAAGTGTCTAGGTCTCAGGAAAGTCATAATACAATCTTTTTATTTTTTTTTCTTTTGAGACAGAGTCTCACTCTGTCACTCAGGCTGGAGTGCAGTGGCACCATCTTGGCTCACTGCAATCTCCACCCCCCGGGTTCAAGCGATTCTCCTGCCTCAGCCTCCCCAGTAGCTGAGACTACAGATGAACACCACCACTCCTGGCTAATTTTTGTATATTTAGTAGAGATGGGGGTTTCACCATGTTGGCCAGGTTGGTCTCGAACTCCTGACCTCAAATGATCTCTCTGCCTCAGCCTCCCAAAGTGCTGGGATTATAGGCATAAGCCACTGCACCTGACCAATACAGTCTTAATAGGGCTATTTGGACCCCCTTGGAGACAGTGAGTTGCATCATGGCGGTGTGAATAATCATAGCAGAGATCAAATGCTTGATATTCAGTGTACTTTATTATCTCAAAGACTGCAAAGAAATTACAATGTTATTTTCATTTTACAGATGAGGAAACCGACTCAATTATTAAATAATGTGTCACTAAATAATAATGACAGCCAACATTTACTGAGCACCTGTTACGTGTCAAGCATCCTTTTTTATTTATTTTTTTTTCAAGACGGAATCTTGCTCTGTTGCCCAGGCTGGAGTGCAGTGGCGTGATCTTGGGTCACTGCAACCTCCACCTCCTGGGTTCAGGAGATTCTCCTGCCTCAGCCTCTTGAATAGCTGGGATTACAGTTGCACGCCTCCATGCCTGGCTAATTTTTTGTGTTTTTAGTAGAGATGGGGTTTCATCGTGTTGGCCAGGCTGGTCTTGAATTCCTGACCTCATGATCCACCCGCCTGGGCCTCCCAAAGTGCTGAGATCACAGGTGTGAGCCACCCCACCTGACCTCAAGCATCATTTTAAGGGTTTAAAGTATGTATTTAATCCTCTTCATTAAATATATACTGTAAGCTATTTGCCCTGTGCAATAGAAGCAGGTAAAGAGGAAGTGAAACACTTAAAGTCAGAAAGTTGTCTCCAGCCTCAAAATATCTTGTTCTGTTTTTACCCCTGTTCTCCCAGTTTAATTTGAATTATGCCACTCCACAGGATGAGGCAATGTACATAGGGATTTGCTGGAAACATGATGCAAAGAACCAGTGGTATTTAACAAATTTCCAGCAGGAATTTGAACTTGTTACAAAACTACATATGCTCACATTCCTTTATGAAAATCCCTTTATAAGCCATTTCTGATTACAGATATTCTCATATAGCCAAATACAAATCCTTCAAATACTCGCTCTGGTAGTATTTAATCAAATCTAGCTGGATATAAACTGCAGCAAAATTTCACCCCCAGTTTCTCTTTCTACATTATTGCCCTTTCTTGGGGTTCTCAAAGGATCGTTACCGTGTTCTGCACCCTTTCCAATCAGAGCAGGGAAGGATCTAATAGCTATCTTTACTAAAGGTTACTGTGTTTTCAGCTGTGTACCTGCTTTCAAAGGTATTTTGCATCTGTCACTGTGATACGAAAGCTTTTAATCTCTTACATGGTTATTTATATCTGTCCCTACAAGAATGTAAGCTCTAATGTAGTAGAGAACCTGTCTTGTTTTGTTTTTTTCTGGAAGTAGACTGCCTATCCTCAAATTCTGGCTCTAGAATTCAGAAGCCATGTCTGTGATCATCACATCTTGGAAGCTAAAGTGGAAGACACCTAATTGCCCATAACCTGCATTTCCTCCTCTTTAAAAAAGATGAGAGTTTTAACCTGCCTCAAAAGGTAGTTGTGAAGAGTGAGTGGAAAAAATAAACAGTGCCTGGCAGCAATAGCCTTTAAAAAAATTGTGGTAAAGTACACATAACATTTACTATTTTAACCATTTTTAAGTGCACCGTTCAGTGGTATTGAATACATTCCTAATGCTATGCAACCATCACCATCATCCAACTCCAGAACTTTTTTCATATGGTAAAACTAAAACTCTGTATCCGTTAAACAATAACTCTCCATTGCCCTTCCATGTAGCCCCTGGTAACCACCATTCTGCTGTCTGTCTTTATGATTTTGACTACTCTATTTCTCATGTAAGTAGAATCATATAATATTTGTCTGTCACTTAGCATAATATCCCCAAGGCATATTTATGTTGTAGCATATGTCAGAATTTCCTTCCTTTTTAAAGCTGAATTGTCCGTTGTCCATTGTATGTGTTTACCCCATTTTGCTTATCCATCATCTGTCAATTGGGTTGCTTCTAGGTTTTTTGTTTTTTGTTTTTTGTTTTGTTTTTTTGAGACAGAATCTTGCTCTGTCTTCCAGGCTAGAGTGCAGTGGCACCATCTTGGCTCACTGCAACCCCTGGCTTCCGGTGTTCTCGTATCAAACTGAGGGTCAGGCTGCTATTTCTTGCCGTCCAATAATGAGATGCAGATGAACTGGGGAGCTGAGGAGGAAGAGAGTTTTTGTTTTTTTTTGTTTTTTGTTTGAAACAGAGTCTCACTCTTTGCCCAGGCTGGAGTGCAGTGGTGTGATCTTGGCTCACACAGCAACCTCTGCCTCCTGGGTTCAGGCAATTCTCCTGCCTCAGCCTCCTGTAATCCTGGGATTACAGGTGCACACCTCCATGCCTGGCTAATTTTTTGTATTTTTAGTAGAGATGGGGTTTCACCATGTTGGCCAGGCTGGTCTTGAACTCCTGACCTCTGGTGATCCGCCCGCCTTGGCCTCCCAAAGTGCTGGGATTACAGACATGAGCCACCACGCCGTGCCGGAAGAGAGTTTTTATTCCTGTAACCGGTTACAGGGAGAAGTCCTGGAAATTATCGCCAGACCAACTTAAAATTACAGTTTTCCAGAGCTTGTAGACCTTTTAAGCTATATGTCTACATGTAAGTGTGCACTCATCTAAAGACAAAAGTGACTATTTTAAATCTGTAATTAAGGTCTGAGTCCTCAGGACCTTCCTCTGGAGCCTTAGTAAATTTACTTAATTTAAATTGGTCCAGGTGCTGGGGTGATTACCCTTATCTTGTCTCCTGCTAAATCACGGAGGTTTGGGAAGTTCCTTCAGACCTCCAGTAAACTTGTTTGTGGAGGCCTGGGGAGTTTCTTCAGACCCACAATAAAACTTGTTTAATCCTAAATGGGTTCTGTTAAGAATTCTTTCGAACGCCTGTCCTCAAGTGATCCACCTGTCTTGGCCTCTTAAAGTGTTGGGATTACAGCTGTGAGCCACTACACCGAAGCACTTGCAGATTTTAATTACTGTAAAGCTTCACTTAACATCATTGGCTCTTGAAACTGCGACCGTCAAAACCTATAATAAAGAAGGAAGTGATGTTGTCTAAGGACCTGCTGTATGTGGTTTCACTTAAAGTCGCAGTTTCCAAGAACTTATCAGTGACATTGAGTATGACTTGTGTTGTGAATAATGTTTCCGTGAACATGGATGTACAAATATCTCTTCTGAGACCCTGCTTTCAATTCTTGTGGGTATATCTGCAGAAGTGTAATTGCTGGGTCGTGTGTGTCATGGGTGTTATTGGCTGGGACTGGCATTGTGGATGGTAAAAGAATTTACCAAGACAGTCATAGGTAAAGAGGACAGATTTATTAGAGAAAATACAAAGAGTTGCAAGAGAACAATGGGCAGCACAGCAGAGAAGGGGCTATCTGCAGAGTCAGGCACTGGAAGGAAGTTTTATAGGGTCCTACCGAAGGGGCTGTGAGCAGAGAAGATGCGCGGATAAGGTCATTCTACTGGGACTGTGTGGTGAACGAGGTATTTGGGAACAGGATGTTGTGCCTGTGGGTTGCCTGTGATTAGCCGTGTCTCAGCAGAATTGCTTTCCTCCACCTGGGGCCCCTTCCTTGTTGCTTATGTATCTTACTAGGATTCCACAATATGGTAATTCTGTTTCTAATTTTTTGAGGAACCCTCATGCTATTTTCCATAGCAACAATACCATTTTACATTCCTTTGTTTACCAACAGCGTACAAAGATTCCAATTCCTCCATATTCTCACTGACACTTGTTATTTTCTGGTTTTTTGATAGTAGCTATTCTGATGGGTATGTGATGATATCATGGTAGTTTTGATTTGCATTTCTCTAATTAGTTTTGTTGAGCATCTTTTCATGTGCTTCTTGGCCATTTGTATATATATCTTCTTTAGAGAAATGTCTGTTGAAATCCTTTGCTTATAATTTATTATATGATTATTTTTTAACTTGAGTGTGAGGTCTCCCTAATGTTGCCCATGCCGAACTTGAACTCCTGGACTCAAGCAATCCTGCTTCAGCCTCTCAAGTAGCTGAGACTACAGGTACATGCCACTCTGCCAGGCTATTTGCCTATTTTATTTATTTGTTTGTTTATTTTTGACAGGATCTTGCTCTGTCACCCAGGCTGAAGCGCAGTGGCGCAATCATAGCTCACTGTAGCCTCAACCTCCTAGACACAGGTGATCCTCTCGCCTCAGCCTCCTGAGTAGCTGGGATGACAGGTGCACACCACCACACCCGGCTAATTTTTTAAGTTTTTTGTAGAGATGAGATCTTGCTATGTTGACCAGGCTAGTTTCAAACTCCTGGGCTCAAGAAATTCCCCACCTCAGCCTCCCAAAGTGCTGGGATTACAGGAATGAGCCACCATGCCCAGCCTGTTTTTAAATTGGATTGTTTGGTTTTTTGTTGTTGTTGTTGAGTTTTCTGTGTGTTCTGAAATCAATCCCTTATCAGATATATGATTTACATATATTTTCTCCCATTCTGTGGGTTGCCTTTTTACTCTGCTGATAGCATCCTTTCAGACACAAAATTTTAAAATTTTCATGAAGTCCAGTTTGTCTAGTTTTTCTTTTTTTGCCTGTGCCTTTGAAGTCCTGGGATTAGCCTTCTACAAATTCCTATAGCCTCATCCTTCCTAAAAATCTAGTGCTGTCATGTTCTTCATCACCCTCTGTAAACCTTTCTCAGAAAATTAGCAGATAAAGCTATTCTGTTTAATTAAATTATTTATTAAATATCAAAGATGGCGTAATTCCAGAAATGAGCTAAATTCTCCCCTCAGCTGCAGGTAAATTTAATTTATAATTGAAGACTGATATGCATAAATTATGGTTTTTAAAAATGTGAAGAGTATTAATATGGATGTATAAACAGTGCTGTGGAGTTAATCCAGACATGGAATAGATGGGGCATTTTAACTGAATTATAGGGATAGTTTTAATAGGTGGAACTGGCAGAAAAGTAAAGGTTGAGTTTTTTTTATTGGATATGTGACTCTTGGGGTGGGTAGGTAGGTGTTGGGAGAAAAGGCAAATAAAGGAAAGTTGGGACCAAATTGGGGGAGGGGAGGAACTGACTACAAAGCCAAAGTATCTTCATTTGATTTTGTAGGCAACAGAGTGTTGTAGCAGAAGAGCAATATCAGGAGTGTGTTATAGGAAGATGCTTCTGAATATAGGATGGCTTATAGGGGATGTTGATTACCTAGGTCAGTAAAGTAAAGAAGGCATGGAATGAAATGGAGAATTTAACCCTTAGAATCAAGAGGCCTTGGCAAATGATGAATGAAGCATAGATACAAGGAAGACGATTGAGATTTTTTATCCAAGGTAATTGAGATGGTGGTGCCCTTTACTGGGAATGAGGGAAAGAAAATGACCAATTTTCAGTTGTTGTCTTTTTTTTTTTTTTTTCTTGAGACGGAGTCTCGCTGTCACCCAGGCTGGAGTGTAGTGGCACG
Source organism: Pongo pygmaeus (assembly GCF_028885625.2). Classification (NCBI taxonomy): domain Eukaryota; kingdom Metazoa; phylum Chordata; class Mammalia; order Primates; family Hominidae; genus Pongo; species Pongo pygmaeus. The sequence goes on from NC_085930.1 coordinate 188,796,519, forward strand.
ATCCTGGTTCACCACAATCTCCGCCTCTTGGGTTCAAGCGATTCTCTTGCCTCAGCCTCCCAAGTAGCTGGGATCACAGGCCTGGCTAATTTTTTGTATTATTAGTAGAGACGGGGTTTCACCATGTTGGCCAGGCTGGTCTCGAGCTCCTGACCTCAGGTGATCCGCCCCCCTCAGCTTCCCAAAGTGCTGGGATTACAGGTGTGAGCCACTGTGCCCGGCCCAGTTGTTGTCTTTAACACACAAAAAGTTCGCACATGATCTTATTCAATTCTTATAAAAATCTCAGTCATCAAAGGCTTAATAACTTTTCTGAGGCTATTTGCATTTTTAAAAATTAGTCATTGAAGCCTTGGGCCTATGAAACTAATGAATACTTAATGGAGAAATTTTAGGCTTTAGAGAGCAGTGAAAGATGCCTATTTTTGGTGTCAGGAGAATCAGGGTTCCAGAAATCCTGGTAGTCACCTCATTGTAAGCAATATTCACCCTAATAATTTAATTTTTTTTTTGAGAGGGAAGGGTCTAGCTATGTTGCTCAGGCTGACCTCAAACTCCTGGGCTCAAGTGATCCTCACACCTCAGCCACCTGAGTAGCTGGGAGTACAAGCACGCACCACCATTCCTGGTTACACACTAATATTTTTAGATTTAAGCAGATAGCCCTACTACATCAAAAATCATGAAGGCTCAAAACATTTAAAAAGAGTTAAGGGCAAGTCGGTTGTGGTGGTGCGTGATGTAATCCTAGCTACTCCACAAGCTGAAGGTGGGAGGATCTCTCGATCCCAGGAGTTTGAGACCAGCTTGAGTAACATAGCAAAAAACCTTGTCTCTGGGAAAAAAAAAAAAAGTTACATGCTGTGAAATGTACTTTGAAACAATAAGTTATCTAGGACTTTTAATGACATGACTAATTGTTTAATAATTGGGTAATATGTGTAAACAAAGCAAGCAGTTCACATTACTAAGTGCATTAAACATTTTTTTTTTGCTTTTTGAGACGAAGTGTCACTCTGTCGCCCAGGCTAGAGTGCAGTGGCACGATCTAGGCTCACTGCAAGCTCCGCCTCCTGGGTTTACTTAGGCCATTCTCCTGTGTCCTCCCAAGTAGCTGGGACTACAGGTGCCTGCCACCACACCCAGCTATTTTTTTGTATTTTTGGTAGAGACAGCGTTTCACCGTGTTAGCCAGGTTGGGCTCAATCTCCTGACCTCGTGATCCGCCCACCTCGGCCTCTCATAGTGCTGGGATTACAGGCGTGAGCCACCGCGCCCGGCCAAAAACCGCAATTACTTTCAGTTGCAAAAACTGCAATTACTTTTGCACCAAACCAATACTAAGCTGAAAATAGATTGTCCCTCTAAAAGAGTATGCTCTTGAATGGACACATTTCTGCAGGTGTAGTCAGGGTTTAAGGGACAGGGAAGATCATTCTGTTTTGACGCTGTACTTCTAGTGTATCAGATTAAGACTGAATTGGCCTTTGGCTTTTTTGTGAGCAACTAAATTTCTGAGAGTTCCAGGCAGAACTTCCACTTACCTTATTATGTTGAATCCTTTTGGATTCAGCCTTTTGTAATGTGTGTAAAGACTCTTTTGGGACCCCGTTTCATCAGTGTCTTAGCCACTCTTGTAGCAGTGGCTTTGTGTTTCTAAGACTCGACAAGTCAGGAATGCTGTATCCACCTCATCTAAGCCATTCATAAAAACCTTGATGCTGCAGGGCTTTTGAGAGATCCCTTTGCCAGGTTACTGCAGTAGTTAATCAGTACCTTTTGGTTACAGTCAATCAAGTACCCATTACAAATTTCTCTAACTTTCTCTTTCTCTCAGCTTATAATGTCCCCTCTTCCCAACCCCCCCATCTTGTCTAAATAGGAACTTTTCTTCTGGGCCACTGTATCCTATTTCTTTCCCTTGTTACCCTTACAGATTTGTAATTATTTGTGTAGTGTGTATTTCTCCCAGCAAGATCTATATCCCTCTTAGACCGTATATAGGATCTGTACATCGTATGCAATTAAATATGTATTGAACTAATGAGTACTTTGTACTGTCATCCAACCAGTTTTCTTCATCTAGTCCACAAAAAAAATTATGTATGTTTCAGATGATTTGCTGAAGTCCATACTTACTTTGTCAAATTCTCTAATCTTGTTATTTAAAAAGCCTTAGTAATAAGAATTATATGTAGTAAATTCATGCCAGTTTCTAATTCTCTTGTGAATCAGCCTCCCAAACTCACTGCAGGCTGCTGCAGGTGTTACCAAAATTAAGAAGATAGTTCCTGCTTTCAAGATATTTATACTTAAAAGTGGCAGCAGTGAACACAAATATACACGTCACAATAACGTACAGTAATTCAAAAGTAGGAAAGATCTGGTGTGGTTGGGAAAAATGTTTGCATCTTGGAAGATAAGATGTTATCTGGGCCTAACATAGATTTCAGGAGAGGGGTCAGCATTCCAGACATTAAACATGAACAAAAGATTCAGATCTTTCTGACATCTATTATGACTGAAATTCCTTTAATGGGAAATTAAAGTTTTTTATTCTACAGTGACTCACATGCAAAATATCCTTGAGAGTAGTTACACAGTGAAAACATAGGAACCTTCAGTTTCTAAGTAACAGCTAGATCCTTTCCTGTTCCCAATGGAAAGGGCTTGGAATGCCTCTAGTAATCCTTGCAGACCTTCAAGAGGAAGAATGTAAAAAAAGGATCCAGAAGTGAAATTTTGCCTCAGTTTACTTCCAGCAAGGCTTGATTAAATTCTGGCAGGGGGGAGACTTGAAGAGGATATTCTTAATCAGGAATGGTTTACCACGTGATTTTATCAAGATATTTTAGAGTGTGTAGTTTGATAACAAGTTCTAATTCCTGCTGGTGATTCGTTGAATAAGTACGGCTGGTCCTTTCCATCTATTTTGCAGCATAATAATACATATAATACAGATAATGTGTCATGTGAAATGGCATAATGGAATAATTTAAATTAAATCTATTTCTTTTGCAGCATTAGCAAATATTTGTTGCAGAGGAGACACAGATGAGTAGCTCATTAAGTACCTAACCTCCCTGCCTGCTATTGAAACAAATTAAAATGATTATTTAGATACTTTAACTTTGAATTAAAATGAGGAAAGTTATGCTTTAGAACAGTAGATCCATCTTTGTTTAAAGATATCCTATCTGACCTGGCCTTATTACTCAAATAAGACATTTTAAAATCTTAACTCATATTAAACATCTAAGAATGTATATTTTCTTTTTGTTTCATGTCAGATGGGTAATGTGCCTACCTCATAACAAGGTTTGAGGGAGGCACATCTCACACATGAGTGTGAAAACCCAGTCATCCTGCTTATGAGCTACAAAAGGATTCTTGTATTTTTTTTATAATCTGATTTTAACTCAGAATGTAACAGTATACCCATATGAACCTTGTATAAAACAGGGGAATTCAATATTTCCAGCTCCTGTTCGGCACAGTGGAGCCCATGGGAAAAGACTGTTTTTCATCAGACCTTCTAGATTCTATGACAGGCGTTTTTTGAAGTTATTGGTAAGTTTAAATTTTTTGTTGAATTAAAGTCTTTGCATGTAACAGGGAAAAAATTTTTGCCTCTTTAGAAAACATCTTTCATTTTAGGAAATATTTTATTTTGTAAATTTATATTTCTTTCTGTAGAAGATACTGAGACTGTAAAGTCTGATTTGTTATTGAATTTCTCTTTAAATTAATGAAGCTTTCCTTCTTCACAAAAGGATTTACACTAAATGGAGGTAAAACTTGAACCATTCCTTTCTTCTGAAGATTATGGCGTTTCGAAATAGAATCTATGTTCCTGTAACTAAAATATTCTTTAAATTACCAAAGAACTTGTTGAAAGACTTGCTTAAATAAAGGAGCTACATTATTTTGGGATATGATTTTATATTTATATGTTGTTCAAGAACATTGATTTCAGAGAGTAACCGGGATCTATAGTGCAATCTTAATTTAGCAATAATATAATTACATTGCTTATTTAGAATGCTGACTGTATTTCTGTCTGAAGGCTCTATAGGAACAAAGTAGAGGCTTAGAAAATGGGAGATTGTCTGGACCATCTGCCATGGTAGATAAAGCTCTGAATCATCATTTGAGTACTGACCTTAAAACTTTCTCTTGCCCTTCCATTGTGTTTAATGACCTTTTTCATCTCCTTGGTTGAGCCCTTACTTTTCTTGTTATGACCAGCTCAAATCCTGTTTAGTGGTAGAAATCACCCTGATGTTTTTACACTTTTGTTCTTAACAAAAGTGTATTATTTTCTTTCATGGCATTGCTTTACCAAAAAGTAAAATCACAGAAATCAATAATTTGGTAACTGTATGCCCAATTTGGCAAGTTTATTTTATAAGAAATATGAGGAAATCATATCATGAGGATGATTTGTGTGTGGGGAGAGTTACGAAATGGTCATGAGAAACACTTTTTTATTTTTTATCTTAGAGATTCTACATTGCATTGACTGGGATTCCAGTAGCAATTTTCATAACTCTGGTGAATGTGTTCATTGGTAAGTCACTTCCATCCCCTGCCAGCAGCACCAGATTGGAAAAATTTTTAAACATATGTACATTAATATAAAAAAGAAATTATGGATATTGTAATGAAAAGCTCTTTAAATAATTAAATAAGCATAAGCATGGCAGTTTATCTTAAAATAACCAAATCTCAATCTGAACTAAGAATTTTTTAATCCATCCTAGAACATATAAAACTATAATCCTCGGCCGGGCACAGTGGCTCACGCCTGTAATCCCAGCACTTTGGGAGGCCGAGGCGGGCAGATCATGAGGTCAGGGGTTCGAGACCAGCCTGGCTGACATAGTGAAACCCCATCTCTACTAAAAATACAAAAAATTAGCCGGTCGTGGTGGCAGGCACCTGTAATCCTAGCTACTAGGGAGGCTGAGGCAGGAGAATGGCTTGAACCCAGGAGGTGGAGGTTGCAGTGAGCTGAGATGGTGCCATTACACTCCAGCCCGGGCAACAGAGTGAGACTCTGTCCCCCACAAAAAAAAAAAACAAACTATAATCTCTTACAAAGAATGAAAATGTCAATGACAGTAAACATTAGATTTTCATGGGAAATTTTGTTCAAAGTACTTCTAACAGCTTGAATCCTAAAATGTTTTGTATCATAGGTATAGGGAAGACCAGAAGGAATAATATGTCTTTTATTATATCTTGTTACAGTATATAAAAACAAAATGAGAAACTCATGGAATACCTATAAATAATGCCTTACACAGAGAGCTGTCTAAAAATGTCTGACAAATGAATTGATTTTCAACCAGATTAAAGTGAATTAAAAATACTAGATATCTTCATTGGTACACGTTTTTTAAAGAATCCTTTAAAACCACAAGGAGTTGGTTTCTTACTTTAATGGTGAATAATTAATTTTATAAACTCCTCATGCTAAAGTTGAACATAACCATTTTTTCTTATTAGGTCAAGCTGAACTAGCAGAAATTCCAGAAGGCTATATCCCAGAACACTGGGAATATTATAAGGTTTGTATAGGACATTGACAATTACATACTGTTACATGCCTTGTCAGCGCACTAGTTAATGTCTTAATTCAGCAATTATGATATAGTCAGGTTTTTTGTTTTGTTTTTTTTGAGACAGCATCTCGCTCTGTCGCCCAGGCTGGAGTGCAGTGGCACGATTTCGGCTCACTGCAACTTCTGCCTCCCGCATTCAAGCAATCCTCATGCCTCAGCCTCCCATTTTGCTGGGATCACAGGTGTGTGCTGCCACTCCTGGCTAATTTTTGTATTTTTAGTAGAGACAGGATTTCACCATGTTGGCCAGGCTTTTCTCGAACTCCTGGCCTCAAGTGATCCATCTACCTCGGCCTCCCAAAGTCCTGGGATTAAAGGTGTGAGCCACTGTGTCCAGCCATGATAGAGTTTTATATTTCATTTTTTATATCAAGCAGATACATTTTTTGCATACTTTTTATAAACAACGAGTTTTGGTACTTCATTTTTTGAAAAATCATTTTAAGCTTTACAATTTTTTAAAGAGTGATTGCAGTGTGTTCTCAGCCTAACAGAGTAACATAATTTATCTTAAGTTAAATGCCTTAGGAAAGATTTCACCAATGTTATTGCTAGCTGTCATTTATTGAGCACCTACTCTGAACAGGTACTGTGCTGAGTGTTTTACAAATATTTATTATTTCATCCCATGTAAAATGTACTATTATTATTCCCTCTTTGGAGATGAAGAAACTGAGGCTAAAAGAGTTAAGTGACCTGTCTAGATAGGGTCACTATTTCAACCCAGGCAACTTTGACTCCAGAGCCTGAACTGTTGGTCATTATACCATACTGCCACTGCTACCAAAATCCAAAATTAATTTTGTTACTTGTTTTTACAAGTGTTATTGTGAGCCTTGAATAGAGTATGTCCCATCATGTTTTATTATCTGAATGAATTATATTTTAAATATAAATCTTAAACCATTAAATCTTAAGGCAGACCTTACACTTAGTTCGTTTATGCTAACTGGTGCAAAGAGCTCCAATTTTGAATTACCAAAACTTGGGTTTGTCTTCTGAATCTGCCACCTAAGATACTCAGCATAGTGTAATGGAAAAGAGTACACAGCTTTGGAGTCAGACAGACCTGGTTTGAGTTCAGGTGCTGCCATTTATTAGCTACGTAACTTTGTGCAATTCACTTATGTTTAAAATGCGGACAAAAATAGTATCCACCTGATCTGTTAAAATTATTTTATATATATGTATATTAGTTACATAGTAGATGTTACTGGTTTATCTAACTGAAATGATCATTTTAAAGAATAGTCAACTAGAAAAGCAAAGTATTATTCAGAAATGGACTAATATTAAACGAATTTTCTGTTGTAGCATCCCATATCGAGATGGATTGCCCGTAATTTCTATGATAGTCCTGAAAAGATATATGAAAGAACAATGGCCGTCCTTCAGATTGAAGCTGAAACGGCTGAATTACGGTAGGAAAAAAGAGGGGGTAGGTGGGAAAGAAAATCTTCCTAAGGTTGCAAACCACCAGAAAAAATTAATAAAACTATTAATATTTCAGCACTATAGGATGCTTTATGTAAAAGGATAAAGATACGTCCGGATGCAGTGGCTCACACCTGTAATCCCAGCACTTTGGGAGGCTACAGAAATTAGCCGGGCGTGGTGGTACGTGCCTGTAATCCCAGCTACTCAAGAGGCTGAGGCAGAAGAATCACTTCAACCTGGGAAGCAGAGGTTGCAGTGAGCCGAGACCATGCCACTGCACTGCAGCCTGGGTGACAGTGCGAGACTCCGTCTCAAAAAAAAACAACGGATAAAGATAGAATTAGCTTGTTTGAAGTGAAAATTATAAACTGGTGACAAGGAGACTATTAGGAGATATAAAAGGAGTTCTTTTTTAAATTTTTGAATTTTTTTTTTAGAGTGGAAGTCTTGCTCTGTTGCCCCAGCTGGGAAGCAGATGGATGGATATATCCATCCAGTGAAATATATAATGTGGCCATTAAAAAGAAAGGGATATATGCTGTTATGGAAAGCTATGTGGATTTTCTTTCTTATATATTATATTTTATATACATATTAAAAAGCTAGACATATATTTTTTTCCCCTCTCTTATGGTGCTGAGTGCCTGTTTTTTTTTTTTTTTTTTATTATACTTTAAGTTTTAGGGTACATGTGCACAACGTGCAGGTTAGTTACATATGTATACGTGTGCCATGTTGGTGTGCTGCACCCATTAACTCGTTATTTAACATTAGGTATATCTCCTAATGCTATCCCTCCTCCCTCCACCCACCCCACAACAGGCCCCAGTGTGTGATGTTCCCCTTCCTGTGTCCATGTGTTCTCATTGTTCAATTCCCACCTATGACTGAGAACATGCAGTGTTTGGTTTTTTGTCCTTGCGATAGTTTGCTAAGAATGATGGTTTCCAGCTTCATCCATGTCCCTATAAAGGACATGAACTCATCATTTTTTATGGCTGCATAGTATTCCATGGTGTATATGTGCCACATTTTCTTAATCCAGTCTATCATTGTTGGACATTTGGGTTGGTTCCAAGTCTTTGCTATTCTGAATAGTGCCACAATAAACATACGTGTGCATGTGTCTTTATAGCAGCATGATTTATAATCCTTTGGATATATACCCAGTAATGAGATTGCTGGGTCAAATGGTTATTTCTAGTTCTAGATCCCTGAGGAATCGCCACACTGACTTCCACAATGGTTGAACTAGTTTACAGTCCCACCAACAGTGTAAAAGTGTTCCTGTTTCTCCACATCCTCTCCAGCACCTGTTGTTTCCTGACTTCTTAATGATCGCCATTCTAACTGGTGTGAGATGGTATCTCATTGTGGTTTTGATTTGCATTTCTCTGATGGCCAGTGATATGAGCATTTTTTCATGTGTCTTTTGGCTGCATAAATGTCTTCTTTTGAGAAGTGTCTGTGCATATCCTTCACCCACTTTTTGATGGGGTTGTTTGTTTTTTTCTTGTAAATTTGTTGGAGTTCATTGTAGATTCTGGATATTAGCCCTTTGTCAGATGAGTATATTGCAAAAATTTTCTCCCATTCTGTAGGTTGCCTGTTCACTCTGATGGTAGTTTCTTTTGCTGTGCAGAAGCTCTTTAGTTTAATTAGATCCCATTTGTCAATTTTGGTTTTTGTTGCCATTGCTTTTGGTGTTTTAGACATGAAGTCCTTGCCCATGCCTATGTCCTGAGTGGTATTGCCTAGATTTTCTTCTGGGGTTTTTATGATTTTATGTCTAACATGTAAGTCTTTAATCCATCTTGAAATTAATTTTTGTATAAGGTGTAAGGAAGGGATCCAGTTTCAGCTTTCTACATATGGCTAGCCAGTTTTCCCAGCACCATTTATTAAATAGGGAATCCTTTCCCCATTTCTTGTTTTTGTCAGGTTTGTCAAAGATCAGATAGTTGTAGATATGCGGCATTATTTCTGAGGGCTCTGTTCTGTTCCATTGGTCTGTGTCTCTGTTTTGGTGCCAGTACCATGCTGTTTTGGTTACTGTAGCCTTGTAGTATAGTTTGAAGTCAGGTAGCATGATGCCTCCAGCTTTGTTCTTTTGGCTTAGGATTGACTTGGAGTGCCTGTGTTTTTTTAATCAGTCCCCTATTGCTGGTACTTGGGTTCTTTCCAAGTTTTTTGCTATTATACATACTGCTGTGTTTAATTTTCCCCCATATTGTTTGCATATTTATGTAACATATCTGGAAAATAAATTTCTGGAAGTGGCATTAATAAGCCAAATAGCACATGCTTTTAAACTTTGGGTAGATATTGCCAACTGTTCTCCAAAAAGTTGCACCAGTTGTTTCTTCATCAGTTTCCATGTTTCAGTTTTCCATGTTTCTCTGTAATGGAATTTATCAAAGTGAAACATTTTTGCTGATACGGTAATTGAAAAATGTTACCTCATCATTTCAATTTTATATTTCTTTGTAAAGTTGAGTAGTTTTTAAATATCTATTAGTTGTGTGTATTTCTTTTCTTTCTTTTTTTTTTTTTTTTTTCCCCCCCGAGACAAAGTCTTGCTCTGTTGCCCAGGCTGGAGTACAGTGGCATGATCTTGACTCACTGCAGCCTTGGTCTCCTGGGTTCAAGCTGTCCTCCCACCCAAGCCTCCCTAGTAGCCAAGATTACAGGTGCGTGACACCATGCCCAGTTAATTTTTGTATTTTTTGTAGAGACATGGTTTCACCATGTTGCCCAGGCTGGTCTCAAACACCTGGGCTCAAGCGATCCACCCTCCAGGCCTCCCAAAATGCTGAGATTACAGGCGTGAGCCACTGTACCTGGCTGTGTGTATTTCTTTCTCTATATATTGTCTTTTGGCAGTGTAGAAATTTTTGCAACACAGAAGTGTTTTTACATTTTCAGGTAACAAAACTGTAATAGTAACTAATAACATTTTCTTTTTTTTTTTTTTTTTTTTGAGACAGTTTTGCTCTATCTCCCAGGCTGGAGTACAGTGGCGTGGTCTCGGCTCACTGCAACCTCTGCCTTCCGGGTTCAAGCGATTCTGCCTCAGCCTCCCGAGTAGCTGGGATTACAGGCGCCCACCACCAGGCCCCACAAATTTTTGTATTTTTAGTAGAGACCGGGTTTTGCCATGTTGGCCAGGCTGGTCTTTAACTCCTGGCCTCAAGTGATCTGCCTGCCTCAGCCTCCCAAAGTGCTGGGATTACATACATGAGCCACCATACCTGGCCGCTAATAAATTTTTGAGTACATTTTGTATCAGTGTTTTAGTTACTTTCTATGTATTTACTCATTTATAATTATTGTCAGGTTTGACAGTCTTTAGCTTTTTGGGATTTTGTGTCATACAGAGATCTCTGATGATGATTTAATCAGTAAATATATAATTCCAAAATTTTTTTTTTAATATTCACCCATGTCTTCCTTTTCTTTTTTTGAGACAGGATCTCGTTCTGTTGCCTGAGCTGGAGTGCAATGTTGCAGTCATGGCTCACTGCAGCCCCGGACTCCTGGGCTTAAGCAATCCTCCAGCCTCAGCCTCCTGAGTAGCTGGGACCACAGGTGCTGGCCACCATGCCCAGCTAATTGTTTGGGGGTTTTTTTTGTTTGTTTGTTTTGGTAGAGATGGGATCTTGCTCTGTTGGCCAGGCTGATCTCGAACTCCTGGGCTCAAGCAATCTTCCTGCCTTGGCCTCCCATAGTGCTGGGATGACAGGCATGAGTCAGCTTGCCCAGCCTGTTTTTGTCCTTTGTTTTGTTTTTGTTTTTTTTAATTTGACATGGGGACTTGCTATGTTGCCCAGGCTGGACTTGAACTCCTGAGCTCAAGCAACCTTCCCACCTCAGCCTCCTGAGTAGCCAGGACTACAGAAGTGCCACTGCTCCCAGCTTACTATTTTTTAATAGGAAGGTGCTACACATGCTTATTTTATACCTTGCTTTTTTAAAACGTAACAGCATATGTAGCATCTCCTCCCATGTTACTACATACAGATTCTCATTCTTTTTAGCAGGTACATAGTAGTCCATTATGTGGATTAATCATAATTTAACCAGTTAGTCTCATGTTGATAAATATTTTAATTACTCACGGTTTGGATAGTTATACTCTAAAGAGTAGACAAGAAAGAGAACGTTATTTAATCCTTCAAAAAAGATCAATAAACATACCCTCACAAAGGTGTATAATCTCCCATAGGGTAAGTGAGCTGGTTGAGGTTCATAAAGTGACTTATTTAACTGTGATAAATTTTTAGTCCTATGAAAAAGTATGTATTCTATAAAAACAGAAAGTAAAAGGTTTGATGGAGAAGGGACTACTTCAGGAATGTGTGATTGTTTGTGCAAAGACTTAGATATGGAAGAGGGAAAGCACCTGTATAAAATAAGAGATTATTCAATTTGTGAAGAAGGACAAGGACAAGTAAGTAGATGTTAGAGTTGGAGAATATTTTTCTTAATCTTGATTTTTCTTGCTTTCTATTTATGTTTTTATAAATATTGACTGAGTGTCTGATGTTGACCGGGCCTGGTATAATGCTGGTGAATAAAAAACCAGTTCTACTCTTGAAAAGTTTTCTGTGCTAATGGTGATAGGCGGACACAAGATGTGAAACTCCAAAAAGGCTTATTCATTTGTTAATTCCTAACACCTGGCACAGCATATGGCCATAGTAGTAGACATTCTGTAAATGACTGTCCTAGCATCTAAAAGGTGAGAAGATAGGAAAAGCACTGTAACAATTCGGATGAAAGTGATCTGTGCAGGCACACTGAAGGAGAGAATTCGCTATCAATTTGAGTAATGTTTTGGTGTTAAAAACTGTTTGGTAGGCCGGATGCGGTGGCTCACGCCTGTAATCCCAGCACTTTGGGAGGCCAAGGCAGGCAGATCACGAGGTCAGGAGTTAGAGACCAGCCTGGCCAACATGATGAAACCCTGTCTCTACTAAAAATACAAAAATTAACTGGGCATGGTGGTGGGCCCCTGTAGTCCCAGCTACTTGGGAGGCTGAGGCAGGAGGATCACTTGAGTCTGGGAGGTAGAAGTTGCAGTGAGCTGAGACTGCGCCATAGCACTCCAACCTGGGCAACCGTGCAAGACTCCGTCTCAAAAAAAAAACAAAAACAACAAAAAAACTGTTTGATAGCTCCCTATATAAGCAACATAATAAAAGTCAAAAATAAGTCCCAAATTTTGCTTTTAGATATATACCAGATGTATGCCTACATAAGGGTCTGTGGAGGAACATTATACTTTACATAAAAGCAGACTCCAGTGATTGTCCTTTATGGAAATGGCTCATTAAATTTATAATTGGAAGTGCTGGAATCTCAATATTGCTGTTCCATTTGTTACAGGTTAAAGGAGCTGGAAGTACGAAAATTGATGCGTGTGAGAGGAGATGGACCCTGGTATTACTATGAGACGATTGACAAGGAACTTATTGATCATTCTCCGAAAGCAACTCCTGACAATTAAGCATTTTTTTTCTCCAAATACAAAGCATATTCTCTTTATTGGAAAATAAATTAGTAAATATATTCTGTATTTTTGCTCTCCGTGAAAAACAAAAGAGGTTCTGACATTACTGTCTCTCAGTGTTGGTTCAGATTGAGGCTTTTGTTTGGGGGGTTTGGCTTCCAGTCCCCAAAGAAGGTTTAAAATGTACTAATAAAAACTGGAGAAATAGGAATTTGTGAACTCCTGAAATTGTAGCAACTTTGAAAGGTTAGTGTTTTATTTACCTGACAAATGGAAGTTATAGAAAAGAAGTCTAATAATGTTAAGCACCAGTAATTATAGTATTTTGTACAGCCTGTACTGTAGATGTCTGTATCATTGAGGGGCAACTCAGGATTTTAAGTTCCATAAAGTATTGAACCAACTCTAAAACGTTAACTCCTTAATAAACAGATTTTCAGTAAACAAATTTTAAAGTTTATAATGCTTTCATGGTTTTTTTTTTGCCATGTATTGTTCTTTTTTAAACTACACACATACACACAGACATGTACACACACACACACACACACACACACACACACACGCTCTTTCCCTAGATGCAATCTCTGGGATCCCTTAGAGTCCCTTTTTGGGGAAGTAGTTGCACTAGGTAATGTGATTCCTGCAGAGATTATAAAGTGTGAGTAAAAGCTAAAAATGACTGTCATTTATTAAGCATTTATTGTCTGCTAGACACTATATTAAATAACCGCATTTTTTAACATTACTTTCTTTTTTTTTTTTTTGACGAAGTCTTGCACTGTCTCCCAGGCTAGAGTGCAGTGCCGCGATCTTGGCTGCAATCTCCGCCTCCCGAGTTCAAGCAGTTCTTGTCTCAGCCTTCCAGGTAGCTGGGATTACAGGCACCCACCACCACACCCGGCTAATTTTTGTATTTTTCAGTAAAGACTGTTTCGCTGTGTTGGCCAGGCTGGTCTTGAACTTCTGACCTCAGGTGATTGGCCTGTCTCCACCTCCCAAAGTGCTGATTACAGGCCTGAGCCACTGCACCCAACATTATTTTCAAAATGACTTAAGAGGTAGTATTACTCTCTTGAGTTTTACACATTAGAAACCTGAGGCTCAGATGTTAAACACAAGCTCAGTATTTACAAAAATAAACATTTAAAACATTTACACTTCAACCTTCAAAATGGCTTTTTACCATAAGCATTCAGGATATTCAAACCTGTAACAGCTTATCAATGCATCTCATCTTAGAAGTATGTTTTACATTCTTCATAAAAATAAAAATGAATCCAGGCTTCCTAAGATTCAGGCCAGTGGGTCTCCACTTAAGGCCAAATGGAGAAATAATTTTTTGCTGCCTAAACACACAAGTGAATTGAAAAGCCACAGGCCATTCATTCGACAAATAACTTTATTATTTCTATTGATAATGTGCTTGTACATGTAATGTGCTATTTTGATACATGTATGCAATGTATAATGGTCAAATCAGGGTATTTGAATATACATATTTCAAAATATAGTTATATTTCAAAATAAGATATAGCAAGTTAGAAGTATATATAAGTATATTATTATATAAGTTATTGTTAACTATAATTTACCTACTGTACTATCAAATACTAGAACTTATTCCTTGTATCTAAATGTATTCTTGCAACCATTAACTAACTTTTCAGAATTTCCTACTCTCCCCTTCCCTTCCCAGCCTTGTAACCACCTTTCTACTCTGCCTCCATGAGATCCATTTTTTAGTCTCCCACATATGAGTGAGAACATTCAATATTTGTCTTTCTAGGCTTGGCTTATTTCACTTACATTAATGACCTCCAGTTCCATCCATGTTGCTACAAAGGACAGAATCCCATTCTTTTTCATAATATTGTCCATGCATACCACATTTTCTATATCCATTTATCTGTTGATGGACACAGGTTGCAAAGGGATTGCTGGATTGTATGATAGTTCTATGTGTAGTTTTTTGAGGAACCTTCCTGGTGTTCTTCATAGTGGTTGTACTACTGTACATTCCTACCAGTGGTGGATGAGCGTTCCCCTTTCTCCACATCCTCACCAGCATTTGTTATTTTTTCTTTTTTTTCAAATGAACATTTTAACAGGGGTGAGATGATATCTTAATGTAGTTTTGGTTTACATTTCCCTAATTATGGTTGAGCATTTTTTCTCATATCTAATGGCCATTCATATGTCTTCCTTTGAGAAATGTCTATACAGACCTCTTGCCCTTTTTTTTAAATTTTTTTTTTTTTGATTTGGGGTCACCCAGGCTGGAGGTGATCTGGGCTCATTGCAGCTTCCGCATCCTCGGCTCAAGTGATCATTCCACCTCAGGATGACCCAAGTAGCTAGGACCAAAGGCAAGTGCCACCATGCTCGGCTAATTTTGTATTTTTTGTAGCGACTAGGTTTCACCATGTTGCCCAGGCTGGTCTTGAACTTCTGTGCTCAAGTGATCCGCTCACCTTGGCCTTTCAAAGTGCAGGGACTTTAGGCGTGCCTGGCCTTTTTGTCCATTTTATTTTTTTCAGACGGAGTCTTGCTGTGTCACCCAGGCTGGAGTGCTGTGGTGCGATCTCGACTCAGTGCAACCTCCGCCTCCCAGGTTCAAGCAATTCTCCTGCCTCAGCCTCCTGAGTAGCTGGGATTACAGGTGTGCACCACCACACCCAGCTAATTTTTTTGTATTTTTAGTAGAGAGGGAGTTTCACCATGTTGGCCAGGGTGGTCTTGAACTCCTGACCTTGTGATCCACCCACCTTGGCCTCCCAAAGTGCTGGGATTACAGGTGTGAGCCACTGCACCCAGCCTGTCCATTTTTTAATCAGGTTATGGGTTTTTTGCTATTGAATTGTTTGAGTTCCTTATATATTCTGGTTATGAATCCCTTGTTAGATGGTGTGTTAGGCCATTCTTGTGTTGCTATAAAGAAAATCCTGAGTCTGGGTAATTTATAAAGAAAAAAGGTGTAATTGGCTCATATTCTGCAGACTGTACAGGAAGCATGGCACCAGCATTGCTTGGCTTCTGGGAAGGCCTCAAGGAACTTTCACTCATAGCAGAAAGCAAAGCAGGAGCAGGCACATCACATGGCAAGAGAGCAAGAGAGAGAGGTGGAGGAGGTGCCACACACTTTTAAACAACCAGATCTCTCAAGAACTCGTTGTTAGAAAAGGAATTAAAAGAAATTAAAGAGTGTGTAAGCAGAAACTCAGTTGTACGTAAGAAAACCCAATTCCCCCTGAGAAAGAGAAAGAGCTGGAGTCCTTTAAAAATTAACTGCCTGTTTTTCTGGTGGCTAGTGAGTGTTATCTCTCCTCCCTTCCCAGGCATTGTGAAGACCCTGTTTCCCTAGCTGTGCAGCTGCAAGGTCACTAGACAGATAAACTCAAGTCGCAAAACATGTTTTTCCTTGAAAAGTAAGAAATGATGTAATGCATGTCTTGACTGAATAACTGGCTTTGTTTCTTGCTTCTGTAATTCCCCCTGCACAGATCTCCCCCTGCCCCATGATATGCTTAAAAGCTAACTTAACTCTTTGTTCAGGGCTCAGTCCTTTGGATGTTAATCTGACTGGGCCAGTGCACCTAAATAATAAATATCCTCCTGAACCCCATCGGTCTCTCTGATTCCTTAAAAATCCTGCAACACTGTGAGGACAGCATCAACGGGATGGTGCTAAACGATTCGTGAGAAATTTGCCGTCATGATCCAGTCATCTCCCACCAGGCCCCACCTCCAACACTGGGAATCACATTTCAGCATGAGAGTTGGGGGGACGAATATCCAAACTCTGTCATATGGATAGTTTGCAGATATTTTCTTCTAATCTGTAGGTTGTCTCTTCACTTTTTTAATTGCTTCCTTTGCTCTACAGAAGCTTTTGTAGCTCAGCATAATCCCATTTGTCTTTCTATGTTTTTGTTGCCTGTGCTTTTGAGATCTTACCCAAAAAATCTTTGCCCAGGCCAATGTCCTCTATCATTTCCCCAATGTTTTAATAGTTTTATAGTTTCAGGTCTTACATTTAATCTTTAATCCATTTCGAGTTGATTTTTATATATAGTGAAAGATGAGGATCTAGTTTCATTCTTCTGCATATGGATATCCAGTTTTCCCAGCACAATTTTTTGAAGACACTGGCAGCTATGTGGGATCTTTTGTAGTTCCATATACATCTTAGAATTTTTTTTTTCTATTTCTGTGAAGAATGTCATTGGTATTGTGATAAGGATTGTATTGACTCTGTAGATTCCTTTGGGTAGTATAGACATTTTAACAATGTTGATTATTCCAATCCACGAGTATGGGATGTCTACCTTTCCATTTTTTGGTGCCCTCTTCAATTTCTTTAATTAGTGTTGTATAGTGTTCCTTGTAGAGATCTTTCACTTCTTTGGATAAATTCATTCCTAGGTTTATGTTGTTAGTTTGTTTTGTTTTTAGATTTCCCTATGCAATCTAATTACCACCTCATAATTCTGCCACAGGATTTGGGAGAAGGGCATATTTTCTCTAAAGCCCCTGCTTATGCAAACCAGTTTGTAGAAGAGGGATAAAGAGAATTGAAGCAGATAGGTCTCGTACATGGTGACAGTAAATGATCCTAGATTTATATACGTTGATATATTCACCTTAAAAAAATAGCCTACAGGATGTTTTTTGACAGTTGTAGTTTTTACTTTATTTTCTCCTTTCTACTATTGTAAATGTAAGAAAAGCTTAGAATAAAAAATATGGAAAGTATACAATAAATACTGATAATCCTAATGTTCATAAAGACATTTCAGAAGTTTCCTCTAGGCTTTATTTAACACAGCTGGGATCATGTATAAAAAATGGGATAGGCTTTTGTGGCAGAGTGCGTGGCTCACACCTGTAATCGCAGTACTTTGGGAGGATGAGGCAGGAGGATTGCTTGAGGTCAGGAGTTCAGTGCCAGCCTGGCCAACATGGTGAAACCCTGTCTCTACTAAAAATACAAAAAATTAGCCGAGCCTAGTAGCATACACCTGTAATTCCAGCTACTCAGGAGGCTGAGGCAAAAGAATTGCTTCAACTTGGGAGGCAGCAATTGCAGTAAGCCGAGATCATGCCACTGAACTGCAGTCTGAGTGACAGAGCGAGACTGTCTCAAAAAAAAAAAAAAAAAGTAAAATAAAATGGGATTGACCTTTTTTTTCTTTTTTAAGTTGTAAAGTGTTGCTTGGGAAAAAAAAGTGCCAATTAAAGCTAATATATGTGTTTATATTGATTCTTATGCTAACTTTTTAAAAGTTCAAATATTTAAACGTGTTCAATATTGGTCAAGAGAAAGAAAAAGGCCCTTGTAGTAAGCTGTGGGATCCCAAGGTAGCCCAAGGGTTACTGGAATGACTGTGAGCTGTAACCCGAGGATGTATGGAGGGAGGGGAAGAATACTATATTCCAAGTAGAGAAAATAAGAGGCAAGAGAAAATTGAAATGAAAGCCAGTTAGAGAAGCCTGAAATATAGGGCATGAGTGAGTGAGGTGAGAGTGCGGATGAGATTATTTGCACTATTGCAGCTCTCGGTGAAGATTTGGATCTCATCCTAAGGACCATGGGATGTCATTGAAGTGTTTTAAATGGGGAAATGTCATGATTGGATTTGTTTTTTAAAGATCACTCTGGCTACATGGTGGAGAACAAATTAAAGATAGTGAGTGTAAATTATTCATTCTGAATGGAATCAATGTTATCCTTAAAGGGGACAAAAATTGGTTCTTGGGGGATAAAAAGATCTTACTTTTTTATGTACAAAGCATAGCTATACATACATGAGCAGATATATAGTACATTTGTGGTATTAAAATTTTATGGTGGGGGAAGGAACAATTTGGGGAAAAAAAATCTAACATGCTCCATAGGGGGCGATAGTGGAAAAAATGGTTGAGAAAAACTGACATAAATGCAGGGAAAACCAGTTGGGAAGTTGTTCCGATCATCCAAGTGAGAGATGGTGATCACATGGCGAGGCCAGTAGCAATGGGGATGGATGAAAACAAATTTAAGAAATTGAATGATATTGAGGTGATAGAATTAACAAGACTTGGTGAATCAACCGAGTGTTTTGGGAAATGGAAATAAGGAGTGAAGCATAAATCCTATTTCTGGATTAACCAATGGGGTATTGCTGCTATTTGCTGAAATGGGGAGGAGTGATAGGAGAAACAGTTTTGATACAGAAGACGAGTTCAGTTTTGGACTTGATTTTGAGGTGCCTCCAGATCCCTGCAGACCTTCTCTCCCATATAGAGTAGGGAGATAAAAGGACCTAGGACACAGTCCTGGGAGACAGTAATATTCATGGCAAAAGAAAATGAGAAGGTGGTGTCACAGAAGCTAAGCGAAGAAAGTGTTTCGAGAGGGAAAAGTAAGGACTAAAAGATGAAAAGAGTTGATTTAGCAACCTGGGGGCCATTCATGACCTCAATGGAAACAGATGCTATGGTCGAGTGGAACAGAAGCCAGTTTAGGCTGAGGAAGATGGGGAGTGATGGAAGGGAGGCAACTTCAAGACATTTGGCAGTGCAGAGGAGAAAAGAGGTAGGTAAATTTAACAGCACATGGAGGAGCTAGTCAATGGACAATTTGTGGGGAGAGGCTTCCATATATTAAATGCTGAGCAGAAGGGGCAGTAGAGAGGGAGAGGTTGAAGATAGAGATAAAAAAAGGAGTACTTGATGGGCTGAGATATCTGGGAAGGCAGGAGGAAAGGAGATCCTAGGGAGGTGAAAGGAAAGATTAGGCAGTAGGTTTGGTGGTAGGAGGCTGGCATAGTTCTTACCTGATAATTTCTCTTTTTTGCTGGTGCAAGAGGAAAGGTCATCTGCTGAGAGTGTAAGGGGAAATGGGACTTTGAGAAAACTGAGAAAAGAAAGTAGTTGCAGAGAATAGGAGAGTAAGATAACGTGGGGAAAGTGGTCTTTTGACTAAGCATCATCGAGAGCCCATTTGAGATTGGCGACCATTTATTCATTGTGGCACTACCTGTGAAGTTGGTGGCCTCTTTTGGCAGCACTTAGCCTGATTGCATGTGCAGGGAAGGTAGATGTTGGAGGATGAAGGTTGCTTGGACAGGAGCAATGGAAGGAACATGGGGAAAGGAAACCTATGGCATTAAGGAGAGTGTCTGACACAATGAACCAGGAAATAATCTGCTTAGGGGAGGAAGTGAAGTGGGAAAGTGTGACGTTTAGATTGAAGAACTGGTGTATTATGCAAAACTGAGCATGGAAGCTGGAAGGATTTGAAGTTGTCTTCAAAGAGTGGACTCTCATTCCATTCTGCTTCTAATTAGCTCTTTATATCCTTGCTCATCTGGTAGAGATCACTGTTACTCAACTAAATTATATTGGTATCCTTCCTTCCAGTTTCCCCTTACTGCAAAACTTTCCCCATACTTACCCAAAGTGATCTTTCTAATTTTTAAATCTAATTACACCCTCTGATCTTTAATAGCCTTCAGGTAGTGGCCTGAAACACTGTCTAATCTTTTTTTTTCTTCTTTTTTTTTGAGATGGGAGTCTCATTCTGTCACCCAGGCTGGAGTGCCGTGGCATGATCTCGGCTCACTGTAACCTCTGCCTTCTGGGTTCAAGCGATTCTCCTGCCTCAGCCTCCTGAGTAGCTGGGACTACAGGTGCCCGCTACTGTGCCTGGCTAATTTTTGTATTTTTAGTAGAAATGGGCTTTTGTCATGTTGGCCAGGCTGGTCTTGAACTCCTGAACTCTGGTGATCCACCTGCCTCAGCCTCCCAAAGCACGGGATTACAGGTGTGAGCCACCGCGCCCAGCTGAACACTGTCTAATCTTACCCCCTACAAGTTCTCACATCACTCTGGCCCATAAACTTACTAAGCAACTTGCTCTTCCCAGAATAAGCCACATTGTCACCTCTTCCATCTCATCTGCCATTTGAATGACTGATCATATTCTCATTCTTCGAGTCTTAGCTCAGAAGCTACCTCCTTTATGAAGGCAAAGGTGAACGCATGCCATCCTGAATTCTTCCATAGGACGGCATTTAAAAAATTGTTATGACATTTTCTATTGTATTAGGGCTGTATACAAATCATCAGGTCTTACTGACTTGAGAGCTCCTTTAGAAAATGTGCCATGCTTATTCATCTTATTATCCCCAGCTCATTTCCTACCCTCTGGAACACAGTAGACACTGAGTAAAGATCAGTTGAGTGGATGATATATGGGATTAACACGGTTTGGGGTTATCTTTATTCTTTTTTATCTTTATTTTTTAGACAGTCTCTCTCTGTCACCCAGACCAGAGTGCAGTGGCACGATCTTGACTTACTGCAACCTCCACATCCCAGGTTCAAGTGATCTTCGTGCCTCAGCCTCTGGAGTAGCTGGGATTACAGGCGTGCACCACCAGGCCCATTTAATTTTTGTATTTTTAGTAGAGATGGGGTTTCACCATGTTGTCCAGACCGGTCTCCAACTCCTGACCTCAGGTGATCCGCCTGCCTCCCAAAGTGCTGGGATTACAGGCGTGAGCCACTGCGCCCAGCCAGGTTTTGGGTTATCTTTAAATAATCTTTTTTCTTTTCTGCAATTCTACAGGAGCCCGACATTATAAAAAGACATAGTGTAAGTTGAACAGACTTCAAACTAAATCCAATCACAAAGAAACATTGAACAAACAAACAAAAAAAACACTTTATTTTGAAAACAGTGAGTGGACTGTGTTCATTAAAAATGTGAATATAGGCTGGGCGCGGGCTCACGCCTGTAATCCCAGCACTTTGGAGACCAAGGCGGGCAGATCACCTGAGGTAGGGAGTTCAAGACCAGCCTGACCAACATGGAGAAACCCTGTCTCTACTAAAAATACAAAATTAGCCAGGCGTGGTGGCACATGACTGTAATTCCAGCTACTCGGGAGGCTGAGGCAGGAGAATTGCTTGAACCCAGGAGGCGGAGGTTGCAGTGAGCCGAGACTGTGCCATTGCACTCCAGCCTGGGCAAGAAAAGCAAAACTCCGGGTCAAAAAAAAAAAAAAAAAAGAATATAACCCAGGTGTGGTGGCTCATGCCTGTAATCCCAGGACAGCAGTTTGGAGGCAAAGGTGGAAGGATTGCTTGAGGCCAGGAGTTCAAGACAAGCTTAGGTAACACAGTGAGCAAGACCCCATCCCTACAAAAAGAATTTTAAAAATTATCACCTGTGGTCCTAGTGAAGCGTTGTTCATCTGGGATAATGTCTGAGGTTGCCTCACACCAAGGAAATCAAGGATGCAGACACACAAGGAATGAGGTTAAGAGTGGAGGTTTAATAGGTGAAAGAAAGAGAAAAGCTCTCTCCTGCAGAGAGAGGGGCTCCCGAGAGCACATCTTCTGGGTCTGTGGTGAAATGCACAGGGTTTTGTAGACTAGCTTAAGGAAGTGGTGTCTGATTTACATAGGGCCCAAAAGATTGCTCAGATCAGGTGTGCCATTTACATAGCGCGAAGAAGCTGGCCACCCCACCATAATCTTTTATTATGCATAGGGATTCTCTACTTGGCCGGCACCATGCTGACTGTTCCTTTACATGTGGTGACAAAGAAAAGGGAAGATGGAGCCTCCATGTGGAACATCCTGACTTCCAGGTAGCCCTTTTCTATTGGCACAGCTACCGGCATTCACCCGTGCAAACTTCCAGCTTGCTTCGAGCTTGCTTATCCATGTGTGCAGCTCAATTTTACAGGCTGTTCTTTGTTAGAAAAGAAATGATTTGGGGGCTGCTTTTTGTTAAAAGGAAAGCCGTGCTGAGAACTCGCTTACCTTCACTATCTGCCTAAATAATTTCTTTTTAGCTTCTGTATCACTAGCTACTCCGGAGGCTGAGGGGGAGGATCACTTGAGTTCAGGAGTTTGAGGCTGCAGTGAGCTATGATCATGCCACTGCACTCCAGCCTGGGTAACAGAGCGAGACCCTGTCTCTTAAAAAAAAAGTGAAGGCTGGACACGGTGGCTCACACCTGTAATGTCAGCACTTTGGGAGGCCGAGGTGGGGGGATCACAAGGTCAGGAGTTCAAGACCAGCCTGGCCAATATAGTGAAACTCAGTCTCTACTAAAAATACAAAAATTAGTCTGGCATAGTGGTGAGCACCTGTAGTCCCAGCTATTCGAGAGGCTGAGGTAGGAGAATCGGCTTAAACCCGGGAGTCGGAGGTTGCAGTGAGCCGAGATCGCGCCACTGCACTCCAGCCTGGGTGACAGAGTGAGACTCCATCTCAAAAACAAACAAACAGAAACAAACAAACAAACAAAAAAGTGAATACCAGGAAAGACAAAGAAAGGCTGCGGAAATCTTCCATATAAAAAGAGGATAAAAAGACATGCAAGTAAATGCAACACCTGACACTACACTGAATCTTGTAGTAGAGTGAGAGACATGTTATACAGGATATTATTAGATCAACTGACAAAAAGTGGAGTATGGAAGGTGGGTTAGATAAAAGTATTATATCATAGTGAATGTAGGAGTTGATAGTGTACTGTGGTTATATAAGAGAATATCCTGGCCTGGTGCGGTGGCTCACACCTGTAATCCCAGCACTTTGGGAGGCCGAGACGGGGGGAATCACCTGAGATCAGGAGTTCGAGACCAGCCTGGCCAACATGGTGAAACCCCGTCTCTACTAAAAATATAAAAATTAGCCAGGCATGGTGGCATATGCCTGTAATCCTAGCTACTCGGGAGGCTGAGGCAGGAGAATCACTTGAACCTGGAAGTCAGAGGTTGCAGTGAGCCGAGATCAAGCCATTGCACTCCAGCCTGGGAAACAAGAGTGAAACTCCATCTAAAAAAAAAAAAAAAAAAAGCAGATCCTTATATCCTTATTCTCAGAAAATAGACACTGAAATATATTTCGGGCTAAAGGGTCATGATATCATGTATGTGACACCCTCAAAATGGTTGAGAAAAATATTATATACATATATATGGGTGCGTTAATGCATATATATATATAAATATACACACATGCATACGTATGTATAAATGTGTTATGTGCTGAATCGTGTCCCCCTCAAAAATCATATGTTGAAGTTCTAACCCCTAGTACCTTAGAATGTGACTGTATTTGGAGATAGAATCTTTAAAGAGTTAATTAGGTTAAAATGACATCATTAGGGTGGTCCTAATCCAACCCACTATGACTGGTCCCCTTTTTGAAGAGGTAACAGACACACAAAGAGGACAGACCCTGTGAAGACAGAAGAAGACAGCCATTTACAAGCCAAGGAAAGAGGCCCCAGAAAAAAGCCATTTACAAGCCAAGGAAAGAGGCCCCAGAAAAAAGCCATTTACAAGCCAAGGAAAGAGGCCCCAGAAAAAAGCCATTTACAAGCCAAGGAAAGAGGCCCCAGAAAAAAGCCATTTACAAGCCAAGGAAAGAGGCCCCAGAAAAAAGCCATTTACAAGCCAAGGAAAGAGGCCCCAGAAAAAAACAACCCTTTTGACACGTTAGTCTTAGAATTCTGGCCTCCAGAATTGTAAGAAAATAAATTGTGCTGTTTAAGCCATTCAGTCTGTGGTACTTCGTTAGGGCAGCCCTGGCGGGCCAATACTATACATACACAGTGTATATACAATATATAGTCTCACACACACACACACACACACACACACCCAGAATGCAAGTAAAAGCAGATGAAGTAAAAGGTTTATAGATAATCTGCATAAAGGACATGGAGGTGTTCCTTGTACTATTTTTATTTTGCAACTTTTTGTAAGTTTGAAATTACATTCATATTTAATATTAAAAATATATTAATAATTAAAAATAAATATATATATATCCTAATTGCAAACGTGAGAAAAACCTAAAAGTGAAACAAAAAGATAAAATAGTTGCCTGAGGGAGGGGGAATTCTTTTTTCCTCAAACATCCAACATCCTGTGATGTTATTTTATTGCTTTTTATATTGCTTTTTTTTGAGACGGAGTCTCACTCTGTTGCCAGGCTGGAGTGCAGTGGCGGGATCTCCGCTTACTGCAAGCTCCGCCTCCTGGGTTCAAGCGATTCTCCTGCCTCAGCCTACCGAGTAGCTGGGACTACGGGCACGCGCCACAACGCCCAGCTAACTTTTGTATTTTTAGTAGAGACGGGGTTTCACCATGTTGGCCAGGATGGTCTCTATCTCTTGACCTCATGATCCACCCGCCTTGGCCTCCCAAAGTGCTGGGATTACAGGAGTGAACCAGTGTGCCCAGCCTACATTGCTTTTTAAATAAATTAAAACTAGCTATCAGGCTGGGTGCGGTGGCTCATGCCTGTAATCCCAGCACTTTGGGAGGCTGAGGCGGGTGAATTGATTGAGTCCAGGTCTTTGAGACCAGCCTGGGCAACATGGCAAAACCCTGTCTCTACAAAAAATACAAACCAAAAACTTAGCCCGGGGAGGTGGCTCACACCTGTAGTTCCAGCTACCTGAGAGGCTGAGGTGGGAGGACCCTTTGGGCCCAGGAGGTTAAGGTTGCAGTGAGCCATAATCTTGTCTCAAAAAATAAAAATAAAAACTAGCTATTATTTATCGAGTCCAATATGCAGCAAACATGAACTAAACACTTCGTATATTTTATCTTATTTATTTCTTTTTTTTTTTGAGACAGAATCTTGCTCTGTTGCCAGGCTGGATTGCAGTGGCACGATTTCAGCTCACTGCAACCTCCAACTCCCTGGTTCAAGTGATTCTCCTGCCTCAGCCTCCTGAGTAACTGGGATTACAGGCGTGCACCGCCACGCCCAGCTAATTTTTGTATTTTTAGTAGGGATGGGGTTTCACATGTTGGCCAGGATGGTCTCAATCTCCTGACCTCGTGATCTGCCGGCCTCAGCCTCCCAAAGTACTGGGATTACAGGCATGAGCCACCACGCCGGGCCATTTATTTCTTTAGAATAGGCTTCAGTGTAGATATCACTATCCTCACTTAAATAAGAAAACTGATGCTCAGAAAGTTTAAATAAAGTAAGTACCCTAAAGTTACATCTAATAAAAGTTATACCATATTTTTATGATTTATTTATTTATTATTTATTTATTGAGACAGAGTTTTTGCTCTGTTGCCCAGGCTGGAGTGCAGTGGTACGATCTCGGCTCACTGCAACCTCCACCTCCTGGGTTCAAGCGATTCTCCTGCCTTAGCCTCTCGAGTAGCTGGTGAGCTACTCGAGTGCCACCATGCCCGTCTAATTTTTTGTATTTTTAGTGGAGACAGGGTTTCACCATGTTGGCCAGGCTGGTCTCGAACTCCTGGGCTCAAGTGATCCACCTGCCTCGGCCTCCCAAAGTGTTGGGATTACAGGCATGAACCACTGCGCCCAGCCCATATTTTTAAAATGAATAGAAAATAAATAAAAAGCTGATTAGTCTTAGGAAAGAAGTGACAGAATTAGGTCTTGGCATGTTGTAAAGTGACTCTCGCTTGGCACCTTTGTCCCCTAAGTGCCCAGTGCTCTCCTCCTTTCCCTTGGAAGTACATAATTTCTTTAACAATCACCCCTCCACCCCTTTTCTGATATTTATTTTATTTCTAATCTCATAGCTACATATTTGTATGCATCCCTATTGGTTCCTTAGTATAAATTGCTAGAAGAAAAACATTTAGTCAGAGTGTTTTTAGGCTGTGATACATGTTTCAAGGTTGCCCTCCTGGAACATGGTAACAATTCACACTCCCATTGAACAGCATGAGAGGGCATCAATTTTCTCAGATTTTCTCAGGCCCTAAAGTCGGTTTTTTTGTTTTTTGTTTTTTGTTTTTCTTGAGACAGAGTTTCACTCTTGTTGCCCAGGCTGGAGTGCAATGGCGCCATCTCAGCTCACTGCAACCTCCGCCTCCCAGGTTCAAGCAATTCTCCTGCCTCAGCCTCCCGAGTAGCTGGGATTACAGGCATGTGCCACCACGCCCGGCTAATTTTTTGTATTTTTAGTAGAGATGGGGTTTCATCATGTTGGCCAGGCTGGTCTCAAACTCCTGACCTCAGGTGATCCACCTGCCTTGGCCTTCCAAAGTGCTGGGATTACAGGCGTGAGCCACTGTGCCCGGCCAGTCCTAAAGTCTTAAAGACTTCGTGTCTTGTCAGACTGATGGTAGGATTTTTATGACAGTTTCTATCAACACCCTCAAAGTCTTTTGAGCAATGCCATTCTCAAAAAGCATTTCCCATTCAGCACAGATCTTATACCTTTGCTCAGTATTCCAGATCTTGGCAATTTGACTCTGTTTATGAAATTGCTTGATGTACTCATTATATTGTAATAAAAGGTAGTTAATGCCAACAATACGAAATTATTCAGAAAGTAGCCTTCAGTTCCTTTTATTTTTTTGAGATGAAGTCTCACTCTGTCGCCCAGACTGGAGTGCAATGGAGTGATGTTGGTTCACTGCAACCTCTGCCTCCCAGGTTCAAGTGATTCCCCTACCTCACCCTCCTGAGTAGCTGGGCTATAGGTGTGCACCACTACGCCCAACTAATTTTTGTATTTTAGTAGAGATGGGGTTTCACCATGTTGGCCAGGCTGGTCTCGAACTCCTGGCCACAAGTGATCTGCCCGCTTCGGCCTCCCAAAGTGCTGGGATTACAGGCATGAGCCACTGAGCCCAGCCCCTTTTCGGTATTTTGAAGTTGTCTTTGATTTCTTTAAACACGATAATCATAGCATCATGGATTTCCTACAGCAAGCAAGAATGTTGAGACGGGAGGATCACTTGAGCCCAGGAGTTTGAGACCAGCCTGGGCAACATTTCCAGACCTCACCTCAAAAAAAAAAAAAAAAAAAAAAAATTAGCCAGCCATGGTGGCTGCTACTTGGGAGGCTGAGGAGGGAGGAATGCTTGAGATCGCAAGACTGAGGCTGCAGTGGGCTGTGATTGCACCATTGACCTCCAGCCTGGTGACAGAGCAAGATCCTGACTCAAGAAAACCTTTTTTTTTGAGACGCAGTCTCGCTCTATTGCCCAGGCTGCAGTGCAGTGGCACGATCTTGGTTCACTGCAACCTCCACCTCCCAGGTTCAAGCGATTCTCCTGCCTCAGCCTCCTGAGTAGCTGGGATTATAGGCATGCACCACCATGCCCAGCTAATTTTTGTATTTTAGTAGAGATGGGGTTTCACCATGTTGGCCAGGCTGGTCTTGAACTCCTGACCTCAAGTGATCTGACCACCTTGGTCTCCCAAAGTGCTGGGATTACAAGCATGAGTCACCGTGCCCGGCCCCAAAAAACCTTTTTTTAAAGCACTCTGCAGTTGGAGACACTGCCTTTGTCAAACACCTTTTAGGTGATGGAACTGAAGACGATAGAGACAGCAGTCAACATGTTCAGCAGTATGGGTTTGCTGTATTCCACATTGTCTCCAATTTTAAACAGGCCCATGCGCCTCAGGCTTTCTTTTTTCTTTTTTGAGACAGGGTGTCGCTCTGTCACCCAGGCTGGAGTGCGGTGGTGCGATCTCGGCTCACTGCAACCTCCACCTCACGGGTTCAAGCGATTCTCCTGCCTCAGCCTCCCGAGTAGCTGGGACTACAGGCACGTGCCAACATGCCCGGCTAATTTTTTGTATTTTAGTAGAGACGGGGTTTCACCGTGTTAGCCATAATGGTCTCGATCTGCTGACCTCGTGATCTGCCCGCCTCGGCCTCCCAAAGTGCTCGGATTACTGGCATGAGCCACTGCACCCAGCCAGAAATATTGAAACAATAGACACTAAGACATATCTTGGTTAAATGACTGCATTTTAGATCTTAAAAATGGGGTGAAGGGGAAAATTTCTAAGCAGAAAAATCACATCATTTATAAGGTAGAAAAATCAATCTGGCTTCAGGTATTGCATGCTCCCATTGCTTTTTAGCCATCCAACCATCCATCCACCTTTCTATCCATAGATACACATAGAGAGACACTGTATCCGGAATCAAGTTTATGTAGTATTCACTTTTATTTTTTATTTTTAGAGATGGGGTCTCGATATGTTGCTCAGGCTGGAGTGTAGTATGCTATGGTCCGGTGGCGTGACCATAGCACACTACAGCCAAGAACTACTGGACTCAAGAGATCCTTCCACCTCAACCTCCCAAGCAGCTGAGACTACAGAGGCACACAATCACACTTGGCTGTTCATGGAGTATTAACAGTGGTAATTCTGAATACAAAAATCTTGGATGATTGGTATGATTTATTCCTTGTAACTTTTGTTATGACTTGATTTTTTCATATTGTTTCTGTTTTTTTTTTTTTTTTTTTGAGACGGAGTCTCACTCTGTCACCCAGGCTGGAGTACAGTGGTGCAATCTCGACTCACTGCAATATCTGCTACCTGGGTTCAAGCGATTCTCCTGCCTCAGCCTCCTGAGTAGCTGGGATTACAGGCATCTGCCACTGTGCTGGCTAATTTTTGTAGTTTTAGTAGAGATGGGGTTTCACCATATTGGCCAGGCTGGTCTTGAACTACTGACCTTGCGATCCATCTGCCTCGACCTCCCGAAGTGCTGGGATTACAGGCGTCGCCACCGCACCCAGCCTTATTGTTTCTGTTTTTAAAACTACTGTGGTGGAACATTTTGAGAGTCATTTAGTTATATTTGAGTGAACTAATGTTCAGTTTACAAAAACTTTTTTGTTCATATTCTTCAAAAATAGAAAAAGAACAGGGACAGTCTAAAAATAGTTTAAAAGATACTGCTTTTTGTCAGGGAAATAACAGAAAAAGGAATAAAGTTTAGCAGAAAACCTGAATGCCATTTTAGTCTGGATTAGTCAGCTTCTGCTGTGGTAACAAACACTCCCAACATCTCAGTGGCTTCAATAATGAACAATTGTTTCTTGGTCTTAAGGGCTGAGAGTTAGCTTTCGATCTCCTGGGCTCTGCTGGTATCATGTGTCTTCTGTTTCCAAGAATCCAGATTGGAAGAGTAACCTTTGATGATACTGATGTGGATAAAATACTTGGCCCATAGGTAAGCCTGAGAAGGGACAGGCAGAAATAAATAAGTTTGAATAAACACTGTAATATACCACATGGGCCTTGATTCCATACTGTCTTATCTTATTTATTCATTTATGTCACTAATACAGTTTGGATGTGTTTCACCACCCAAATCTCATATTAATATGTAATCCTCAGCATTGGAGGTGGGGCCTGGTGGGAGGTGATTGGATCGGCAGGGGCAGATTTCTCATGAATAGCTTAGCACCATCCTCCTTGGTACTGTCCTCATGATCTCATGATAGTGAATTCGTTCTTGTGAGATCTGGACGTTCAAAACCGTGTAGCACCTTCTCCTTTCCCTTCCCTCCCCTCCCCTCCCCTCCCCTCCCCTCCCTTCCCTTCCCTTCCCTTCCTTTCCCTTTCTTTATTTTTTTCTTTTGAGATGGAGTTTTCACTCTTGTTGCCCAGGCTGGAATGCAGTGGCATGATCTTGGCTCACTGCAACCTCCACCTCCTGGGTTCAAGCGATTCTCCTGGCTCAGTCTCCCAAGTACCTGGGATTACAGGTATGCACCACCACGCCTGTCTAATTTTGTATTTTTAGTAGAGATGGGGTTTCCCTATGTTGGCCAGGCTGGTCTCGAACTCCTGATCTCAGGTGATCCACCCACCTAGGCCTCCCAAAGTGCTGGGATTGCAGGCGTGAGCCACTGCGCCCAGCCCAACCTTGTTTCTTGCTCCCACTTTTGCATGTAAGATGCCTTCTCCCACTTTGCCTTCTGCCATGAGTAAAAGCTCCCTGAGGCGTTTCCAGAAGCAGATGCAGCCATGCTTTCTGTACAGCCTGTAGAACTGTGAGTCAATTAAATCCCTCTTCTTATAAGTCGTGCAGTCTCAGATATTTCTTTATAGCAATGTGAGAATGGATTAATACAGTCATGTATTAAACTTTGCCCTTCTATAAAACTATACACTTCTTGAGGGCAGGCATTAGAGCTTTAGATTTCAGCTCTTTCATTTCCTATCTGCTAAATGATGACAAAATGCTAGAAATTCCTTAGCATAACATAGGGGAAGGGACTCAAGAGACAGAAATGCTGAATTTGCTCTATAAGAGATATTTTCATTGGGCCTAGAATCTTTTTTTTTTTCTTCGTCATTGATGGAGCCTTGCTCTGTAGCCCAGGCTGGAGTTCAGTGGCACAACCTTGGCTCACTGCAACCTCTGCCTCCCAGGTTAAAGTGATTCTCGTGCCTCAGCCTCCCAAGTAGCTGGGAGTACAGGTGCCCGCCACCATGCCTGGCTAATTTTTGTGTGTTATTATTGTTATTATTATTATTTTTGAGATGGAGTCTTGCTCTGTCGCCCAGGCTGGAGTGTAGTGGCGTGATCTTGGCTCACTGCAACCTCCGCCTCACGGGTTCAAGCGATTCTCCTGCCTCAGCCTCCTGAGTAGCTGGGACTACAGGTGCGTGCCACCATGCCTGGCTAACTTTTAGTATTTTTAGTAGAGACGAGGTTTCACCATGTTAGCCAGGCTGGTCTTGAACTCCTGACCTTCGGTGATCCGCCCGCCTCGGCCTCCCAAAATGTTGGGATTACAGGTGTGAGCCACCACGCCCGGCCTGTGTGTGTGTATTTTTAGTTGAGACAGGGTTTCACCATTTTGGCCAGGTGGGTCTTGAACTTCTGACCTCAAGTGATCTGCCTGCCTCAGCCTCCCAAAGTGCTGGGATTACAGGCATAAGCCACTGTGCCCAGCCTGGAATCTTTCAAAGGCAAGTTACTAATGATTCCAACTAGTCCAGAATGCTGGTGACAGGATTTACCTATGTGGGATTTCTGATCCCTGTGGGGATGAGGGGAGTCCTGGGTGGACATTGTAGGTGGTAGTGATTTACTACCAGGAGGAAAGCCAGGGTGGTTTTGATATTAGCTAGCGGTCTAAATGTGATTAGCAAATCTCAGGGAATGGCTAATTCACAGATAACTCTGGCTGTGGTTCATCATGGGGGTCCCAGGAGTGTAAGCAGTGGGCATACCACTAAGATCCCATATCCCACCATCCCCAAGCTCAGCAAGCAGAGGTCTGAATCGAGCCACCATGCTAGATAGTCGTGATCACAGCCAGGAGTTAATTGGCACACCCAGAGTTCCTTGACTGAAGGAGAGGGAGTGTTCCTTGAGGAAATATGCTGCAGAACTATCAAATATGGACAGTGCATAGCTGGGTGTGGTGGTGTGTGCTGATAGTCCCAGCTACGTGGGAGGCTGAGGTGGGAGGGTCACTTGGGTCCAGGAGTTGGAGGCTGTGAATAGCCACTGCACTTCAGCCTGGACAACATAGCGATACTCCCATCTACAAAAATATATATGAGCAGTTTGAAACTTCCTCCTGCCCTTCTCTGCAGCCACTCCCCTAGTGACTGTGCTCTCCAAATCTTTTACAGCAAAACTGGCTCAGAGCAAAACTGGAGCCAGTTGGAATGCCATTCCCATCTGCCAGCATGGAGGCTTATTGGGGGCTGAGTATATATGGGGTTCTGACCCTAGTTCATTTCATGGTAGGCCCACTGGGACCCTAAGCTCATCCTGTGACTGTACCACAGTTCCTGAAAGTATTATTGGAATTCATAGCTGCAACAAACTCTAGAATCTTCACACTGGCTCCCTGACCTGTGAAGTAATTACTATAGTACGAAGGAGCAAGAGGATGAACTGGTGTTCCCCGTCCCTAACAAAATAGAAATATGAAACAAGACTGCAATCCTAGTGGAACTGCAGGAATTTATGCCATTACCAAAGATCCGGAAGAAACAGACTTCGTGATTCTATTATATTCCCACCCTATATCTTGGCTTTAAATATAATAGAGAATGATGATGGGTTATGGTAAAGTTAACAAGGTGGTGATTTCAATTTGGTTAATATCCCAGGGATGGTCTCCTCACTGAAGCAAATTAATATATCTCCCCGCAGGCCTTCGGTTTGCCACTGCTCATCTGGTGAAAGCATTTTCCCCATTAAGATAAGCAAGTTTGCTATTACCTGAGGGTATGCAGCACAACTTTACTGTCTTACTCAAGGTCAAGTTCATCATCTTCAGCTCTTTCCCACTAAGAATGAGGAACTCAGCCGGGCACGGTGGCTCATGCCTGTAATCCCAGCACTTTGGGAGGCCGAGGCGGGAGGATCACTTGAGGTCAGGGGTTCAAGACCAGCATGGCCAACATGTTGAAACTCCATCTCTACTAAAAATAGGAAAATTAGTTGGGCATGGTGGCGGGTGCCTGTAATCCCAGCTCCTTGGGAGGCTGAGGCAGGAGAATCACTTGAACCCGGGAGGTGGAGTTTGCAGTGAGCTGAGATCGCGCCATTGCACTCCAGCCTGGGTGACAGAGCAAGGCTCCATCTCACAAACAAAAACAAAACAAAAAAGAATGAGGAACTCTTTGGTGAGCTTCTTTGGATTTTGGAGGCAATATGTATCATATTTAAATAGCTTGCTTTGACCCATTTACTGGGAAATCTTAAAAGCAACCTTTGGTCCCACGGTTAATGTTTTATTACTGTGTCCACACTGAGCTTCTGTACCTGAATGGAGGACAAGACTCCCTGTGTGTGCATGGAACTGGTGGTGCGCATGAGGAGGGATGGTGCTGTCAGAAGGGCCTGAAAGACAATCTGACGACCTCTGTATCTTATGAGTCAGGCTCCTGGAAGGACTGTGGGGAGTCTTTCACAGCATGAAACCAGAAAATGTGAACAGGCATCTCACATTTCCTCTTAAGCTGAATAAAAGCTTACCTCATCCTGATGTTAAGAGCTGCTCAAGGAGTTTGTTCATTCCTGTGAACCTACCCTGTAGCTAGGTGGCTCATTTATAAACCTAATAGCAGAAACCTGCTTACTTTTAAATAAACAGTGAAAGAGGGAAGCAGATAAGAAAGATGGCAGATGAAAGTGAAAACTGATATGATCCGTGGCAGTATATAAAGTTAACATTTCCCTCTTATTCACAAAAAGAAGTGGATACTCAGCTGGGTGTGATTGGCTCACACCTGTAATCCCAGCACTTTGGGAGGCCAAGGAGGGCAGATCACTTGAGGTCAGGAGTTCAAGACCAGCCTGGACAACACGGTGAAACCCAGTCTCTACTGAAAATACAAAAATTAGCCAGGCATGGTGGTGAGTGCCTGAAGTCCCAGCTACTTGGGGGACTGAGGTGGGAGGATTGCTTGAGCCCAGGAAGTCAAAGCTGTAGTAAGTCAAGATTGTGCCACTGTGCTCCAGCCAGGGTGACAGAGTGAGACCCTGTCTCAGAAAAAGAAAAAAGAAAAAAGAAAACAAACAAACAAAAAAGACTGAGAGCAGTGGCTCACGCCTGTAATCCCAGCACTTTGGGAGGCCGAGGTCGGCAGATCACTTGAGGTGAGGAGTTTGAAACCAGCCTGGCCAACATGGTGAAACCCTATCTCTACCAAAACTATAAAAAAATTAGCCTTGCGTGGTGGGGCGTGCCTGTAATCCCAGCTACTTGGGAGGCTGAGGCAGGAGAATTGCTTGAGCCTGGGAGGTGGAGGCTGCAGGGAGCTGAGATCATGCCACTACACTCCAGCCTGGGCAACAGAGCAAGACTCTGTCTCACAAACAACAATAAAAGTGGATACTTAATGCAAAAGACTAAGTTAACAAATAAAAGCACAAAGAAAAAACCAACAACAAAAATAATTTTATCACCCAGAGATAACCACTGCTAGCATACACCCTATTCCAATCTAGTCTTTTATCTATGCTATAAATATGACATACGTTTATGTATTTAAGCGGGATAATAGTGTATATGTTTATTTATAGTCTGTTTTCAAAGTTTTTATTATGGTTGTCATCTTTCCATATCAATACTTTTTTTTTTTTTTTTTGACAGAATCTTGCTCTGTCATCCAGGCTGGAGTGCAGTGGTGTGATCTCTACCTTCTGAGTTCAAGCGATTCTCTTGCCTCAGCCTCTTGAGTAGCTGGGAATACAGGCATGTGCCACCACGCCCGGCCAATTTTTAAAAATATTTCTAGTAGAAACGGGGTTTCACTGTGTTGGCCAGGCTGGTCTCGAACTCTTGACCTCAGGTGATCCACCCGCCTCAACCTCCCAAAGTGCTGAATTACAAGTGTGAGCCACCGTGTAGCCGTCAATAAATATTCTTATGCCACATGATTTTCATGGCTACATAGAATTCTCTCAAACAGAAAACGGCATACATTTCTTAACCAGTGCCTTAGTGTTCTACACTTAGTAACCAGTGCTTCTTGCAGAGGCTACCTGCGATTATAGAAAATTTTATGAGTATGCCTCCACAGTGAGTCTTACCATATATGGCTTTGTAGGATCCCTGCATGTTATTGGAAGACATCTGAGATCAAGAGTTATTCTATGTATTAAAATAATTTAGATTTTCTTCTCTGTAGATTTTCCCAATTCCCCTTTCTGACATTACTGATAGTAACTAATATTTATATCAATCACATTTTAATGTAACCTCTGTCGGTTCTTGGAATAACATTTGTGCAGCAATTAATTTTCCTAAAAGACACAATGCAGACTGCAAAACAATTTTATTACAATGTCACTGATGTGAGTCATTCATTTGGGAGACACTTATTGAGTGCCTGAAATAAAACCATCTAGGCTGGCAATATTCTACACTGAGCTTCCATAATGTACAAGGATACTAAGAAATATAACTTATTTTAAAGGATTTGCTTTCTACATAGACATATAAGACACAGAAACAAGACTAATTAAATAACAGTACAAAAGAGGTCATAAGGCAGTTTCCAATGATGAATACGACAGGCAATAGGGGCTGTAATTGTTTTAAAGATTGATCCTTAAGGATGGGAACAGTCAGAAAAGGCTGTTTCATGGAGAAAACACTACATCTTTTTTTTTTTTTTTTTTTTTTTTGAGTTGGAGTCTCGCTCTGTCGCCCAGACTAGAGGGCAGTGGTGCGATCTCAGCTCACTGCAACCTCTGCCTCCCGGGTTCAAGCAATTCTCCTTCCTCAACCTCCCGAGTAGCTGGAATTATAGGCGTGCGCCACCATTTCTGGCTAATTTTTTGTATTTTTAGTAGAGACGGGGTTTCACCATGCTGGCCAGGCTGGTCTCAAACTCCTGACCTCATGATCTGCCCACCTTGGCATCCCAAAGTGCTGGGATTACAGGCATGAGCCACCGTGCCCAACCAGAAAACACTAAATTTTAAAAGGATTGAGAAGATAGAAATAAAAGGGGAGAGCTTTCATAAAGGCTAGGGAAGAGTAAGCTGAGCTCACAAGATGTGTAAGAGTGGGAGGTAAAGTCTGAAAGATAGATCATTGCTGGGTGGAAGAGGCCCTTGAATGCCTCAGTCTATCTTTCAGTCTATCGTAGCCTGGGCTCCACCCTGAATCGTGAGAGGAGGGTTTGGAGCAGTAGAGTGACATGGTGGCCTGACACACTGATGTGGCAAAAGTCAGTTCATAATCTTCATGTCTCTTAAAACCTCTGTAGTAAGACTTTGAATTTATGTTGGAAAATTGTTTATCCATCATTTCTTTCCTCTTGCTCATGACTGGGATTCACATACAGAAACTAGCCTAGTAGTAAAACAGTTATGAATTCATATGTAGGCTGGGCACAGTGGCTCATACCTGTCATTCCAGCAGTTTGTGAGGCCAAGGTGAGAGGATCACATGAGCCCAGGAGTTCAGAACCAGCCTGGGCAACACAGCAAGACTCTGGTTCTAAAAAAAAAAAAAGAAATTAGCCTGGTACAGTGGTGTGTGCCTATAGTCCCAGTTGCTGAGGAGGCTGAGGTAGGAAGGATCACTGGAACCCAGAAGCCCAGGAGTTTGAGGCTGCAGTGAGGTTTGATTGTGCCACTGTGATATGTAGCCTGGGCAACAGAGTGAGATCCTGTCTCTAAAAAAAAAAGAAAAAATTCATATGTAGAATCTGCAAAATTAAGTTTAAATATTCCAGTAATTGAACCAGATGTTTTCCTAAAATGTCATGATTAACATAGTGGTCATACTTCAGTGAAGCTTCTTTTACTAACATTTTTGTCTTGATAACTTTTTTTTTTTGAGATGGAGTCTTGCTCCATCGCCCAGGCTTGAGTGCAGTGGCACGATCATGGCTCACTGCAACCTCTGCCTCCCGTGTTCAAGCAATTCTCCTGTCTCAGCCTCCCAGGTAGCTGGGACTACACTACAAGCGCCTGCCACCACGCCTGGCTAATTTTTATATTTTTAGTAGAGATGGGTTTTCACCTTGTTGGTCAGGCTGGTCTCAAACTTCTGACCTCAGGTGATCCACCCACCTCAGCCTCCCAAAGTGCTGAGCCACCGCCCCCAGCTGATAACTTTTTATATTACAAAACAAATGTGATATCATTGGAAACATTTTGAAAATAGAAACAAAATCTTATAACCTAATCCCAAACATAACTATTTAAATTTTCCAGTCTTGTCAAAATGGATATTTATTTTTACCCAGTTGCAATAATGTTATATAAGCATAGCAAGCATGTTAAGCAGCATTCTATAAACATATTAAGTCAATCATTTTCATAATTATCATTTTAAGTTTGTATAAGCATCTTTGAGTACATGTATCTAATTTAATAATTTCTCTATGTTTAGATGTTTTCTATTTTTCCCTGGTTTGATTAGAACTTTCTATCTGGTGTGCCATTGGCATTCTGGTGCACAGAGATGGATTCAGGTGTGGTATCTCCTCAGTCCTCTGAGAGGCCATGGATGGGACCTGTGGTGATCCTCAGATTAGTAGGCTCTGGCTGCAAGACGCATTCTTGACTGATTATTTCGGTGGGTTGTACAAATATCATTTTCAATGTGTGCCATTATATGAAAAAAGTTGGAATGCATTTTTATAGTGATGCAACTTCAATTTCTATTACTATTACTAGTCATTCAACTTGTAATGTTTTTACAATTGAGTTGTAATTACTTTTTTATAGTTTAATGTATTTTAATAGCAAAGTTACAGGAACAGCACAGAAGACAGACAACATTTAAAAACATGGGCTAGTTGCGGTGGCTCACGACTGTAATCCTAGCACTTTGGGAGGTCGAGGTGGGTGGATCACAAGGTCAGGAGTTCAAGACAAGCCTGGCCAAGATGGTGAAACCCTGTCTCTACTAAAAATACAAAAATTAGCCGGACATGGTGGTGGGCGCCTGTAATCCCAGCTACTCAGGAGGCTGAGGCAGAGAATTGCTTGAACTCGGGAGGCGGAGGTTGCAGTGAGCCGAGATCACACCACTGCCCTCCAGCCTGGGTGACAGAGTGAGACTCTGTCTCAAAAACAAAAACAAAACAAAACAAACAAACAAAAAACCAAAAAAACAAGTACTTGCATGTAGGACAACTCAGAAAGTATAGTGAATGGATGGAATATACTGTATGATAAAAATGCTACAAAAAACATTTAGTTGCTGTCAGTAAGAAATTAACTTGTTTTAAAAAAATCCAAATGCTGGCATTGTCCATAAAAATTTAACAGGTTTATTATAATTATTATAAAGTTGAACTGCTGAAACTTGTTCACTGAAACATTTTGACTTGCATTAATGCTTTACGTCCCCACATTTATATTAAAAATTCACACACAAATGAAAATGTAAAAACTGCCAATACCTGATTTCTGTTCCCTGTTTTTCCACTCACAATCATATATACTTAGGTACCTTTTGACCCCATGGGAAAAAAAGATAGATAACGTTCAGAACTACCAATAACAGGAAGAAGAGAATTTTGTTGTTGTTGTTATTAGAATGAATTGTTTCCCATCATAGTGGATTCTTTTTTTTTTCTTTTTCTTTTTTTTTTTTTCTGAGACGGGGTTTTGCTTTTCTTGCCCCAGGCTGGAGTGCAATGGCGTGATCTCGGCTCACTGCAACCTCTGCCTCCCGGGTTCAAGCGATTCTTCTGCCTCAACCTCCTGAGTAGCTGGGACTACAGGCATGCGCCACCACACCTGGCTGATTTTGTATTTTTAGTAGAGATGGGGTTTCTCCATGTTGGTCAGGCTGGTCTCGAACTCCCGACCTCAGGTGATCCACCTGCATTGGCCTCCCAAAGTGCTGGGATTACAGGTGTGAGCCACCGTGCCCAGCATAGTGGATTCTTAAGCACATTTTTCACGTATGTGGTGTGTTAGCTGGTTGTCTTTTGGCATAACTGTTACATGTTCGGCATGGATAGCACACAGGTTGGTGTCTTTAAAAAGGCCAACCAGATAGGCCTCACTTGCCTCCTGCAAAGTACCAACAGCTACACTCTGGAAGTGCATATTTGTTTTGAAGTCCTGAGCAATTTCTCGCACCAGACACTGGAAGGGAAGTTTGCGAATCAGTTCAGTGGACTTCTGATAACGTCTAATTTCACGAGTGCCACAGTACCAGGTCTGTAATGATGAGGTTTCCTCACCCGTCCAGTAGAGGGCGCATCTTGTGGCGTTTGTAGCTAGTTGCTTCCTGGGTTTTTTTTTTTTTTTTTTTTTTCTTTTTTTTTTTGAGACGGAGTCTCACTCTGTCGCCCAGGCTGGAGTGCAGTGGCGCGATCTTCGCTCACTGCAACCTCTGCCCCCCGGGTTCAAGCGAATCTCCTGCCTTGGCCTCCCGAGTAGCTGCGACTCCAGGCGCCTGCCACCGTGCCCAGATATATATATATTTTGTATTTTTACTAGGGACAGGGTTTCACCATCTTGGCCAAGCTGGTCTTGAACTCCTGACCTCGTGATCCACCCGCCTCGGCCTCCCAAAGTGCTGGGATTGCTTCCTGGGTTCTTTACCACCAATTGATTTTTGGGCAGTCAGCTTTGTACCAGCCATGGTATAAAGACCTCCTTACTTAGACCCTTTCTTCTGCTGGAACGTGGCGAGTGACAGGCGGCGCTGGTGTTGGAGAGCGATGGCTGAGTTTTAATTAATTTTTAAAGCAATACTTGAGGCCGGGCGCGGTGTCTCACTCCTGTAATCCCAGCACTTTGGGAGGCCGAGGTGGGAGACCAGACAGGCCAACGTGACGAAACCCCGTCTCAACAACAACAACAACAACAACAACAACAAATTAGCCGGGCGTGGTGGCGTGCATCTGTGGTCCCAGCTACTTGGAAGGCTGAGGCGGGAGAATCGCTTCAACCCAGGAGGCGGAGGTTGCAGTGAGCTGAGATTGAGCCATTGCAGTCCAGCGTGGGCGACAGAGTGAGACTCCATCTCAAAAAAGAAAGGGGAAAAAAAAGCAATACTTGCACATAATACAAATGGAATCATACAGAAAGCTAAAAAGTGGTAGTGTAGTAATCTGTTTTCACGCTGCTGACAAAGACATACCTGAGACCTGGCAATTTACAAAAGAAAGTTTTATTGGACTTACAGTTCTGTGTGGCTGGGGAGGCTTCACAATCACGGTGGAAGGTGAAAGGCAGGTCTCACATGGAGGCAGACAACTGGACAGAGCTTGTGCAGGGAGACTCCCGTTTGTAAAACCATCAGCTCTTGTGAGACTTATTCACTATCACAAGAACAGCATGAGAAAGACCTGCCCCCATGATTCAATTACCTCCTACTGGGTCTCTCCCACAACAGGTGGGAATTCAAGATGAGATTTGGGTGGGGACACAGCCCAACCATATCAGGTAGTAAGTTCTCCCTTAACCTCCGGCTTTCTGTTCTTCTCCCCAGATCCTGACCATCACTAGTTTCTTGTGTATTGCTCTAGAGACATCCTAAAGCCAAACAAGTGGGCATGCATACACATATGTATATTTTAAGGGGCTACATTAAAAATATTTACCGCAGGTACAACCAACTGGAATGAAGGCCCATGGTATATAGGATGTGCCAAAATGCCTACTGCATATTATCAGCCTTGCATGTATTCCTTGCTTTTATACACTAGTTTGCTTAAATTGCTTTTTTCATGTAGTAATAATTTGGAGATTGTTCCGCATCAGCACATGTAGAGCGACTTCATTCTTTTCAATGGTACTGTATTTTAACCACTTTCTACAGAAGGATCTTTAGGTTTTCCCCAGACATTTGTTACTCGAAACAGTGCTCTAACAAATATCTTTACACAGCCTGAATTTATCTGTTGCATAAATGTCTAGATAAGGAAATGCTGGGGAAAACAGTATGCACATATAAAGTTATGACTGGTATTATTACATTTCCTTCCAAAGAGGTTTATCGTTTTTATCCCCACCAACAATGTAATGAGGGTCTACTTCCCAAACCCATGCTAACTCAATATATCTTTACCAGCCCAAAGGATGAAAAACAGTGTCTCACTGATTTAATTTGCATTTAATCTAAGATTAAATTTTAAGGTTTGTAAAACCAAGTTTATCTCTGTAATTGGAGAAAACATCATCCATGAACCTGAAAGGTAATAAGCTGATGAGACTAAATTCAAAGCAAAAGCTCGCTGAGAGTATCTGCCCAATGAGGAAGATGACAATAGTGCCTGATTTTTTGCTCAGTGCCACCTCCTTCTCCGTTTCCAACAGAGAGCATTTGGGAGTGCTGAGTTATAAGAAAGTGGTGCGCTCGAGGCTTGCTTGAGGGTATGGAAATCTTGAGATAGGTCTGGAGAACCAGGGAGAGTTAATAGAGAAAAAATGTAAGAAAAAAAAAAAAAGAACTTAAGGACTATCTGATCTGGGAGAGGCTTACAAAAATTAGCGTTTTGGTTCACTATTTCTCGCTATTTCTGCGTTTCATTAACTGGCAGGGATCACTGGATACCCTGCCATGAATATATATATGTTGGGTGTAGTTAGAGAACCTCAATGTCATTGAACCCGTCTTGTGGGTTTTTTGGAGAAAATGAGAGTATGCTGGGAGACATGCTCTGCTTGCAAATGATCAATCCCCCAGCCCAACCCCGTTCATCATTTATTTTGAGGAACTGACGATCAAGACAGGAATATGTATGTCTGCCTACCAAATCCTCAAATCAGGCCACTGAATGTTCGACATGAGAACTTTGAATCACATAGAAGATACTCCAAAGGCAGTGAAAAATAGAAAGCCTTCCGACGCCCTGAAAAAAATTTTGACCATCCCTGACTTCCTCCAATATGTAAGAAAACCTGTATTATTATTATGCACACACACACACACACACACACACACACACACACACACACACCCTGGCCCCCCCGCCCCCCCCCCCACACCCTCTATCCTCACTCGATCTTATTCTATTCTATTTTTGAGCTTTGGATGTTAAAGTAAGGAACGAAGCTTAGTGGGGAAGCACCGAAGTGCATGGCGCAAATTTAGATTTAAACCTCACTTTAGATTCCAGATTTGCACATCGAGTCCCGCCCCTACCCAATCCGGGGACGTCACCGCTCTAGTCTTCGGCTGTTTTAAAAGCAAGCGGTTTTTAAAACCCCCAATCCTGCTCTTTGTGTTGGCCTCCTCGGAGTTGCCCCTCTGCAAGCCAACAATTCGGGATAGAAAACACCTCCGTGGTGTTTTCCCGGGGCTCTCCCGCGCCGCGTTCGGCCTCCAGCCCGCTCGGGCTCCCGCGCCGACGCCTCAGGGGCTCGCCCTCCGCCCCCCGCCGCCGAGCCCGGCCCGCGCGCAGGGCCCCTCTCCAGCGCCCCCTCCCCGGCGCGTTGCGGCTGGCGCTCCCCAGCCCCGCCTGACGCTGCAGCTGGGCCGGAGACTCGCCATTGGATTAAAAATAGCAGCGTCGCCCGTCCGCCCCGAGCCCCCAGTGCCCGCTCCCGCCCCGCGGCCCGCTCTCCCCGCCCGCCCCGGCTCGGCCGGCTGCCGTCGCCCGCGCAGCCCGCCCGTCCGCCCGCTCGCTGGCGCCGCGGCCGCCGGCAGACCCCGCGCTCCGGCTCCGGCTCGGCTCGCTGGGCTCCGGTGCGCGCCGAGGCCATGCAGCGCCGGGGCGCCCTGTTCGGCATGCCGGGCGGCAGCGGAGGCAGGAAGATGGCTGCAGGAGACATCGGCGAGCTGCTGGTGCCCCACATGCCCACGATCCGCGTGCCCAGGTCCGGCGACAGGGTCTACAAGAACGAGTGCGCCTTCTCCTACGACTCTCCCGTAAGTGAGACGCCTCGGGGGAGGGTCGCGGGGCCGGCGGCCTGCGGCACGTGAAGCCGGGGGAGAAGATGCGCAGTGGCGGCCGGGGACCTCTTCTCTTCCTCCGGGCGGCAGAGTTGGCTCAGGAGCACTGCAGTTCGGCAGACACTTAGTGAGCGCCCCAGGGCGGCTGCAGCCGAGGACTGGGTCGTGCTGGTGGCTTTGCTCCGCCAGCCTCCCCAGGCTGGAAGGGCCCGATTCCCAGCAGCTTGCACACAGCCCCGCCGCCGTTTAAAGATAGATGAAATACAAGAGTTCCCTACTTCGAACTGCACGTTGCAGATCGTTTGCGTCCTCCGCGGGGCAGAGCGCAGGGCGGGTAGGTGGACGGGGTGATCCCCCCACACCCCCGGACACACAGCCCTTCTTTTTCTGGGACATCTTGCTTTGCTCAGGGATCCCCACTCCTGGACAATTCTGATTTGCTCTCTGAGCTTTTCTTCCACCACTTCCCAATTCACCCCACTCCTTTTCTTGCCTTTAGAATGTCAGGGCCAGGCACGGTGGCTCACGTATGAAATCCCAGCACTTTAAGAGGCGGAGGCGGGCGGATCGCTTGAGGTCAGGAGTTCGAGACCCAGCCTGGCTAATATGGCGAAACCCCATCTCTACTAAAAAAAAAACCCCAAAAATTAGCCGGGCGCGGTGGCGGGCGCCTGTAGTCCCAGCTACTTGGGAGGCTGAGGCTTGAGAATCGCTTGAACCGGGAAGGAGGAGGCTGTAGTGAGCCGAGATCGCGCCACTGCCCTCCAGCCTGGGCGACAGAGCGAGACTCCGTCTCAAAAAAAAAAAAAAACAACAAACCAAAAAAATGTCAGATGAAACCTTCGGGTGCCTCCACTCGGGCAGCAGAAATAGGGGATCTACTGGATTGTGATGGTTTTCTTAAGCCTTCCCCCCCTTGCCCTTCTAAATTAGTCACTTGGACTGACATGCGCAAGTATAAATTATTAAAAGTTCAATCCCGAGTCATGACCTCGGAGAATGAGGAGGAAGCTGAGAGGGATCGCCGCCTTCCACCCGGGGCGGTTGGTGGTGGTTTTCACCTGGTTCTATGTGAATGTGTGAGAAGCAGCAGGAGGGTGAATGTCCCTTTCAAAAGTCAAAATGGGCTTCAAAGTGACTCAGCTGTCTGGCGTTTATCATGTCTTTTTGAGGACCAGGTTATTTTTATCCACCCACTTTAGATCTCATATGTCACCCG
Source organism: Pongo pygmaeus (assembly GCF_028885625.2). Taxonomy (NCBI): domain Eukaryota; kingdom Metazoa; phylum Chordata; class Mammalia; order Primates; family Hominidae; genus Pongo; species Pongo pygmaeus. The sequence continues at coordinate 188,840,443 of NC_085930.1, forward strand.
GCAGATCTCAATGCATTGGGAGGCGCATGGATTGGATGGACCGAGGCAGGTCTCGCAATGGTCTAATACATTTTATTCATAGCATGTGGAGTATTGTCAGAGGGGAAAAGAAAAGTCCAAATGAGCGGCAGCATTTCCAAAGTTTCCTTTATTATCTGTGGGTTGATTTTGGCTGGCTTCAAAGCACTTTTGCTCGATACACACTGGAGTATCAGAGTTAGTATCCTCTCTGTGACGTTTAGTTTTTTTGTTTATGGTAATTCCATATCATTTGAGGGATGAAACCTAACTTAATTTTTGATTGCTTACTTTTTTTTTCTTTCGAAAAGATCCACAGAGTGGAGTGTGACAATCGGCAGTCCTTTTTTAGGATGTTATCCATAAATTATTTGAAAATGCCATTTTCAGATTGTATGGCCAGTGTTGGGCAGTTCCCACTAATAGCTTCTAAAGGTGGAGAGGGATTACCTAAGCAATTGACAGATTGTTACCTCCAGGAAGAAGAAAGTGGCCTAAGTTTTTTAGGATAGCACGACATGGAAAGTGGGTCAAATGACTTTCCCCATGTTTGATTTGGGCTCTTCTTCAAGTTCTGCTTACAAACTTTGCTGCATAATGTAGTGGATAGCAGGTGTGGGAAAAAAGGCTGATTGTTTTAATTCACTTCCACAAATAGTTATTGGGAGCTTACTGTGTGTGTTTCTAGAATGTTAGTATTCTAGAAACATCTCGTCCAGTGTAGACTGATGATTTCAATCATATCACAGCAGTTCCTTGGGGGAGACTGGGATTATTTACAAGGTTGATGAATCAGTATATTTCATTATCTATGTTTCCGGGGAGGAAGGGAAGGAAAGTTTGATAACATTTATCGTAAAGCACAGTGCGTGATAATGGGAAGTTTTTTTTTTTTTGAGATGGAGTTTCGCTCTTGTTGCCCAGGCTGGAGTGCAATGGCACAATCTCAGCTCACTGCAACCTCTGCCTCCTGGATTCAAGCGATTCTCCTGCCTCAGCCTGCCAAGTAGCTGGGATTACAGGCGTATGCCACCACACCCGACTAGTTTTGTATTTTTAGTAGAGGTGGGGTTTCGCCATGTTGGTTAGCTGGTCTTGAACTCCTGACCTCAAGTGATCCACTCACTTTAGCCTCCCAAAGTGCCAGGATTACAGGCGTGAGCCACTGCACCCAGCCAGTATTTTGTTATGGTATGTAACACTACACTATGAATCCAATAAGGGTTTCTTCAGCAACCTCTACTATGTGCCATCTCATACATGCATGACTGTAAGGAGCATAAAGAGCAAAATCCATTGGTGCTAAACACACCAGAAACTTTAATCCACAAGTGCCATGGGATGTCTTAGGGAAAAGGCCAAAACCAGCTGAGTGGAAAAAAAAAGTCATCCCTGCATTGGTTACTTTTGAAAAAGATTATGTACAAAGATGGCTAGAAAATAAGGGACATCAACATTCCAGGCCAGGGAAATTATATGTGCAAAGAAGATATAACGTGTGAATATTTCCCACTAATTTGCCTGTAATGTATTTGGAATAAAAAGATACATTTGGCAAGTAGCAAGAAGTGAGGTAGAACCAAGTAGAGAGTAGATGATGGGGGCCTTGAATCCGGAAAACATTTGATCTTGATTTTATATGGTCGGTTATGGAAAGCTATTCTTGGTCATATGATTTAAAGTGGTGTTGGAGGAAGACTGAATCAACAAATCTTTATGATGTACCTACCATGTCTAAGGCACTGTCTGTAGATCTTTGCCATTCTTCACCTTTGTGGGATATGAGTAGTGTATTAGTATCTCTCTTTCCTTATTCCCACTTCCTTGGGCTTAACACATAGCATATGCTCAATAACAGCTATTTTGGGATAGTGAGAATTTGTCTTTCACCTATCTCTTTGATTTAATCCTGGGCCCACCCTGCCACCTTGATGTGTAGGTTCACCTCTCCATGGTTTGGTTCATTGCGCAAGGTCTGTAATGCACCTTCCCAGTGGAGCTTCTTTTCAAGACTGAATTCAAGTGGTTCTTGCTCTGTGAATCATTTCCGTATTGCCTCCCACTAGACCCCATAAGCATTCCTGTCTAACCCCCAGCGACATGTTCACGTGCTTGTCTCTGCCTTTGAGTGCGACCTTCCTGGAGAGTGGGGACTTTGTGTTATTTCCAGCAGCTGGTCTAGCATCTGGTATATATATCAGGAGCTCAGTGAATGCTTTGGAAATGTATGAATTCCATGGAGTTACAGGCCCTGCACATGGTGAGGATAAAACATATGGGAAATGTTGAGAAAGGAATCATGGGGGATTATCATATAGAATGAGGTGATTTCATTGATTGTTGGGGACAGTCGTGAAGGAGAGAGCCCAGACTGGCAGTGTTTGAATCCTGTCTCTGTCACTCAGTGTGTAACTTCTCTGAGCCCCAGTTTCTCCATCTGTAAAATGGAGACAATAACGACCTATCTCAAAAGGTTATTTTGTGGATTAAATAAATTAATACATAAAGTGTGTCTGGCCAATTAGTAATCACATACGCATTTGCTTTAAAAAAGGAGGAAAGGCCAGGGCGCAGTGGCTCACGCCTGTAACCCCAGCACTTTGGGAGGCCGAGGCAGGTGGATCACCTGAGGTCAGGAGTTTGACAGGAGGTGGAGGTTGCAGTGATCCAGGATTGCACCACTGCACTCCAGCTTGGGCAACAGAGTGAGACTCCATCTCAAAAAAAAAAAATAAAATAAAGTAAAAAAATAAAAAAGGAGGAAAGAGAGAAGAATGGAAGGAAGGAAGAAGAAAGAAAAATAGTCATGGCCGGGTGCTGTGGCTCACGCCTGTAATCCCAGCACTTTGGGAGGCCGAGGCAGACAGATCACAACATCAAGAGATCCAGACCATCCTGGCCAACATGGTGAAACCCTGTCTCTACTAAAAAAATTACAAAAATCATCTGGATGTGGTGGTGCGCACCTGTAGTCCCAGCTACTCGGGAGGCTGAGGCAGGAGAATTGCTTGAACCTGGGAGGCAGAGGTTGCAGTAAGCCGAGATTGCGTCACTGCACTCCAGCCTGGTGACAGAGGGGAACTCCGTCTCAAAAAAAAAAAAAAAAAGAGAAAGAAAAAGAGTTAATCACAAGTTGTAAGCCCAAGAGTCTGGTTGTCAGGGGTTGTGTAGGAAGTTTTGCGTGCTTAAGTGGAGGAGGGATGTCTTGGTTCACACTTCTGCTCATAAGCTTCCCTGGACCAGCATGGAAATCTCCTCTCATCTCTTTGGTTGTTGAGCTCCTCATTTCTATGGGTGTACTTTGTCCTGTGTCTCTTCAGTTTCTAGGTGGTCAGTTCCAGTGAGGCAAGTCTCTGGCTTGTCCATGTGTAAGACTCATTTCCTTTTCTTTCTCAGCCTCCTGAGTAGCTGGGATTACAGGTGCCCACCACCACGCCTGGCTAATTTTTTGTATTTTTGGTAGAGACGGGGTTTCACTATGTTGGCCAGGCTGGTCCTGAACTCCTGACCTCATGATCCATCCACCTTGGCCTCCCAAAGTGCTGTGATTACAGGTGGGAGCCACTGCACCTGGCCAACTGATTTCCTTTTCTAAGACCACCTTCCTCTTGTGATCATTTGTCTGGGCTCTCTCTCAACCTTCACCTTCTGCTTCAGACTTCATCCTTTCCTCTGAATGCCGGCATTACGTAGAGTCTGTGTCATGCAGCACAGCGGTTCTAGTCTGGTTTGCTCTCTTGTGCTAATTCTGCCCCCCTCCCCACCTGCATTGTAAGTGGAGCTGTTTATGCCTTGCCTTAGCTTGGGTCAACTGAAAATGGGGAGGCTTAGACAAGGCAGTTTATTTTGGAAAGTTATCCCAGGGAACAGAAGTGGAATTATGAGCAAGAGAATAGTGACAAAGAGAAAGAAGGAAAGCCAGTCCAAGAGTGAGTTATGGAGCTGGCTTCCACAGTGGGCAGCTAGAGCTAAACCTCACCGGGGACTCCCTGGGTAACTGCAGAATGTGCCTCAGAATCGTCCACTTGAGATGGAGCCGGGGAGAGTACTGTATTTATCCACTGGCTCCCATCCCCCATCTGTCAAGGTTTGTTCTAGGGGTGGAAAAGCCCTCACTCTTCCAAGTCTGTATTTATAGGCACTAAGCCTGCAAATGGGAAGTATTTTGACAGGCTGAGCAGGACCAGCAGCAGCTGAGAAGCAAGAGGTCCTCAGTGCAGCTGAGGCTAAGACTGTTGGGCCACACCTGCTGTGGCAATCAGCTGCATACGGTGGCTGAACCAAAAAGGTGGCCGGAGGGGATATGAGACTCAGCATAAATGGTTGCCCCTTACTCCCACCTCTTCTTCCCTTCTCGCATCAGGACTGTTTTGTAAGAAGGAGCTTTTTTCCCATTTTTGAAAGTTCTGAGATGGCTCGGTGATATTGAGATGTCACTGTTGGTTCTTTGTCTTCCTGGGAGTCTTTGGAAAACTCTGATGGACAGGGGCCATCAGGTGGAAGTGGCTGGTTTAGATCTCCACCAGGAAAGACTTTGAGATCTCCATCTACTTGTGGGAACACTTCATGTTAGGGGCTCAGTGAATCCTCTCTCTTTCTGTCCTTTCTTCCACAAGTATTTATTGATGTGCCTGGTATTCTCTCAAGCATTGTCAGTAATAATAATGACATCTCACATGTATATAGAGCAGTTTTCAAAGTGTGCTCCCTGAACCAGCAGCACTAGCGTGTCTTGGGAACTGCTAATTCTTGGGTCCCACCCCAGATCTTCTGAAACAGAATATCTGGGGGTGGGGGTGTAGCAGTCTGTGTGTTAATAAGCTCTTTGCGTGATTCTGAGACATGCCAAAGTTTGAGACCGAGCGATAGGGCACTTACTAGGCGCCATGCATCATTCCAAGCCTTCTAATTATTGCATGTATTATTTACCTATATGAACTCATTTAATCATCACAACAACCCTATGTTATATACTATTACCATTTTGCAGATCAGGAAACTCAAGTACAAAGATCACACAGATAGTAAGTAGTAGAGCTGGGATATGAATCTGGATTGTCTGACTCTAGAATCTGTTTTTAAAAAACCATTTTGGCTGGGCGCGGTGGCTCACACCTGTAATCCCAGCACTTTGGGAGGCTGAGGTGGGTGGGTCACCTTATGAGGTCAGGAGTTCGAGACCAGCCTGGCCAACATGGCGAAACCCCGTCTCTACTAAAAATACAAAAATTAGCTGGGCTGGGTAGCGGGCGCCTGTAGTCCCAGCTACTCGGGAGGCTGAGGCAGGGAGAATCGCTCGAACCCGGGAGGCAGAGGTTGCGGTAAGCCAAGATCCCGCTATTCCACTCCAGCCTGGGTGACAGAGCGAGACTCTGTCTCAAAAAACAAACAAACAAAACATTTTAACTCGTTTTAATTGTACAATTCAGTGGCATTAAATTACATTCTCATTGTTGTGTAACTATCACTACACATTGTTGTCTAAATATCACTACTGTCGATCTCCAGTTTTTCATCATTCCAAACTGAAACTCTGTATCCATTTGACAATAAACCCCCACTTCTCCCTTCTCCTAGCCCCTTGTAATGCCCATTCAACTTTCTGTGTCTATGAATTTGCTTATTGTAGGCACTTTATATAAGTGGAATCACACAGTATTTGTCCTTTCGTGTCTGGCTTATTTCATTTAGCATAATGTTATCAAGGTTCAGTGTTGTAGCATGCATCAGAATTTCCTTCCTTCTTAAGGCTGAATAATATTCCATCATATATATGTACATGTATTACATTTTATTTGTCCATTCACCTATTAATGGACATCGGGTTGTTTCTACCTTTTGACTGTTGTGAATAAAGCCGCTTCAATTATTGGTGTACAAGTGTTTGTTTGAGTCCGTGTAGATTCTCTCTGCATTTTACCATTGTACTATGCACATTGCCTTGCAGGCAATGAGACTTCCCATCATAATGTTTACTTATAGGGAGAAAAAAAGTTAATTTAGGATCTCTGTGGAAAACTCTTCCTCCTAATGGATAAACTGATACAAGGTAGTAAAGCAAAATTTCAGAGCAGACAGACTTTTTTCCACTTTGAAGATATAAACTTAAAGTAAATCTTATTAGTTTCACATGTCAAAAGCTTCCTTCCAAAAGCAACTTCCAAAAGCTGAAAAGTTGTTCTCGAGCAGTGATTCTCAAGCTTTTTGACCTCTTTATACTCTTAACTATTTTTGAGAACCGCAAAAAGCTTTTGTGTGATTTCTGTTGCTATTTACCATATTAGAAATTAAAACTGAGAAAAATTTAAAACACTTTGAACAATTACATTCTATTAGCTTTTGAAATGATGTCATTGCATGTCATGTAGCCTTGGGAAAATGCCACTGTATGCTATGAGAGAGAGAAAGGCAAGCAACTTCATGTTATGAAAATACTTTTGACCTCCCAAATTACTTAAAGACTCTGGGGTGTCAGAGGGTTACCAGGCCTTACTTTGGAAACCAAAGTTCTAGAGTTTAGGCAAGAAGATATAACCACTTATTCCAGTCACTTACCTCACCTGAAATGTAGCCTATAGGCTCACATTAAATTATTATCTTAATTTTAGCTCAACCATAGATGTCATATGTTGCATGCACATTCTTTTTGAAGCAAATTAAAATTTAGAGAATTTGATTGACACTTTTTGAAAAAATTAGAGCTACTTAAGCTGGGAATTTACTATTTCATAGATAGGAATTTTTTTTATTCTCTGAACTGTGAGTTTCATTGTAGGGTGACCTGGCTGGGCTGTTTCTTTGGGGAAGCTTAAATGTTAGTGTCTTGATTTTTTTTTTTTCCCTTTGGCTACCAGTTAGGAGACTATTCTGATTTCTTGCCTGGAAAGTACAGGCCTGTCTGCCAGTATTTAGGGAACTGAGTGGGAGCAGAGGGTGAAGGTGGTCTCAGCATCTGGGTATTGGATACCAGCTGGATATTGCCTGTAGGTTCTCAGCTGTGTCCCTGCTTTGCTAAGCTTCTCCCATCATTGCAGGGGCTGGCTCCTGGACATTGCATTTCCTAGAGTCCCTTGGTGGCAAGATTCTGATATTGATTTTTCCAGTAAGAGATTTTTAGAAGGCAAAAGAGAAGGAGAAGCCACTTTGCTATTGCAACTGTGGCACCTGGTCGATGTGAGGTTTTCGTAGCAGCATCTCAGTGAACTTCTGGGACACAGTTACCTCAGTGGTGGGGGATCTGACGTCATCTGTGCAGTTTCTTGTGACGCTTGTACATCCTGATTTCCCGAACACAGGCAGTGATTTCTCTGACTGTGGCTATCACTGCCCTTCCCATCATTTTTTAAGCTTTTAGTTTCCTGTATCAAATCTCTTCCTGCTTGTAATACCTAGAATAGCATCTATTTTCTGACTAAATCTGGACTGATACACATACATTCTTTTAGTCCCCATGTTCGTGATGGTGCCCCTATTCTTAACTAAGCCCATTCTGCCCCAGCGCTGAAACCTTTGTTTTCATCTGCTTTAGAGAATCACTCTCTAGTTCTTTGCCAGGAGAGGGAGGGGCCTCTTGGAGTGGAGGTGAGATTTGGGGCTCTGACGGCTACATAGAAACCCTTTCTTTTTATTTTAGCTCCTACTTCACCGCATCTTCCAGAGTTATCTTGAATTGCCAGTTCTGGAGTGTTTTGGGCCTTCTGGGGTGAAGATCGGGTTGGATCTTGGCTTTCCCTGCTGCTGGCCTAGGACTCAGCTGTGTCTCCATCTTAGTCTTTTAGCATTCATTTATCTGTCGTCCAGCTTTCCAGACTTTAGTGCTATAGCTTATGTCTTGAAAAAATCCCTTTGCTGTCCTTTGATTGGTGTTTCAGAAAGGAGTGAAATGGATGTCTTTGTGTCATTTGCCCTGTGTACCCCGAAATCCTGCTTTTCTAAAATCATAATCAAGAAGTCACTTGCTGTTGCTTTTGGACGGTAGTTCATTACCTTTAAAGTTGTACCATTTTTACAGCTTTGGAATGTGAGAGATGATGCTGAGCCTGTCAGAAAGACTTTTTGGAAAAGTTCATGTTCTCTGCTCATTTTGAATCTGGACATCTGCGCAACTCTGAATTCTCTTTTTCCTCCCCTGTATTCCTCTTCCTATGGACTGGAGCTCAGTTAAAGGAGCGGCCATCCATTTTAGTGCCCCAGATTGAGAGGTGTGTGGTATCATCCATTCTACCTCCTTCTCTCTCTTTTTATTTTTTAAATTGTGATAAAATACATATAACATAAACTTTACCATCTTAACCATTTTAAAATGTACAGTTCAGTGGCAATGAAGTACATTCACACTGTTTTGCAGTTATCACCACTGTCTGTCTTCAGAATTCTTTTCATCTTGCAAAACAGAAACTCTGTACCCATTAAACAATGACTCCCTGTTCTCCCCTTTTCTCAGCCTCTGACAACCACCATTCTACTTTTTGTCTCTAAGATTTGACCACTCTAGGTACTTTATACAAGTGGAATCATGCAATATTTGTCCTTTTTGACTGACTCATTTCACTTGGCATAATGTCTTCAAGGTTAATCCACGTTGTTGTGTCAATTTTCTTCCTTTGTAAGGCAGGATAATATCCCATTGTGTGTATATACCGCATCTTGTTTATCCAGTCATCTGTCAGGGACACTGGGTTGCTTCCACCTTTTGGCTCCTGTGAGTAGTGCTGCCATGAACATGGCTATCTCACTGTCTCTTTTAGCATCACATCCCATTAGTCACCAAATTCTGGTATATCCTCCTCTCTCCCTTGCACTGCTAAGGCTCAGGCCCTCATCCTTTCTCACCTGGACTGTTGCTGAAGCTTCCTAACAACCACCTTACTTTCCCTTCCAGTCTGTCACACTGCACTCTCAGATATTTTTAAAATAGGGGTCTGATCATGTCATTTTCCCACCTTGAAATCCTCAGTGGTGCCATTTAGATTTTTCTAACATGGCACGTCACCTCAGTTTACCTTGTTGATCCAGCTTTCCTGCCCTCTGCTTACTTTCTGTCTGTCCCAAAGGACTTTCCATTCTCTAGGTGCTCCGTGCTCTTGCCGTTCTCTAGGTGCTTTCCTAGAGACTTTCCATTCTCTAGGTGCTCCATGTGCTTGCTTATGTTCTTGCATTGGCCTAGAATGCATTCTCTCACCCTCATCCCCCTGGAAGAGCCCTGTTGGTCCTTTAAAGCCAGCTCAGGTGTTCTTTGTGAGGACTCCTCCCATCCTCAGAAGCTGAGTTAGGTATCTGTTTTCCTTTGCTTTTGCTTTGTACATCTCTGTCATGGGTGGGGTACAGATTGTGGGGATGTGGAATAGCTGAGGTCTTGGAGAATTAAAAGGAAAAGAGTAGAGAACTGAAAACTACACAATTTGTGAACCTGTGCCATTAAGCCTGCATCTTTTCTGATTTTCTGGGTTTTTTTTTTTTTTTGGAGTCTTGCTCTGTCGCTCAGGCTGGAGTGCAGTGGCGTGATCTTGGCTCGCTGCAACCTCCGCCTCCTGGGTTCAAGCTGGGATTACAGGTGTGTGCCACCATGCCCGGCTATTTTTTTGTATTTTTACTAGGGATGGGGGTTTCACCATGTTGGTCAAGGTGGTCTCGAACTCCTGACCTCAAATGGTCTGCCCACCTTGGCCTCCCAAAGTGCTGGGATTACAGGCATGAGCCACCACACACAGCCGCCAGTATGATATTTTCATGGTATCTTATTATCTGAAACATCATAGGTTTGACCCTTGAAAAGCCAGGGAAAAGTGTCTTGGGTACTTGCTGAGTGTTTAATATGTTGTGATTCTAGGGTGCTTGGTAAAAGATCCCACATTGGGCCCCTCAGGGAGACGACAAGAGGACTGAGATCTATGGTTGCAGATCAGGCCTCTGTCTGGTCTGTTCAGTACTGTGGTGATGAGTTAGGACTTCCCTTGTTCCCAGGCACAGGGAAGATGTGAACAGGAACACCTATTTTTAGGGCTAGAACAACAGGACAATGTAACAATGACAAGAATTTAATGAATCTGAATATGCCTCTGGACAGAGATGTTGCTTGAGGTGCAGGATAGTATGTGCCTCATGTGGTAAGATTAAAAAGGAAAGACGGTGCGCGGTGGCTCACGCCTGTAATCCCAGCACTTTGGGAGGCCGAGGAGGGTGGATCACCTGAGGTCAGGAGTTCAAGATCAGCCTGGCCAACATGGTGAAACTCCATCTCTACTAAAAATACAAAACTTAGCCTGGCGTGGTGGCAGGCACCTGTAATCCTAGCTACTCAGGAGGCTGAGGCAGGAGAATCGCTTAAACCCAGGAGGCGGAGGTTGCAGTGAGCCAAGATCGTGCCATTGCACTCCAGCCTGGGCAACAGAGTGAGACCTTGTCTCAAAAGAAAAAAAAAAGATTAAAAAGGAAAGATTCTGCTTTGTGTTAATAAGTGTTAATACTGACTTATGGCTTCCTGTGCGCTCTGCACTGCAGTTGGTATTATAGGGGTAGAGAGGGTGTAAGTGGGAGGGAAACAGGTCCATGGCAGGATCTCTATCATAGTGGAGTGTGTATATTAATTTCAAGTGTCTATTATGGAAAGTCTGGCATGAGGACATAACCGCTTGAGCTAACTCCAATCCATCAAGTGTCTATTATGAGTCAAACACTATGCCAGGCACTTTTATGTATGTCATCTCATTTAATTATGATAGTAATTGGCTTACATGTTATAGTTACGATTTTGCCCATGTGTTACAGATGAGGAAATGGAGAGTCAGAGAGGTTAGGTAATTTGTTCAAGGATTTGTTCAAAGATGGCTTCATGACAGAGGTGGTCTTTAAACCCTCATGAGTCATGAAGTTAGACCCTGCAGCACTTTTAGGATATTTGAGGCTTTTCTTTTTTTTGAGACAGAGTCTTGCTGTGTTGCTCAGGCTGGAGTGCAGTGGTGTGATCTTGGCTCACTGCCACCTCCGCCTCCCCAGTTCGAGTGATTCTTGTGCCTCAGCCTCCTGAGTAGCTGGGACCACAGGCATGCACCATCACACCCAGCTAATTTTTGTATTTTTAGCAGAGACAGGGTTTCTCCATGTTGGCCAGGGCGTTCTTGAACTCCTGACCTCAAGTGATCTGCCTGCCTTGGCTTCTCAAAGTGCTGGGATTACAGGCATGAGCCACTGCACCCAGCTGGATATTTAAGCTTTAAACAGTGTGGTGCTTAAAATTTGTGAGAGGAGATTTTAGACCTGGGAATAATCAACAAAATCTAGTAGAGTTACTGGCCTGGACAACTGGTTGGAATCCGAAGAGGCAGCGCTTTGGAGGGGTGGAGGCGGACAAAGATATGGAGTTGGGACCAACTTGGCTTGTATGTGAGATAGTAAATTGTCTTATGGAAGAGAAGATTCCTGGGGAGACTGGAAAGCAAGGTTGAATCCTCTGTGGGATGTAAAAGAGGTTGGTCTTGATAAGGTTAGACCTGAGGGACCAGCCAATTATGAGCAAGGGAAAAGCATGAGGATGGTGGTCATTCTGGAAGTGGAATGAGGAATAGCTGGGAGTGGCTACAGGAAGCAGGGTTGAAAGTAATTCACATATTGTATCATTTGTGTAAAGCTGCTGAATTGCCCCTTTGGAGGTGCCATTTGGGGCAGGTTCTGCCATTGATTGTCTGGCCTGTTCTTTGGAAGAAGCCTCAGTTGGTGTGAATTTTCTGTCTAGGTCCCCAGTTTCATTGCTGGAGACAAGCTGATTAGGGCGAGTAGGCTGTGAGAGCCTCTAAGTCTTGCAGCTCCTTCACCAGTGTCTTGGAGCCCAGCACTTTGGGTCTTGCCGCTGTTTTTGTCAGGGAGCTGTCAATCTGGAGTGGCCACTTCCCAGGGACTCCAGCTGTCCTTTTGCATTTGGGGAGTGGAGCTGGCAAAGCCTGCTGAAACCTCTCTCCTGCCCCGCAGGAGAGCTTGGCAGGGTGCCTGGTTGCAGGCTGCTTACTTGAGTGGGGCTACTGTCCTTTGCCTGTCCCTCCTGCTTTCCTTGAATGAAACAGTCTTGAAAAAAAGAGAAACTGCTCTTTTCCCCAAGCCCCCACCAGAGCATGTGCTTGCCGACAGCCGCCCACCTGGCTCCTGTCACCAAAACGACATCTGCTTCTCAGTAGCACCAGGCAGCCCGCAGGGGGCTAGACTGGCCTGGGCTCAAATCCACCTCCACTTACTACTTAGTAGCCATGTGACTTCAGCAAATGCTTTAATGTCACTGAATTCCTGTGAGCCTTGGTTTCCCCCTCTGTAGTGCCTTACCTTGCAGGGTTGTTGTAATCACAGCTGCCCATTCAACCTATCTTATTGCTGTCCTCTCTGGAGCTATCCCCTCCCTAGCTCTCACTTTTAAGCTAGTGGATCTGTAACAGAGGTACTTGACCTTTTAGTAGTGGTTTAGTGAGGGGTTCTCTTCGAGAAGAAGATGAAATGGCATTTATGGAGTCTTGGGGTTGCCGAAGAGAGACATCTTTTACTTGGTAATTCTGCATAAGGCTCTCCCCAACAGTGAAAGCTTTTGCTGGCCTCTTTGATGGGAACTCTGTTCTGGGCCATTATTCATACTCAAATTCAGATCAGAGGGATGGGCTTTTATGGGTTAGCCTGGAAATTCAATCTTCATGTTTATCAGGGGGATTTCATCCGGAAGAAAATCATCACTTTTAAAAAATAAAATAAAAATAAGAAATGACTATAAAAGGTGTACTGTTGACAAGGTGGTTTCACATTTTCTTTTTGTATGTGTAAGTCGGGAACTGCTGCAGGTGCTCAGTTCAGTGTGTTCGTATGCCGATGGTTTCCATGTTCCCCATTTGTCCTGAGACTGTTGTAGTAGCTGAACCTCGTGCCCTGCCCCTGGCCTTCCCCAGCTGCTGTGGGGGACAGCATCCTCATTGCTCAAAATACCTAGAAGAATAAATCTTTTTTTTTTTTTTTTTTTTTTTTGAGAGAGAGTTTCGCTCTTCTTGCCCAGTCTGGAGTGCAGTGGAGTGATCTCGGCTCACCGCAACCTCCGTCTCCTGGGTTCAAGTGATTCTTCTGTCTCAGCCTCCTGAGTAGCTGGGATTACAGGCAAGCATCACCACACCTGGCTAATTTTTATATTTTTAGTAGGGACGGGGTTTCTCCATGTTGGTCAGGCTGGTCTCGAACTCCTGACCTCAGGTGATCTGCCCACTTTGGCCTGCCAAATTGCTGGGATTACAGGCGTGAGCCACTGTGCCCAGCTGATTCGGTTTTATACTTATCAAAAAAGTTAATAAATGATGCCTAAGTAGAACAGTAAATTTATAGTGTTGTCAAAACTTAGTTGTTCAGCCTCTGCCTTTAGCTGTGCAGGACCAGGCTGTACAGCTCTAACGCATAGGAGTCCTCTGCAGAAAGGGAGACACTCAAAGTCCGAGCAAGCTGGAGGAATCATTACTGCATTAACATTTCAACATTTATTTATTTGTACGTTTTTTTAGAGATGGGGTCTTGCTATGCTGCCCAGGCTGGCATCGACCTCCTGGGCTCAAGCGGTCCTCCCGCCTCGGCCTTTTGAGTAACTGGGACTACGGGTGTGTACCACCATGCCTGCTGCTGTTTTTTTCTTGACATTTCACAGACGTTTTATCAGTGTTTAGCAGCAAGGCCTATACTCTGTTGGGATTACATGCATTTGTTCTTTCCTACCTAGTTTATGTGAACACGTTTACTTCACTGGATTTGCTATTGAAACCAAGATTTTGGATTTTGCAACTATTGTATTCTGGTAATTCTGTTTTACTGGTGACCTGTTTGGTTATTCCCTGCTATCCAGCCTGTTTTCTTTCTTTCTCTGTTTATTTGTTTTTTGAGACAAGGTCTCGCTCTGTTGTCCAGGCTAGAGTGCAGTGGTGTGATCTTGGCTCACTGCAACCTTGACCTCCTGGGCTTAAGCAGTTCTCCTGCCTTGGCCTCCCAAAGTGCTGAGATTACAGGCAGGAGCCACTGCTCCCCGCCCTATCTTCTGATAGTGCTTTCTCTCCATTATATTTCCCCCTTCTGTGTGTTGCATGCTTGCTGCCCTTGATCTGGAATCTTGTTTTACTTTCTTATTGTTCACTTGCTTCCTATCTACGGGTGATTAATTTGCTCATTTGCCTCTTATTTATGGGTGCTTAATTTTTGCATTTTAAAATTCTTGTCTGGTTTGCTCTGGAAGCGAGAATATACTGGAGATCTGTGCTCTGGTTATTGGAACACTCATGTCTTTCATTCGGACATGGAAGTACCTGAGAGGTTGAATTAATAGGTAGGTGGTTGCTTGATGAAAGCAAAAGTTGGGCAGAGACAGGAGGGTGCTCTTATGGACTCAGTAATGAATCAGAACCATTAGGAGTTGTCCTCACTTCCACCCTTTTCCACATGCCTCTACATCTAATCCATCTCCTGGGCTAGTGTGCTGTATCCTAAAATTATATCCTGGCTGGGTGCAGTGGCTCACGCCTCTAATCCCAGCACTTTGGGAGGCCAAGGCTAGCAGATCACCTGAGGTCAGGAGTTTAAGACCAGCCTAGCCAACATGGTGAAACTCCATCTCTACTAAAAACACAAAAATTAGTCAGCGTGGTGGCACACGCCTGTGGTCCCAGCTACTTGGGATGCTGAGGCATGAGAATCTCTTGAACTTGGGAGGCAGAGGTGCAGTGAGCTGAGATTGCGCCACTGGACTCCAGCCTGGGCAAAAGAGCAAGACTCCGTCTCAAAAAAAAAAAAAAAATTAATTAAATAAATAAGTATAATATCCTGACACTGCCCGTTTCCCTGTCTCTGCTGTCAGCCCCTTTCCCTCTTCCTCCTGCCATCTTCCCCAGGCTAAGCCACCATCTGGCCTTGTTTAGACAAAGGCTGTCTAAAAGAACTTTCTGAGATGATGGAATTGTTTTGTGTCTTAGCTGTCCAGTAGGGTAGCCACTAGCCATCTTTGGCTGTTGAGCACTTGAAATGTGGCCAGTGTGGTAGAGGAACTGAATTTTTAATTTAACTTAATTTAAATTTAAATATTCACATGTGGCTAGTGGCTACCATGTTAGACAGTGTGGGTCTAGACTATACAGTAGCCTCTCAACTGCATATTTTCTTGACCGCCCCCCTCCATAATTCTTCTGCAGTAGCCAGAGTGATCTTTGAAAAATGTAGATGAGATCATGGCACTTCTCACTCTAGAAGCCTCCAGTGGCTTTGCTTCTGCCCAGTGTGCACCCAGCTCTCCCCTGGCGTGCGAGGCTTCCTTGAGCTGACCTTTGCAGCCCTGTCCTCCTGTACTGTCACCACCTTTTTCTCATGCTCCTCCAGCACCCGGCTGGCTTTCTATCCTTCAAAGCAGTAGCCAAGCTTTTTCTGGAGTTGGGACCTTTGCACATGCTTTTGCATCTGGAGAGGGTACTCTTCCTTCTTTGCTTGCCTGACTACTCATCATCTTTGAAGTCTCAGCCTCCTAGAGACAGCCCTGTCCCCCATCTGTATAAAGACCCCAATCCTTAGGCTCCTCTTATCACTGCTGGAAATCATCTTCGATGTCTCTTTCTTGCTTGTTGCCTGTCTCTCTTTACTAGGACGTAAATGTCATTAGGGCACCACCCTTGCTGGGTCTCTGATGTCTTGCATTGAGGGACTGAACACATTCCTTCTGCCCTTCACCCCCACGGCCTTCTTTTGCCTCTAGAGAAGACATCACGGCCTCACTCTCATGGCTTCTTTTCCATTCTCCACATTGACCATCCCCTTCTGTAAACATGAGTGGGAGCCAACTAGAGTACAGTGTTCCCGATTAGTTTCATTTTTCCCAGTTGTAATCATAGTCTCATTTGCCTCCCTGAGGTTACACTCCTTATCACCTCTATTTTACTTGTTCCTGAATTTCGTCAGCTACAAATCTGAAGATATTCTCTTATTAATCTCAAATTATTGGCTGGGCGCAGTGGCTCATGCCTGTAATCCAGCAATTTTTTTATTTTTTTTGAGACAGATTCTCGCTTTGTCACCCAGGCTGGAGTGCAGTTGCACAATCTCAGCTCACTGCAACCTCTGCCTCCTGGGTTCCAGCAATTCTTCTGCCTCAGCCTCCCGAGTAGCTGGGATTACAGGTGTGTGCCACCATGCCCAGCTAATTTTTGTATTTTTAGTAGAGACGGGGTTTCACCATGCTGGCCAGGCTGGTCTCGAACTCCTGACCTCAGGTGATCTGCCTGTCTCGGCCTCACAAAGTGCTGGGATTACAGGTGTGAGCCACTGTGCCCGGCCAATCCCAGCACTTTTGGAGGCCAAGGTGGGTGGATCACTTGAGATCAGGAGTTCAAGACCAGTCTGGACAACATGGCGAAACCCCGTCTCTACTAAAAATACAAAAATTAGCCACTTATGGTGGTGGGCACCAGTAATCCCAGCTACTTGCGAGGCTGAGGCAGGAGACACCCTTGAACCTGGGAGGCAGAAGTGGAAGTGAGCCCAGATCGTTCCACTGTATTTCAGCCTGGGCGACAGAGTGAGACTCTCTCAAAGATAAAAAATAAAAATCTCAAGTTATTGCCACCACGCTTTACTTTGAGTAGTGGGAATATACAGCCCCCATTAAGCTGTGTGGTTGGGAAGCCAGGTTTGAGAAAAGGGAGCATATCTAAATACATTCAGTTAAAAAACTTTTATTTATATTTTAATTAAAAAATAAATCTATGTTTCTGAAGAGAAATTAAAAAATGCCAGAAGAAAATGGGAAGAAAAAAATTCCCACATTGTCTCCCCATGCTGAGATAACATCATACGCCAGGAAGAGCGTGCATGTCATGTATATTATAACATCATACATAGTGTTTTGTTACCTGCTTTCTTCGCCCATGTACATATTTTTCTATCAGTAAACACTCATCCACAAGTCAATTTTAAATAGCTGAAGCGTGTTACATTTCATGGAGGTACCATAAATTATTAAGCAAATCTGTTCTTGGGCATTTGGGTTACTTCTTTTTATAATTACAAACAGCTCATTTGGTTAATTTTTTTTCCCGTCCACTCTTTTTTGAGTTGATGTTCTAGAAAATATCGTGTTCTGGTCTTCTTGGCCTTCCTTTCCCAAGGGTGTGTGAGTCACAGTCTTCCCGCGGTGTTAGTATGTGATTTGTCCTGGCGTGGATTTGTTGTGACTCCATCTACCTACATCATGTTTCTCTTTGCAGCAATGACCGCTTGTTTTCCACAGGAGACACTGTTCTGTAGTTATAAAAACAAGTGTTACGCAGCGACTGTGTTTCCTGAGCGCGTTGCTCACATAAGCTCATGCTCCCTTCCTGTCTTCCAGTGGGAAGGCTGGTTGCCAAGAAAACATCATCGTAAACAAAGTTCTCTGAACACCTACCGATTGACAATGTGGTGTATTTTTATTTAAAATGACTATTCACTTGCTACTCTGAAACATGTTGCAATCTTGACCTTTATATTTGCCACCGTTTTAACATTCTTTTAAATGGCAGGCAATATAAAATCAGTGACTTTGTCTTTGATGTTACTTCTGAATAGTGCATAGAGGGATACAATACAAAGTAGTAAATGAATGGCTAAGTATATACTGTATGTATATTGAAATGCATTGAAGACAGGATTTTAACAATACATGGGGCTTCTAATGCTGCTCCTTTCTTTTTCTTCTTTCTTTCTTTTTTTTTTTTTGAGACGGTGTCTCGCTCTTTTGCCAGTCTGGAGTGCAATGGCGCGAACTTGGCTCACTGCAATCTCTGCCTCCTGGGTTCAAGCAATTCCCCTGCCTCAGCCTACTGAGTAGCTGGGACTACAGGTGTGTACCACCATGCCCGGCTAATTTTTTGTATTTTAGTCGAGATGGGGTTTCACCATGTTGGCCAGGATGGGCTTGATCTCCTGACCTGCCTCCCAAAGTGCTGGGATTACAGACGTGAGCCTCCGCACCTAGCCAATGCTGCTCCTTTCTTACCATTTGATTGTGGGGCGGGAGAAGTTGTCAAGGGAAATCATTATAGAGCCCTGTGCAGTATTTCTTGACTTTCTTCTGATTTTGGATGTCAAAGTCTTGCATCTTGGTCAAGTTTCTGGTTAGTGCATCATAAAAATGATCATTAGAATCCTATTTAGCTTAAGATTGTGCACAGAACTGCACATTGGTCATTCTGGGCTGGGTGTCCTCTGAGCACAGGAGGCAGGTAGGATCCAAGGTGGGATGGTGGTTTAGAGAAGGCAGCCACTTTCCTGAAGAACCATGTGAGACTGGCTTGGTTACAGCAGGTGGGAGAGCTGGGGGCAGTGGGGTTCAAGTGTCCAGGCTGCTAAGAGTGACTTCAGCCAAACAAACCTGAAAAGCTAGAATTTCTGCTGGTGCCTCAGGCTGTTTTTCTGTGCGTGGCCATGAGTTTTATTTTGAGAATTCCCATTGTTTAGTCGTGCCAGAGACTTTAAGTGGAAGCTGTATTATGAAGTATTTTAAATTCAGATCAGAAGGGCACTGAGGAGTAGTTTGAGAGAGAGACCCAATAACAAATAATGGAGACAAAAACTATCATTCATCCTACAAAAGTTTGTTCAATCCTGCCCCGTAGCAGGTACTGTTTTTGGGATTCAGTGGTGAATATGACACAGTTTTCCTGCCCCCTGCCCTGTACCAGGTACTATTTTTAGGATTCAGCAATAAATGATACAATTTTCTTGCCTTCAAGGAGCAAATGTGTATTTCAGCTTCTAAAGGTACTGGCGGCAAACTCAAGGAAGCCTGGGTTTCTCATAGCGATAGATTTCAATGAGCGTGACACTGATTGTGAAATGAAAGCAGATTTAGGGTCAAGGACTGTCAGAACAGGGGCTGAGCAGGGAGATGTGGGAGTAGTTCCTGGGCAGAGACTGGCAGAGTGTGGCGTTTGGGAAGCGCCTGCAGTGAGGAGGCATTGATGGGGCTGCTGTGAAGGCTGCAGGCCTGACCTCGTGTCCTGAAAGTCTTTTAGATAATGCTTTCCTGGCGGGTGAGACACTCTTAGACTTGGGCCGAGTTCACCTAGCTCTAGACAAGTGCTACCTAAAGTGTGTCAGCTGACTGGGCTGAGAGATGAGTACAACACTAAGAGTAGTGTTTTGAGATTTCTTTCTTTCGTTTTTTTTTTGAGACGGAGTTTCGCCCTTGTTGCCCAGGCTGGAGTGCAACGGCACGATCTTGGCTCACCGCAACCTCTGCCTCCCGGATTCGAGCGATTCTCCTGCCTCAGTCTTCCTGAGTAGCTGGGATTACAGGCATGTGCCACTACGCCTGACTAATTTTGTATTTTTAGTAGAGGTGAGGTTTCTGCATGTTGGCCAGGCTGGTCTCGAACTCGTGACCTCAGGTGATTCGCCCGCCTCGGCCTCCCAAAGTGTTGGGATTACAGGCGTGAGCCACTGCGCCTGGCCTGTTTTGAGATTTATATAGCAACTTGACATTGTAGCCACAGCCAAGTGTGTGACCAGTGGATCTGTTTGCCTAGGACATAGACCGGTTTGGGTTTTGTGGAACTTAAGGTGTGTGGTGAGTAAGACCATATCTGGCTGGAGCTTTGAACTAGTCATGTGCAGTATGAAAACAACACGAAACAAAAAACAAAAACAACCTCATCCATCCTGACAATAGTTGGAAAAGCACCACTCTAGACCAAGCAAGACTCATTACACACAATTCATAAATTTGTCTTTTTAAATAATGTTGCAGTATTTTCTTGTGCTTATATGCCACGATTTCTTAATTCCTCTATTTGGGGCCATTGCTACATTATTTTATTATAGATAGTGCATGTGTGAATATTTTTATACAAATTCGTTTTTTTAAAATTCTTCTTTTGGGCCTGTACCCAAAGGGGAAATACTGTGTCAAAGGGTCACTGTTTTTTTGCTCTCTAGAAAGGCTGAGCCGATTTATATTGTAGGAGAGGATATACGGGTTTTCTCTGTGGCTTCAGGCTGTGCAATTTTAATAGTTTTTGCTGGTTTATGAGGCCTGTACCTGTGCCTTGAGATTGTTTTAATACGATTACTTAAGGAGGTTGTGAGGATGTGATGGTTTGATTTTAATATTTTCTCACATTGGAAACTAAACAGTCTTTAAAAAAATTCTTTCCCAGCACTTTGGGAGGCCGAGGCAGGCGGATCACAAGGTCAGGAGATTGAGACCATCCTGGCCAACACGGTGAAACCCCGTCTCTACTAAAAATATAAAAAATTAGCCAGGCATGGTGGCAGGCGCCTGTAGTCCCAGCTACTCAGGAGGCTGAGGCAGGAGAATGGAGTGAACCCAGGAGGCGGAGCTTGCAGTGAGCAGAGATCACGCCACTGTACTCCAGCCTGGGTGACAGAGCGACACTCCATCTCAAAAAAAAAAAAAAAAAAAAAAAAATTCTTAAGTTGAATTTGAATGTTGACATCTTGTGATTCATCAGTTTTTATATAGTTTGGATACATGCTTTTATTCACTGTACTTTATATCTTTCCCCATTCTCTTGCTTTTTGTTTCGTTACATTTTGTGGTGCAAAACATGTTCACTAGTGTTTATATTTTTAGACTAAACTACATCATCTCTGATGATATCCTTAATTTTGTTGGCCAGAAATTATTTCCCCTTTAAAAGTGGGCTGAATATATGATTCTGCTCTTTTTAGTTTTGTAATTGCTTATTTCTTGGATCTGTTTGGACCTTATTACCATGTTTCGTATAAGTTGTAGATCTAGGTTAATTTTCTTCTATACTGATGTTAATTTTTCTAGTAACTTTTATTGGTGATTCTTTTCCGCATTTTTGTATTTCCTGTGATTTGACATATATTAAACAATTATCTTAGAATGAATATATTTCTGGGGCCTCCATTCTTATGCTACCATTAATTTTTTAAAAAAATTTACCCAATGTTATATGAGTTTTATCTGTAACCTATTTTATTATTATTATTATTATTACTATTTTTGAGACGGAGTCTCGCTCTGTTGCCCAGGCTGGAGTGCAGTGGTGTGATCTCAGCTCACTGCAACCCCTGCCTCCTGGGTTCAAGCAATTCTCCTGCCTCAGCCTCCTGAGTAGCTGGGACTAGAGGCATGTGCTGCCGTGCCTGGCTAATTTTTGTATTTTTAGTAGCAATGAGGTTTCACCATGTTGTCCAGGCTGGTCTGGAACTCCTGGCCTCAAGTGATTGGCCTATCTTGGCCTCCCAAAGTGCTGGGATTACAGGCTTGAGCCACTGTGCCCGGCCTGTAATCTGTTTTAATTTAATAGAGCACTCTACCACCATTACTTTAAAAAAAGTTTTATTTTGTATTCTGCCTGATATGGTTTGGCTGTGTCCCCACCCAAATCTTATCTTGAATTGTAGTTCCCATAATCCCCACATGTCGTAGGAGGGACCTGGTGAGAGATAATTGAATCATGGGGTTGGTAACCCCCATCCTGTTCTCGTGATAGTGAGTGAGTTTTCATGAGATCTGATGGTTTTATAAGGAGCTTTTCCCCCTTTGCTCAGTACTTCTCCTTCCAGCCGCCCTGTGAAGAAGGTGTCTTTCTTTCCCTTCGCCTTCCGCCATGATTTTGTTTCCTGAGGCCTTCCCAGCCATGTGGAACTGTGAGTCAGTTAAACCTCTTTCCTTTATAAATTACCCAGTCTCGGCTGTTTCATTATAGCAGTGTGAGAATGGACTCATACACTGTCCTTTGATTCTTCCAGTTGCATTTCACTGTCATCTTGCACCTGCCTGATTTCTTGGCTGCCCTTTTGTCCACATGGAGGCATGCGCTTTACCATGCTTTCTTGGGTGGCGATCTTAGTGAGAAGATGGCTGGTTAATGAGAGGATGAGGTAGAGGGTTTGAAACTCTATGAGTCAAGAAGCTTAGCTTGATTGTGGGCTGTATACCATTCTCTGTGCTTTGGTCCCAAGGAAATTGGGAGACAGTTATCCATATAGACTTTTTATCAGGATTGAAAGAAGCTGTTGGGAGCAGAGGCCATCGGGTGCTGACTCTGTATGTGAAAGACAGTGTATGATAGGACCAATATTTAGATATTAATAGGGCAAGAGAGAAGAAAGCATGGATCATTAGACTGGGGTGTTTGTTTGTTCTATATGTGACAGGTTTGAAAGGGTTTTCCGTCTTAATGTTCCCTGAATGTTTAGAACTACTGGTGAATGCATTGGGCAGTGCCTCCCTGTCAGCACTGGCCACGTAGAGGGGCACACACTACCTCTGTGGCCAGCCTTGGTGTCCAGTGGAACATGCCTGTTGATTTTTTTTTTCCTCGCTCTATTCCCCAGGCTGGCGTGCAGTGGCATGATCTTGGCTTACTACAATCTCTGCCTCCTGGGTTCAAGCAATTCTCCTGCCTCAGCCTCCTGAGTAGCTGGATTACAGGCACCTGCCACCATGCCTAGCTGAGTTTTGTATTTTTAGTAGAGACTGGATTTTACCATGTTGGTCAGGCTGGTCTCGAACTCCTGACCTCAAATGATCCACCCGCCTCGGCCTCCCAAAGTGCTGGAATTACAGGCGTGAGCCACTGTGCCTAGCCACCTGTTCATGTTATAATGAAATCCTTCCTTATGTGGCCATCCCTCTCTGAGTGTCAAATAATTTTTCTCTTTGATTATGGACTTTGTGACATTATCAAGCAACTTCATAAATTGAGAATTCATGTCTGGTATGTTGAATTTCTGGCCAGGTACAGTGGCTCACGCTGTAATCCCAGCACTTTGGGAGGCCAAGGTGGGTGGATAACAAGGTCAGGAGTTGCAGACCAGCCTGGCTAACATGGAGAAACCCCATCTCTACTGAAAATACAACATTAGCCGGGTGTGGTGGTGCATGCCTCTAATCCCAGATACTTGGGAGGCTGAGGCAGGAGAATCGCTTGAACCCGAGAGGTGGAGGTTGCATTGAGCCAAGATCGCGCCATTGCATTCCAGCCTGGGCAACAAGAACAAAACTCAATGAGAAAATAAAATAAAATAAATTTCCATCAGATTCCCTAATAAGTAAAAAACTCTTGACAATGAAATTAGCAAGACTATGATTACTTAAGAAACTATAAACTCTTGGATTATAGAGTATTTCTATATTTTTCTTTAGAAAAATACTGTCCTCGAACATTTTTATTCTTCTGATTGCTAATTTCTTGGTTCTTCTACTAGTTGCCTAGTGTTTTTTTCTGACAGATTAATATTTGTTACTCCCAGCCTATGTGGCTGTCAGACTCACTTATTCTTCCTCCTGCTTGTTTTCCCCCATTATAAAATGATTCAGATAATGAGATAATAATAATTAGCCCATAATGTATAATAAACAACATTTATGTATTGCCGTATAGCACAGAAAGCACTTTGATATATTTCACCCCCTTTAAATTTCATGCAACTCTGTGTGGTGGGAATTATTGCTACGGCCATGTTTATAGAGGAGAACACTGGAGCTCAGAGCCCTATATGGCAGCCTGCCTTAGGCCAGAGAGCTAGCTGGTGACAGTGCATGACCTCTATTACAAATCCCATATTTTCCCCAGTAAATCTTCTGGTTCGAATTCATTGACTGAATTACATTTTATTGGGAGAGAATGGAACTTTTTAAAAAAATCACAATGGATTTAATGAATAGTTGACTATTATAGTGATGCAGTATGTTTTTCTTAAGAGGTCTATCTATCCAAAGAACATGTCTATTTAGAAAACTCTTGAAAATACTTACCTAATCTGTCGATTAGATGCATGTAATGTGTTGTCTCTAGTTGAAGGACTTTTCTAATTTTATTTAAATGATTTCATGTAAAGGTAGAAAAGTTATCCACAAGCACAAGCTATATTATAAGCTTTTTTGGATGCTATTGTTTTTTTTTTTGAGACAGGGTGTCTTTCTGTCACCCAGGCTGGATGGCACAATCATGGCTCACTGCAGCCTTGACCTCCCTGGGCTAAAGTCACCCTTCCACCTCAGCCTCCTAAGTAGCTGGGACAAAAGTCTGGCTAACTTTTGTATTATTATTATTATTTTGTAGAGACAGGGTTTCTCCATGTTGCCCAGACTGGTCTTGAACTCCTGGGCTCAAACAATCTGCCTGCCTCAGCCTTCCAAAATGCTGGGATTGGATGCTATTTTGAAGTCAAGCTTTAAAAATTTCATTTGCAAGTGTTTGCTTGCTAATATCTAAAATTGCAGTTGACTCTGGTCTATTAACTTGTATCCTGTGATCTTGCTAAAATTCACTTATTGCTCTTACTAGTTGTTATTTTCACTAGTGTGTGCAGACTCCTTAGAATTTTCTACATGGACTGTATTGTCATTAGGAAATAGAGGCCATTTTACTTCTTTCTTTGTGATCTTTATACCTTTTATTTATTTATTTATTTATTTAGTTTGCTTATTGCAATGTATATGCTACAGTTAACAGGCACATACTTGAGTTAATGCTGTTAAGTGTTCACATTGTGACAGGACTGTTTATATCCTCACTTAGAAATTCTAGATACTATGTTGGGGAATTTGATTATTAGAAAATTGTTTAAGTTAGCAGTCTTTATTGGAGTTTTAAACAATTATTGGAATTTTAAACAATTTTTTGGAATTTTAAAAATTTTATTGGAATTTAAACAAATTTTAAACAAATTTTAAACAATTTTTATTGGAATTTAAACAAATTTTAAACAAAATTATTGGAATTTTAAATAATTTTTAAATATGTTTGTAATAAACATCAATGTTTGTTTTGATATTGTACTTTGTGCTCTACTGAAATGCACTGTAAGGAATTTTGTAAAGTATTTATTGGCAATTTTGACAGGCGTTCAAAAGTTAGTTTTACATTATTTTATTATTATTAGGACAGGTGAGACTAACCATAGCTTAAAAAAATCCACTTCCTTTGAGGAAAGGATGGCTAATTTTGTAGCCTAAGTTTACAGAAAAGCACGTTAAGCAAAGTGAGAGAAAACAAGAGATGAAATTAAGATAGAAAATCAAGTATCTAAAATTCAAACATATCCTTGACTGTTCATTGTAGCAGTATGTCTTTAACTAAATAATATTATGTGCTTTGAAATGTGGCATAGAGGTATAAAATGAGAAATAGATTCAACTCTAACACTTCCATGCTGTGTGAACTTGGGTAAGTGACCTATCCTTAGTTTTTTTTTTTTTAATACTGTAAAGTAGAAATAACAATAAGCAACTTGCAGTGGTTAGCATTAGAAATAATATACATATACATAAGATGCGCATGGTGGGTCACACCCACTCCCAACACTTTAGGAGGCTGAAGTGGGCGGATTGCTTGAGCCCAGGAGTTTGAGACCAGCCTAGGCAACATGGCAAAACCCTATCTCTACAAGAAATGCAAAAATTAGCTGGGTATGGTGGCACGTGCCTGTAGTCCCAGTTACTTGGGAAGCTGAGGTGGGAGGGTCTTGAGCCCAGGAGGTTGAGGCTGCAGTGAGCCGGGATCCTGCCATTACACTCCAGCCTGGGGAACAGAGTGAGACGCTGTTGAAAACAACAACAACAACAACAAAAAGAAAGAAAGAGAGAGAGAGAAAGAGAACAATATACATGAAGCATATCAGACATGCAATAACATGCATTATAAGATTTCATCCTTTATTATGTACTTATTGTTATTACAGATTGAGTATCCCTTATATGAAATGCTTGGTACTAGAAGTGTTTCAGATTTTTAATTTTTTTTTGGATCTTGGAATATTTGCATTATATTTACTAGTTCAGCATCCCTAATCTGAAAATTGGAAATCCAAAATGCTCCAAAATCTGAAACTTTTTGAACAGCCACATGACGCTTTAACAAAAATGCTCATTGAAGCATTTCAGACTTTTGGATTGGAGATATTCAAGCTGTATTTATTTATTACATTTTTTTTTCCCTTGAGACAGAGTCTTGCTTTGTCACCCAGGCTGGAGTGCAGTGGTGCTATCTCAGCTCACTGCAACCTCCGCCTCCCAGGTTCAAGAGATTCTCCTGCCTCAGCCTCCCGAGTAGCTGGGATTACAGGCATGCGCCACCACACCCAGCTAATTTTTGTATTCTTAGTAGAGACAGGGTTTCACCATGTTGGCCGGGGTGTTCTTGAACTCTTGACCTCGTGATCTGCCTGCCTCGGCCTCCCAAAGTGCTGGGATTACAGGCGTGAGTCACCGTGCCCCGCGTTACATTGTTCTAGTTTATTCATGAATACTATCAAATATCATGTGTCACCAAAGGAAGGGAATAATATCTTTGAAGAACCCTTTCCTGCTAAAAGGACCTAAAACTTTGCATTCCTCACCAATGAATGAGGAAGAACGATGATAAAATATTACAGTGAAAATTTTGCCAACTTTCTTCTATCTTTTTCTTCCTTTGCTCTATTGTCAGACGAGCATGTTTATTTCCTAGAGCCTCTGAGGATCTCACCTCACTGTGAACGTAGCCAGCATTGGGGAAACGATAGCTCGGCTGTCCATAGGAGTACTTGGAGCCAGGGCTGGGGTGAAGCCACTGCTGTGGGTGTCTGTGGAGCTGCCGAATGGTCATTGATGATGACTACAGTGTTGTGACCAAGCGAGTTACAGAGAAACGCCACACTTTGAGACAAATTAAAGAGTCCTTTATTAGCTGGCGACAGAGAGGCAGTTAACGCTCAAAATTCTCTTGGCCCTGAGGAAGGGACTAGTTTTGTTTCTATATTGTGGTCTAAATAGGGGAGGGGGGATTTTAGCTGAAGCAATTTTTACAGAAGCAGAACTGGCAAAAAGTTAAAAAATTAATTGGTTACAAATGCAGTTACAAAAAATAAACAGTTCCAGGTGCAGGGGCTTAAACTATCACAAAGAGATAAATGCAGGGGTTTTGGGTGCCAGCCACCGAGCGCGTCCTCAGGAGCTGGTGGTGCAGCTTGCCTCAATATCTTATCAGTAGGTGCATTCCTGGACGTGCTTTGAGTCAGTTTACACTAGTTACGGCTTAAGGGAGTGGGGTGAAAGGGGGCTGCGAGTGAAGAAACTAAAATGGAGTCTGTCCGGCTCTCTCTCTGCTAGGAGAGAGTCACTCAGGTTAAAACAAGGTAGGGTATCACAGCAGGAGCCTCGGTGGCCCTTTGCCAGGCCTTGTCTTCAGCGTTTGCCTTCCTTCCCTTTCCCTCTTTCTATATCTGACTACTTGGCTAGGTGTCCTTGGCTAATGTACTTTTTCTCTTTCTTCTAGAATTCTGAAGGTGGACTCTATGTATGCATGAATACATTTTTGGCCTTTGGAAGGGAACATGTTGAAAGACATTTTCGAAAAACTGGACAGAGTGTATACATGCACCTGAAAAGACATGTGCGAGAGGTGAGAGCCGCACTTTCAGAGAACCGGCCTTGATGTCTTTCCTGTGACGTTGTCTCAGTGTGCTTTCTCACGTGGAGATTTGAGCATGCCTACATAACTTCTGATTCCCTTTGATGATGAGAAACAAAAACAGCACTGCTTGCAAAATCCAGAGAGTCTCCCAAACCTTACCCTAACCAGTTTTATTTTTCTTCCTCTAAACTTCTGATTGGTGTTAAGAATACATAGGTTGACTAATTGGAAAAAAAAAAAACAAAACTAGGTTTAAAAATACAGAAAAGTACAGAGACACTCATGGATCCAAAAATCAGAAAAAAAAAAACAAACCATTTGAATGTTCCTGTTTCAGATTTGTTTTGTTTTGTTTTTTAGTATAAGAAATAGAGCTTCCTTAAAAATTCAAGTTCCTTTTGTCCCTCTCCCTCGCCAGAAGTAACCACTGCTTTGAACTTTTTCTGTGTCATGCATGCCATTATATTTTATTAACAAATGCATATTCAAGAACAATATATTGTATAACTTTATACGTTTTAAAGATGTAGATAAATGCTATCATACACCTCCCTATAATTCTGTGAAGAATTTTTCCCCTCAGCATCCAAATGTTTCATTTCTTTTGGAATCTGTCCATGTCGAGATACATCTGGATGTATTTAATTCATTTCAATAGTTTGGTTTTTCATCTTATGAGTACCTTGTAATTTATTTTCTTCTCCTATTGATGAACATTTAGATTGTTTCTATTTTTTGCTACTGTAAAGAATGCAGCAGTTAACATTTTTATACACTTCTCCTGGGGGTACATGTGCCGGATTTCTTCAGGAAATAGATCTGGAAGTGGTACTGCAGGCTCGTGTTATGCTTATCTTTGTTTTTACTAGATAGTGCCAAGTCTCTCCCCAGAGTGATTGTACCTATTTACACTCCGATCTGCAATAATTATGATTTCTTGCTTTCCCACACCTTCACCAACCCTTGGTCAGAGTTCTGTTTTTGCCAATCTAAGGATTATGAAGTGGCATCTAAATATTTGGCACATCTCTTTGTACTTTCTATTCTGTTTTTTCTTTTTTTTTCTTGTTGGATTTGCCTATTTAGATTTTTGGCCTATTTCTTTATGGATTTATCTTTTTCTTATAAGTGTGATGAGTTATTTTTACATTCTGGATACCAAACCTTTGTTTGTTACATACTAGATTTCCTTTGAGTCTGTGCCTTACTGAATTTCCTTTGAGTCTGTGGCTTGTTGTTTTACTTTGTTTATGAATTATTTTGTAGAATGGAAGTTGTAAGTTTTGAATTAGTTAGATTTATTAAACTTTTTGTCTTATGAGTTGTGCTTTTTGTATCTTGTCTAAGAAATTGTTTCCTACCTCAAGGTCATAAAGACATTTTATACTAGTCTGTTTTCACGTTGCTGATAAAGACGTACATAAGACTGGGCAATTTACAGAAGAAAGAGGTTTAACAGACTTACAGTTCCATGTGGCTGGGAAAGTGTCACAATCATGGTAGAAGGCAAAAAGGAGCAAGTCACATCTTACGTGGATCGTGGCAGGCAAAGAGAGAGCTTGTGCAGGGAAATTCCCATTTTTAAAACCATCAGATCCCATGAGACTCGTTCACTATCATGAGAACAGTGCAGGAAAGACCCACCCCCATAATTCAGTCACCTCCCACTGGGTTCCTCCCATGACATGGGGGAATTGTGGGAGTTATAATTCCAGAGGAGATTTGAGTGGGGACACAGCCAAACTATATCACATTTCTTACAGTAGTTTTTAAATTTTTATTTAAGTGTGTGTGAGTGTGACTGTTTTAACATTTTAGGTCTGTAATCCATCTATAACTTATTTTTGTATTTGTATGAAGAATGGGAATCTATTTTTTCATATTGATAACTGGTTGTTTCACTATTCATAGAGTAGTACAACCTTTCCCAGTGATTTATAGTATCACCCTTTTATTTTTATTTATTTATTTTTTGAGACGGAGTCTCTCTCTGTCACCAGGCTGGAGTACAGTGGCACGATCTTGGCTCACTGCAACCTCAGCCTCCCGGGTTCAAGTGATTCTCCTGCCTCAGCCTCCTGAGTAGCTGGGACTACAGGTGTCCACCACCATGCCCGGCTAATTTTCGTATTTTTAGTAGAGACAGGGTTTCACCATGTTGGCCAGGATGATCTCGATCTCTCGACCTCATGATCCACCCCCCCCCTTGGCCTCCCAAAGTTCTGGGATTACAAGCAAGAGCCACCACACCTGGCAGTATCACCGTTTATACACACACACACACACACACACACGCACACACACACACTTTGTTTTTTGAGACATGGTCTCACTCTGTCACCCAGGCTGGAGTGCAGTGGCGCCACCACGGCTCATTGCAGCTGCAACCTCCTGGGCTCGAGCGATCCTCCCACCTCAGCCCCCCAAGTAGCTGAGACCACAGGCATGTGTCACAACATCTGGCTAATTTCTGTATTTGTTGTAGAGATGGGGTTTTGCCATGTTTCCCAGGTGACCATGGTGCTCCGTCTTGTGCTCCTGAGCCTAAGCAATCCACTGGCTTCAGCCTCCCAAAGTGCTGGGATTACAGCTGAGAGCCACTGTGCCTGGCTACCCTTTTTATATTTTAACTTGCTGTTCACATTTGGGTCTCTCTTCGCTCTCTCAGTTGTGTTCTGTTGATCTTATTTGTCTGTCTCTGCATTGGTATGGCAAGCCTTGATATCTTTTAGTGCAAGCATTTTTCCATGTTTATTTATTTTTATTTTTATTTTTTTTTCTGATGCTGTGGTTGAAGCCATATTTATTTTTTTTTCCAGAATTTTCCTGGATATTTCTAGCCATTTAGTTTTCTATATGGATTATGGAATTAGTTCATCTAGCTTAAAAAATCCTGTTGGGATTTTGATGACAATCACATTGAATTTATAGATTAACCTATAATCCACATCCTTGTGTAAGCTCTATGAGGGCAGGGACTTTCTTTGGTTTTGTCCACTGCTGTGTCCTTAGTACTTAACAGTGCCTAGCATATAGTAGGTGCTTCATACATATTTATTAAGTATTTAACATAGCATACCTCTTTTTTCACGTTTCCTTTTTGTCATTCAATAATTTTTGTAATTTTCTGTAAAGGAACTCATATTTTGTTAGATTTTTTTTTACTACCCTATAATTTTTTTTTTTTTTTTTTACCATTACTGCTATCCTTTATTTTTTACAGATTAACTGGTTATTGATGGTATTTGGAAATATTGTTAATTAATGAATGTTGATTTTATATTTAGCAATGCTGTTCAACTTTTACTTTAGTTCTAATAGTTTGTGCACGATTTTGGATCTTCTTAATGGTCAATGCTGATTTGAAGTTTCTCTAATTTCTCACTTTAGCCTTCCTAATATAGTCTCTGTTTAAGTTCCTAACAAAGAAGAGGGGGAGAGCAGGAGGAAGAGATTGAAGAAAGGCCAGAAAGTCAGATAAGGCATAAACTCAATGATTAGCTTCAAAATAATTTAATTTTGACTTGCTACTGAATGATTTACACTCATTAATTCTGTTAGCTGCTACATAATAATTCTTGTGAAGTCTGTTTTGTGACTTAATATAAAGTGATTAAATTTTAGAAAACTAAAAAAAAAGGAAGAAAGAAACAGAGGCCCAGAGACTTAGTAACTTGCTCAGGGTCACAAAGTTAGCAGCAGAACTGTGGAATGCTGGTAAACTTGTACAGTAAGCTTTGCCTCTGGAATTTCAAGTTAAATGTTTCACTCTCTGACCAAAATTTCTACTCGTTTTTGCTCTTTCACTCATTTATTCCTATTTTGATCATTTGTTGTAGGTCCTGAAGACCTTCAGGCCCGTGACTTGTTTAGCCTACTTTTCATGATTCATTTCTTTCAACATTCTGTAATCCACAGCACCCTGAACTGACTTTCATTCTCCTGTCTTGCCTCCTTAACTATCCTCCAGAACTCCAAACAGTTGCTCCATTGATGTCACTGTCTACTTCCATGCACAGACTGCTGGAAACCCCACACTATGATGGGTTTGAGACCGTGTCACATTTCGGGCCTTTCCTCTTCCACTGTGCCCTCTCACTGCCCAGCAAACCTTCTAGTCTGTATCCTGTCCCACTCCCGTGAGTGGCCATTCTAACCTTTGGATGCTTTCCTTAAGCCTTTTCTATACATTTCTCATCATTCTCAGAAAATTATCTTGACTTGTACTTTGCAGGAAAAACGGGAATCCCTGGACAGGAACTCACTTAACTTATTCCTTGTGTCCTGGAAGCTCACTCAGTGGCTCACACCTGTAATCCCAGTGCTTTGGGAGGCCAAGGTGGGAGCCTGGCTTGAGGACAGGAGTTTGAGACCACCCTGGGCAACAAAGTGAGACTCCGTCTTGACAAAAAATAAAATAATTAGCCTGGAATGGTGGGGCATGCCTTAGTCTCAGCTACTTGGGAGGCTGAGGTGGGAGGAATACTTGAGCAACAAAGTGAGGCTCTGTCTCTTAAAAAAACAAAACCAACACCACAAAACCATCTTTCTAATTTGTGTCCTTCTTCAGTTGTTGCATTCTTTTATTAAAAGCTTCTTTAAAAACTTTTCTGATCTTGTCTGTACTACATCTGCCACTAAGACTCAACATTGCAGTCTGATCTTGTTAATCCACTAACACTGCCCAGGTTGTCAGTGACCTCTTAGCTGTCACATTTGGTGGACATGTTTTAGCTCTCATATTACTTGACTTTTTGAGTATTTGCATGTTTGAGCTTGTTTTTCTTTGGAACTGTTCCTCTCCTGTTTTCTTTGACACCATTCTTTCTTGGCTTCCTCTTATCCTTTCTCAGTTTCTTTCACCAACATCTCTTCCTTTGTCTACCTCTTAGTTATTGGCATTTGCTAGGATGCCATTTGGCCATCCTGTCTTCTTCCTCAGAAAGATACTTTTCTTCATCAGGGTTATCCATATTTTTGTTTAACCACTTTCTCTAAGCTGATGACATTCAAATTAATATCTCTCTGGAGGTGAAGATCTGATCATCTTATTCTGATCTGGATTTTTCTACTCCAGCATTTCATAGGTACTTCAAGGTTGGTGTGCTCGGACTGAACACAGTATTCTCTTGCTAAAAAATTTCCTTCCTCTTCAATTCTAGAGACCTAGATATTCTTTGATCTGCTTTCCCTCTGTGTCTTACTGGTGATCTTGTTACCTGGGCTTCCCAAATAGCTCTGAGGTCCACCTTGTCTTCTCCATTCCTGCTGTTTTTGTCTGAGTGCTCATTATCCTTAAAAGGACTAGTGCTGGCCAGGTGCAGTTGCTCACACCTGTAATCCCAACACTGGGAGGCTGAGGCGGGTGGATCACCTGAGGTCGGGAGTTCGAGACCAGCCTGACCAACATGGAGAAACCCTGTCTCTACTAAAAATACAAAATTAGCTGGGCATGGTGGCATATGCCTGTAGTCCCAGCTACTCGGGAGGCTGATGCAGGAGAATCGCTTGGACCTGGGAGGCTGAGGTTGCGGTAAGCCGAGATCGCGCCATTGCACTCTAGCCTGGGCAACAAGAGTGAAACTCTGTCTCAAAAAAAAAAAAAAAAGAAAAGACTAGTGCTGTTGCTTCCTGACTAACCTTCCTTCCCTCAAACTTGCTGCCTTCAATCCCAGCCAGTCTGCACACTACTCCCAGAGCCATCTTTTTGAATGCACATGTCTATGGCACATTGGCACTTAAATCTGATGTTTTTCCCTCTTCTACAGGATGAAGTCCAAACTCTTTTGCATGTAATTATAAGGTGCCCATGATCTGGAGCCTGCAGCCTTTCTAACCCTCACTTATTCCACCAAGTTTGTGCTCCAGACATAGCAAATCACTTCTCCTTTCTGGAGCACACTGTGATTTTATGCTTTTGTATATGCTGTTTTCTCTGTCTGGATGCTGTTTTCTCTGTCTAGGATGTCTTAATTCTATCCCCACTCCCCTCTTACCTGTTTTACTCCCTGTAGTCAGGATATCCATCCATTCATCCATCCATCCATCCATCCATCCATCCATCCATCCATCTATCCATCCAGCCAACAAATATTTTCTCAGTAGCTGCTATATGCCAGGATTGCTGCTGCTCTTACCAGCCCTGCCCACACCCTTATCCTCAGATGAACTGATCATTTTCTCCTTATGATATGATTGTGCCTTTTTTGAATCTTTCTTAGCACTCACCAGACCGTTTCTGTGGTATCATTTGTTTACATATATGCTCCCCTACTATGCTGGCTAGCTCCTTAAAAGATGGAACATGTCTTCATTCAGTTGGCAGTCTGAACTCCAGCATAGAATCTGACACATGGGCACAGTCATGTTTGCTGATGGAGGAGTTTTATTTTCTCAAACCTTGTTGATTTTGGTTGTTGACTGATGCAGAGGTGATGGTCTTTAGAAGGAGGTTCTACTCTTTTGCAAGTCTAAGATGTGAATCTCACAGTCTGGGACAGGCTCATGTTCTAGCAAGTCTTCGTGCAACCCCTCCTTGTTATTCTTCTGGCATCATGCAGGAAGGGAGGGGGCAGTGAGACTAAAATAATTAAAAGGACACCATATAATTCTGTAGAGAGATTTCAGGGGACCTCCAGGATTGTTAAAGGTGTTTTGCAATAGGTTTTATTTCATCCCTTTTTGAAGCAGGTAAGTGGAGAGGGGGAAGAAACAGTCTCTGAGATAATAGAGGAGTGATTCTAAGAGAGGAGGTGTGCATTTGGCATCAGTATTTGGAGGGACAGGTTTTTGAGAAAGTGTTCTGTAATGCAGATTCCTAAGATGTGAACTGTAAACCTGTAGTAGAAGCTGTAAAAACTTAATGTGAGAATCACAAGGATGAGTCAGCCTTCAAAGTCAACTATTAAAATGTGAGAAAGCAGACTTAGGACTCATGAGAGGACGAACTGAGAAGCAGAAAATGTGCAGCAAGGTCTCGACACCTCTGGCTGCTTGGAATGATGCAACATTAAACCCACACATGATGGTCTGCTGGAAATGTGCTTTTTTCTAGAAACTGAAAAAACATACACTGTGGAAATATGGTTTTGGCATTATACTTGATTTGAGAGTAAAATGTTTTGTGTGAGCATCAGATGAATGGCCTCTTTTGTATTATCAGTTGATGGGCATTTTATTTCATTACTGCTGACAGCTTCCACCATAGGTAGAAAATACATGATGCTAGGCAGGGTGCGATGGCTCACACCTGTAATCCCAGCACTTTGGGAGACCAAGGTGGGCGGATCATGAGGTTAGGAGTTCAAGACCAGGCTGACCAATACAGTGAAACCCCGTCTCTACTAAAAATACTAAAAATTAGCCGGGTGTGGTGGCAGCCACTTGTAATTTCAGCTACTCGGGAGGTTGAAGCAGGAGAATTGCTTGAAGCCGGGAGGCGGAGGTTGCTGTGAGCCAAGACTGCACCACTGCACTCCAGCCTGGGCGACTGTGTGAGACTCCATCTCAAAAAAAAAAAAAGACAAAAAAAAAAAAAAGAAAATACACGATGTTTACGATGGCAAACATAGCCACTTGTTGGTGCTCCAAAAATGTTTAGGGAGGTTAGATTGAGATTTCATATGACTACACTATCAATGACTATTGATATTTATTAAGCCTTTCAACAATAGTTGTTAGGCATGCCCAGGGCCAAGCACTAGAGACCCACTGGGTAAGCAGGAGAATAAGATCCTCACCTTCTGGAGCCCCATCATCTTTCCTGAGTTTTTCAATGTCAGGCCTGGACTCCTGCCCTCTTGGGAGCAGGTGCTGATTTGAAATTTAAGTATCGACTTCACCTTGATCCCTGGTTTCCATTTCTCTTTCCAGAAGCGCTTTCTTTATAACTTAATAAAAATAAGCATGTGGATAGCATTGCCCTTCACCTACCTGCATTAACCTGGGTCAGTTCCCTGTTTATCCTGGAATTGCTAATCTAGATGGAATATTTCTTCTTGGCCTTCTGTAAAAACTAGGAACCTCTGAGATGTGCTTTTCCCCCACAAAGATGTTTATTTTATAGGCTGCATTTTAATGATCTTTTGTTTTCTTTTCAGAAGGTAAGAGGGGCGTCTGGTGGAGCGTTACCAAAAAGGAGGAATTCCAAGATTTTTTTAGGTAAATAATTATCAGTAGCATGCTCAGATTTTGTGTTTGTGTGAGTGTATGTGTGCATATTCATGTGCAGCTTTGATTTGGAGTAATAGGTTGTTTATTGCTGTACAATTTAAGGATGAGAGGCACAAATTTAAAGGCCTGCCTCCACTTTGCATTTACCTACAAGCGAAGTGTGCTTTTAGCCCTCTTAGTTGGGTTTAGTGCTTTGAAGCAATTATACTTACAGTGACTTGAGAGTAATTATAATTCTGCTTCAGTTCTGTTTATTGCTTACTTCACTTTTATTTTTTGAGACAGGGTCTGGCTCTCTCGCCCAGGCTGGAATGCAGTGGTGCCGTCTTGGCTCACTGCAACCTGTGCCTCCCGGGCTCAAGCCATTCTCCCACCTCAGCCTCCCAAGTAGCTGAGACCACAGGCACACACCACCACGACTGGCTAAATTTTTTGTACTTTTTGTAGTGATGGAGTTTCACCATGTTGCTCAGGCTGGTCTCGAACTCCTGAGCTCAAGCGATCTAACTGCCTTGGCTGGAATTTCAGGCGTGAACCACTGCACCCGGCCAATTTTTTGCTAACTTTAAATAGCTGGCTCTTGCAGTGGCTCACGCCTGTATTCCCAGCACTTTGAGAGGCTGAGGCAGGAGGATTGCTTGAATCTAGGAGTTTGAGATCAGCCTGGGTAATATAAAAAGGGCCTGTTGTTACCAAAAAATTAAAAAATTAGCTGGGTGTAGTGGTGTGTGTCCATAGTCTCAGTGACTTGGGAGGCTGAGGCAGGAGGATCACTTGAGCCCAGGAAGTTGAGGCTGTAGTGAGCAATGATTGCCACTGCACTCCAGCCTGGGTGACAGAGCGGGATCCTGTCTCTCAGAAAAAAAAAAAAGAAGTCAATTTTTTTCTTTTTCTTTCTAAAATTAGCCAAACTGCAGACTTCATTCAGATTTCATAATTTTTCTCCCACTCATGTCCTTTCTTTGTTACAAGATATGATCCAGGATTCCGCATTGTATTTAGTTGTCATGTTTCTTTAATCCTTTCCAGACTCTGATCATTCTTCAGTTTTTCTTTGTCTTTAATAATTGTGACACTTTTGAAGAGTGCTGGTCAGTTATTTTGTAGACTAGACTTCAGTTTGGCTTTATCTGATGTTTTCTCATGAAAAATGTGAAGTATGTATGCATGCATTTTTGGAAAGAATCCTACAGAGATAGCGTGCCCTTCTTAGTGCATGATATCGGGGTACATGATGTTAACATGTTGTCATACTGGTGATGTTGAACTTGATCATTGTTAAGGTAGTGTCTGCTGGGTTTCTTCACTGTAAAGTTATAGTGTAATTAAGAAATATTTTGAGTGATACTTTGAGACTGTGCTAAATATTTTGTTTCTCCTCAAAGTTTTGCTCACTAATTTTAGCATCAGTGGACCTTGCCTGCAATAATGATGGCTCTAGTGTTTGACTAATGGTGATTTGAAAATTTCCCTTATTAGAAGGGCCAGTTTTGCTTATGCAAATGACTACTGATTTCTGTATCATATAATTATGGTCATATTAAGCTTCTGATATGGTTTTCTCAAGCTAAAAAGTGGTTTGATAATATTTGACCAGTTTATATGCCTAAATGCCTCAGATTATTGTTTGAAAGGATTTGTAAAATTGTTTCCATAGTATGATTTCATTTTTGTAAAAAAATTCTATACATACATATACATATGTATGTACAGATATAGACATGTATATGTATGTATGCATGCATGTATGAATGTATATCTGTGTGTGTGCACACACTTCTACACACACATATACATGTGTACATATATAACTGGGAGATCAGAAGAGTCTGGAAGAATACTCCAAACTGTTAATAGTAGCTCTTTCCCAGTAATAGAATGGAAGTGATTCTGATTTTTGTCTTTTTGCTTCTCTATATTTAAACTTTTTCTGTAGCAAACATGTTACTGTGATGAAAAGACACATGAATTATTTGAAAAGTGAAGCCATTGAAAACTGTTGTGGAGCTGAGTTTCTTTCCTGGTTTGATTCTCAGTTACTCTGTGCTGGATCCAACCTTGCTGTCTTCTCCTGCTTCTCAGCTCATGCTTTTCTGTACGAGGCTTATCTGCAGTTGGTTCTTCTAACTTGGCCAATCCTACTTCTCAACCTGCCTTTGGACCACAACCCAGTTTAACCAACTAAACCCAAACCAGGCTAGCATGAACCCCAAAGCTGAAATTATTGAATATCTTCTGATGCTTTGGTTATTAGTCTTCCAGCACCTTTGCACTAATATAGATCATATGATTTCATTTGAATTAAGTAACGTCAGCAGGTTCTTCTTGAAGGCAGAACTAACTAAACATTTTGACTTACCATTGTTAATTTTTATTATTTTCTTTGGTTGAATGAAGAAGTTAGCTGACCTTGGCCTTTAACTTTTGTGTCTTCTTTTCATAAGACCTGGAGGTTTGATTTTTTTTCTAGTGATTATTTTGGTTGTAGAGGATATTATCAGGAAAATGTTTTAGAAATTAATTGAAAGTTAGCACTGAGGTTTTGTGCTTCAAACTGTGTGGACCCCTTCCTTCCATTCTTCCGTAGGGGACTGCCTACCATTTTGTTTCAGTGAGGCTTTTTCTACGGGTTATTCTCTGTGTTCAGGTCAGATTTCATATCTTAGAAAGCCACAAGGTGCATATAGAACTCACAGCCCAAAAAAAGTGTTCTATGACTATATTAATTTAAAAATGAATGCCATTAGCCCCACATCCCATTTCTCCCTATTGTTTTATATCCAGGTTCTTTACAAATTTACCTCTTTCATCCCAGTAGGAGTTCTTTCTTTTTCTTTTTCTTTTTTCTTTTTTCTTTTTTTGAGACAGGAACTCATTCTGTTGCCCAGGCTGGAGTGCAGTGCCACAATCATAGTTCACTGCAGCCTCACCCTGCCAGGCTCAAGCGATCCTC
This sequence comes from Pongo pygmaeus, assembly GCF_028885625.2. Classification (NCBI taxonomy): domain Eukaryota; kingdom Metazoa; phylum Chordata; class Mammalia; order Primates; family Hominidae; genus Pongo; species Pongo pygmaeus. The sequence continues at coordinate 188,878,999 of NC_085930.1, forward strand.
ATGCCTCAGTCTCCCAAGTAGCTGGGACTACAGGCACACACCACCACACATGGTTAATTAAAAAAAATTTTTTTTAAAGTGATGGGGTCTCACTGTGTTGCCCAGGCTGGTCTTGAACTTCAGTCTCCCAAAGTGCTGGGATTACATGTGTGAGCTGCTGTGCCTGGCCGGGAAGTTATTTTTTACAGGAATTCATTTTTTGCAAGTTCTGATTTAATGCCCCCCCTCTACTGGTGCTTCTTATCTCCTAGGAATAGGCACTTTTCTCTTGTCACATTGGTCCCAGCCCTCTGAGTTGATGTGACCTGTAAGTTAATTTCAGTGATGGGCTGTGTATTAGGGTTACATCTGGTTTATGTAACAGTAAATTTAAAACACTAGTAACTTTGTTTATTTATTTATTTGTTTATTTATTTATTTGAGCCAGAGTCTTGCTCTGTCACCCAGGTTGGTGTGCAGTGGTGCGATGTTGGCTCACTGCAACCTCCGCCCTCCGAGTTCAAGTAATTCTCCTGCCTCAGCCTCCCAAGTAGCTGGGATTACAGGTGCCCACCACCATGCCCAGCTAATTTTTGTATTTTTTTTTAGTAGAGATGAGGTTTCACTGTGTTGGTCAGGCTGGTCTTGAACTCCTGACCTCAGGTGGTCTGCCCACCTCGGCCTCCCAAAGTGCTGGGATTACAGGCGTGAACCACCGCACCTGGCCTATTTATTTATTTTCGAGACAGCATCTCACTGTGTCACTCAGGCTGGAGTGCAGTGGCATAATCATGGTCACTGCAGACTCGGCCTCCTGTAGGGCTCAAGTGATCCTCCCACCTCAGCCTCCCAAGTAGCTGGGACCACAGGCATGTGCCACCATGCCTGGCTAATTTTTGTATTTTTCTTTGGAGACGGGGTTTTGCCATGTTGCCCAGGCTGGTCTCAAACTCTTGGGCTCAAGTGATTTGCCTGTGTTGACCTCCCAGAATGCTGGGATTACAGGTGTCAGTCACTGTGCCCAGCCGATTCTGGTAACTTTAAACAAGACAGATGCTTATTTTGCTGTCATGTAGAGGATGTTGGGAAGCAGTAAGTGCGGTGATGTGATGGCCTCATGTTCACCAGGGATCTAGGCTCTTCCCATATTCCTGCTTCACCATCCATCCTGGCCCATGATTTCCAACCTCATGGTCACCTTGTGGTCCAAAATGGCTACTGGAACTCCAGCCATCACATCCTGATTCTGGAAAGCATGAAAGAGGAAAAGGAAGGCCGGGCACGGTGGCTCATGCCTGTAATCCCAGCACTTTGGGAAGCCGAGGCAGGTGGATCACCTGAGGTCAGGAGTTCGGCAGCCTGGCCAACATGGTGAAACCCTGTCTCTACTAAAAATACAAAAAATTAGCCTGGCATGGTGGCACATGACTGTAATCCCAGCTACTTGTGAGGCTGAGGCAGGAGAATTGCTTGAACCTGGGAGGTGGAGGTTGCAGTGAGCTGAGATCGCACCATTGCACTCCAGCCTGGGCAACGAGAGTGAAACTCCATCTCAAAAAAAAAAAAGAAACAAAGAAAAGAGGAGAAATAGGAAGGACAAAATAGTCTATCTCCCAGCAGAGTCACCTTGCCTTTGTCAGCCTTCTCATAGAGCCCCCAATCAGTTTACGCCTCTCTGGCAGAACTTGGTCATGTGGCCACATCTAGCTGCACAGGAGACTGGAAAATAAAGCCCACCGACTGGCTTCACTGAGTAAAGTTTGGGGTCTCTTATTAGGAAGAAGGGGACAGTGGGTATTGGGAGGCAGCTAGTAGCCTCTGCCACAGACTCTTTCCCTCAAAGGGACGCTGGGATTGTTTCCTCATGGAGAGGAAGATAACTCAGAGCTCTCTTGCAGTGTCTCTGTTATTTTTTGGCTAGGAAGTACTATTTCACTGGTACTGAAATGAAATTATGATGCTCCTTCTTCCGCTTCATGAAACAGATGTAGGTGGCCAATGCTTTATCTTGGATGGAGGTGTTTTATTCCCATTCATTTGATGACTTTGTGAATAATTCCTTTTCCATTGGCTCAACAGTGACATTGAAACCATTGAATCATTTGGTTACAACCTGCAATTGACTTTACAAGAGAAGCTGAGGCCACTGGCTGGTGCCAAAAGGCTTCCCGTTGTCCTGAACAGCACCCTGCCCCTCAGTGGTCAAATCACTTTCCCTCCACATTACTTTGACGTTCATTCAAGTGAAATGACCTCAGTACTAGCTTTTGCTGCTATTTTTTTTTTTTTTTAACTAGCAACGACAATTATTGGTACTTGAAAAATCATTTAAATTCTATACTTTTAAAACATTTAGGATTAAAAATTTTTTTCAATATGTACCTCATGGGTAAAGCTTAAAATTGAGAAGTTATAAAGGGCTTTTCAGTGAAAATTAAGTTTTTTTTCCCCTCCCTTCCCTGTATCCTAGCCACTTGGTTACTGCCTCCAGAGACAAATTTTCTGTTTGTACATCTTTGTATATATTGTGTATCCTCTCAGCGATTGTCTATACATAAATAATGCTTTTAGATTTCTTTTTGCTGTAGTCCCTAGGGAGCCACTATCCCTTCGGCTCCCAAATTGTGTTCTGAGGCACCCTGGAGTGCTACAGTGAGCTCACCAGGGCACTGAGGGATATTTTAAGTCTCTGAGGGAACATAGTGATGCTCAAACATTGCATGAACTAAACACAGTGTAGTTTTACTATTAGGTTACCCTGTATTCCTTCCAATAACTTCATATCTTTGTAAAGCTGGAGTTTTTTTTAGTGGTTTCTGTGGTAAAAGTCAAGCACCATGTGAAAATCAATGTGAAATGGGAAATAAGGGTGGCAGCGGCTGATCCGATTCAGGGAAGTTGTGCATTGCCCAACAGCTGCACACATCCCATTAGTGAAGGACTGGGGCTATTTCAGAGTGAAATATTTTTTCTTTCAACTTGTACGTATTTTTTGCAAATGATTAATTAGTTGTTAGAACGTAAATACTTACCAAGTTTTTTTGATCTAACTACCAAATAAACAGAACCATTAGGCATTTTTTTTTTGAGATGGAGTCTTGCTCTTGTTGCCCAGGCTGGAGTGCAATGGCATGATCTTGGCTCACCGCAACCTCCGCCTCCCAGGTTCAAGCGATTCTCCTGCCTCAGCCTCCCGAGTAGCTGGGATTACAGGCGCCCGCCACCACACCTGGCTAATTTTTTTGTATTTTTAGTAGAGACGGGGTTTCGCCATGTTGGCAAAACCTGACCTCGAACTCCTGACCTTGTGATCTGCCCACCTCGGCCTCCTAAAGTGCTGGGATTACGGGCATGAGCCACTGCGCCCGGCCAGGCATTTCTTTTGACTTAGGGTTGCTGTGAAAAAAATTGCTGGGATGCTTAGGGGTGCTGTGAACTGGGAGAGTTCAGCTAAAAAGGGACACTATTAGGTTGTGTTGTAGAAAGATAACTTGGAAAAATATGAAAGTTGGTGAGTTTGAGGTATAAGCTGATATGAAAGAGATAGTACAGAAGCAAGGAGGTAAGGGAGTTCTGGATCCTTCAAGAAATACCCTATGGCTCATAATGTGATTCTGGCCTAATTCCATATATGTATTTTTTACAATAAAGCTACAAATATGCATAGATATGTAAATAACTGGTAATGCATTTAATTTAAAAAATACCATACATTTGATACATCATAAAAAACAGTGTTAAATATTTACATCTTTATGGAGTCTGTCCTAGTTTTCACAAATAGGTGTAAAGGAGTTCAGTTCTCTGTGTCTAAAGAGTGGAACTTCCAAGGAACCACCACTTCACCTCAGAAAACTTAAATTCCACTTTTTTTGGGCTTAGACCAGGTGTTTAAACTTGCTGAGGAATAGATTGAAAACAGAAAATTTGTGCAAAGTTTCGCTAATGGGCCTGTTCAGAAAGTTCATCTGCGCCTCTGATAACCAGAAGGTTCTAATAAACTACATTTTGCTATTTCTTTCTGAAGTGGGTAAAATAATATGTTCTTTTGAAGGTAAATAGTTGGTTAGATTTTGCAGCCCTTGGACAGATCGGTTACCTCCAACAATTAAAGTTAATATGGTCAGGGTGAGAGAACACTGACCTGGGAATCAGAGCCCTGGCTTTGGGTAGGGACCCATTCATTCCCTCACTGTCCTCCTTCATAGCTTAGGCATCTTGGGGAAATGGGTAGTCCTAGCCACTTCTCCCAGGGATCTGGGAGGATCATCGAAGCAGAGTTTGTATTTATTTATTTATTTTTAAACGTAGAGAAAGCTCTCTTGGGTATGCCACTTAATAACCACAATAGAAAGTAGCAGCTGGGGAGAAGTTGGGGGTCCTTAGGGTATGATTACTCTGTAGCTTCTTCAACTAAATATTTTTGGGGTGATGAGACATGATTTAGAGACATGTGGAAATTTTAGGTTGGACTTAGGGCTGTGGGGTCATATGTGTTCAAGAAGAACCTTAGATTTGTCCCCTAAAATCAGAATGTAGTTTACCTCTGATGGACTTTTCCCTAATTTGGATTAAGTTTTTTGGGAAAGATCATGCCCCTCTTCCATTCCATTGAATTAAAAGTAAAAGTAAACTTAAACTAAGTGTAAAGAAGCACAACAAAGTTCTGCTTTTCTTCATGACAGCAGTCTTGCTTCCTCTTAAACATGTGAGTCACCAATTAAAATACAACGCAACTCTTTTGATATTCTTGTTTTGCTGTTGTTTTTAGCATGTTGATGTTGTTGACTTCCTAAAGTCCCCATTCACAGACATTTACAGAGTGTGTGGTGTGTGCCGGGCACAGTACAGGGGCTAGGAACATGGGAGGTAAGACTCATTTCCTGCTCTCTGAGCTTACAGTCTAGAAGAATTTGAAGGCGATAACTTCTGAATACTCAGATTTCACAGAAGATCCCCACATGGTGCCATAGTCTTGCAGCCAAAGGGAAGGGAAGGCACTTTTGGTTGTGTTAGTTGTCAGGAATAGGGAGAAGGTGATGATGATGATGGTGATGGCGGCTATTGTTTGTGGAGTCCCCTAGTACCTACCAGATCCTATACTAGGGTGCCTTAAAACTTTACCTTGTTTAATCCACTTAACAGTCTTGTGGAGTAGATAATATCTATGGCTTACTCACAAGAAAAATGCACTTAGAAATAAATTTTCTAGGGTTACATAGCTACTAAATGCCAGAGTGGGTTTTTTTTTTTTTTTTTTTGTATTTTATTTATGCCAGGTAAGAGTTGAATTAGCTTTAAATGAGCATGTTTTCTGTGGAAAAGAGACAGATAATATCTTGTATGAGCTGAATCTGCACATAAAAACACACGATTTATGCTTTGGTTACTTAAAATTGTTATATATACAATATTATAATAAAGAAAAATTTAAGAATAAAATTCACTCACTCATTATTTCCATTTGTTTAGGTTTCTTTCTCTTTTTTGTCTATGAGCATAATATAGTCTTTACAGTGAAGATGAATTTTGTGTTTTTAGCATTAACATAGCATAAACATTTTTGTTCCTACATAGTCTAAATAACTGATTTAAATAATATTCTATTGGGTTGAATACTATTTTTTTTTTTTTTTTCTGAGGTGGAGTCTTGCTCTGTCGCTCAGGCTGGAGTGCAGTGGCGCAGTCTCAGCTCACTGCAACCTCCGCTTCCTGGGTTTAAGCAATTCTCTGCCTCATCCTCCTGAGTAGCTGGGATTATAGGCGTGCGCCACCACGCCTGGCTAATTTTTGTATTTTTAGTAGACACAGGGTTTCACCATCTTGGCCAGGCTGGTCCTGAACTCCTGACCTCGTGATCCACCTGCCTCGGCCTCCCAAAGTGCTGGGATTATAGGTGTGAGCCACCATGCCTGGCCAGGTTGAATACCATTTTTTTAAATTAAACATTTAGATTCCAACTTAAAAAAATTATAAATATTGAAGCATTCACATTTTTATAACATATAGAATCTTTCTTTGAATTATATCCTTTAAATTAATGCCTTTACTTACTAATTAAACTTCTTTAAAATTACATTTTGTCAAATGAACCTCACTTCTATTGCTACCTAGTAATATTGTTTGGTTTGGTTCTTTATTTTGGTATTTCTGACGTTTATAATTTAGAATCTTTTATTAAAACATTTAGACCAGGCGTGGTGATTCACACCTTTAATCCCAGCATTTTGAGATACTGAGGTGGGAGGATCACTTGAGGCAAGGTATTTGAGACCAGCCTGAGCCACATAGTGAGACCCTGTTTTTACAAAAGATAAAAAAAAAAATTAGCCAGGCCTGGCAGTCCTAGCTTCTCAGGAGGGTGAGGTGGGAGGGTAGCTGGAGCTTGGGAGTTTGATGTTGTAGTAAGCTATGATCACACCACTGCACTCAAGTCTGGGCAACAGAGTGAGACCCTGCCTCAAAAAACAAAAACAAAAAAAAAAACTTAGACTGCATTTTAGCTGTATCTTATTTATTTATTTATTACTACAAACTGCCCTACCTTTGGGAATTTAAGAGCAGAGCTGTACACAAACATATACTAGGTTTTTGATTGAAAACATACAAGGTAATAACAGAATCTAGATCCTTTGGTTCTCAGGTGGCTGCTTCATTAAGTAAAATAACTTTCTTCTGTCTCTAGAGCCCATGTTTCTGTGTGTGTGTTCATGTGCCTGTTCGTGTGTAGGTCTGTGTGCATGTGAGTGGAATGTAACTCCCTAGCTCTTTGTCACCATAGTTCCAAGCATAAATATACAAACATGATCTGGGATGCTGGCATCCCTGTGAAAGTGATGCTGAAATGTCCATATAAATGTTGTGATAAGACATTTCCCTGAGCCTTCGTTTAACCTTTACCAGAGATGAACCAAACAAAGAGGGGACGACTTGATAGATAACAGGCTAGAGGAGCTCATCTTCCTTACTGAGAATTCTCCACAGCCGAGGACAATATGACTACTCACATTATAAGGGCTTCCACCTCGGGTCTACTAGGCAATAACTCAACACTTTAAGAGAGAGAGAGGGAGAGAGCAAGAGGGAGATTTTGTTGTTAAATAATAGCTAACATGTATTGACTACCTATTATATGCCAAGCCTCTTGTTCTCATTTATCTCCTGTATAAACTATGTGAGATACTTGCTATTATCTTCATGCTATAAACGAGAAAACTAAGGCTTAGAGAGTTTATGACTTGCCCAAAGTAACATTAAGTTTTGGAGCTAGTCTTGAACCTAAGTTTGTCAACTCTAAAACCATACTTCCGTATTATGATGTTGCAAAAAAACCCCAAGAAACCAAACAACCATTCCAGCCTATTGTTGTGAAATCAGGAACCAGGTACCTGACACATCGTAATTACCAATCCTTTCCTTTTTAAGAGTTTCTAAGAAATTTTCTTTCTGAGAAATTCTTTCTGAGAATTGAGTATCTTGCACATTTGTCTATTTTAACTGTAAAGCTTTATGAAATGGCTCAGTCTTCATACATCAGTCACTGATATATAAGTATTCGTAACTTGATGGAAAGGCCTGCTATTGGTGGTTGAGGACAGACGGACGGCCCTGTCAGAGGAGAAAGTTGTAAATGTCACACCCTTGGTATTTCATCATCACCTTAGATTTCTGGCTTTTCCAGGGAGTGCTGCCATAGTGTGGGATATTATTTTCCTCACTTCTTGTTCTTTGTTTTTGTTTTCTCCTCAGATCTAGATACTGATGATGATTTAAATAGCGACGATTATGAATATGAAGATGAAGCCAAACTTGTTATATTCCCAGATCACTATGAAATAGCACTACCAAATATTGAGGAGTTACCAGCCCTGGTCAGTGAGTGTGCACGGCTGCTAGCTAGATGCGCATGACTCTGTGTCAGGTGTGTGTGCATGTGCGATGTGTGTGTGTGCAGGGGTGGGGTGGGGTGGGAAAAGCGGGTTGAATGAGAGAAGAGGATGAGGATGAGCGTGAACATGCACATACCCCTTCTTTTCTGTGACAGGGGTCTTGCTGGCTTACATTTCAGTAGTGCTGGGCCTTTTGCTGTCTCTTACTTCAAGTGCTGTTAGGGCTTTGTTGCTCATTAGCTGATCTCTTCCAGGTTGGGCTGGCTTCTTGCCTCCTAAATCACAGTCTGTTCCTTAGATTTTCAAACTCTGCACCCCAGATCTACAGGGACTGCTGGAGAGGGACTCTTTTCTGATCGGACGGATGACAGTCTTTTTATCATGTTTATTATGTTGGCCTTCCATGTAACATTTTGTTTGGAAAAAAATAGAAGTGCTCCATTGCTGAAACAATAGCGACGCAGTTACAAAAAGAACAAAGCATTTACCAACTACAGGTCTGCGGGAGCTCTGGGATTAAGTGAACCTTCTTTTCAGTTTTACTCCCTATGTGAACGAAGACTACTTTATAGGTTTTAGATATTTTTAGCTGTGAGCTTCCCCCTTCCTCTTCCGTTCTCTTTTCTTCCTTTTCCTTTCTTTCTAATCCAGTTTTGTGGATGGACCTTAATTTTCTTGAATGACTTGAAGGTGGATCTGCTGGTAGTGATATAGGGAAGCCAAGTTTTGTTTTCCTTCGATTCTCGCATGCTGGAAGTGGGCACAGAGTTCCTGTGGGGACCCTAACTGTTTTTCCTGCTCTTTGCTCATTTCTTGTATTGCCTGTACCACTTTGTCCTCTTTCCTTTTTTTTTGTTTTGGTCTCCCATTTCTTTTTCTTTGTTTTTTTTCTTTTTTGGGACGGAGTCTTGCTCTGTTGCCCAGGCTAGAGTGCAGTGGTGCGATCTCGGCTCACTGCAAGCTCCGCCTCCCAGATTCATGCCATTCTCCTGCCTCAGCCTCCCGAGTAGCTGGGACTACAGGCACCCGCCACCACGCCTGGAGAATTTTTGTATTTTTAGTGCAGATGGAGTTTCACCGTGTTAGCCAGGATGGTCTCGATCTCCTGACCTCGTGATCCACCTGTCTTGGCCTCCCAAAGTGCTGGGATTATAGGCGTGAGCCACCGCGCCCTGCCTGGTCTCCCATTTCTTTTCCTCTTTCCACTCTGTGCACACCTTGCCTTCCCAGAGCCTGGCCACAGATGGCAGTGGGGTCAGGGTGGATTGAGTTTAGAAATGCCTGTCCATTTTTTCCGTCCTCAAACCATGCCAGAACCAAAGCCAGCTCTTTAGGTCCCAGAGTCTTCTGGATGTTGCATGACTCTCTCTGTAGCCATCTGCTCACTTGTCCCTGCCAAGAGGGGACATTTGTGCTTGGGGTTTCCATGTCACTAGGGACTCGGTTTCCACCATTCATTCTCTTTTGCCCCAATCTACTTTAAATCTAAGATCACAGAAATGAGAATTTTGTGTATATTTATTTATTGTGCCTCTTCTTTTAGTACTAAGTGCGCAGTGTTCAGTAGGGCATACGGAATTAAATTACCTTTGATTTCTCCAATTCCATGTTGACTCATGTGGCTGTTACCAAGGATAAAATATATTAGTGGACAAAATGGCCTTACCTCATCCCGTTACCTGAAATTATATACTAATGCTTATATTTCTGTAATACTGAGAGTTCTTACTGCCTTGTTTAATATAACTCTTATTTCTGCTGTCAGAAGAGAAGAAACATTGTGAATAAATGTTATGATAAATTATTTTCCTTTCAGCCCCTCATGAATAAGTCTTTATGTTAAAAAAATTAATAAAAAAGCCTTTTCTTATTGTCGTACTTGGAGTATAATTTGAAATGTGAATAGTCTTATTTAAAATAAGAGAAGTGCCATAGAAATCTGAATCCAGCAAGATATATCATCATTTTTACTATAGAGTCTTTTAGTATTAAGAAATACTTTAAGAATGAAAAAAGAAGAGAGAATTATTTGGAAGATGAGGCTGGGGAGATAAAAGGAAAAGCCTGGACTTATCTGATGGTAACGGATAGGATTTATCTACATAGAAGATGCCAATTACTATATTTTCTTTTCATGCTTTTGCTATATTTTTGGTGTTTGACTATTCTCTTTTTAAACTGTTAAATAGCAAAAATTATTGAGCTCAAAACATCTAACCAGGTGATTCTTCCTTCATCTTCTGAGTGTCTTAGCACAGAAGAATTTCAGTTTCAGAGAGTGACTCTATAGGTTCTATCAGAAAGTTAAAGCACCTCTGGGTGACGCTGGGTTCACAGAGACATAGCACTGTGAGCTCGGCAGGGGTCTTAGAGCTTGAAATCCAATGCCTTCATTTTTGACATCAAGAATTGGAGCAGTGCTGTGCTTGTAAATGTTTAACAACAGGCTCCCTAGGAAGAAAAAGCCGTTTTGTAGTGTCTGCTGATTCCATGGTGTAAATACTCCCGCCATGACTGATTTCAGGTTATCAATGTGACGTCACTGAATGCGCTGTTGGAAAGAGATTGGTAGTAGCAGACCATTATGCAGAATTTCCAGCATTCCGCTGACATGCATGTAAATAAAACCTCAAGAGCACATAGATAATAATGAGATACAGTAAAACAATTAGGAAGTGAAGAATTTTTGATTATATGTCACCGTTTGAAAACATTTTATTTAGTCGTAAGTTTATATGATTTAATGTTTTATAATGGCTGTGTTTAGCAACCATCTTGCCGAATTTCTTAAAATTTGAAGCTGGACTCTTATGAGCCAGTTTGAGCCAGTTCCAGTGCAGAACTGAACTGGAGGCTTACGAAGGCTTGGGATGGAGCCAGGACTAGTACCAAGGTCTTTTTGCATCACTTCAGATAACATATCCAGGGAAAAATAGTTCACAGTGTGATTATGGGATGATGGATCCTGACCTTCAGCTGTCACCCATAAAAAGGGCCTTTAAGTGATTTGGGATGATATTCTGAAAACACTGGATCAGTGTTTTATAGGCCCAGAAGTCTAAGGATGTTTTGTTGGTTGTCACCCACAAAGATATTCAAGGACAAAGGAGAAGATTCTATTTGAGTCTTGTTCGGAATCATAGTGCACTGCAAACCAGAACGTTTAGAAAAGATCTAGTAGGCGTGGAGACAGTCCTAAGGAGGACACAGACATGATTTGGGTAGTTGATGAAACAAACAAGGAGGTTATAATAGGTCAGACTCAAAAGATTAGGAGGCTACACAACAGCCTCCTTACTGTGGTCTTTCCTCCACGCCTGCCCTCGTCCCTGCACAGCAGCCAGTGTGATCTGCTGTGAAAATTAGATCCTATCCTTCTCCAGCTTAAAACTCTCAACGCCACTGACCGATGACACTGGGCTACTCACAGTCAGGAAAAAGGAAGAAGTCCTGGCCAGAAGTGCTAAGGTGGCATGTCCCAAACCCATAAAGCCTGGAAGGGGCTTGTGGTGAACTCAGCTCTGTTTTCTATGGGCATTTCTGGAAGGTGATGGGGGATGAGTTTTCAAAATGGAAAGAAAAAGCTAATTATACAACAGCATTTGTAGTGGGAGATAAATGGGCTTTTGAAAGGCTTAACTATATTTATTAAGTCCTGATCTCTAATGGATTATAAGCTTGTTGAGGCCGGGGACCTCCTCCTTGTTCCTGACTGTGAGTAGCTCAATGTCATCAATCAGTAGTGGTCAGTATAACCTTGGAGAGTTTTAAGCTGGAGAAGGATAGGATATAATTTTCACAGCAGATCACTCTGGCAGATCACTCTGGCTGCTGTGCAGAGAAGAGGGGCAGGGCTAGAGGGCAGGCCACTGTAAGGAGGTTGTCGTGTAGCTATCAGGGAACCGTGATGGTGGCTAGGACCAGGAGGGGTGGGGTTGGAGTGGACATGAGGCCCATCGCAGGGCTGCTAGGAATTGCCTGTGGGCTAGGTGGGGGTGAAATGGCAGCTGAGGGAACTTCCTCCATTGTTTCTTGTTCCTTCCTTGGTTCTAGGGTCAGAAGCCAGGACCCAGACACACGGGAAACTGCTACTCAGGGGAAAATGATCAGCTCGTTGTGCAGGATATTAGTGATGTAGATTACAAATTTTGTTATTTATTATTTATTTACTTACAATTTAGTGGCGTTTATTATATTAGAGTTGGGCATCCATCACCACTATCTAATTTTAGAAGATTTCTCTTGCCCCACTAAAAAACCCATACCCCTTAGCCATCATCCTCCAGCCCTTCCTCCATGCTCAGCCTGTGGCACTCACTAATCTACTTTCTAGCTCTATAGATTTATCTACTCTGGACCTTTCATATAAATGGAATCATGTAATATGCTATTTGTGACTGACTTTTTCACTTAGAATATATTTTCAAAGTTTATCTATATTGTAGCATGTATCAATATTTCATTCCGTTTTATTGGCAAATAACATTCCATTGTATGTACATATGACATTTTGTTTTACATTCTATTTGTTATGTCCATAAGCATTTGGGTTGTTTCCATTATTTTTATTTTTTATTAAAAAAATTTTTTGAGACAGGGTTTCTCTCCTGTTGCCCAGGATGGAGTGCAGTGGTGTGTTCTTAGCTCACTACAGCCTCTGCCTCCCAGGCTCAAACGAGCCTCCTGCCTCAGTCTCCCGAGTAGCTGGGACTACAGGCGCATGCCACCACACCTGGCTAATTTTTGTATTTTTAGTAGAGATAGGGTTTCACCATGTTAGCCAGGCTGGTCTCGAACTCCTGACCTCAAGTGATCTGCTGGTCTCGGCCTCCCAAAGTGCTGGGATTACAGGTGTGAGCCACCGTGCCCGGCCCCATTTTTTTGATTATTCTAAATAATGCTATTGTGAACAGTTGTGTACAGGTTTTTGTGTGGACACATATTTTCATTTCTCTTGGGTATATACCTATGGTAGAATGGCTGGGTCATGCGATAACTCTGTTTAACCACTTGATGAACTACTGAACTGTTTTCCAAAGCGGCTGTACCAGTTTACTTTGCAACCACAATATAAGTTTTGAAAAGACAGCTAGAAATAGCTTATAGCATTAAGCCAGTAGCACATTGGGTAATAGGCATATGGCCAGAATCAATTGGGTAGGGAGAGGGCAGAAAGTCTGTTTTCCTCCTCCCCTGTGGTCAGTTGGTGCCGAGCAGGACATCACAGATTTGCTCATGATGTGGACTAATCTGGCACAGAGACACCCAGGCGTGTCCCTGTCCAGGGTCACATTTGCACCAGATTAAGAAATGGAGCCATGCTGCTTACATTCCATTCAAGTGCCCTTGACCACGTGCCATTGTGTGATGAGTTGAGGATATTGGATATCTGAGTGTCCATTTGTTATGAGGAAAACACACCACTTGGGTAAATCCTGGGCATTCCTGTATCTAATTTCACCCTTGCAAATTGTTCACCTCCTACTTTTCACCCTGCTTGCTAAGTGGTAGGAATTGTTAAATCTGACCTCTAAGCTTGGGCTTAGAAAATGAATTTAGTTTCTTGCTATCTGTGACATTGTCAATACTACAAACACTAGGCCAGGGACAAAACCTAGCTCGATCCAGAGAAAGTGCAGGAAAACAGGATCTCTCTCTTGTGACAATTACGCTGTTTGCATTTCTTCAGTTTTTAAATTCATATTCTAGTGAATTTGCTATTCACTAGCAAATTGTTATTTTCTCAAACTGTTTTTATATATTACATCTGGGTTTGTCTTATAGGTAACAATTGCTTGTGATGCAGTTCTCAGCTCAAAATCTCCATACAGAAAGCAGGACCCAGACACGTGGGAAAATGAATTGCCAGTATCTAAATATGCCAACAACCTCACCCAGCTGGACAATGGAGTCAGGATTCCTCCAAGGTGAGAGTCAAATAGCAGAATGGAACTTTACTCCCTAAAACTGACCAAAGGATTATTTGTTTTCTACCTCTTTTTTGAATTGGCAGTTATATTTTTTCTTACCAGATGCCTTTTATTAAAAGTAAATATAAAACTTCTCTAAAATTGTCTGTAGCTTTGTAGTAGATGCTGAATGTGCCCAGTCCATACCCCTAAGCCCTTCCTTGCCCTGAAGCTGCCAGTTGCAAGCACTTGCAACGCTTTGCTTGAGAGCTTTTTCTGCTTGCTGAAGCCAGTTATGCCGGTGCACGGGGCAGTCAGAAACACCAGAGTGAAGCTCCCTCCCTCCTCCTGGAGCAGCCCTAAACCATCGACTGTGGCATGGGTGGATTAATACCCCAGTTTTCTGCCCCCGCAGGTGGGATATCTGTCTCTTGCAATTCCCCACGTGGCCTGAGTCCCAGTCGCCCACAGTGTACATTTGCTTACTGACATATCCCATACCAGCTTCCTACCTTTCTTGTCTCTCTTCCCTACTTCCCTGGGATCACCTCCCAGACAAGCAATTTACCTTCACTTTTTTGTCTCAGAGTCTTGTTTTAGGGCAGTCCAACTTACAAGTCTTTGGTTGTCACATTTTGGCTGGAATACTCTTTGGGCTGTATTCATATCTCCTCTTATTAGGTGATGGTGTGTTTACAGAGGCAGGTGTTGGTGGATAGGCAGATGGATTAGGAATATGTCTGATTTGGTTGAATCCTGACAGTTGCATGGCATTCACCTTCTGTGTGGTCTTTGGAAACGAGAGTTACTTCTGGACCTCTGTTTCTCCGTTTGTAAAAATAGAGTTGGTAATACTGATGCTGAAAGGTGTTTATTAGAATTAAATGAGACTTCTGTAAGGTACTTGGCATATAGTTGACGTTTAGCATTTAGTCAAGTTGGTCTCCTTTCTAATTAATTTAGATTTGCAGTGTAGTCGGATTTGTATAAACTAGCTTTACTGTATGTGATTAATGCTTTAGAACTTTAGTCATTTATACACACAGGATCCTTAATAAACTTGTTGAAGCTCCATTGTCCTTCATGGAGGAGTTTTAAGGAAATGAGCTTCTCTCCTAGCCCTAAGTTTTGTGTCAGTTTTCAAAAGTAAAATTGCCACTTGGAGATGCTGGGAGGGGCTTGTCCACATCTGGGAGGCAGGCAGGGTGCTGAGTGATCCTGCTACCCTGGGAGAGGAACAGTAATTTTTTTTTTTTTTTTTTTGAGACAGAGTCTTGCTCTGTTACCCAGGCTGGAGTGCAGCGGCGCAATCTTGGCCCACTGCAACCTCCACCTCTTGGGTTCAAGCAGTCTCCCTGCCATAGCCTCCCGAGTAGCTGGGATTACAGGTGCCCACCACCACACCTGGCTAATTATTGTATTTTTAATAGAGACGGGGTTTCGCCATGTTGGCCAGGCTAGTCTCGAACTCCTGACCTCAGGTGATCTACCCGCCTCGGCCTCCCAAAGTGCTGGGGTTACAGGTGTGAATGACCGTGCCCGGCCAACAATGTCTTGAGGGGAGAAAATGGGGAAGCGTCAGTCTCTGTTACTTCACTGAGCCTTTGTTGTGACCTTTGTACTTGAAACCCTCTGTTTTCTTAGATGTTAATTTTTAAAATTATGCTTTCGCTGTTCTGACTACTCTCCAATGGCTTTCCAGTGGTTGGAAGTGTGCCAGATGCGACCTGCGAGAAAACCTCTGGTTGAATCTGACTGATGGCTCTGTCCTGTGTGGAAAGTGGTTCTTTGACAGCTCTGGGGGCAACGGGCATGCGCTGGAGCATTACAGAGACATGGGCTACCCGCTAGCCGTGAAACTGGGAACCATCACTCCTGATGGGGCAGGTGAGTGCGCCTTTACCGACTTTGGGAACATGCAGTGGCTTCCTCTTAGATTTAACCAATCCCTGAATCCAGGCGTTGGAAGGTGTAGGCTCTGGATACAGACAGCCCAGGTTTGAATCCTAATTCTGCCTCTTATTAGTTTTGAGGTCTTGGGCAAGTTTTCCAATCCCCCTAAGCTTTAGAATCCTCATCCTGAGGATAACGATGATGGTACCTCTTTCCTATGTTTGTTAGTGTGCATAAAGCATTTAGCTCAGTGCACGCTGTAAGGTTCTAATACAAGTTGCTGCTGTTGTTATTATCCTTCTGTGTGTCTCTTGCCTAAGGAGGACAGAGCAGGAAACAGGATTTGTGAAGTGAGTGTGCATAATCAAGTCTACTGTTAGAACAGCAGGAGGAAGCCGTGGAATCTATGACAGGGATTAAGTATCATTTTAGGAACAAATGGATTAATTATGGAGAATATGAGTTTTAAAGGATACTGTGTGTTAAAAGAGTCCCTGAAATCACCTGGCAGTGATGGTGTTCACATTCTCCGGGGGATTAGAATTGTTTCCTTCTTGCACTGTCGGCTTCAGAGTTGGTTCTGTTTCTTTTTGTCCTCACATGGTGTGCTTTGAGACATTAGCTTTTGGCCATGTTTGTACAGTTAATACCTTCTGCCACTTTGCGAGGGAAAAAGACAATAATATCAGGATCAGTAATGAGAAACTTAAATATTGAGCAGTGGCTATGAGAACCCATCATCTAATCATCACTGGAAACATTTGTTAAACACAGATCTGGACTGATACCCAGCTGGTCTTCTCCATTTTCCCAGGCTTTATTTAGTCTCTGTTTCTTCTTTGCTGTAAGGTAAGATGTTTTTAGGAGAAATATAAAAAATGTCTTCTCTCTTTTCTCTTTTTTCTCTGTTATTTTTCGATGATGGAATTAGCCTGCCTCAGAGTTAATTGCCCAAGGTCTTTTCATTAAATAAGGGGACACTTCTCACCAATCATTGTTTTTTCATTGAACCGGTGTAGTTTTTCATTTGATACATAATTGAGGACTGGCAGTTAGGTCTTGTCAGGATTCTTTGGTTTCACATTTTAGAGAATTTTCCTGCTTTCAAGTTTTGTGGAATTATTTTAACTCATTAAAGACAAGTAGCTGAGAAATCCTAGCTATTGGTACCAAAGATTTTCCCCCAAAGTGAATAAAGATACACACAGCCCAGGTCTTATCCTAAATCTTCTGGGATTGAAAGAGGAAATTCAAGACATGTGTTTGGATTCAGGGTTACAGCGCGGTGTTTACAGGTGATTGTTATTCAATGAGTGGGTGTTGAATGACTTTTCTCTAAGCCCTTCTCCTTGTCCTTTTAGGGGATTGTAGAAAGAAAGATTTGCAATGTAGGAATTCTGTTGGATAAAGTTGCAAGGGAAGAATAATTCAGATTTTCCAACTTTCTATGCTGTCTTGTATAGTTGCCTTTATAGGACCGCTTATTAGAAATTCAGTTCTCAGAACAGCCTGTTCAACACTATAGCTGTTCGTATATGCAGCTTAGTTCTTCTAACTTTTTAGTATGAATGCAAGTCTATGTCTTACTCATCTTTGGGTTCTATACAAAATCTTACATGTCTCAGGCACAAATACTTTTGTTAATTGAACCAACTGGTATATAAGCATTTAAATACAGTTCTGTGTCACTTAAGGATGGTGATATGTTCTGAGAATGCATCAATAGGTGATTTCTTTGTTGTGTGAACATCGCAGAGTATACTTGGACAAACTTAGATGGCATAGCCCTCCTTCACAACCAAGCTATATGATGTAACCTGTTGCTCCTCAGCTTCAAACCTATACAGCACAGTACTGTACTGACTGCTGTAGTAACACAATGGTAAGTATTTGTGTATCTGGACATATCTAAACATAGAAAAGATACAGCAACAATATGGTATAAAAGATAGAAAATGGTCACCCGTATAGGGCACTTACCATGAATGGAACATGCAGGGCTGGAGGTTGCTCTGGGTGAGCCAGTGAGTGAGTGGGGAGTGAGTGTGAAGGCCTCGGACTTTAGTGTTCACTATTGCAGACTATAAACACCATACACTTGGCTACACTAAATTTATGAAAACATTGTCCTTTTCAATAATAAATTAACCTCTTACTGTAATGTTTTTACTTTATGAACTTAATTTTTTTAGCTTTTGGACATTTTTGTAGTAACTCTTAGCTTAAAACACAAATACATTATACAGCTGTACAAATTTTTTTGTTTTGTTTTGTTTTTTGAGACAGAGTCTCACTCTGTCACCCAAGCTGGAGTGCGATGGCGTGATCTCAGCTCACTGCAACCTCCACCTCCCAGATTCAAGTGGTTCTCCTGCCTTAGCCTCCTGAGTAGCTGGGATTACAGGCGCCCCCACCACGCCCAGCTAATTTTTGTATTTTTAGTAGAGACGGGGTTTCACCATGTTGGTCAGATTGGCCTCGAACTCCTGACCTCAGGTGATCCACCCACCTTGGCCTCTCAAAGTGTTGGGATTACAGGCGTGAGCCACCATGCCCAGCCAAAATTTTTTTAAAAAATATCTTTATTTTATAAGCTTTTTTCCATTTTTATCTTGCTTTTTAAACATTTTTATTAAAAACTAAGACACAAACACACACATTAGCCTAGGCCTACACAGGGTCAGGATCATCGGTATCACTGTCTTCCACCTCCACAGCTTGTCCCACTGGAAAGTCTTCTGGGACAATAACATGCATGGATCTGTCATCTCCTATGATAACAATGCCTTCTTCTGGAACGCCTTCTGAAGGACCTGCCCAAGGCTGTTGTGCAGTTAACTTTTTTTCATATATAAGTAGAAGGAATACTGTAAAATAGCAATAAACACATAATATAGTGTAGTATAGTAAACACATAATATGGTAACATAGTCATTTATTATTATTATCAAGTATTGTGTACTGTACCTAAAACCATATGTGCTATACTTATATGTGACTGGCAGCGCAATAGGTTTGTTTACACCAGCATCACTGTAAGCATGGGAGTGATGTGAATAATGCTGTAATGCTACAACATGTTGGTTATGATATCACTAGGTGACAGGAATTTTTCATCTCCATTATAACCTTATGGGACCACTGCCATATATGCAGTCCATTGTTGACCAAAATGTTGTTATTCAGTGAGTGGTTGTAATTAGATTCTATTTAAATGTATGCTAATAATAAAGGCCAAGAATTAATTCTATTCTTTGTGTGTCTTTAGTTTTCTAGAAGCTTTCTTTTCTAATGGGAAACTTATTTTAAAATTGCTAGAGTAACTCTAGTTTCTTTTCTTTCAGTTTTAAGAAAGTTTTATATTTTCCTCTTGATTTTGCAACAAACAGATATTCAGTGTAACATATGTAGAAAACAGATAAAAGTTTAGATAAATCAATACAAAATACTAGTAATACCACCCTTTAGACTACTCACTGTTAATAATTTGGGTATTTCATTTCAGTCTTTTCTTTTTTTTAAAGGGTTAATCAGTTCATACACACACACACGTACACATGCACACCCACCTCACATTTTTACAAAAATTTGATCATACTGTATAAAGTTTTATTCCTTATTTTTCTCTATTTAACATTATGTTTTTCTATGTTATTAAATATTCTTCCGTATTTTATGATGGTTTCATAAATCATTTCACTATTCTGTAAGTGGTTACAATTTCTTTTCTATTCTGATGAACATCCTTGTATATATGCAAATCTTTGGGTATTTGTCTAGTTATTTGTTTAGAATAAATTTCTATGACAAAAAGAGTTAAATCTTTAAAATTTTCAGTTACCAAGATTCTCTTTTAAACAGTTGTAATAATTTACATTCCCATCAGCAGTGTATGACAGTGCCCATTTCAACAAATCCTTGACAACTTTTTTTATTAAGACTTAAAAAAAAACCTTTGCTAATCTGGTATCTTGTTTTAATTTGCATTTCTGATGAGGCTGAATATTTTTCTTAGTATTCTTGGCCATTTGTAGTCCTTTTTTGTGAATTTCTTAGGCCAATTTTTTCGTAGGTTTAGGTTTTTAAAAATTGTTTTTTAAGAACTCTTTGATTATTAAGAATATTAACCCATTATCTTCCATAGTTGTTGCTGTTTTTGTGAGGAAGAAATAACTTTTAAGGTTTTTCTTGTCATATAATTGACAGTATTTGAATACATCTATTTCAATCATAGAAAGTATAAAACAATTGGCAACAGCATTGCAGATCGTGTACACTGTGATAAGGGTTGTGAATTCATTTAGCTAAAATAATGTTAACTTTTTGAAAAAGATCAGGCTTTGATTCCTGCGAATATTGTGCAGAGCTGGTTTTAATAAAAGTAATTATTTTCTGTCTAATTGTAATTTCATATTAGTTTATGGGATGCATACATTCTATTTTGGTTTCCTTTAAATCTGTTTAATAGATTGCTAGCTGTAACTTATTGTTTATTTAAAAGCCACATAAATTAATAAAAACATGCATAAAGTTTCCTTAAATTTCTAATGATGAGCCTTGTGGACATTGAGGCCCAGGGGTAGGGTGCCCTCTGTCTGGGGGTAGCCATCTCTCTGTGAAGTTTCCACTGCTGAGGGTCTGCTCTTCCACACTCGCTGGGCTCACTCAGGCCAGTTCAACTCACAAGAGACGAAGTCTCAAAGTCAGGGCATTTGTTTTTTAGTTCATAATGAGAGCCTCAACTGCCAGTAACTAGGATGTTTATGTCCGCTTGACCAGTACATTCCTTCCCTGTGGGAAGCTGAATTATATTTAGAAGATTGCTTAGTGAACGTGGAATCCAAGAAGGTTGTGGACTCAAATATTTAATGGTAGTGTGATCTGATCATCCTGATTTCCTTTCCCCCAATAAGGACATATTTGTCCAATGAGACGCTGCTACTCATCCTTGAGGTCTCGACTTAGATTTCGTTTTTCAAAGAAGCCCTGGTCCCTCAGTCCAGGCCAGAGCGGTAGCATGCGTAGCAAGAAGGGGCCCCACATGAAATTCTACTCTGGGTCCCCATGGGTACAGCAACAAACAAACCAAGAAGCAGATCACTACACAAACAAACAAAAAGCTTTCCTCTGTGGGAGGACACATTGTTTCGGCGAGGCAGGGATGAGGTTCTTGGTAGAAAGGGAGTAGGGCAGGACGGAGACGGGATAGGGCGTGTTTTTCTTCCATCATGGAAACTAGTTTACCCAAGAAGATGCTTTAGTGTCTTGGGTGATTGTAGGAGAGTCTTCCAGAGATGCCCAAGGCAGCTGTGAAATTGCCTCTTCTATTGGCTGTACCAGCTCCGTAGCATCTCAAGCTGATCTTTCTTCTTTGGTCATCTTTACCCCCGACCTGGGCATAAGCTCCCTTGAGTTTCTCCCAGCCCCAGGGTTTGGAATCAGGGCAAGGACTACTTCATTTTAGTTTTGGCCTGGCCTCGGCCCCTCCTATGTGCCTCTGTGGTACTTCCTGCTGCTCTGCCGTGGTACTTTTCACAAGACCCTGTTAACAGTTTATTTAATGGTGGTCACCCAGGATGGCAGGGCCTAAGGCCACATTTCTTGGGCACTGTTATATCTCTAGCATCTAGTAGTGTCCCTCACACATAGTAGGTGCTCAGGAAATATTATGGAGCAAACAAATGGAGGAAGACACACCAACAAAATCTGCTTCTATTTGGGAGGCTGTGTTTTGAGGATTGCTTGGGCCCAGGAGTTTGAGACCAGCCTGGGCAGCATAGTGAGACCCTGTCTCAAAAATTTAAAGAAAGGCAGAGAATATTGGCTCCTCTGATTTACCTTTTTTCTATTTTATTGACATCTTTTTTACTCTTACCTGTTTTCCTTTCCTGACTACAGTCTAGGTTTTGTCTGTCCTGGCGGCTCTCTCTTTCTTTTTCTCTTTCTTTTTTTTTTTTGGAGGCAGGGTCTTACTCTGTTGCCCAGGCTGGAGAGCAGTGGTGCAATCATGGCTTACTGCAGCCTCAACTTCCTGGGCTCAAGTGAGCCTCCTAGCTCAGCCTCCCAAGGACTGGGAGCACAGGTGCTTGCCACCACACTCCATACTCGGCTAATTTTTTTTCATTTTTTTGTAGAAATGGAGTCTTACTATGTTGCCCAGGCTGGCCTTGAACTCCTGGGCTCAAGTGATCCTCCTGCCTTAGCCTCCCAAAGCGCTGGGATTATAGATGTGGGCCACTATGCCTGGCCCTGTTCTCTCTCTCTAATTTTTTTAATTGAGACAGAATCTCACTATGTTGCCCAGGCTGGTCTCGAACTCCTGGGCTCAAGCTATCCTCCTGCCTTGGCCTCTAAAAGTCCTAGGATTATAACCTATTCTCTGTGTAAAGAGATCCTACATGCTGGCCTAATTTATTTTGTGTTTATTTTTCTTTCTTTTTTTTTTTTTTTTTTGAGATGGAGTCTCACCCTATAGCCCAGGCTGGAGTGCAGTGGCGTGATCTCAGCTCACTGCAACCTCCGCCTCCTGGGTTCAAGCAATTCTCCTGCCTCAGCCTCCCAAGTAGCTGGGATTACAGGCGCGTGCCACCACGCCTGGCTAATTTTTGTATTTTTAGTAGAGACGGGGTTTCACCATGTTGGCCAGGCTGGTCTCGAACTTCTGGCCTTGTGATCCGCCTGCCTCTGCCTCCCAAAGTGCTGGGATTACATGCGTGAGCCACTGCACCCGGCCTTGTGTTTATTTTTCTAGTGTAGCTGCTGGAGTTGTCTTGTTTTTCTTCTTTTCCTGTCTGTTGCAGATGGCTTAGAGGCACACAAATGTGAACTCCTGGTGGAGAGATGCAGTTTGGGTGGACAGATCTGCACTGACTCTGAGGAGGATCTCTCTTCATTTTCTTCTCTCTGATTTATTACTTGGTGTTTGACCAGGAGCTTTGCTTTTTCTCTCCCCTTGTGAGAGAAGGGCACCACAGCTGGCTTTCCTAGTTTTTGTTCTGTTTTGTTTTGAGACGGAGTTTCACTTTTGTTGCCCAGGCTGGAGTGCAGTGGTACAATCTTGGTTCACAGCAACCTCCGCCTCCCAGGTTCAAGTGATTTTCCTGCCTCAGCCTCCCAAGTAGCTGGGATTGTAGGCATGTTCCACCACGCCAGGCTAATTCTGTGTTTTTAGTAAAGATGGGGTTTCTTCATGTTGGTCAGGCTGGTCTCGAACTCCCGACCTCAGGTGATCCGCCTGCCTTGGCCTCCCAAAGTGCTAGGATTACAGGTGTGAGCCACCGCGCCCGGCCTTCCGTAGTTTTAACACAAGGACTTGTTGAGGTACATCCTTACCTCTCTCTCCCTTCTACTTTCCTGTAGGGGAATCTGGAGGGAGAATTTGGACTTCTGCCATTTTCGGGGGCCTAGGATGAGGGCATAAAAGTCACATGACTAAACCGTGAGACCCTTCACACCAAACCAGCATTTCTTCTAAGACTATTTGAAATATTAAACTTTAAACTTATGAGGGCAGGGACTCTGCGTATCTTATTTAACATTATATCCTCAGGGTATATATGTGTTTGGTATTTAGTTAATATTTGCTGACTACGATGAATGAGTGAGTTAATCTTGGTGGTTGAACAAGGATGACCCACGCCAGGCATGCTAGTCCTAACAGCATAGTCCTAATAGCATACCATCCAATAGCATCATTTTAATCTCTGGGAATTACTTAGAATACATTTTTTCCATCAAAATATAATAAATTTAGAAAAAACAGAGGAGAAAAAAAGAAAGCTTCCAATTCAGAGATTACAAATTATTATTACCATTTTGATCTGGGTTCTTACAGATTCTCCATTTTGCTTCTGGTTCGTCTCTATCTCTGTCTCTGCTCTCTAAGCTTCTCCTTAATTAATCTTTGAGCTTACTGCACATACTATTTTCTAGTATGCTTGTCACAAATGGGATATTCTTGTTCTAAAATTTTTTTTTAAATCTTTTTCTTCTGCGATTGCTGCCTCATGTTCTTTGTGGTTTAGTTTGTCATTTAACTTGAAATGAAAGGATGACTGGTTTGCTTCTAAAATGAATGCAGTTACTCATGAAACACTGCTTGGGCTATTCCTGGGAGGATCCCTCTGTGAACTCCCTAACCGTGGTTCTTGGCTTCAAGTTTTAGGCCAAGCTGGGAAGCGTGATGGATAATACTTGTCAGAAGTTGCCTATTTACTACCATAGTTTCTGCACTAAGACCTGACTTTGCTAAGCTGAAGTTGGGAATAAAATGAGTTTCCCAGTGAAAAACATACAAGACAGCATTTTCAGCCACTGAGGCCACTGAAAACTTTTTTTCTCTGACTACATATTTATAAATTCTTCATGATTGCCAAGTTTGAAGATCACAGTTCATTTTCAGGTTTCTTGTATGATACTCACTAAACTGTTTTTGTCTTGGGGATGAGAAATAACTATAGCGTTTGATCAAATCATGTCGTATTTTTGGAGCAGTTAATGGCTGGAGGTATGAAATGTGATTTTTCTCAATGTGGCAAGCGCCTAATGGGTTACGAACTGTGGAGGGCTGTGTGGTTTTCACTTATTTCAAAATCCTAGGCCAATGCCAGTGGTTTAATTCTTGCAGTTTTATTATTTTCTAATACAGCCCTGATCATTAGATGCTTAAAGTCTTAAGTCTTCAAACTATCTCCCTAATTAATAACAACTAAAGTGCCTAGGGAGTGCCATTTTCACCTTCCAGCTAGTATTTGAGTGGAATTTTTTGATCTCTTGTCATAGATTAAAAATACTGTTGATGTATTTGTTTCAATTTATTAGTTCAAAGGTTTTTGCTTATTTTATTAATATTTAAACTTTTGAAAATGTTTCTTCTTAATTGGGCTGAGATTTTGTCTTTTGTTTTGCTTTTGAGAACGCTGAATTATATTTAAAAAATATAAATGAGGGTTGCTATCTGCAGTTATAATGGGCCTCTGGGGGAAGAGGAATAGAAAAGACGACTAAACAATGTTTAACTTATTAATAATAGACTGAATTTCTTTGGGGAGCAGCAAGTCTCCATATATCTGGGTATGGGACAGAAGGTCACATAGCTTCTATGCATTACCTTTTTTCCCCCTGGTGATGTTCCAAGGAGTAGGGAACTCCTTGGACAGTCTGTCTTATACTGTCCCTAAGAGTGATATCTTCATATTCATTGTCCTTGTTATAGATTTTGTTTTTCAAATATAAGAGCAAAGAAATTGTGGGTTTTGAGTCTTCATTCCTTTTAAGGGCCTAGGTTGGTTCTTCACCAAGTCTATTGGTATCCTGTTCTGATATGTACATTTTTTTCTTTTTTTCCTTCTTTAGAAACATTCTTTTTTTTTTTTTCTGTTTTTTGGAGACAGGGTCTTGCTCTGTCACCCAGGCTAGAGTACAGTGACATTATCATAGCTTACTGTAGCCTCAAACTCCTGGCCTCAAGTGATCCTCCTGCCTTGGTCTCCCGGAGTGCTGGGATTACAGACGTGAGCCATGCACTTCACTGGTGTCCTGATATACCTTCACAAATATTCTGTTGTAGAGGGAAGAAGATTGGGCCAGGAGTTAGACTACCTGGGTTCTGGGCCACCTGTGGCCTTTATGAGCTTCTTTTCCTTATCTGCAAGATGGGCTTGAAAATGTCTGTTCTGTCCTCCTCACCGCACTGTGTGTGAGGGTGGATAGGGCTGTGGATTGGATAGCTTTGGAAAACCAAACAGTCCTCCAACTTCACTGTGCACCTGAGGATCTCGTTAAAAATGCAGATTCTCATTCAGTCGGCCTGAGGCGGGGCTCAAGATTCTGCATTTCTTTTCTTTTCCTTTCTTTCTTTTTTTTTTTTTTTGAGACGGAGTCTCCCTCTGTCGCCCAGGCTGGAGTGCAGTGGCACGATCTTGGCTCACTGCAAGCTTCGCCTCCTGGGTTCACGCCATTCTCCTGCCTCAGCCTCCCGAGTAGCTGGGACTACAGGCGCCCACCACCACGCCCAGCTAATTTTTTGTGTTTTTAGTGTAGACGGGGTTTCACCATGTTAGCCAGGATCGTCTGTATCTCCTGATCTCGTGATACGCCTGCCTCGGCCTCCCAAAGAAGATTCTGCATTTCTAATGAGCTCCCAGGTGAAGCTGCTGCTTTGAGTCCATGCACTCCACTTTGAAGAGCCAGGCTCAGTCAAAAGCCTCATGCTGTCAGGTGGGGTATTATTATCCCGAGGAAAGAGGCAGCCCACCTCAGCACAGAGCTTACCAACACTAGCGTCTCTCAAATGGCCAGGATGTGGATCCCAGAGGCCCTGGGGCAGTGGGGCAGGGCAGGGCTGGCTGGAGTCTTGAGTATCCCTGGAATACCAAACATATGGTCATTTTCTGTGTGTACTATGAGGTGGACCCGTTAGAGAAGCGCCACGCAGTCTTCACAGATCTCTCGCTGGTTCTGTGAGATGTGGACATGAAAGAAGGGATGTGGGGGACAGGTGGGAGGTAGAGGCGCTGAGTGGTAGGTTTGAGAATACAGAGGGTTTCATGGGCCGAAATTCGTTGTCGCAGACGGAACAAACTGCCCTGAGGGCCTGTGTGTTCTCTCTGTTCCCCTGGAGGTCCCCCCTGCCATGGCGGATGGCCGTCACCCCCTCCTCCTGCA
This sequence comes from Pongo pygmaeus, assembly GCF_028885625.2. Lineage (NCBI taxonomy): Eukaryota > Metazoa > Chordata > Mammalia > Primates > Hominidae > Pongo > Pongo pygmaeus. The sequence goes on from NC_085930.1 coordinate 188,905,334, forward strand.
CCCATCCCTCTTCCTGAGCTCAGAGTTATGCCACTGTGGTTTTAGTTAGAAAAATCAAGTGTTAGGCATTTATATTTGTATACTTATTAGATATTGTTCTTTTTTTTTTTTTTGCTTTTCTTATTTTAGAAAACTTAAAAAAAAACTTTCCAAAATGTCAAAAGAATGATATATGGGTATATTTACAAAAAATGCCTACATATTATTTATCGTTTATCATTTATCTTTCCCCTTGTTGAATGTTAGAAAGTTTTCGTTTTGTTCAGTGATATAGCCCAAGCCTGGTGTACAGTAGGAGTTCAAAAAAATATGTGTTGGATATTCAACGACTTGATTACTGATTGCAGTGCTTATTTTCTCTTCATCCGCTAGATGTTTATTCTTTTCAAGAAGAAGAACCTGTTTTGGATCCTCATTTGGCCAAGCACTTAGCGCATTTTGGAATTGATATGCTTCATATGCATGGGGTGAGGTCTCCTTTTGTTTCTGTTTCCACCTTGCATGGAGTAGGGGTGCGGAGGGGGCAAGGGAACTGCTTGATTTATTTAATATATAATTCCTCTAACGTGGATCTTCATTTTATAGGTTTTAGCTTTTAATTGTTGCATTTACTTCTTGCATTTAATGAGTAGATGTTTTCTTTTGGTTGCCAGCTTAGATTTTTTATGCTGTAATAAAAATGGCACCTCATCAAGTGCTCTTTTGGTTTAGTTGGAGTTTACTTGCAAAATTAGTCTCCTTTGATGGGCAGTTGTGTGAATCATTCTTTGTTCACGAAACGCAGATGGTGTAGGGAGATGACCTTTAAAATTATCTGTGACCAACATCACTTTAATTAATTTCAGGAAGGGAAGCAAAGCTCCTAGGGGGCAGAACGAATAAACCAACACATTACCATTGATAGAGAAGCTCTGCTTCATTTAATATTATGTTTTCAAATTGATGTCATGACTATATAATATTTTTCCCTTTAAGGAACTATTTAAATGTGCATTTCGTTTTAGCCCTTTCCTTCCAGGCCGCCTCCCTCTCTTCATGTTCCTTTTCTCTTTGTCTCCTCTTTGTCACTCATTTCTACTTTTTTGTTTAGTTTTCTCTGCTCTTCTTTACACCTCCCTCCTCTTTCAAGGAACTCTCAAGTCTCATGGTTTTAATCCATGTCCTCTCCAGCTGCCTGGTGTTTTTGTTTGCTGTGTTGCATTGAATATTCCCTTGAATTTAGTCTCCTTGCTTCTTTTTTGATTCCTATTTGTTCTTCATCCTCCTATCTCTTTCCCTTTCAGTCTTTCTCTCTTTAAAATCTTTTTTTTTTTTTTTTTTTGAGATGGAGTTTTGCTCTTATTGCCCAGGCTGGAGTGCAGTGGTACAATCTCAGCTCACTGAAACCTCCGCCTCCCAGGTTCAAGCAGTTCTCCTGCCTCAGCCTCCTGAGTAGCTGGGACTACAGGCATGCACCACCACACCTGGCTAATTTTTGTATTTTTAGTAGAGATGGGGTTTCACTGTGTTGGTCAGGTGGGTCTCGAACTCCTGACTTCAGGTGATCCGCCCACCTTGGCCTCCCAAAGTGCTGGGATTACAGGTGTGAACCGCTGCACCAGGCCTCTTTTTAAAATCTTTTTCATGTGTGTTTTAAAAATTGTGGTACAATATATATAATATAAAAGCTACCATTTTAACTATTTTTAAGCGTGCAGTTCTCTGGCATTATGTACATTCACTTTGTTGTGCCACCATCACCGTCTCTCAGTCTTTTTTATTTGCATTGTTTATTTCTCTATGTAATTGGGGAAAAAATGGCAGAGACATCCTGTGCTATTAGAAATAATTAATGGGACATGACCTTTGAATGGGAATCACATTTAAAGTTGTTTTTCTTCGATGACTTTGTCTCAGACAGAGAATGGGCTCCAGGACAATGACATCAAGCCGAGGGTCAGTGAGTGGGAAGTGATCCAGGAGTCGGGCACGAAGCTGAAGCCAATGTATGGTCCTGGCTACACGGGTCTGAAGAACCTGGGCAACAGCTGCTATCTCAGCTCTGTCATGCAGGCCATCTTCAGCATCCCAGAATTCCAGAGAGCGTAAGTGCCTTTCATGCAGACTGGGGCATGCAGCACCGCCCTGCCCCGTCTAGGTCCAGTCCACTCAGTGTGTGCTGCAAAGCCCATCTTTATTGCTTCAGGACATTTTGCCACCTTTTCTCTGGCCTGCCTTCTACAGAGACTGGGTGAGAACACTTGTCAAGTATTATGAGGATCAGGTGAGATAAGAAGAGCTTCATGGCCGGGCTCAGTGTCTAACGCCTGTAATCCTAGCACTTTGGGAGGCCGAGGTGGGCAGATCACGAGGTCAGGAGTTTGAGACCAGCCTGACCAACATGGTGAAACCCGTCTCTACTAAAAACACAAAAATTAGCTGGGGATAGTGGTGGGCAGCTGTAATTCCAGCTACTCAGGAGGCTGAGGCAGGATCGCTTGAACTCGGGAGGCAGAGGTTGCAGTGAGTCGAGATCGTGCCACTGCACTCCAGCCTGGGTGACAGAGCGAGACTCTGTCTTGAAAAAAAAAAAAAAAAAAAAAAAGAGGAGCTTCGTAAACTCAAAAACACCATACGGGGTTTGTTATTAATAATGGTTTCTGCTTTTTGACCATCACCCTGTGTACCAAGAATATATTAATCATTAATCTTCACAGCAGATCTGCCAGTTCCCTCCTATAGATGCGCTAGGAGAGATCCAGTGATTGGTCTGGTTAGTGTCTGTCTTGTGGTAGACTGGAATTTCCTCAAGGATTTAGGGCTTTCATTTTTTGCTACTTAAAGTGTGGTTCATAGACGAGTGCTGCTCCTTATACTGCCGGATGTGGGCCTGCAATGAGATAAGTTTGGAAATCGAGAGTGAGCATTAGGAAATTGTAACAATTTGACGTTGCTGTTGTGTCTTACAAGTGGCATTTCATTTTTCTAATAATTTCTTGTAATTGTATTTTTTAACTTTTTTTATTTTTAATTATTATGGGTACATAACAGGTGTATATATTTTTGGGGTATATGTGATATTCTGATACAGGTATGCAACGTGTAATAATCACATTGGGGTAATTGGGGTATTCGTCACCTCAAGCATTTGTCATTTCTTTGTATTAGGAACATTCCAATTTCACTCTTTTAGTTATTTTAAAATATACGACAAGTTATTGTTGACTATAGTCACCTTGTTGTGCTATCAAATACTAGATCTTGTTCATTCTAATTTTACTTTTTTACCCATTAACCATCCTAATTGTATTTTTAAAAGATATCATCTGTTTGAGTTGAAATAAACAAAAGAACTGACCCTTTACCACAGATAATTTAGGAGGCACTGATTTAGGTGCTCCCTGACTGTGCTTGTACAAGACTGCCTTCCTCCTCCTACACCAAGGGGCACAGCAGCTATGTCTGTGGCTGTTTTCTTCCTTGGGTGTACTGAGGACAGGGAGCTGTAGAGCCCAGGAGCTGTGGCTGGTACACTCTCAGGCAGCCACTGCCTAAGTGTAGAGAATCATCCTAGTGTGTTCCAGAGGTAGGTTTCCACCTTAGTTTGAGTGTGGAAGAGGACATATGTGTGCTGAGGCAGGCAGACGACATGCCAGGAATAGTCCAGGTCATGTTTTACCCATGTGGAGTTGAAATCCTAATGGCTTTAGTGGAGGTTCATCAAAAGTATGTCACATACCCTTTTCTTTCCTCTCTTGGTGTTTGGAGACGTACCTCTTCTTGCTGTTTTCTGGCTTTGAAAATTTATGATTCATTTTCCATGTCTATTTTTCCTTTTTTTCATCCAGCCAATAGAGAGTGAGTTCTTTTCTGCTAAGCAGTGTGCTGAGTGTGTGGGGGTCAGTGGTGAACAGAAGGACATGGTCCTCACCCCCAGGCATGAAGTAAGCAGGAGATACAGGCATTAAGAAAATAACCATAGTAACAACTGCATGCTTATAAACGTGGTACATTCCATGAAGGAGAAAGGAGGGAGGTGGTCAGAGAGGCGCCTATGAAGAAGGGACACACATCCTGATGCATGTGCAGGAGGAGTGAAGACAGAGGCTTTGTGTTTTTGAGAATTTAGTATTTGAATCTCTCCCTAGTTTTGTTTCAAGAGTCTTAGAATTTTATATTATCTAATATTTTACATTCTCATTTTATTTTCTAAACATTCACTAGATATATTAGAACATGAGTAATGAACTATTCATACACGTCTTCAGTCTTTTCACCCTTTGACCAAATATCACTGGATTGAAATACTTGTTCTTTTCACTTCTTTTTCCCCAGCAGGTCTAACTCAGTGGAGTTAGATTCAGGAGCAGTGTCTTCATTTTGAAAGGAGAAAAAGTGACTCAGGGCCTGGCATGGTGGCTCACACCTGTAAACCCAGTACTTTGGGAGGCTGAGGCAGGAGAATTACTTGAAGCCAGGAGTTTGAGACCAGCCTAAGCAGCAAAGTTAGATCCCATCTCTACAAAAATTAAAAAAAAAAAAAATAGCCGGGCGTGGTGGTGCACACCTGTAGTCCCAGCTACTCGGGAGGCTGAGGTGGGAGGATTGCTTGAGCCCAGGAGTCTGAGGTTGCAGTGAGCTGTGATTGTGCCACCGTACTCCAGCCTGGGCAACAGAGTGAGATCCTGTCTTTAAAAAAATAATAAGAAGGCCAGGCGCAGTGGCTCACGCCTGTAATCCTAGCGCTTTGGGAGGCCGAGGTGGACAGATCACCTGAGGTCAGGGGTTTGAGACCAGCCTGGCCAACACGGTGAAACCTTGTCTCTACTAAAAATACACAAATTAGCCGGGCATGGTGGTGCATGCCTATAATCCCAGCTACTCGGGAGGCTGAGGCAGGAGAATTGCTTGAGCCCAGGAGGCAGAGGTTGCAGTGAGCTGAGATTGCTCTGCTGCACTCCAGCCTGGGCAACGGAGTGAGACTCTGTCTGAAGAAAAAGAAAAAAAGAAAAAAATAATAAGAAGAAAATTAAAGAAAGGAAAGAAAAAAAGAAAAATGACTCAGAAAGATTAACTGGCTTATGAACAGCCATAGTGCAATTTGGGAACTTGGCCTGATTCCTTGGTACCCTGTCTGCCACTTGAACCTAGTTTACATTTCAAAATAATTTTTATTGAGGATTGAATCTAAATAAACTGGTATACAAATGGAATGACAACCAGGGTACATCTTTTTAAGAATTGCTAGATTACAAACAGGAGGTATAACATCTATGAAAATTATCTAGCGTTACTTCTGCATTTTACTTTAATTTTGTTACAGTGGAAGATTTCCTTCATCAGTTAGAAAAGGGATATACATTGATAGCAAAATGGACTTCTCTGTTTTTCTCCCTGACCTCAGGTACCAGCAAAGTGAACTTTTCTGACATGAAAGATTTATTCTTGGCTGGGCATGGTGGTTCATGCCTGTAATCCCAGCACTTTGGGAGTCTGAGGTGGGCAGATCACTTGAGGTCAGGAGTTCGAGACCAGCCTGGCCAACATGGCAAAACCCTGCTCTACTAAAAAATTAGCCAGGCGTGGTGGTGCGTGCCTGTAATACCAGATACCCGGGAGGTTGAGGCAGGAGAATTGCTTGAAGCTGGGAGGCAGAGGTTGTAGTGAGCCCAGCTTGTGCCACTGTACTCCAGCCTGGGCGAGGGAGTGAGACGCTGTCTTGAAAAAATAAAATTTATTCTCTTTACTCTTCTATCTTGCCTTAAAGCATAAGCCTATTCATTAGTGTTCATCTTTCCAGTGAGTTTTTTTTGTCTTGTCAGGTTTTGAGATGTGATTAAAACTGGATCATAAGAGAGCTCCTGAGTTCATCATGTTATATATTGTTAGGAATTCTTCAATGTAGCCCCTGCATCTAAATAGTTTAGCTCTGAAGTTTGGTTTATGTCTTGTTTGTCCTTTGAATGGGACTGGCCCAAAGAAGCATGCTCTGTTAATTTTCATGTAGGTACATAATCTGAGCTACAACTTCTGAGTTTGTGGACAGCAGGTGCCTAGAAGTTTCTAGTAGTTAGGGAATCCAATTAGAGGTCATTGTCAAGTAATAGTGTATCATGGTTCTCTGCTAGGGTTTCATTGCAAAAATGCCTTTTCTGTTTGGTTATTGGTACTCAGTTATGGAAGTTAATCATGTGATTGTGTGACATAAATGTCTTCATTGAACAAATATTTATTGAGTGTCTTTTACATGTCAGATGCTGTTCTTGTGCTGGAGATGCAGTGATTTAGATAAAGTTGCTGCCTTCATGAGATGACATTCTAGTATGTAATCTCTGGAAAGACAGATACTAAACAAGATGTCTTAGTCCGTTCTCATGCTGCTAAGAAAGACATACTCAAGACTGGGTAATATATAAAGGAAAGCAGTTTAATTGACCCACAGTTCCACGTGGCTGAGGAGGCCTCACAATCATGGAAGAGGGCAAATGAGGAGCAAAGTCACATCTTGCATGGTGGCAGGCAAGAGCTTGTGCACTTGTGCAGGGGAACTCTCATTTATAAAACCATCAGATCTCGTGACACTTATTCACTCTCACGAGGACAGCATGGAAAGACCTCCTCCATGATTCAGTTACCTCCCACAGGGTCCCTCCCACCACACATGGGAATTATGGGAGCTACAATTCAAGATGAGATTTGGGTGGGGACACAGCCAAACCATATCACAAGTAAATTATAAAATTGCAAATAGTGATGCATGCTAAGAAGAAAGTCAGTCAGAAGCAGATGGTAGGGAGTGAGGAAGGGTGGGGCGGCCCCTCTTGTTTTATCTGAGGGTCTCGGAAGGTGACTTGTCAACAGACTTGAGAAGGAGCTGCCAAGCAAGGATCTGTGAGACGGCATCCCAGGAAAAAGACAGCAGAAGGCATGACCTTCAGACGTGAGCAAGTCTGTCATGCCCTGGGGCAGCAAGAGGGACAAATGGCGGGGATGATGTGGGCTGGGGGAACACAGTGGCAGATGAGGTCAGAGAAGTGGTCAGAGTGGGGCACATGAAGGGCTGGAGAAAGGGATCTGCTTTTGGATTCTTCTTCCTAGAGCTTTCGGGCTAGAGAGTCAAAGACAACAGGGAAAGAACAACACAAAGTAGAGGGTGTGAAATAGGAAGTGAATTTAAGAAGTGAAAGGAGTGATTGTGCATTATGATCAGAGATCAGTGTTAAAGTTGGCACTGCTCTGTCAGGGTAAGCTCGCCAGGAGGGATTATAGAGTGCTCCAGGGGCAGTGGATGCGCAGACACAGCCAGCAGAGTGGTTCCGAACTTGGCCTGGTGCCAGGCTGCTTGGGTCCCTTCTGGGCCTCATTACTCCCTCTCTGGTAGGCTTTTTTTTTTGAGGTAGGGTCTTGCTCTGTCACCCAGGCTGGAGTGCAGTGGTACAATCACGGCTCACTGCAGCCTTGACCTCCTGGGCTCAGGCAATCCTCCCACCTTAGCCTCTCGAGTAGCTGCAATTATAGGTATGTAGCACTGCACCCAGCTAATTTTAATTTTTTTTTGTAGAGATGGGGTCTCATTTTGTTGTCCAGGCTGGTCTCAACTCTTGGGTTCAAGCAATCATCCCTCCTCGGCTTCCAAAAGTACTGGGATTACAGGTGGCTTGAAGACTTTGGAAGCTACCTAATGAATTTGCATCCCAGTTTCTCACCTCTCAAATGGGGATAATGATAACAACAGTCACTTCCTCATATGGTTGCAATGAAGACTCAACAGGCTAATATAGGAAGCCCTCCAGAAAACGGTAGCTGTCACTGCTATTGCCATTATTATTCATTTTGAGATTATTGGAACAATTTTTAATGTTAAAGAGAAAAATTACCCAAACACTTGTTAAAGATGATAAGGCAGACTTTATTCAAGGGGGTCCATGGCCATAGGTATAGGAGCACTGCAAGAGGTCCTGGCAATGGGGGAGACATTGGACTCAACTCTGATTCCAACAAGGTCAAGTGGGGATTTATAAACAAGGAGTTGGGTGGGGCCAGGGGATGGAAAATCACAAAGAAGAAACATCAAGGATTAGCAGTTTCTGGCTACCCAGACTTAATGGGATTACTGCTGAAGGCAGGCCAGGCTGGTCAGACAGCAAGGATGGGTGATTTTCACTAAACTGACTTAGCAGGATGCTTACTTAAACTGGATCTACAAGAACAGAGAGGGAAGCCCAAGGACGGGCCCAGTCAAGCAGAAGATTCAGAGGAGCCTGACAACGTTTTGGTTTAAGTCAAGTCTTGTCCCTAACTGTACTGTTGTCTTTTTTTTTTTTTTTTTGAGACAGAGTCTTGCTCTGTCACCCAGGCTGGAGTCTGGTGGCATGATCTTGGCTCACTGCAACCTCCACCTCCAGGGTTCAAGTGATTCTCCTGCCTCAGCCTCCCGAGTAGCTGGGATTCCAGGCACGTGCCACCGTGCCCGGTTATTTTTTGTATTTTTAGTAGAGACGGGGTTTTGCCGTGTTAGCTAGGCTGGTCTCAAACTCCTGACCTCAGGTGATACACCTGCCTCGGCCTCCCAAAGTGCTGGGATTACAGGTGTGAGCCTCGGCACCTGGCCTCTGTACCATTGTCATCAAGGTGGTGATTATTATGATGGCTTAGCCGGTGGTTCTTAACTCTGGTTGCATGTTACGATCACTCAGGGAACTTTTAAAAGAAATTCCAAATCCCAGGCCTCAGGCTCACGCAATGAAATTGGAACACTTAGGGGTGCTTCTGGCTTTGGTATATGTAAAAGAAACTCTTTGGGTGAATCTAACTTACAACGAGGGTTGAGACCCACTGATAGAAGCATAGACGTTTCAGGAAGGTCATGAGTGCTGGCAGGGGTAGAATCTCAGGAAAAACGTTTCTTCAGGTAGATTTTTTAGTTTGACAAAGGGGCAAGAAGGTCTTAGCAAGAATTTCGATGGCTTGTTTTGGTTCTGTTCTTCTTGCAGTTGCTATGTTTTAACTATTGCCTCTCATTTTCTAGGTATGTAGGAAACCTTCCCAGAATATTTGACTACTCGCCTTTAGATCCAACACAAGATTTCAACACACAGATGTAAGTGCCAGATTCGTATTTTTTTTTTTTTTTTTTTTTTTACGACAAGCATCCAATAAAATGTTCATAGTGGTTATCTCTGGGTTGCAAAATTAAAGGCAATTCTTCATGTATTTTTTAAAAAGTGTTCCAAAATGAGAATGTGTTACTTTTATAAGAAGATAAAGTTATCTACAAAGTACTGAAGAAAATTTGAAACTGGTATCAGTATGAAGCAGAATCAAATACATAAGTTATTTGTGTGTAATCCAGGTCAAATGCTCCACCTAACAGCAGTTGTACTTATTGATATTCATAGATAAATTTAATATTGCTATGGAAAAACAACAATGACCTTTGTGTTTTTGTTTCTCTGTCCTGGCCAGGACTAAGTTAGGACATGGCCTTCTCTCAGGCCAGTATTCAAAGCCTCCGGTGAAATCCGAACTCATTGAACAGGTGATGAAGGAGGAGCACAAGGTATGTGTCCGAGCGTTTCCCATGTTGACATGTAGGCAGGGAGGAGCTTTAGAATGTGGGTTTCCTATGATTTGGCACATGGTGGCCATAAATTTAGCAAACTGTCAGAATAGTAATGTCATTTCAGTGTCTAGGGTGCCTGTCTGTATGCTCTTAAAAATTGTGACGAGGAATAGCCAGGGTTGTGTTTATAGAGACAGTTGCTTCATGGATTATACATGTGTGCCATCATTAACCATCTTTAGAAACGGTATTCTTTATAAAATAGAGCTGAGATCGAAGGACTAAGTCTCGTAAAAATATAAACATTTTCCCCTTAGTAACACAGTCTCGGCATTTACAGTGTCTTCCTTCTCCTAAGCCTCAACTTTGTTGGCTAGAGTTTCTCAAGAGTCTGGTTGTTAAAAAACAACACACAGAGTCAGGCATGGTGGCTCATGCCTATAATCCCAGCACTTTGGGAGGCTGAGGTGGGCAGATCACCTGAGGTCGGGAGTTAGAGACCAGCCTGGCCAACATGGTGATACCCTGTCTCTACTAAAAATACAAAAATTTAGCTGGGCATGGTGGAACACACCTGTAATCCCAGCTACTCAGGAAGCTGAAGTGGGAGAATTGCTTGAACCAGGAGGTTGCAGTGAGCCGAAATTGTGCCACTGCACTCCAGCCTGGGCGACAGAGTAAGACTCCGTATCAAACAAACAAACAAACAAACAGAAAACAACACATAGATTCCTTAGTCCCTCCGTAGGACTGAGGAATCAGAATTTCAGGGGAGGGCTTGGCATTCCTCAGTTTTGGTAAGCTGCCGGGTGGTTCTTAAGCAGGCTCAAGTAGGAGAAACTCTGTGGGCCAGTCGTTATTAATTAATAGAACCACTGAAAGATGGGCTTGATTTTTTAATGGCCAGACCTGCATTTCCACTGGACCCTCCCTATGCTGCTAGTTGTACAACTCCAGAGGGTACTACTCATAACTTGGTCTTTTTGAGTGGTGCCCTTGGAATTGTGTGGTGCACAGCTTACACATCTGTGTTTGACACCGTCCTCTCCCGTTGCCACAGATGCCTTGAGTGGAACGCATGCCCCACTTCCCCACCACCTGCTCTGGCTTCCCAGTATCCTGTCTTGACTTACTGGGCAGGCTCGTTCAGTTCTGTGTCTCCAGTGTTTATCTTAAGGCAGTCCTTCTTAGCTAATACCTGTAGACTGAGAGCAAGAATCAACAGTGAATAAATACCCTCTTGTTCATAAGGAAGCCAGCTAGTTGTGGAAATGGAGCAAGCAAGAGAAGGGAGATTATGAAAATAACATATAGAGGCAGCCTTGGGGGTGGGGAGAAAGAAGTATGTTGTGAAGAGGGTGGAGAGGGAAACAGACATTCTGAATGGCAAGCCCAGTAGACCAGAGTGGTATGGGAATAGGAAGAACTGAAGTTCTCAAGTTGCATTGTTACCCAGCATTGTAAGATAACAAGGTCCTTATCCACCAGAGGCTGGAAGGCTCCCATCTGAGATACAGTTGAGGAGGTGGCTTGAGGGTAGGGCTGGAGTATGGGGTTTTCCAGGCTTCTTCTATTTCTGTGCTTCTGTGAAACTTTGAGGAGGTGATTGTGGATAAAACTCAGTCCAAAATTGTGTATGATCATATTGGTTCTGAGTTCTCATCCAGGCGGTGTCACTTCTTGTATGGCTCTTCTGGGGCAGGGTCCATGCTCTCTGGTGGAGGTGAAGGAGCTGGGAGTCAGACTCAGGAGCCTGGCTTTCCCTCCTGGTTCTACAAGGAGCTGTGTGACTATGGGCAAGTCATGCCACCTTCCAATCTCACCATTCAAGTGGCAGAATTGATCTAGGTGGTGGTGGTGAATGTTTTAAGCCCAGGAGTCCCCTTTCTGATGTAAATAAAATCTGTGGACCTTACGTGACCGTTACTGTGCTCTTGGGATCTCCTCATTTGAGAAAATGTGAAATGAAAAATCATCAATTTAGTGCTGTTTGGAAATAAAATTTGGTTTTGTTAATATTACAGTGTCCTTTTATGTTAAAAAAAAGTACTTATATGAGCAAGGCACACTATCTATGCAGTCTACAAGTAGTATCTGTTTGGAGCCCTTGTCTGTCTTCCTGCATTGGATTCGGTGGCTGTAGTGTAGTAGCTCTTTACATCTGCAGGGTCTGAGGCTTGTAGGTGGGAGCCACTGCTCTGGATCAAGGTGTGTGACCTGGAAGCACTTGGGCCATCTCTGGGATGTGTTTTGCTTGGTCCACACATAAAATCTAAATTTCCATCTTCTCTTAACCACTCAGAATGTCTGACAGTCCCAGGCCCGCGATGACAGCTGGGGCCAAGGGGCAGCCCTCCCTTCACACAGGACACATAGTCCCCAGCTGGCTCCGGTCCCTTTGTGACTCATGACCTGACTGGGACTCTGGGTATTTGGATTTGTGACCCTTGATCTAGATGACTTGTGAAATCCTTTCCAGCCCTCAGGTGCCGCGATCTAGTGGTCTTGAAGAAAGAATCCTGATTATGAGAAGTATATAGCGTGCATCTAGGCAGGGGCAGGGAAGGCCCATCCAGCTGGGTGGGAGACAAGTGGGTCTTTGGTCCAGCATCGGTAATATTTCTTTAACATTCAAATAGAGCTCACATTGACCATGATTTTCCTTGTGGCCCTGGGGGTGTCCATTTCAAGCTGTTCCTTGAATAGACAAATAATTTATAGCAAAAATCTCCACTTTCCTTGACAGTGGAAGGAATTAGTTTCTCAGGCAACAGGATTTTCACTGGCATTTGGTTTCAAAGGAACCAATTTGTGAGACTCTTTCCTTTTCTCAGTTATCAGAAGCCCTTTGGAAGGATGGTCCTGTCCCAGGCCTCTGGTGTTTGTGACTTATAGATGAGCCTGAAATGCCCCAAGAGAGGGAAAGAAGATTCACTGAAACAGAAAAGGGGATAGATGATGAGAGGAATGTATGGTGTGGGGGAGAGAGCATGAAGGATGGGTCAGAGCCATGTGGCAGAAACGCCTTTTTACAGGGCCACCACCATGCATGGTCTTAATAACTAGCATCACATAGTGCTTGCAAAGGGCCAGGCTCTTCCTCTATGTTCACTGATGCAGAAACGGATGCACATAAGCCTTGTCCAAAGTTGCAAAGCCAGTGAGTGGCAGAACTGGGAATTATATCAGGCAGTTTGGCTCTGGAGTCTGTGTTTTTGATCACTGCATTATCCTGCTTCCCTAACAGTTGTTCCAAGGCTTATTTCAGGCTCCCAGTGCCTCAGTGTGTGGCTGGTGGCAGGTGGATGACAAAAGGGGGCGTTGGAAGTTTGCAGAATTACCAGGTAGCCCAGTTATGAGGGTTTCTCACCGGCGTCTTATAAGTTGAGTCATTTCTAGAATATATACTTCCCAGTATTAAATTAATCTGCTATAAACCAAGGTTAAATCTAGCTTTTTATATATGCATGCTTAATAAACATTGTCATGCATAAAAAGGCAGCAGTATTTATTTGTGGTACCACCATTTTTACTTAAATATGTTGAATTGAATTTTAAGATTAACTTGCACTTGCAATAGATAATACTTACTATAAAAGGGCATTTTTTTCTTCAAAAAATATTTTCTCTATGTTTATGCATTCTAAGGCAGTGCTTTCAAATGTTTTAAAGCTGAACACTCTACCTCATTTCTTCCTCCAAAGATAACATATTTTAAATAACTCTGTATTCTGAATAAGCTGCATTTCTTAAGTGACAATTTAGTTGGTTTCTCATCTAAATAATCCTCGACACATAATTGCTGGTCTCAACCTTTTATCAACATGAGATAACCAGTGTTCTGCTTCAAGGTGATGTAATTTTAGCTGTGAACATAACAGCTTTGTTTCTCTTAACCTCTATTTTCCTAGGTTAGACACATGTAACCTTTCTGATTCACCTTTGAAATATCAGTAATAGTTTGGGAATGCCCCTGTCCTCTTAGCTTAGGAGATTTGGGGTTTGGGCCTGGGTTAAACACTTACTGGTTCAAGGTTTATTGTTCACGGTTAAAAATTTAATCAACAGACTTCATACACTTTTGTTTTAGGGACAGGCAGACATGTGTCTATCTTCCTTTTATCCTGTGGTTTAAAAGTATCTGTGCAAGTATTGCTGTGATGTGATAAAAGCCTCAGTCTTGTTGCTTGCTTATTAATTAAAGCATTAGGCTCAGGGGAATATGGTGGACTGTGTTTAGCTGTCTGTGTGGTGCACTCCGTTAAACAGAAAGTCTTGCGTAAACATTTGGGAGAGATTCTGAACACTGAAGGCCTCCCTCTAATTTTAGCTGATCTGTTTTGCAATTGCTGATGGAGAAAGTAAGTACAGTATCTTATTAATATGACAGGTTCCTTAGTTGGGTGCTATTTTGGTGACTTCCTGGGTCTCTGTGTTATAAAGTTAGTGGTCAGGACTAGCCATTGTCTCAGGTGTCTGAGAGCCAGTTCTCAAGTGAATGTGTGTGTTCCCTGAAGGCAGGGCCAACTCTTGGTCAAGTTTGGTCTGTGCCTCTCATCTTGTGAGGTGTTGTGCCAATAGGGGACACTCAGGTGATGTCACTGTCTCATTGCTAAATGGGAAACATGCTTTCTTTAATTTAATCCTTCGGTTCTTATTTTGGATTTTTGGTTTCTTTTAGGGAACTGCCTTGTCCAGAGCCTGACCTTTTTTTTTTTTCAAAGGAAAAATTATTTAAATTTGCATATATATACAAAAGTAGAGAGCAAAGTATAATGAATCTCTATGTACTTGATGTGCAGCTTCAATAATCATACTGCAAATCTGGTTCCACTAGTTTCCCTAAACTCTTCCCTCTTCCCTTTCATTTCCTTTCTCCTTTTCTCATTTTTTCTCTTCCTCTCCTTTTCCTTCCCTTCAGTATTTTAACAAAATTTAAACATCCTCCTTTTCACCTATAGACATGTAGTTATGCATCTGTAACTATAATACCTTCTTTTTTCTTTTAACATAAATATTGTATTAAAAGTTTAAAGTGTCCAGCCAGGTGTGGTGGCTCACACCTGTAATCCCAGCACTTTGAGAGGCTGAGGCGGGAAGATTGCTTGAAACCAGGACTTTGAGACCAACCTGAGCCACACAGTAAGACCCCTGTCTCTAGAAAAAAAAAATTATAAAATAATTAGCTGGGCACAGTGGCGTGTGTCTGTAGTCCCAGATACTTGGGAGGCTGAGGTGGGAGGATCACTTGTGCCCAAGGGTTTGAGGATGCAGTGAGCTGTGATTGCACCATTGCCATCCAGCCTGGGCAACAGCAAGACTTCATCTCTTTAAAAAAAGCTGTTTGAAGTGTTAAAAGCACAGCAGCAAAATTAACAACCATCCCTTAGTATCATGGATACCTAGTCCATCTTCTGATTTTTCCCTGCATTATCCAAGATATCTTTCTAAAGTCCCTCTCCTTTTCTTTTTGCAAACTATTGATTTGTTGAAGGAGCTGGACCATTTGCTTTAAGTTTGCTCTAAAGATTGCTTCCTTGAGGTATTGTTTGGCCTGTGTTTGGTATAAGGTCGCTAGATCTGGAGGCTTCATGAGATTCAGGCTCAACTCTTTCAGAGCCTGACTTTCTAATAACTAGGTGTGAAGTGAGCATATTAATAGTTGACCATGGGAATTAGTAAGACGTCCCCTCTGAAAGCAGAGAGTAGGTGTGGGCATGGGTGTTAGCAGATGGGGCCAGGCGATGATCAAGGCACTAAGCTTGGAGTAGATGAGTTTGAGCTAAGATGCTCTAACCCAGCTGTGAACCCCAGGAACTGGTCGGCAGCATGATGTGAAGAGGAGGAGGTAGCATCTGGTTAGGAAACTTTTTCAAATAACTTCTAAATGATCGACAGCTCTCAAGCAATAGCTTGACTGTTGAATAGAGGATTAAGAAAAGTTGGTTAAGGAAAATGAAGAAATGAAATGGTCACAAAAGTGTGGGAGGGGAATGGCTGAGACTGGGCCACAGTCCAGGTATGGAGCTGAATTTCTAGTGTTTCCCACCACGGTCTCTATTGAAACTTCTCCTCCTGGTTGTGTGGTCACATGATGGCCCAGAGCAGCAGCTAGCTCTTCAGAATTTATTGGCTTGTTAAACTTCCCAGAGGGACTGGCAGCCACACAGAACTTGAATCACAGATTATAAGAAATAACACTATCAGCAGCAGGCAGTGAATGCATGCTGATGTGAATGCCTAAACAGAAATGCACAAATGCCGAGGGATTTATTCCAAGTGGTGCCTCCATACTCTTCAAAGTGGAGAAATAACTGTTGGACTGGCTTGTGGTGTTGGCCCTAGAGCTGTGTGGGCTTGAAGAAGGGTTATGCAGTCTCTTGATGTGTTGTCTTCTCTTCAGCAGCTAGTAGGATGGACTTGGGGACCTCAGAAATGAGATGTTGGCACATGTATACCAAAAACAGCATAAGGACACTAGAGAGAGGGGTGGAGAGACTTTTTTAGCTTTGTGACCCTGGACTGAACATCTCTGTGCCTCAGTTTCCACATCTGTGAAGTGGAGAAAATCATCATCATCACCACCTCATGGGGTTGGGTGGGTTAAGAAAAATATATATGCAAAGTGTTAAGAACTGTGCCTGGCACGTAGTAGGCATTCATCCAAGCACCTGAGATTTTATAGCTCTCAGTAAATATCTGCTTAATGAGTACATAAATGTTAGCCATTATATGAAGCTAGGGCATTATTATTGCATGCTCGTGTCAGCTGATACTATGTGATATATATCAGCACTGTGAATGAAGAAAGTCACAACTTTTACATAGGTTTCAGGAGGTGTATATACAGGTAGTAAAATTAATTGTCAGGTAGTAAAATTAGTTGCGCTTTGGCTAGCGCTGGAAGCACAGCTGAAGCCATGTATGTGTGTAAGCTGGTCATTTATATACAGGTTGTCAGTCCTTAGATGCCCCAATGCTGCCACTTTGAGGAGTTCTTTGAGAGCTACCAGTGGTGTTTCAGGTCCTCTGTGGTGTTCCCTAACATTTGTTATCGATGCGTGTGTATGTCTCTCATCTCCTCTGTTGTCTGTAAGCTCCTAGAAGGCAGAATCTCCAATAGTGCTCTGCATGAAGCAGGCAGTCACTAAATACTAAATGCCCAGACTAGATTATGTTTTTGGCAAGACAGGGAAATTCATCAGATTTTTATTAGAAAACACTGCATAGAACATGTGTGTTGGAGGGATGTTATATATGGAGCTGCCTCTTTGTCGCAGGGAGATAGATAAAGGAGTTTTCTCATCAGCTGTTGCATATGACTGTGATTCTGCAAACGTGTCATGGTCCCCAGACTATAGGCATGGACCTGGATGTCCATGAGAATTCAAGGAGGTGTAAGACATGGCCTCTACCGCAAAGGCTGCAGAGACACACCAGAAGCAGGCTGAAAGTTAAAGAAGGTAGAAGGCGGTTTGTGCTCTGGACTTCAGAGGAGAGGAGTATGGTCTGCAAGCTAAGCAAAGGGAGGTTTTATGGAAAAGTGGGTGGGTAGCAGCTACAGCATTTGCAGAGAGGGCATAAATTACTTCTTTGGCTCAAATGACAAGGTGAGGTTTGTATGACTGAGACCTAAGTATGCTTCAGGACCCACTTACTTGTTTTTGCTACAGACAGCCCGGAACTGGAGTTAGAGTCACTCTGGTTAGGCTTTGTTAGCTGCATGGCAGTTGGGTGTTAAGACCACTTTGAGTTGAAAGGCCTATATAGCACTTCTCTGCCAGTCTCAGCTTCCCGAGTGAAGATAAGACTAGTGTCCGCTTTCTAGGGTTACTACAAGTATTAACGAGACAGTAGGTATCACCATTAGTAGATGGGCTCAACTTGGAGGAAACACTTGGGAAACAGCTTTATCAGGTGCACATCTTTATTGCCAAAGGCGATGTGGAATCTTCCTACCTGCCTCTTCAGAGCATCCTGGGCAGATCCCCTAGATTCCTTGTGATTTTCTGTAGGTTACCAGTATTAAAAAGCCAGTTTTAGTCTTCTTCATTCTACCAAGCTCAAGAGTTTTAGAAAACAGCAGTGCTGAAGCATTAGTGTCAGCATCTAATTTTTTTTTTTTTTTTTTGGTTGTGGGGGCGGTCTTTGCTCCACTTACTTGCCTCTTTCCACCTGCTGCTGGCCCCTCCATGGTCAAGGGTCAAGGGGATTGGAGATTAGAGAGGTAGGCAGAGTCTTTTCACTTACCATGTGCTGGTGGACTCCCTCTGGGCTGCCACATGTCTCCTGTCGTGGCTGGCTTTTTGTGGGGGAACATTAGTGGTTCTTTAGAGCTGCCTCCCCGCAACTGTTATATCACCCTCAGGGACCTTACAAGGACCTTTCCCTGATGCTCTGTCCAGCTGGCCTCTACAGCCTTCACCTTCTCCTGTCCTGAGTCTTCTCCACTGGCAAATAGCCCGCCCACTTCTGCAGGGTCCTGCATGGGGCATTTGGCTGCCTTCTGAGCTGTCCTGCTGGTCCCCCGGGAAATCCAGCATCCTCGTCCTGCCAGAGTTGCTCTGCTGCCTGCTCTTCCCCCGCAGCCTTTCTAGCAGCTGCAGCCAGGTGAGGGGCAAGCCCTCTACAAGCTCCTGGAACTCCCTGTGCTCTGGTCCAGAAACAGTGTGGGGTGGGCTCGTGAGCTTGAGCAGCTCTGCAGTGCTTCACTGGGCCGTGCAATGCCATTTTTCTTTCTTGTAAGTGCTCCATTCTTCAGGAGGGGTCCTCTCCTATACCCTCATGGAAGGGAAGGGGAGATGCTGCAGAGCTCTCCTCTTATTTATTTATTTATTTATTTATTTATTGAGATGGAGTTTCGCTCTTGTCACCCAGGCTGGAGTGCAATGGTGCGATCTCGGCTCGCTGCAACCTTCGCCTCCCAGGTTCAAGCAATTTTCCTGCCTCAGTCTCCTGAGTAGCTGGGATTACAGGCACACACCACCATGCCCAGCTAATTTTTTGTATTTTTAATAGAGACAGGGTTTCGCCATGTTGGCCGGGCTGGGCTTGAACTCCTGACCTCAGGTTATCCACCTGCCTCGGCCTCCCAAAATGCTAGGATTACAGGCATGAGCCAACACACCTGGCCTCTCTTTTAACTTCTATCGGAAACCTCTCCTCCCAAGCTTGCTTTGAAATGGGCTGTGACATTTGGTCACTGTGTAACAAGTCCTGTGAGAATGAGCCGAGTGCCTGTCTTTAGAAAGTAAATACTTTCTAAAGTGTGTATCACCTATTGTCTCTAGTTTTGAGTAAACAGGAAGAGTCTCATCCTATGTTCTTCATAAGGTTCATAGTGCAGGGCATGGCACATAGTAAACACCCAGCGAGTATTGGCCACTGTCATTATTTACCTTCTTTGGGCTGTAGATTTCTCATCTGGAAAGTGGAGTTTATGGTGGGTTCTGCTTTGCTTGCTGCTTAGGGCTGTTAATTTGCATGAAAGTATCGTAAGTCCATTTCATTTTTATACATTAGCCACAGCAGAACGGGATCTCTCCGCGCATGTTTAAGGCCTTTGTAAGCAAGAGCCACCCGGAATTCTCCTCTAACAGGCAGCAAGATGCCCAGGAATTCTTCTTGCACCTGGTGAATCTAGTAGAGGTGAGTAGTCAGTCTTCACGGATGCTCAGCGGGGTTGTAAGAAGGGTGCCGAGCCGCTCAGTGCAGTCTGCTGTGGCTTGATCAGAATGCTTCCCCACTCTCTTCTTGCTTCAGTCTCTCCTGTTGAAGTTGGTTCAGAATCAGCTCCCTGGAAACTCTCTGCTCAGCCCACTTGATGTGACTGCTCTTCACACTCCAGTTTCCAGACACTTGTGGATCTCTGTGCTCCTTTTAACCTGTATGTGTTATAGGAGTGCTTGCCAGTTATTCCATTCACAATTTATTTTTTTCTGGTCTTTGTGACAAAGTTCCTTAAGAGCCCTGCGTGGTATTTGGTGTCCTCCTGCCACTGCTCAAAGATGATGAGTCTGCTTACATCAGAATTGAATGCCATTAAAAACATTTTTTTTTTTTTTTTTGAGATGGAGTCTAGCTCTGTTGCCCAGGCTGGAGTGCAGTGGCACAATCTTGGCTCACTGCAACCTCCGCCTCCTGGGTTCAAGCAATTCTACTGCCTCAGCCTCCTGAGTAGCTGGGATTATAGGCGCCCGCCACCACGCCCGGCTAATTTTTGTATTTTTAGTAGAGATGGGGTTTCACCATATTGATCAGGCTGGTCTCCAACTCCTGAACTTGTGATCCGCCTGCCTCGGCCTCCCAAAGTGCTGGGATTACAGGTGTGCGCTGGAAAGCCACTGAGAATTCCTGAGTAAAGCCTTTTTTTTTTTTTCCTGGTTACAGCAGTGTTCTTTGTGGAAAATATAGAAAACACAAAGGAGAACATCAAAATCCCTCTTAATGCCACCCCCTGCAAACAGCCAGTGTTTTTGTTTGTTTGTTTGTTTTTGACAGAGTCTTGCTCTTGTCGCCCAGGCTGGAGTGCAGTGGCATGATCTTGGCCCACTGCAACCTCTGCCTTCCAGGTTCAAGTGATTCTTCTGTTGTTTGTTTCCTTGTTAGAACTAGGCTTTAGTGGTTTCTCTTGTCTGCCTCACAGTTACTGACTCACATGTCTGCTCAGGTCCATGATCTTTTCTAACTCTGTTTATCATTTATTAGTGATAACTATTTTTTTTAGAATAAAGCCTCCGAGTAGCTGGGATTATAGGCACCCACCACCATGCCTGGCTAATTTTTTGTATTTTTAGTAGAGACGGGGTTTCACCATGTTGGCCAGGCTGGTCTTGAACTCCTGACCTCAGATGATCTGCCTGCCTCCGCCTCCCAAAGTGCTGGGATTACAGGCGTGAGCCACCGTGCCCGGCCAACAGCCAGTGTTCACAGGTTGGGATCTGCCCCTCCCGTCACTTTCCAGGTCTTATGTTAATTCTCTACATGCTCTTCTGTAAGCAGTGTTTTCACTTAAATGTTTTGCATTTAAGTCATTACATCTGTTAACAGAACGTAATTTCTGTTTTATTTGTACCTAATTTACATGAGTGTATTTATATAATCATATTGTACCTGTTTTCATGTTTCCAGGGCAGCCCTTTATTTTTTCCCTTTCTCTTTTGATTGGCTTCTCCTCCTCCTTTCTTCTCATTCCATGAATTTCTCTCCCATGGTTTTTAATTTAATAATATTGAAATAGTAATCCATGATGAACTATATTTTATTTTACCAATCCCTATTTTTGGACTTTAGATAAATTCCAGTGTTTTTCTATTAAAGTGCTTTGGTGAATGGGCATGGCCAGAGGACATGTTTAATAAAGCCAAGTGTTTACACCAGGTTTAGAGTTCATTTTCTACTAAGTCTTAGTGGCTCAATATTCATACGTTTACTAACCTGATACAATCCATCCTTCAGAGGAACCGCATCGGCTCAGAAAACCCAAGCGATGTTTTTCGTTTTTTGGTGGAAGAACGCATTCAGTGCTGTCAGACCCGGAAAGTCCGCTACACGGAGAGAGTGGATTACCTGATGCAGTTACCTGTGGCCATGGAGGCGGCAACCAACAAGGGTAACAAT
Organism: Pongo pygmaeus; assembly: GCF_028885625.2. Classification (NCBI taxonomy): domain Eukaryota; kingdom Metazoa; phylum Chordata; class Mammalia; order Primates; family Hominidae; genus Pongo; species Pongo pygmaeus. Next base: position 188,926,494 of record NC_085930.1, read on the forward strand.
TCCAAAGTGGGAAATTGGTACTGCGTGTCTTCATATGGGAAAACACTTGAATCAGACAGAATGGTTTAGTCACTGAAGTGTGTCAGGAGTAGACCCAGCCCAGGTGATGTCTGCTTTGCACATCTCTTTTCATCTCTTTGTTAGTTCCCATGTGACTTTTCCTTTGAGAAGAATCAAATGCATCACAGGTTTTATGGAGGCGTTATGGTTGGAACCTACTTCACTGCCTATAAATTTGGCCAACTACTGAGTATGGAGTCAGCATAATTTTGGGGAAAATTGTTGGTAATGATGTATGTAGAAAATTCTTTAACACTATCATTTATAAGTTGTGCTATAAAGTCTGAGGGAAATGATCAGGACTGCATTTTTTAAAGTTAGACATTCAAGCAGAGATCTCTTGAAATAATCCAGCTTTGGCACGTGAGTATTTCAGCCACCTCTTCTGGGAGAAAAATTGTGTCAGGGTTCTTTGTAAAAGCAAAGCCCATTAGAAGGGTCTCTGGGCTTTGGAAGAGAGAAGGAGGCAGAGATGTGGCACTCATGTTTGGTGCCTCCTCCTTCCATCAGTCTAAGCTGGTTCTTCCTAGGCAGAATAGACAAATGGCATTTCTTTGAATTAACATCATAGAAGCAAAAAAGACAAAATAGCTGCTGGATTGCGCATCTCCTGTGAACCAGTCATTTTTGTAAAGTTCAGCAATTCCACTATGCAGCCATAAAAAGGAATGAGATCATGTCCTTTGCACATGGATGAAGCTGGAAGCCCTCATCCTCAGCAAACTAACACAGGAACAGAAAACCAAACACCGCATATTCTCACTCATAAGTGCGAGTTGAACATTGAGAACACATGGACACAGGGAGGGGAACATCACACACTGAGGCCTGTTGGTGGGTTGGGGGAAAGGGGAGGGAACTTAGAGGACAGGTCAGTAGGTGCAGCAAACCACCATGGCACACGTATACCTATGTAACAGACCTGCACACGTTCTACACATGTATCCTGTTTTTTTTTTTTTTTTTTTGAGAAAAAAGTTTAGCAATTCCCTGGATGGCCCTTTTTCCTCTTCCTTGTGTGTGTGGGGTCACGGGTCAGTTTATGATGTTAATTGGAAAGTGATGATTATGATGATTTAAGATGAAACGATTTTCAATTTCTATATGCTCATGCAGTTTTTGATCAGCTTCAAAATCCTTTTGGTGTAGAAACAAGGGGAATAGGAGTCTGCTGTTTGTTTCCTTGTTAGAACTAGGCTTCAGTGGTTTCTCTTGTCTACCTCAGGGTTACTGACTCACATGTCTGCTCAGGTCCATGATCTTTTCTAACTCTGTTTATCATTTATTAGTGATAACTACTTTTTTTTTTTTCAGAAAGGAGAGTTATAATTTAGTCTCTGGAATTTGACTGTTGGGAACACCTAATGTTAGCAACCTAGATATAAGTACATCATAAACTGATTGGGGACAGGGGAATGAATTTTAAAACATCTAAGATGTGTTTAGGAAAACACATATGTGCATAAGTGTACTTAAAAACTGATAAATGAGTTTTTTTTTTTTTGAGTAATACAAAAGAAATGATCAGAAAGGCCATTCAAATCGATAAAAAATTGTGACTACAGGCTAGTTTCCAGGACCAGATCTGCTGGTGCTTGGGAGGTTCCTCTTTTTCCCTTAGTATTTAATCATTTGAGTAGGAATAGCACAGAGGCCTTCTAGGTTGGTTGCCCTGATGTCTGAGGTATTGGGTAACCTCCACAGGAAGTTGTCTCGGCAGTGTTGGTTACTGTCATGGGTTGTGTGATGGTGGCTAACTGCAGTCCTGTAGTTATCCTCCTCCTTGGCCTCACACCTCTGTGGGACCCATGACCTCTAATCATAGTTGCTGGTGGAACCAAATCAGAAAATGTGTAACACTGGATCTGGTTCTTGTCAGGCGCTTAGTGGTGGTTCTTTTTGGTTTTTTTTTCTGTTTTTTTTGTTTGTTTGTTTTTTTCTGCCTTTGGTTATTTTATTTTAAAACAGCTTAAAGTTAACAAGAATGTTTTTGTTAGTTTTGTGTATGTGTGTGTGATCATTGGCAAAAATTGATCCCCTTACACAATGTAACATCTCTTTCTGGCCTTATCTGTTGGGTTGTAGAGGGAGTGCTGATCAGGGTTTTAAGTCCAGCTTTGTCAATAATTGGCTGGTTTTGACTTTGGGCCTCAGTTCTTCAGCAAGGCAATGAAGAACTGGGAAGAGGTGAGCTCTTGGACCTTTTCTGGCTATAAAATACTCTGATGCGAAGGTCTTGTGTTGGGAGGATGGCATTTGAATAATCCCAGTATTGGCCTTTGGACAAACAAGATTCATGGGCATTTATATCACACACATGGTCTGACCCTCTCACCCACCCAGGCCAGGCCAAGCTCACACTTCCCTTCTGTCAGTTGCAAAGGGGAGCATGCAAAAAGATGTGAATGGCTTGATACCACCTGTCGGTGCAACTCTAAAGACAGCCCCAGAACAGCCTTTCAGCAGGCACATCTGGCTCTGTAAAGGACAACAAATAAGCAACCCTGGCCCAGCCCAGAAACCTTCAGGGAAGACTGTCCAAAGAGGGTGCTTTTCATTTCCATAGGGTAAGAGAGATTGCAAGGTCATTCATTTGCTCTTTCACCCAGATGAACTGATCGCTTATGAACTAACGAGAAGGGAAGCAGAAGCAAACAGAAGACCCCTTCCTGAGTTGGTGCGTGCCAAGATACCATTTAGTGCCTGCCTTCAGGCCTTCTCTGAACCAGAAAATGTTGATGATTTCTGGAGCAGTGCCCTACAAGCAAAGTCTGCGGGTGTGAAGTAAGTGTGTGTATGTGTGGTGGCAGTGGGGTGAGGAGGGGCCTTGAGAGGTGGGGACAGGGGTAAGGGAGAGGGAGTGGGTGTTATTTGTGTCTGTGTGTGTTTGTTTATGTGTGATGGATGGGATTATGGTTCACACACCCTAATTGTCGTCAAACTTCACTTGTGTGAGACCTGTCCAATAAAACAGGCCTGTGATTTATATTATGTGCTAAGGAAGGGTTTTCTTTTTTCTTTTTTTAAATGTAAGGTTGTGATTTATTCTCTATTAGGAGCCTTCCTTCCTTCCTTCCTTCCTTCCTTCCTCCCTCCCTCCCTTCCTCCCTTCCTCCTTCCCTTCCTCCCAACCTTGACCCCACCCCCAGCCCCTCTCTCACCAAGAGGATACAGCCAAGAAACAATCCTCTACCCCCAAATGGCAAGAATGACATTATTCATGAAGAAATTACAAAAATGCTTAAGACAGGCCTCCATATTTAAACTCCATTGCACTATATTTTAACTCCATAATTAAAGACTTGGTCTAGAACTTGGTTGGCTATGTTTCTCTTTGGAGACTAGGAGTCTCGGGACATCTCAAAGTGGACAAGGAAGTCTCCTGAGCATTGTTGAAACGAGCCGTTCAGGGTTTTGTCAGATGTCCTGTTTTCACATTATGAGGCTGGTTGTCAGACACATAAAAGTTTTTTTTTCTCCATCTGCCACCCTAGTTGATTTGATGCAGTCGAGTCCTTGCCAACACACTTCATATCACTGCACTTAATTGGAAAAAGAGTGCTTGCAGTGGCATAAAACAAAGGGAGGTCTGAAAGTTTGGCTCCAGGAGTTTTGCTACGTTCAGATATTCTTTGGCCATTTTTCTTTGAGGCTAAGATTGAGATTTTGGCTAACATAAAGGGGATTAAAGGATGGAACAGCTGGTGCAGGCTGTTTTTACCATGGCCTCATAGCAGTTCAACCTATACATATATATATATATATATATATATATATATAAAATTTTATATATAAAATGTATATATATAAAATTTTATATATATACATATAATATATATAAGTATTATATATATATTTTAGAGGGAGTCTCGCTCTGTCACCCAGGCTGGAGTGCAGTGGCATGATCTTGGCTCACTGCAACCTCTGCCTCCCAAGTTCAAGCAATTCTCCTGTTTCAGCCTCCTGAGTAGCTGGGAATGCAGGCACATGCCACCAAGCCCGGCTAATTTTTGTATTTTTTTTTGTTTGTTTTTTTTTGAGACGGAGTTTTGCTTTTGTTGCCCAGGCTGGAGTGCAGTGGCGCGATCTCGGCTCGCCACAACCTGCGCCTCCCGGGTTCAAGTGATTCTCCTGCCTCAGCTTCCCGAGTAGCTGGGATTACAGGCCTGCACCACCATGCCCGGCTAATTTTGTATTTTTAGTAGAGATGAGGTTTCTCCATGTTGGTCAGGCTGGTCTCAAACTCCCAACCTCAGGTGATCCTCCCTCCTTGGCCTCCCAAAGTGCTTGATTACAGGCGTGAGCCACCGCACCCAGCCAATTTTTGTTTTTTTAGTGGAGACGGGGTTTCACTATTTAGCCAGGCTGATCTCGAACTCCTGACCTCAGGTGATCTGCCCTCCTCAGCCTCCCAAAGTGCTGGGATTACAGGCATAAGCCACCATGTCTGGCCTCAACCTATATTATTTGTTCTCTGTGAAACCCCTCCCTCAGGCTTCTGCTATGTTTCAGATTGTAGAGTTCATATGTTAAAAACAGGAAAGCAAAAACAATTTATTTCAAAAAGGAAAAACAAGCCATATTTGTTAAAATTATTTTTAAAAAGCTCCCTATCCAAGGGAGATTAATAGTAGTTCATTCAGGTATCAGTTGCCCATCACTAGGTGAGTTTTTATCCTAGGACTGCTCAGTTATAGGTGTGGGTGGTTGTGTGTGTGTATGTTGTGTATGTGTGCACATGTGCATGTGCCTGTTTGTGTCCTTGCAGATAACAGTTGTTGAGTTCTCAAGTTCAGTGTGAGAGATACTTTATTACAACTCAGAGATATCTTTGGGCAGTTAGATCTCTACACACTCTATTAGTGATGGAAGCAATTTTTTAAAATCATTGACAGTAGGTTTAACACTGATTCCTCGAACATTTATCCTTTTCTCTTTGTGCTTTTATTCTGATTCCATTTTGGAGGTGGAAGGTGATTGTGGGGTCTGGAAGCTTTGAAAGCCCCAGCATCAGGTGTGAGCTGCCGACTGGGGTATTGTTCACTTGCCTGGCCCTCAGCCACCCCTTTCTGCTCTTCAGAAAAGGGGCCTGGTGTCTTAGAAGTGCAGGATGTGACACACTGTCTGTGCCTGCCTCTCCCTAGAAGTGTCCTGCCAGGAAGCAGCCTTTTCAACACCTGGAAATGGCCCATCTTTAAAATGGGGACTGAGAGGCGTTAGCTTTCCACAGAGAGGCAGATTCCCTGAGCCCAGGGCTAGTGGTCAGGAGACCTGGATTCTTCTCCTGTGTCTACCTTCCACCTTAGCTTCTGTCCTGGGGCAAAGTCACCGCCCAGTGATTCCATCTGTAATGGAGAAATGATGCTCTCCTGAATTTCTCCTCAGATGCTGCAAAATATTCAGTTGTAGGCAGTGCTAGCATATCTATCTAGAATCCTCGAGGAGGGGTTTCTGCTTCCTATAGTTCTTACAAGGACCTTTTACCTTTTCCTTTTTGTCTGCATACACACATGCTCTTGCATGTGCCTTTTATATACATGAGAAGAATTAGTACTGGGCATATCCAGTTGTTATTAATTGAAAACTGGTCCTTATGGGAAAGAAGAAGATGATGTTAAAGGTAATAAAGCAACTATCATTTCTTGCACATTTGTTATTGCCAGGTCATGTGTTAAGCACTTCCCATCAGTTATCATATTTCATCCTCTTAGTAGTCTGAGGTAGGTTCCATTATTTTCTCATTTTATGAAGGAAGAAATAAAAGAAGTAATTGGCCAGTAAGTGGCAGGCATGGGATTCATTCCAGTCTGATTGGGTTCAAACTCTAAACGCCTGTTATCAAGCACCCCCATATTCCTTGTCATGCTTGCTTATCCTTACATTTTCATAGAGCCTTGCTTTTTCTTTATTATACTTTATCATGTTTCAAATATTGGTTTTGAGAAAACCAGTTGAGTGGATTTCTAAGAGATGTTATTTTTATTTCCAGCAATGTAGGCTGTGATTCAGTCTATGTTTTGTTAATTTGGGGCCTTGGGTTTTTCTTTTGTTACACCCAGAGCCTGAAGACCAGGAAGAGGCAAAAAATGTCCTAAAGATCTTGGCAGATCTTGCATCAGTATGGGCCAGGCCTTAAGACCCTTCTCTTAAATGATCATGAACAGACTGTGTCTGGGAAGAATATTAGTGCTTGGAAAGTTTATTCACCCAGCAAATATTATTGCTCACTTAGCATATTCTAGGCAATGGGTTGAACAAGACCTAATTCCTGCCCTCAGATGGCTCACAGATGAAGAGTTGAGAGGGAGAGGTTTTTACTTACCCATTCTCATTTATAAAGAGAAAAGCATAGTGTGGGGTTGCAGAGCACAGACTCTAGGTAGATGCCCAGTGTTTGAATGCCCAGTCTAGAACTTATTGGTATGTGACCTTGGTCAAGTGATCTCACTGCCATAAGCCCGGCTTCCCTATCTGTAAACTGGGGATAATAATGGTACTTTCTTTACAGGGTTGGGGTAAGGATTAAGTGAGATAAGCCATGTAAAGTGCTTCACACAGGGCAAATATAGGATGGAATTGTTATTTCTGTTATCTTTATCTTCGTTTTTTTGTTTTTGATGATATAATTTGAGTGTGGTGGATTAATGATCATATTTTCAACAAGTAGACGGGAAGATTATGGTTTTTTTTAGTTGTTAGGTTTTCAATACTGTAGACATCTTAATGTCTTAATGTCAGGAAGAGGTACAGTTTATATTTCTTTCTCAATAAAATCTTTATCGTATTTTTGCCTTAATTGTGATTTAGCGAACAATCAATATATTTTAAATAATGTTAACAGGTTGTTAACAACAATACAATATTGTTGTTGGGACATATTATAAGCACTTTATATGTCTTAAATCATTTAATTCCCATAACAGCTCTTTGAAGAAAATTTGCTGTCTATCTAGATCTCTTTGAATGATTTACATTCTAATGATCTTTATTAAAAACATACCATTTTCCAAGAAATATTTTAATTCCAGAAATTAATTTTAGAAATAAAAGAATAAGCTGAGCATAATTTATAACTTTGCTAGATTTAACTAACTTGATGTCCCCAAACTGCAATAAATGAATGCAAACCATAACTTTTGAGATTGATTTGAACAGATATATTGAACAGTTACTACATGTGAGCGATTCAACTTGAGACCCTACAGAGGTTACAAAGATGAATAAAGAATGTTTTACCCAATAGGGCAAATATTATGTGAACACCATCTAAATCTACTTTCTGGTACTTTTAGGTTGGCAGCTACCCATAACACAGTGATATGTTAAATTATCCCTGCCCCAACCTTGAGTTATTCCACTACCCCTATTATGGTATTACAGCTGACACCCCGCCTGGATACTGACCACAGAGCAGCTTCAAGAGTCTCAGGGATCCTGAGTCATATTTTGGAAATTATTGGTTTACCAGTGTCTTTTGGTTGATTTCACTGTTATGTATTTTCCAGATTTTAAGCTAATGTGGTAGGAAGAGGAGGTAAGAAAAAGAACATTTTTACATTAAAATATCATGGCTGGGTGCGGTGGCTCACATCTGTAATCCCAGCACTTTGGGAGGCCGAGATGGGTGGATCATCTGAGGTTAGGAGTCTGAGACCAGCCTGGCCAACATGGTGAAACCCCATCTCTACTAAAAATACAAAAATTAGCTGGGCATGGTGGCAGGTGCCTGTAATCCCAGCTACTCAGGAGGCTGAGGCAGGAGAATCACTGGAATCCGGGAGGCAGAGGTTGCAGTGACCCGAGATCACGCTATTGCACTCCAGCCTGTGTAACAAGAGCAAAACTGTGTCTCAAAAAAAAAAAAAATCTATATCTGTCTATCTATATATATATACACATATGTATATGTATATATAAAATACCAGACGGAGTTTGTTGTTTTTTGGTGCAGTTGAGGACTTGGTGACATTTAAATAAGAATAATGTTTATTACTGCTTCTCAGAAGAAAAACCTAATTAGAGATAATATATAATTTCTGGAGAGTGAGCCTGGCTAATAGTAGATTAGTTGCCTGGGATGATAAAGCTCCTGTTTTCTGAATTGCCTTTATTCTTCTACCAACTTTGTAATGGAGAATTTGAGATACAGGGAATTTAAATAACTTGCCTGGGGGTAAAATACTGATAAGTGACAGTTCAATTCAGCATCCAAGGCTTTATAGCTTTTACCTCTTTCATGACAAAATAATCATGCTAATTCCTTAGGTATATACAGTACTTTCTAGTGTGCCAAGCGGTTTCACCTCATTCCATGAACATTGCACGGCCTGGCAGGTAGACATGATTAGTAAGTCCATTTTGTAGGTGGATCAGGGAGTGTCAGTGGTTTGCCCAGATTTGGAGTGAATGAAGTGGCATTTTCAAGACCCACATCCACATCGTTTGTTTTTTGTCCTGTGTTCTGTCCCTGTGCTGTGCCTTTTCTCTGACACTAGGGGGCAGCAATACATTTGCATTTGTTTTTGTTTTTTTTTATTTTATTTTTTTATTTTTGTATGTTTATTGGTCATTTGTGTATTTTGTTTGGAGAATATTCAAATACTTTGTTGATTTTTAAATTGAGCTATTTGTCTTTTTATTGTTGAGTTGTAAGAATTCTTTATATATTCTGAATATAAAGTCCCTTAACAGATATATGATTTGTAAATATTTTCTCCCATTCTGAAGATTGTCTTTTTACTTTCTTTTTTACCACGCCCAGCTAATTTTTGTATTTTTAGTAGAGATGGGGTTTTACCATGTTGGCCAGGCTGGTCTCGAACTCCTGATCTCGTGAGCCACCTATCTCAGCCTCCCAAGGTGCTGGGATTACAGGCATGAGCCACCGCGCCCGGCCATCTTTTCACTTTCTTTCTTTTTTTTTTTTTTTAATTATTATTATTATACCTTAGGTTTTATGCATTTGTTTTCTAAATTCTGGGAAGATGCATTACAAATAGAAGGCAATGACTTAGATTTGAAAAGTGGAATAGGGGAGGATATTCTAGAATTTTTTATTTTAAAAGGTATCTGTGATACCTATAAACAGCTCATTTTCTTTTTTACATATACCTACCACACCCACATTGACTACAAATAGAAATGGTTGTTAAAAACAGGATGATAAATGTGGAGTGAATGAGCTGGAACTAGGGTATGAATTTGGTGTACAGGTTGAACAGTCTGTGTATAAAATTGCCAAATCCATGCCCAGGAAATTGAGCCTTTCTGAAAGTTTGAAGAGGATTCAAGATACTGGTACTGTGTATTAATTTTAAACTTCAAGGCCCAGATTCAGATGTTTTGGATACTTATCCCATAATATGTCTACCCCTAGGATCCATGTGGCCATGGATTAAGTGCTGCAATATTTCAATGAGGCCCTGGCATTTCCAATAGTCAACCTCAGCCAAAGTTTCAGTAAGCCCTTCGTCTGCCAACTCTGTGCTATAAGACAGTGATTCTGTGTGGAAGTGGAAGTGGAGGTGGGGGTGTTTCAGGATCACCTGGGGAGCCTTTTCAAACCCCATATACATGTATACCATGCATGCATGCTGTAAACAGTTAAAACTATGTATACTAAATTCTAGCAAGGATTTCAGAAAAAACATGGCTGAAAAGCACTTTTCAGAAATATAAAACACCACAGCAAAGTAAAAGTAACAATTTTGAAACAGGTCCAAAAGCATTCTTTTTTTTTTTGAGATGGAGTCTTACTCTGTTGCCCAGGCTGGAGTCCAGTGGCATGATCTCAGCTCACTGCATCCTTCGCCTCTGGGGTTCAAGTGATTCTCCTGCCTCAGCCTCCCGAGTGGGGATTACAGACGTGCCCCAATCCCCACTAATTTTTGTATTTTTATGCCCGGCTAATTTTTGTATTTTTAGTAAAGACAGGGTTTCACCATGTTGGCCAGGCTGGTCTTGAACTCCTGACCTCAGGTGATCTGCCCACTTCGGCCTCCCAAAGTGCCGGGATTACAGGCGTGAGCCACCATGCCTACCTAAAAGCATTCTTAAACGATAACATTCTACATTAAACATTTTCTTCTTGTGAAGAGGCCAGGACAAATGAGCAGGGGAGAGCGAATGTGTGTCCACTTACATGTCTGTGTTTGCGTGTTCCTCCTCTTCAGTTGAGCCATTGGAATGGCCAGGTGTGCCTCAGACAAAGTTGATATGCTTTTTGAACTGTATTCACAATTCTTATTGCCTTGTTTCATTGATATATCCCCTTGTGTTTCCCAGAACATCTCGCTTTGCTTCATTCCCTGAATACTTGGTAGTGCAGATAAAGAAGTTCACTTTTGGTCTTGACTGGGTTCCCAAAAAATTTGGTAGGTATCTTTTGCATGCTTTTGCTTAAAACATCGAATGAGCCATTTAAACAACATGGCATGTGAAAGAGCCCATGTAGTTGGCTGCCACAAACAGTTCCATTTCATTCTTCCATCATTCTCACCTTTCTGTTTTGCATCAGAGTATGTGATAAGAACTGACAATAAAAATTGCCACCTGCTTACCCACCCCTCCAGTTATGGTTTCTGGAATGACCAAATTCTAAGAGTGTAAACAGAATCCTCACATTGTCAAATAAACAGTGCTTTCCAAACTTTAATGTGCATATGAATTACCTGGGATCTTGGTTAAAATGCAGACGCAGATTGGGCAGGTCTGGAGTGGGCCTGCGATTCTGTGTTACTAACAAGCTCCCACGTGATGCTGATGCTGTTGGTGCTGCTGATGCTGTTGGTGCTGCCGATGCTGTTGGTGCTGCTGGCCCACAGGCCACACTTTGAGCAGCCAGTGGTTGAAGATGCAGTCGCCTCTTAGGATCTCTCTTCTGCCTCTGAGCAGGCAGGTGTGGCTAATGACATTCACTTAATAAAGTAGAAAAAGCCAGTTGCATTAGACAGTAAAACAAAAGGATGTGATTTTGGCTTCATGAGGTTTTCTTCATGCTAATTTTTACAGTTCCTGACCATTGTTGGAGGTTAATTTTCCAGACAATACATAACAGCCTTTCTCCAGCATTATAATCTAATACAAACGGCGTTACTAGGTTGTCCTCAGTGGTGTGGAAGAATGTACAGTTTCTCAAGCAAGAACCTTGGACTATTTGCCAGTCTTTTAAAGTTTTTATGTTTTTAAATACTTAAGAAAAAACCTGACTCAATCTTATGCTGGTTAACTAAGCGCTCGTCTGAAGGGGATAGGTAAAAAGGATGTAGAATCGGCTGGAGTGATTTCCTAGAGAGCTCCAGCACTAACAGTTACACAGCACTTGTTTGCCACATGAAATTGTGCTGGGCTGTAACTGATCCTGCAGGAGATCCTGCCTTTTCCTGGCAGAATAGTTTTGTGAGCAGGGGAAGGCAGAGGGCAGGATGCTGACAACTCAGCTTTTCTTCCATGGACCTGAAAAGCACCTGAGAGAAAAAACTTTCTTGCTCTGAAGGCTTTGAATTGCCTTGGAAATAGTTTGCTTATTTTCTTTGTCCTTGGAATTTCTGTACTGGAATACAAAATTTGAATCATATTTCATTGACTTGCTGAATTTTAAGGAACCTCAAAATGTTCTTGAATGAACCTGAATTTTTCTCTTAAGGAGCAGTTGTATTGATTTTGATGGTCAGTTTTTATGTTTGGTTTTGCTGCCCCCTGAAATTTAAATTTGCTTTTTTAAACTAAGCTTTGTTCTTTGGGTTGTTGTTTTAAAGTAGGATTTATGTACCTGGTATCATAACTGATTTGGGGGACAGTATTTTCAGGTTGTTTGCTAGCCCAAAAGATGTATCCTGTACCAACATTTGAACCCATTTTTCATTATTATCATCTGAATATGTGCAGCACTAAATCTTGACAGGGTATTAGTCTGACAAATTTTGTATTTGAATAAGTCAACACAATAAGAGAGCCAAGAAGTTAAAAGAAAGTACTGTAAAGAATACACTTGAGATTCAATTAATTTCTTTAAAACTTCATTTATTCAATATCTTAGTTAGAAAATCCACAGTACCCATCATGATCTAAGAACGGGGTTGCATCATCAAATGGGGTTGCAAACTCAAATGCCTAACAAGGACAGGGTAATCATCCAAATGAAAGAACTGGGCTGAGTATAGGAGGCTTGTAGCTAGCCATCTTGGCCTAGCTTGGGTGTTCCCACTTTGAATAAAAAGATGAACTAGAAAAACTGCCATAAGACTCAGAGTAGCACAAATATGATGCTCAGGGAGCAACAAGGAGCAGTGGGGTCTGTGTCAGACTAACATTGCACCATTGTCTAGGGTAGAAACTGAGGATCAGCTCCAGATGGTTGTTACCACATGAGAATGTGCTACATCTTTATGCTTTTCAAAATAAGCTGGAAATCTGGATTTTACCTTAAATCTTCTGATTTAAACATTGGAATTTGTTGTCCACACTTTTAAAATATCAAACAGATTGTGTCTGGGCCACACATGGTCTATGGGCTGCCAATTTGTGACCTCAGGCTTAAATGGTTTGCTCTTGTTTGGGGTGAAATCCTGCCACCCACTGTATTTTTCCCTGGGTTCTCCACTAATATCTGATTAGTCTTCATGAACCTGCTGGTCGAGCGACATATTCTAGGGAATTGAAAAACATCCCTTAGCTCTGTCTAGACACATGCATGTAGAGTTATAGTGCTGGTATTATAATAAGGTGATTATGGAGAGCCTAGTGGATATAATCTCTCTCATTTTGCAGATGTTTCTATTGATATGCCAGACCTACTTGATATCAACCATCTCCGAGCCAGGGGGTTACAGCCAGGAGAGGAAGAACTTCCAGACATCAGCCCCCCCATAGTCATTCCTGATGACTCAAAAGGTACCATCTCCTGCCAGGAGAATATGCTCTACCCTCCCACCCTGTTCTATAGGAACAGTCTCTTTCTTCCACCACTGTGTTGCTGCTACCACCACCACCCATTGGGGGTCTAGCTGCCTTGCTATGATGTAACCCACCACTGACACAGAAGGGAGGCATGGCTGCAACAGTAAACATAAAATAGACATTGTAAGAGGCACAGATCCATCATGTGTGGTTGAAATGGACAGTTTTTTTCTGTAGGCTTTTAGTCTAGGGAAGCTGTGTCATTCTTGGGAGTACCTTTGGACAACCTAAAGGGGAAATTGAACAGCGTGAGTTGGTTTTAAAAACTGTGATGGCATCTCACCTCCCCAGCTTTGTTACTGCTTCATAGAAAGGAAGAGATTTGAGTTTCTCTTTGACTCTGTGACCCCGTCACTGGTCATTGTTCAGAATACATAACTCTTTTTTTTTTTTGAGGTGGAGCCTTGCTCTGTTGCCCAGGCTAGAGTGCAGTGGCATGATCTCAGCTCACTGCAACCTCCACCTGCTGGATTCAAGCAATTCTCCTGCCTCAGCCTCCCGAGTAGCTGGGACTACAGGCGTGTGCCACCATGCCCGCTTAATTTTTTTTTTGTATTATTAGTAGAGATGGGGTTTCACCTTGTGAGCGAGGATGGTCTCGATCTCCTGACCTTGTGATCTGCCCGCCTCGGCCTCCCAAAGTGTTGGGATTACAGGCGTGAGCCACCGTGCCTGGCCTCATAACTTTTTAATGGAAAAGGATATGCCAAAAATAGTTGTCTCGCCTTTGTGAGTTCAAAAACAGTGTCAGAAAAATCTTGGTTTAATTATTAGCTCAGTTATCCTGATGAAATCAGTTTCATTCTGGCTTTGTTTGCTCACCTGTTTACTGTTTATCTTCCTAATGAGTAGATTAACTCATAACGACAGAGCACTCTGGGACCCTCTGCTAAAGGTTTTCCATCAGTTAAACAGTGAAGGTGACCATAGTCAGGTATAAAGGAAGGGTAAGATGAGTCTAGAAGGAGCAAGATAGGATTCAGATAGGCATCTGTATTATGTTGTTCTCTAATGCTGGGTCAAATGCTAAATTATAGAGAAAGAGCAGAGAAGGGACATTCTAGATCACGTAGTACAGGTGGTTCATTAAAGGGGTTAAAGAAGGATCAACGTGGGCATCAGATAATACAAGATGGTTTATTAGTACTGCTCCAGCTCTCTCTGATGTTCATAATAGAATCTTTGGTTTGTAGTTATACAGAGATCTTAGAAATACAGAGAGGGCCAGGCATGGTGGCTCACACCTATAATCCCAGCACTTGGGGAGGCCAAGGCGGGCAGATCACGAAGTCAGGAGATTGAGACCATCCTGGCCAACATGGTGAAACCTCATCTCTACTAAAAATACAAAAGTTAACTGGGCATGGCCGCACGTGCCTGTAATCCCAGCTACTCAGGAGGCTGAGGCAGGAGAATCGCTTGAACCAGGGAGTCGAGCCGAGATTGCGCCACTGCATTCCAGCCTGGCGGCAGAGCGAGACCTTGTCTCAAAAAAAAAAAAACCCAAAAAACAAACAAACAAAAAATACAGAGAGAGGCTGGGCGCAGTGGTGCATGCCTGTAATCCCAGCACTTTAGGAGGCTGAGGTGGGAGGATCACTTGAGCCCAGGAATTTGAAACCAACCTGGTCAGCATAGTGAGACACTGTCTCTACAAAAAATAAAAAATTTAAAAGTTTGCCAGGCGTGGTGACTGGTGACATGTGCCTGTAGTTCCAGCTACTCAGTAGGCTAAGCCAGGAGGATCACCTGAGCCCAGGAGGTCGAGGCTGCAGTGAGCTATGATTGCTGTACCACCCTCTGGGTCTGGGCGACAGAGTGAGACCCTGTCTCCAAAAAAAAATTTTTTTTAAAGAAGAAATAATAGAGAGATAATAGGGAAATAGTAGTTTGTTAGGATAATAATCAAAGCATCATGTTTTAACTAACCTAAACTCCTGAAAGCTATTACTTTCTCTTATTACTGAGGCTGGGGTGGTCTGTGTGTGGTTGAGGGATTGACAACAGTGTATGGTCCCCAGGAGTGGGGAGGGCATTGGGAATGCCCTGGTTCAATGGGTTTTCTTTTTCTAAAACTCCTTGACATGGTTTGGTCTCATTTTCTGTCCTCTCCTTTAATTTCCAGATCGCCTGATGAACCAATTGATAGACCGTATGTATCTTTAAAAATGTTTCTCAATGTCCTACTATTGTTATTAATCTGATGAATTTGTCTGTGAGAGTTCAGTAAAGAGGCATTGTTCTGTACGTGTGTGTATGCAGCTTTTCCCAGGCGGGAACAACTCCGTGTCTGCTAGTCAGTGACACGCTGATCAGGTGGCCCGTGGGGCTCAGGAGAGTGACCATTAGCATGAAGCTAACTAGCCCTGGGTCAGAATCTTGGCCTGCCGTTTATGACTGTGTGACCTGGAGTAATTTACTTACCTTCTCTGAGCCCCAGTTTCCTCATGTGTGAATGGGGCTAGCCATGCCCTTTCTTCCCTCTCTGGCCACTGAGTAGACCTCTTTGTGCAATGGTGGCACAGTGGTCAGTCACTTTTTCCTATCCTGCTGTCAGACACATAATGAAGACACACAGCTGACAGGACATGATAGTGTTAATTAATGCTCTCAAGGATATTAGTTTGATTGGATTGTTTGTTAATTTTATAGCCTTTTAGTTCCTAATCCTGTGGGAGTTGATACTCTTGGTTTTCTAGAAAGAACATAAAAAATAAACGATAGACAATATTTAGATATTAACTAGGAGAAAGAGAAAGCATTTAACACTAGATACTCTAAATCTTTTGGTCTGTAAAGTCTTTCAAGACAGTAACTAATATTAATTTAGGAGTTTCAATCTTGCACATTGCGAATGATTGATCATGAAGTTTAAACCTCCATGTCTCCTTTCTTGAGACAATGTTTTGCTGATTGTTAGAGGAGTAATTAGAGTCAGCAAGGGTCAGCCTGCCATGATCTTCACATGCAACCTGGTAGGACTATGGGTAGCCTGGGACATACTATTCCCACTGCGAATAATCTAATTGTAATAGCCACTGCTAAAATTTTTGAATGCTTACCATGATCATTTAGCATTTATTGTTCCATAAATTCTTTCAACAGTCTACATCTCTACTTTTTATAAAACAAGGTCCCAGATCTCATTGGGACAGGTCTACAACTCTACCTTTTATCAGAAAGGTCCCATATCATCGTAGGAAGGGCAAGGCAGGTGACATTTTATAGAGGATCAAACTTCCTACATCTAGGAAGTTTTGGAGACTGAAGACCTGGGACCAGAACTAGGGCTAGGAGTTACCTTGCTTCTCATGCCACTAGACTATCCTGGCATGTGAGAAGTTTGCTGGTTGCTCCTGATGCTGTGGAGAGCTGGCCTGCAGGATCTCACTCCATGGGAAGTGATGGGCATTGGAATTCACTGTGCCAGAGGAGCCTGCCTCCAATGGTGAGAGCATGCAGCCGTTTTTTAGTGTTGCTGGTTTGGCCATTTATTTCCTCCTGGATCTAAGCATGCTGTCTTACCAACAATCAGGAGAAAATAAAACTATCTCTCATGAACTGACATTTGCATCCTACCTTTCTTAAATTTTTTTTTTTTTTTTTTTTTTGAGACGGAGTCTTGCTCTGTCACCCAGGCTGGAGTGCAGTGGCACCATCTTGGCTCACTGCAAGCTCCACCTCCCGGGTTCACGCCATTCTCCTGCCTCAGCCTCCCGAGTAGCTGGGCCTACAGGCGCCCGCCGCCACGCCTGGCTCATTTTTCGTATTTTTAGTGGAGACGGGGTTTTACTGTGTTAACCAGGATGGTCTTGATCTCCTGACCTCGTGATCCACCCGCCTCGGCCTCCCAAAGTGCTGGGATTACACACGTGAGCCACTGCGCCCGGCCCATAAAATTTTAAAAAGAATAACTTTATTTTCTCATTACAAAAGTAAAAAGTCATTTAGAGACTATGGAGTAGGCAGAAGAATCATCCATGGTTCCATCACCCATCTATAACCACTGTTGACATTTGGAATATATCGTTCTATTCTTTATTGTGCCTGGCTCACTTTATTTTTCACAAAAATGGAATTATACATTTCTTTTTTTTTTGAGACGGAGTCTCACTCTGTCACCCGGGCTGGAGTACAGTGGCACAATCTCGGCTCACTGCAACCTCTGCCTCCTGGGTGAGCCAACCTCTGCCTCCTGCGTGAGCCACCGCGCCCAGCCGGAATTACGTATTTCTGGTCTAATATTATAAACATGTATCTTTGAGATTATATCTATATCTATATATCTTTTAAGACTAAAGTCTTAAGAGATGTTGAAAGGTGCCCTACAGAGTTTCATAGTTTCTTTACTGTAGGATTCTTTATTACAGAACTTTTGAGTCTTCACTGTGCTAATGCACATCATGAATTTCTAAGGAGAGGATAGACTATGTAGGTTTAAAAACTTATTTGATCACAGAAACCCCGTTTTTGATTCAACGGTTACATCTCTTAGAATACTAGGATCCTGTAGAACACAATTTGGGAATCACTGTTGTCCAACATTATTGTTTTCTGAACATTTGACCTGGATAGGATGTTCTATGTATCTTCCTTGTAATAGAGCACTTTGGTAAATGCATTTTTTTTTTTTGAGACGGAGTCTCACTCTGTCACCAGGTTGGAGTGCCGTGGCGCGATCTCAGCCCACTGCAACCTCTGCCTCCCAGGTTCAAGCGATTCTCCTGCCTCAGCCTCCCAGGTAGCTGGGACTACAGGTGCACGCCACCACGCCCAGCTAATTTTTGTATTTTTAGTAGAGATGAGGTTTCACCATGTTGGCCAGGATGGTCTCCATCTCTTGACCTTGTGATCCACCTGCCTTGGCCTCCCAAAGAGCTGGGATTACAGGCATGAGCCACTGCGCCCACGTGGTAAATGCATTTTCAATACAAAATTTTTGTAGAACAGCTATTTCTCTTCTCATTTCTTTTCCTGATTGACAGAAAATTGACAGAAGTTTTAGTAGAGTCCTCAGGACATGGAAAACCCAAGGGATATATTTTATATTCCTGTTTTTTCTCCTCTTTTGGTATAATTTGAGAACAGTGTATATGTGTATGTATCCGTACATACATACAGATTTACACATACATCTCTATCAATATCTATATGTTATTAACACAAGAAAACAAAAGCCTCTGTATCTGAGCCCAAATTACTTTGTAAAGCCGTCTCTTAATGTTTTAAACTTGTATAATTAAAAAACGAACTTTTTCCTTCTATACTTAACATTTGCACTCTCCATTTTCCAGAGCTGCTTGCTTCCTATGATTGCCAGATGTATCTGTAGGCCTGCAGTAACTTTCTGTGAGGTTTAAGGAACAGGCTTTTAGGGCTGTAGATAGAGCTTTCTGTTCAAGTTTCAGTCATAGGAGAGGCTGCCGTAGAGGTCTTGAGAATGCTGTGAAATAGTTCTGGGAATACACTAAATCTCCCCATATGAAATTAGAGAATCGTTTTTCATTGCTTGGATTTTCCAGGTAATTAACCTGGTTCCTATGTGGGTCAAAGATATAAACTTAGCCCAAGTAGCTTTAATATTTGTGTGGCTTAAAACAAAACTAAACAAAGTAAAACCATTATCTACACCCAACAAAATAGCACTTTCTTTGGGTAGCATGTGGATAGGAGAGTGAAGAGTAGTTAAGACAAGAAGCGACAGTTTCCTCTTTCACACTAGAATATCCTGTTGTGCTCTATAGCATCAGACATCGATGAGTCATCAGTGATGCAGCTGGCCGAGATGGGTTTCCCGCTGGAAGCATGTCGCAAGGCTGTGTACTTCACTGGAAATATGGGCGCCGAGGTGGCCTTCAACTGGATCATTGTTCACATGGAAGAGCCAGGTAGGTGGCGAGAAAATGGAATGGCTTTGGAGTCTGATGTGACCCTCAGTGATGCTGAGTCCTGGTCCTTCCAAGGTCCCTGTGGATATATCCCTAGAAAATGACTTTATAGTTCCTAATCTGCTGCAGTGGAGGAGAAAGCCAATCTTTGTCTTTCTTCTTCTTTTTTTTTTTAAAAAACAACAGCTTTAGGCCAGGTGTGGGGGCTCATGCCTGTAATCCCAGCACTTTGGGAGGCCGAGGTGGGCGGATCACGAGGTCAAGAGATGAAGACCATCCCGGCCAACATAGTGAAACCCCATCTCTACTAAAGATACAAAAATTAGCTGGGCATGGTGGTGCGTACCTGTAGTCCCAGCTACTCAGGAGGCTGAGGCAGGAGAATCACTTGAACGCAGGAGGCGGAGGCTGCAGTGAGCCAAGATGGCACCACTGCCCTCTGGCCTGAGTGACAGAGCGAGACTCTGTCTCAAAAAAACAAACAAACAAAAAAACAACAAAAAAACCCCAAACAGCTTTACTGAGATATAATTCACCCCTTTAAAGTGTATAAGTCAGTGGCAAAAAGACCAATAGAAAGATATGGGATATACTTCTAACTAAGCGATGATGAAAATTTGAAATGGAAACATGGGCATGAAGACATGGAGGATGTTTAGTTAGCTTTTTCTTTTATCTACTTTATTAAGCTATAATGCATATATTCATCTGTTTAAAGTGTACATTTCAATGGTTTTTCGTAAATTCAGAGTTGTGTAACCATTACCACTGTCAAATTTTAGAACATTTTGTACCCTCCAAAAGAAATCTCATACATATTAGCAGTCACTCCCCATTTTCCCGCTAACCCCAGCCCCTGGCAACCACGAATCTGTTTTCTGGATCAAGGGATTTGCCTGTTTTGGACATTTCATATAAACGGAGTCATATAATATAAGGTCGTTTGTGTTTGGTTTCTATCACTTAGCATAATGCTTTCAAGATTCGTCTATGTTGTAGCATGTGTCAGCACTTCATTCCTTTTTATGGTAAAATAATAGTCTATTGGGTTGGGTTTGGTAGCTTACGCCTGTAATCCCAGCACTTTGGAAGGCCAAGGCAGGAGGATCATTTGAGGTCAAGAGTTCGAGACCACCCTGGCCAACATGGTGAAACCCCGTCTCTATTAAAAATGCAAAAATTGTCTGGGCATGGTGGCAGCCACCTGGAGTCTCAGCTACTTGGGAGACTGAGGCAGGAGAATTGCTTGAGCCCAGGAGACGGAGGTTGCAGTGAGCTGAGATCACGCCACTGCTCTCCAGCCTGGGCAACAGAGTGATACTCCATCTAAAATAATAATAATCATAACCATAATAATAGTCTATTTTATGGATATACTATATTTTATTAATCTTTATCAGTTCATGGACATTTGGGTTATTTACATGTTTTGGCTTTTATGAACAATGCTGCTATAAACATTTGTTACAAGTTTTTGTGTGGATGGACATTTATTTTTACTTCTCTTGAGTGGAATTGCCGTGTCATATGGTAACTCTATATTTAACTTTTTGAGGAACTACAAAACTGTTTTACACAGTGGCTGAACCATTTTACATTTCCACAAGTAATGAATGTGAGTTCCAATCTCTCCATATCATCACTAACCCTTATTATTATCTTTTTTATCATACCCATCCCAGTGGGTATGAAGTGGTATCTTGTGGTTTTGGTTTGCATTTTCCTAATGACTAATGACGTTGAGCATCTTTTCATATGTTTATTGACTGTTTGTATATCTTATTTGGAGATATGCCTATTCAAATTCTTTGCCCATTTCTAATGAAGTTATCCTTTTATTATTGAGTTCTAAGAGTTCTTTTCAAATTCCAGATACAAGTTTCTATGAGATATATGATTTGTGTTTTTCCCCCCATTCTGGTGTTTTTTCACTTTCTTGATGGTATCGTTTGAAGCACAAAAATTTTTAATTTTGATGATGTCCAATTTATCTTTTTTTCTTTTATCACTTGTGCTTTTTGTGTTGTAAATAAGAAACCATTGCCTAATCCAATGGCAAAAAGACTTACTCCTATATTTTCTTCTAAGATTATTATAGTTTTAGCTCCTATATTTAGGTCAATGATCCATTTTGAGTTAATTTTGTGTATGATGTGAGGTGAGGGTCTGACTTTATTCTTTTGTATGTGGATATCCAGTTGTCCCAGCATCATTTGTTGAAAATAATGTCCTTTCCCCACTGAATGGTCTTGTTGAAAATCAGTTAACCACAGGTATATGGTTTTATTTCTGGAATCTCAATTCTATTTAATTGATCCGTATGTCTGCCTGTATACCAGTACCAGACTGTCTTTTTTTTTTTGAGGCAGAGCCTTGCTCTGCTGCCCAGGCCGGAGTACAGTGGTGCAATCTCAGCTCACTGCAACCTCTGCCTCCTGGGTTCAAGCGATTCTTGTGCCTCAGCCTCCTAAGTAGCTGGATTACAGGCATGCACCACCATGCCCTGCTAATTTTTGTATTTTTAGTAGAGACAGGATTTTTCCATGTTGGCCAGGCTGGCCACGAATTCCTGACCTCAGGCGATCCACTCGCCTTGGCCTCCCAAAGTGCTAGGATTACAGGCATGAGCCACCGGGCCTGGTCCAGACTGTCTTGATTATTATAACTTTGTAGAATCCTGTTTTTCCTTGTTAGTGTTGTTTCGGGACAAAAAAAAAAAAAAAAAAAGGAAAAGACTTGGGTGTGGTTATTTTTCTCAGATTTTGCTGAGCCGCTGACCATGCCTGGTTATGGAGGGGCAGCTTCTGCTGGAGCCTCTGTTTTTGGTGCTTCTGGATTGGATAACCAGCCTCCAGAGGAAATAGTAGCTATCATCACCTCCATGGGATTTCAGCGAAATCAGGCTATTCAGGCACTACGAGCAACGGTGAGCATGAGAGACTGTGTGTGTGTGTGTGTGTGTGTGTGTGTGTGTGTGTGTGTGTGAATTTATTTCTGTAGCAGTTGAGACTTTCCAATGTACTTTGATCATTTTGATTCATGTTTGATTCTCTGTGAATCTCATAGCCCATAAAGATTTATTTGCATATTATAAATATAAAGCTAAAATGAATGATTTTCACACAGAGAATAAGGAGATAATAAATCTGGGGTAATATGAGCAAACTGAGAGAAACTTGATATCATCTTGAATGTTTGTTAACAGAGTGTCAGAAATTTGACTTGGAGGCTGCTTGTGGCCCTAGAGGAAAGAGGGATGCATGAAATCCCATGTTCAGTAAGAAGTCCTTTAGGAGATAGAATGCTTTTCTGATACCAAGACCTTGGATAAATGTCTCTTAAAAGTCCTCATAGAAAACTGAATGGCTCCTTGGAATTCTCTGCTGCTGTTTCTCTCTGCAGAAAGAGAAGGTTCTTCTGGTAGCCATGAACTTCTTGATACCAAGAAACAAGGGACCCTGAAACTACAGGGTAGACGATTCCCTTCTGCAGTGCTGATATCTGTTTAATCTTGAGGGAAAGTACTTAAAAAACAAAACAAAACCCATCCTTCCTGGTCACACCATAATCCATTTTTGAGTAGATATCTGCTCTCAATTACTTCTTGCCTATCCTGATGGGGTGGCTGCTAGGATCCGTTGCTGAGGTCACAGTGGCTCTTGATTGTCTCTCATGAGGATGTGACTAGGACAACCTGTCTCCCTTTAAGATGATTAAAATATCTCAACCAGAGTTTGTTTTACTTGGGGTGCTTTCTTGTGCTCCACTCATTTTATTTGCCTGTTTCATTAGAGGTTCTATATCTACACAAATTCTTCCTGCCAGTGATATCACAAGCTGAGAAAGATGGAAATATTTTTATGGTCAATTAGTTTGAAGTACATGGAGTTCAGTTTAAACAATTATACTTAACTAATCAGTGTTGTTGTCATTAATCAAGATATTAATCTTGTCTTTACTGGAATTCAAACATTTTACCAACATTCTAGGAGAGAAGCCTCTAACATAGTACCACACTGGCATCCCTCTATTATTCAAAGTTATCTGCAGAAAATACAGTTGGTAGAGAAGGTAGTGTGTGCAATTAAATTGGCTTTAAAAAGAGCTGCACTTAAACAAATGCCATACCCTTGGTTATTCCACACCTATTATCAGCATCTTCCTGGAGAAAGGCTGAGCTAACATTGATATAAGCTTTAGAATGCTGATCTGCTGCTTAGAACTGTTTTCCAGTGAATCCAATTACAGATGTCAGCTGGGAGACTTGCAGAATGCCATGCCAACTGAATGTGCCTGTCATGCGGAGTCACAGCTTCTTACTCAGTGGCACTTAGGACTAATTAATTCAGGCCTCCTTCCCTATCTGCTTGACATCTAGTTGAAATGGTCAGGACATAGTGAGGCCTGAGGCTGCATGCATTGTAAAAATGTGTGTTTCTTTTTTGTTGTTAGAATAATAACCTGGAGAGAGCACTGGATTGGATCTTTAGCCACCCTGAGTTTGAAGAAGACAGTGATTTTGTGATTGAGATGGAGAATAATGCCAATGCAAACATTATTTCTGAGGCCAAGCCTGAAGGACCTAGAGTCAAGGATGGATCCGGAAGTAAGTTCTTGCCTTAGAGGCTGTCTGAGCAGTCAGGAGTATACATTCAGCTCATGCCCTTCCCTCCCGCCACGATAAAGTCAAGCCTTTGCCATCATTCAAAAGTCAGCACAGATCCCATCTTCTTCGCTGTTTTTTTTTTTTTTGAGACAGAGTCTCACACTGTTGCCAGGCTGGAGTGCTGTGGCGCGATCTCGGCTCACTGCAACCTCCGCCTCCCGGGTTCAAGCCATTCTCCTGCTTCAGCCTCCCAGGTAGCTGGGATTACAGGCACCCGCCACCACACCCAGCTAATTTTTGTATTTTTAGTAGAGACGGGGATTCACCATGTTGGCCTGGCTGGTCTCTATCTCCTGACCTCGTGATACGCCTGTCTCGGCCTCCCAAAGTGCTGGGATTACAGGCATGAGCCACTGCCCCTGGCCAGATCCCGTCTTCTTAGAAATGGTACAGTTTGCCACTTTGCATAGGCCCCGGTGATCTGATAAAGTCATGTCAGAATCATGTTGCTTGGTCATGTGTGTGCCTAAGTTGAGAGCCAACTTTGATTTTGTCTGTTCCTTTGAGGTAAAATTTCTTCATGGACCATGGGAGCTTTTGTCAAAAAGAGAACATTTGTCTTCATGGTAGTGTTTTTTGAGTAGTAGCAAAGTGGTCTCATCCTTGATCATATCCTTACCCATACCAACTACTGATAATATCCTGAAGGGTTGTCTCAGGATGACAGGAAGAGGTGCCATAGGCCATTGTTCTGCCTTTTAATAGCAAACACTTATGTATGTCACTATGTGCCAGGCACTGTTCTAAGCACTTTGCATATCAACACTCATGTAATCCTCACTACAACTGATTTTACAGGTGAGAAAATAGAAGCACAGAGAGGTTGGGTACCTTGCCAAAGGCCACACAGCTCTTAAGAGATGGAGCCAAGATTCAAACCCAGAATCCTTATTCTTAACCTTTGTGATATCCTGTTTCTTGGGCTGTCATTGCCTGTAGAATAACATTCAGGCTCTTTAGCTTGGCATTCAGCATCTCCTCCAGTCAGATCCCAGGCCACCTGGTCTCCCAGTGTCACTTCTATACTCCCTATACCTGCAGCTGGGATGCCTGGGACTGTAGCCACACTCTTAGCCTACTTAGCTGTCAACAACTCTCTTCTCACTTAACCTGCAGACTCAGGTTAACCCCTATTTGTGAAATGAGCCTTCTCTCCCATCACTGCACACTAAAGTTCTCATCATTATTTAGAACTTGGCCACAGATTCCATTTCTCTGGTCTGCCTTCCTAGATCCTTGTCATAATCAGCTCATGCTTACCTCATATGCTAGTAATAATTATACCAGTATGAAAAATACTTACATTTGTGCCATCTTTAATCCTCACAGTAACCTTATGAGGTACATACCATTATTATCCCCATTTTACAGGCAAAGAACCTGAGATAGAGAAGGCTAAGTAGTAGCTTGTCAAGGTCTCATAGCTAGTGATGGATAGAACCTCCAGTGCAGGCAGTCTGCCTCCAGAGCCTGTGCCTGTAGCCACTGTAATGCATTGTTAGTTTTTTTTTGGAGACAGAGTCTCACTCCATCACCCAGGCTGGAGTGCAGTGGTGCGATCTTGGCTCACTGCAACCTCCACCTCCCAGGTTCAAGCGATTCTCCTGCCTCAGCCTCCCGAGTAGCTGGAGGCTCGGGCCACCACGCTCCATTGTTAGTTCTTCTGTTGTTGGAGGTATCAAGTTGATCTTGCAATAAAATTACTTCTGTAGGTATTTGTGTCTCCCATTTGACTAGGAGCTTGCCCAGGACAGAGGCCATTTGGCTGTTATAAACTCATGGTGTCTAGCATGGTGCTAGACACATAGAAAGTACTGAGTAAATAACAGTTGTATTTAACTAAATCTACACTAGCAGCATTTGTTCCTATAATCATATAGTGGCAGATCTACTCATTAATGTTCTTTCCAGACCTAACATGTACGTATTGATATAGAACTAGGGAGAGATGGTGGGAGGGAACTGTCTTTTTTTTTTTTTTTTTTTTAAATATAAAATAGGAATTTCATCACTAAAACTGTTTCAATGCCAACTGGATAAGAAAAGGATGAGATGTAGTTCTCCCAATTTCCGTATTCATTTAAAGTATCTGGTATTACTTTTCAGAAATTACTAGCTTGCCTAAAATATTTAAAGCTATAACAGACAGGTCACTCAATAATGCATGAGCAGGATTTATCATGTATTACACGTCCATCAGTTCACTGCTTCATTGATTTTCCATAATGGACTTTTCCTTGGAGAGGATGAGTCCTTGCGGAAGGAATTAACCACAAGATGGGGCTGTTGTAAAGCTGCCAAGGTTTGGTTGCAGAGGGAAGGCGGGTCTGATCTTTAGGGTTTCCTTTCTTCTGATGGAGCTTGGAGGCAGCAGCCACTCTCTCACAGATGGTCAGTAATGATAAAGAACAGCCACATCATCTCCTCAGGGCTTACTCTACCTCAGAGTGATCTGTAGATATTCCTGCCACTGCTGGATTTTCAGGTGCATCCTTGAATAGGATGCTGCCAGGCACCCTTTAAGGCACTATGGGTCAAACCCAAGGGATTGAGGGTGAGGGTAGCGAAGGAGCACTATGAGGTGCACTTAGAAATCGCATGCAAGATATGCAGGATATAAAGGCAGTAGTAGATGAAACATTTAATTATGAAGACAGAAAAGCAGAAACCTAATTTGCCAAATGCATTTTGAGTTTGATTTTACAGACCGACAAATGTTTTCAAAGTAGCTTCCCCCCAGCACTGTGTCTGGCCCATGGTGAGTGATCAGCAAATAACTGGTTGAATGAAGAATTAAGTGAATGCCAGGAGGTAATAGACTTTGATAGCATTTTTGCTGCTTCCACAAAGTTCTATATAGAAGGGTTGGCAGTGTACTACTATGTTACATTGCATGAATCAAAGGGAGGGAAAAACGTGACTTCCTGTACTTTACTATATTAGCACCCAAACTCATATTGTGAGTTGTTGCTTTCTTTTTTCTTTGTAAAAAAATTAACATTTATATTGAAGGATATATATTAATTATAGCAACTTAAGAAAATATAGATATATGAAAAGACAAAATTAAAAATTACAATCCTACTCCCCAGCAATAATGACAAAATAATGTTTTGTTTATATTCTCTAGACCTTTTTAGACAAACGTATAAAAATGAATATAAATCCAAGGTTGTTTAAATAGAACATTCTATTCTATACATTGCTATTTTGTGACTTGCTTTTCCTTTAGTATAATTAACATGTGATTAACATGTCATGAGGCTATGATTAGGCTGTGAGTTATGTAAGTGTACATGTATATAAATCTATATTGTTGAACATATATTAACAATATTCTATTATAAACATGTACCATAGTTTACCTAATTCTAGGTTAATTAGGTATCATTTAAATAAAAGACCGCATTATTACAGAAAGAGTTTCAAATAATGAAGCTATTTCCACATTCAGAAGATGACCACTATGATTTTTAAATAATGTTTTGTTTTTTTTTTGAGACAGAGTTTTGCTCTGTTCCCCAGGCTGGAGTGCAGTGGCATGATCTCGGCTCACTGCAACCTTTGCCTCCCGGGTTCAAGTGATTCTCATGCGTCAGCCTCTCAAGTAACTGGCATTACAGGCATGCACCATCATACCTGGCTAATTTTTTGTATTTTTAGTAGAGACGGAATTTCGCCATGTTGCCCAGGCTGGTCTCCAACTACTGAGCTCAGGCAGTCTGCCCACCTCTGCCTCTTGGAGTGTTAGGATTACAGGTGTGAGCCACTGCGCCCGGCCAAATAATGAGTTTCTTAAAGGATGAATTCAATTCACAGAAATACAGCATACACCTAATGTAATCCCTATCCAGGGAATAAAAGCTTGTTCAGCATTTTCCTCCTTCCATCCCTTCCTTCTTTCCTTCTTCTACTAAAAATAATATTGTGATAAACAACCTTGGGTCTTCATTTGATTATTTGTTAATGGTAAGTTTCTGGAAGGGAAGTTTGTGAGTGAAAAATACATATTTTTAAGGTTTTAATGCAGATAACCATCACATGACCCTCCATAAACACAGCAGGGGGCCACATCCTGGTCACACTGGTGGCTCTCCGGTTTCCCCAGCCTTCCCCAGCAGTGCTTTTGGTTGAGTGCTTTTATATTTTTTGTACTTTTATTGCCTAGTTGTTTTTCTTCTCGTGTTAACAGCTTCTTTATTTCCTTTGGCCGGTTTCCCACTTTGATTGAGGTTGTCAGCTTTCTTTTATTGATTTTTATGAGCGTTTCATGTACTGTAGATTAGTTTGGGACTACCTGATCACTTTACAATATTGAGTTTTTCTAGCCAGAAACATATGCTTCTCCTTTGATTTATTCACCCCTGTTCTAACTCTTGCAAAGCTGTATGGTTTTCTTCATAACTATGCTGGGCATTTCTAGTTTAGTTATATCTCAAAATTACATTTTCACAGTTACTTATGAATACAAATTTTCCCCATTGTATATTAAACATTATTGCTACTAAATTATATAAAGGTACCGATTTTGTAATTGGCCATTCTCTAGGGGTTTGACTGGCATTACATTAAATTTATAGGTTAACCTGGGAAGGTGTGTGTTCTGTTTAGCTAGGTTGTTTAAATTCCCAAGTCATTTCTTTTTACTTTTTCTGGTTGGTGAATTGACTGAGATATATGACTTGAGAATTTTTTTTTTTTTTGAGATGGAGTCTCACTCTGTCACCAGGCTGGAGTGCAGTGGCGCCATCTCAGCTTACTGCAACCTCCGACTCCCTGGTTCAAGCTACTCTCCTGCCTCAGCCTCCCGAGTAGCTAGGATTACAGGCACGTGCCACCACACCCAGCTAATTTTTGTACTGTTTTTAGTAGAGATGCGGTTTCACCATGTTGGCCAGGATGGTCTCGATTTCCCGACCTTGTGATCCGCCTGCCTTGGCCTCCCAAAATGCTGGGATTACAGGCGTGAGCCACCGCACCCAGCCGAGAATATTGAATACAATTAAAGGGTAGGGGTAATTGGTGTTTGAGGAACCAAAACAAACAAAATAAAAACAACCTCAGTTTTCAGGGTTTTAAGTGGCAGGAAGTCCAAGACAAATCTGTCTAAGCAAAAAGGGAAATATTTTCTCATGAAAGCTGGCAAGTCCTGGGGGAACTGGGCTGCAGGCCTGCCATGATTCAGGACTCAAACCCTTTTAGCCGGATGGGCCCCTTGGCTCTGCTTCCTCTAGGTTGGTTCCAGTCCCAGACAGGCTCTCCCTAATGGCACGAGATGGCTGCTGCGCCTCCCACAACTATATCTTTCCAGGTTAAAATCTAGCTGAGTCTTGTCCCAGAGTTCTCAGCAAAGGTCCTGAGAGCCTGAGACTCTGTGAGACTCCGTCATGTGCCCTGTCCTACTCCAAGTCACTGAGGCAGGTTGATTCAGGCCTGCATTATGGGCTTCACTCCTAGAACCCGAGGGTGGAGACATCTTCCATCCTCTCACCTGAGCTGAGAAGGGATGGGTTTATCTCCTTCAAGCACTGGTTCAAGTGTGGTTCGGACCAGTAGAATCACCTGAGAACTTGTTAGGACTTATATTGCCCCACTTCAGATCTGCTGAATTAGGAACACTGGGCAAGGCCCAGTAATCTGTGTTTTAACGGGACATCCAGGTGATTCTGATGCAGCTTAAACTTGAGAATTACCACCTTAAAAGCAGTGTTAGGTTACTGTTGCTTTAAGAAGGAGGGGCGTGGCTACTGGGACTTTGTCACACCAGGTTAACACTGAAATAATAAGGTAGGTGTTATGAAGTGGAAAAAAGCGATTATTACAAGGATAGGGATTAAAGAAGCACATGTATCAAATTTTTCATTTTAGGAATATGTTAATTAAAAATCACTGTTTCCATTTTCCTGAATGAGGAAGTAATGCTATTGCATGAAACGATTATTTAAATGGCATCTAGTTTGTTTAAAAAGGTTAGTGCTATTAACACTTGATGAAATAGTGGCTGTCGTTTCCTGAGTGCCTCCTCTGTGCCAGGCACTTCCTCGACCACTTTTCCTTCGCTGCTTATAGGGAGGTATTCTGATGAGGAAGTGGTGACAAGCTAAGCGGTTTGCTAGTGGTAGAACCAGGTTAGAATTCAGGCCTGTTTGATTTTGAAGGCTGTGCAGTTTTTCCTTTATCCCCGATTGAGTCATCTTATTTCACATTTTGTATTGGAATGGAGGCGAGAGTCTATTTTCTACCATGTTCTGCACATTTCAGGGCTAGCACCTAACTTTCTGTTGAGTTTTTTAAAACTTCAAAGCTAGAAATCAAGCCGTCACTCTGACCTATCTGGGCTTCTGCTATGTGCAAAATCATTTCTGTTTTCATGTTTCACTTAATGAGCATTTAATTTTTCTTAAGAAAAGAACTTACTGATTGCCAGTGAAATTAACATGTGATTAGGCTGTGACTACTCAGAACCTGCTCTGGCTCCTTTAGCCACTTTGGTGTAATGGTTTAGATGTCTCCGATGCTGCTGAGATTTTCCAGCCAGGGAGCAGAGAGGCATTCATTTGCATAACGCTGGGGTTCCTAAGGTGCTGAGCTCCCTGAGGAATGCCACCCAGAAGAGGATCTAGAGGGCAAAAGGTGCAGCTCCCCAGGGAAGCTAAGCCCCAGTGGTCGACTGGAAAGTCACGTAGACACTTCATGCCACTGGTGCTAATTCTTCTCCCACTTAGCACTTGTTGCAGTTCCTAATTTTTTCAGCGGTGCCGTTGAAAGTTAAGAGGCAGCCACTCTTGAGTAAACTAATTTACACTGGACAATTTACACAGGACAAATGATGGAGAACTATTAGACTTGGAAGGAAGTGTATGCCTTTTGGAGCATTCGGCATTGTAACAGAGAGACTGGTAATTCTGAGCTGGCTAGGGTTGGGGGAAGCAATTCGTAGACCCTTTACAATTCTGTTGCTATCAGCTGCCTTCCAATGTTATTGATTTACCTAGGTCTGTCTTCTCTTTTTGAGAATTCAGAAATTTCTGAAAGCTCCAAATACTCCTCCCTCCCAAACTGTTTTTTTCTCAGAGAGGGCATGAGGGAAATCAAGCTGTTGGAGAGATTGAACTTGTTGTATATTGCGCTTGATATACTTTGGATGTTTGTCCCCTCCAAATCTCATGTTGATATGCAAACCCCATTGTTGGAGGTGGGACCTGGTGTGAGGTGTTTGGGTCATGGGAGTGGATCCCTCATGAATACCTTGTGGGGGAAAAGCATATCCCAGATAAATACCCAGATATTGGGTGCTTATGAGGCAAATGTTAGTAAGTTGGCAATTTTATTTCCCCCGCTTTGTACAGAGGGAGTTAGAGATAGGCAATGACACACATTAATCAAGTAAAGAGCATTGGATGAGAACCCATTTTCTCTCACCAGAGGAGTGCAGTGCCTCTGGGGTCTCGATAGTTATTTTAGGGAGTCTTTTGATGTCTCTGTGTTCTGAGCACTGTCTGTAGACTAACTAAATAATGTATCATGCCCTGATGAGATACTGCTGCTTTGTAAATATTTTAGATGCTATAATGACTTACAAAATTAAATTCATGTAAAGACACTTCTGAATCCAGAGTTGCTTTTGGTCATTACACTTGTTAAAGCATAATTTTCCAAAAGGCAAGATCATGACTTTGAGGTAAATGTAAAATGAACACATATCACAGATTTTAAAAAACTCATTAACTAATGAGAGAATCAGTCAGATGTTATTACTGGTTTAAAAACATTTGTGGAACTAGGATATTTAAAGACAATTTAAAAAAGAAATGTTAGAATGAGATTGCCAGGTTAGATTAAAAATTAGTCAGTGTCTTTCAGGACCATAAATCCTTGAAATAATTATTTTACCAGTTTATACCCCAATTTATAAATCTATACATCCTTGAGGATATGTGTTCTACTGGACAGAATTTTTTTGTATCTTTACTAGATAAAAATCTACAAGTTAGCAGGTAACATCACTAAGTATGAGATCCTTAATCAGTAGTGTATTAGTAGTTTTATAGTCATTGCTGTAAGAGAATACCTGAGAGTGGGTAATTTATATTAAAAAAAGAGGTTTGTTTGGCTCATAGCTCTTCAGAGTCTACAAGAAGCACAGTGCTGGATCTGCTTTTGAAGAGGCCTTAGGAAGCTTTCAGTCAACGGAAGGCAAACGAGGAGCGGGCGTGTCACATGGCGAGAGAGAGAACAAGCGAGAGGGAAGAGGTGTCATGTTTTCTTTAAACAGCCTCTTCTCCCTTGAACTAATAGAGTGAGAACTCACTCATTACCAGGAGAGGGCACCAAGGTATTCATGAGGGATCCACCCCCGTGTCCCAAATACCTCCCATTACGTCCGGAATTGGTGGGTTCTTGGTCTCACTGACTTCAAGAATGAAGCTGCGGACCCTCGCGGTGAGTGTTACAGTTCTTAAAGATGGTGTGTCCAGAGTTTGTTCCTTCTGATGTTCTGACATGTTCAGAGTTTCTTCCTTCTGGGGGGTTCATGGTCTCACTGGCTTCAGGAGTGAAGTTGCAGATCTTCACGGTGAGTGTTACAGCTCTTAAGGCTGCGCGTCTGGAGTTGTTCATTCCTCCTGTCTGGAGTTGTTCATTCCTCCCGGTGGGTTCGTGGTCTTGCTGGCCTCAGGAGTGAAGCTGCAGACCTTTGCGGTGAATATTACAGCTCATAAAGGCAGTGCGGACCCAAAGGGTGAGCAGCAGCAAAATTTATTGCAAAGAGCAAAAGAACAAAGCTTCCACAGTGGGGACGGGGACCCAAGCAGGTTGCGGCTGTTGGCTCAGGCAGCCTGCTTTTATTCCCTTATCTGACCCCACCCACATCCTGCTGATTGGCCCATTTTACAGAGAGCCGATTGGTCCATTTTACAGAGAGCTGATTGGTCCGTTTTGACAGGGTGCTGATTGGTGCGTTTGCAATCCCTGAGCTAGACACAGAGTGCTGATTGGTGTATTTACAATCCTCTAGCTAGACATAAAAGTTCTCCAAGTTCCCACTAGATTAACTAGAGCACTGATTGGTGCGTTTACAAACCTTGAGCTAGACACGGTGCTGATTAGGGTGTTTACAAACCTTTAGCTAGACACAGAGTGCTGATTGGTGTGTTTACAATCCTTTAGCTAGACACAAAAGTTCTCCAAGTCCCCACTAGATTAGCTAGATAAAGAGTGCCGATTGGTGCATTTACAAACCTTGAGCTGGACGCAGAGTGCTGATTGGTGCATTTACAATCCTTTAGCTAGACATAAAGGTTCTCGAAGTCCCCACCAGATTAGCTAGACACAGAGTACTGATTGGTGCATCCATGAACCCCAAGCTAGACACAGAGTGCTGATTGGTGCATATACAATCCTCTGGCTAGACATAAAAGTTCTCCAAGTCCCCACCCGACTCAGGAGCCCAGCTGGCTTTGCCTAGCGGATCCTGTGCCAGGGCCGTGGGTGGAGCTGCCCGCCAGTCCCGCGCCACGCACCTGCACTCCTCAGCCCTTGGGCGGTCACTGGGACTGGGCGCCGTGGAGCAGGGGGCGGTGCCTCTCAGGGAGGCTTGGGCCATGCAGGAGCCCACCGTGGGGGGGGCTCGGGCATGGCAGGCTGCAGGTCCCAAGGCCTGCCCTGCAGGGAGGCAGCTGAGACCTGGTGAGAATTCGAGTGCAGTGCCGGCGGGCTGGCACTGCTGGCAGACCTGGCGCCCCCTCCGCAGATGCTGGCCTGGGTGCTAAGCCCCTGACTGCCGAGCCCACGCCCACCCGGAACTCAGCGCTGGCTCGCGAGCATTGTGTGCAGCCCCAGTTCCCGCCTGTGCCTCTCCCCCCACACCTTCTTGCAAGCAGAGGGAGCTGGCTCCAACCTCAGCCAGCCCAGAGAGGGGCTCCCACAGTGCAGCGGTGGGCTGAAGGGCTCCTCAAGAGTGGCCAGAGCAGATGCCGAGGTCGAGGAGGTGCTGAGAGCGAGCAAGGGCTGCCAGCACGTTGTCACCTCTCACCACCAGGTCCCACCTCCAACATTGGGGGTCACATTTCAACATGAGATTTGGAGGGGACAAATATCCAAACTATATCAAGTAGTAAATAGTGAGATGAACTAAGTTCATCCCCCTAGATCAGGAGCCAGCAACTTTTTTCTCTAATGAACCAGATAATAAATATTTCAGGTTTTGTGGGCCATATACATGTCTGTCTCATATTCTTCTCCCCTTTCTTCTCCTTGGCAGTACAGAAACAGGTTGGGGGCCAGATTTGGCTAATGGGTCACTTGCCAATCCCTCCCCTAGATAATCTTTGGGTGGCCTTACCTCTATATGACATTGAAAGGGTATGCTGCCCACCTCTTTCACCTTCCAAGTTTCATAAACTTTTTAAAAACAGTCCTTTCTCAAATAACAAAATCAAAGAGTACAGTTGCTGTTAGGTTGGGTAGGGATGGTAGTGTTAACATTTGATGTTAAAAAATCTTCTTATTAGCAAGATTGGGAAGATTTTCCTGGAGTTCAAAAAGGACAAGTTTTGTGGGGAGGAGGAATGTTAGTTTCAGACACAGTTTAACTCTGCCCGTTTGGAGGGACACTGTCCACTAGATGTGAGACATAGTGGTTTTGTCAATTTTGTCTAATTCTTCCAGGTACTTTGAAGGTTTTTCTGTTGAAAGTTTTTCTAACATTTTTGAAATCTTAGAAATTCCTTTTTAAGTAAATAGAAAAGGCAGCTTGAGATGAGATAAACATTTCAAAATTTTGACTTTCATCAGAAAAACTTAAATATTTTTTAGTGTGTGTTTTTTTGGAGTGTGTTTTAGAGTGCTTTTTTTTTTTTGGGAGGACATCTCTGGGAACTTAGAGAAGAATCAACAGTAGCTTCTCTCTCTTGTGAATTCACCTTGACTTTCTCTTTGGAGACAAATATAAATTGAGATTTATTACCTGTTTAGTTTTTGCAAATGTGTTGAGAGAGATTCTCTTTTGTTGTTGTTTCCTAGCAGGAGGTCGTGAATAATGCATGGAGCAGTTGCTTATATTGATAAACATGGTTAATTTAAATAATAGGACTAAGATTTATGCTAACCTTTTAAATTTCATTTTTGTGGTTCTGAGTATGTACATGGGTTGTTTTTAAACAAAGAGAGGAAAATGCTTTTGGAGGGGGCTTAGTGACATCTTTGGATATGTTGGGATGTATGGATTTGTCCTTTTTCTGTGTCTTGTCTGTTTTGTCAACCCATTGGCTGTGTTGGTATCTGTGCTGTGTTTCACTGATGTGACCCTGTCTTATGGTGGGAAGTGCTCAGTCAACACTCTGTTGAATTGCTGAAGCCATTGTTTTGCAGGACATCCTTGTGGGGAAAAGCGTTGATTGGGGTATTGTATCCTCTCTCTCTCTTTTTTTTTTTTTTTTTCTTTTTTGAGACAGGGTCTCACTCTGTCGCCCAGGCTGGAGTACAGTGGTGTGATCTCCGCTCACTGCAGCCTCGACCCCCTGGGCTCCAGCAATTCTCCCACCTCTGTCTCCAGAGTAGCTGCGACTACAGGTGCACGCCACCATGCCTGGCTAATTTTTTTCTATTTGTAGAGACGGGGTTTTGCCATGTTGCCCAGGCTGGTCTCAAACTCCTGAGCACAAGCAATCCATCCACCTTGGCCTCCCAAAGTGCTGAGATTACAGGCGTTTGCCACCATGCCTGGCCTGTATCCTCTCTTCATTTCATGAAAATTCTTAGAGAGCAGCCACATTTTTGGGAGAGCAGCACTCTGTCTCTTAAATTTAAGATTAGGAATTTGATATGGAATTATTCCAAAAGGGCTTAAAAAGCCAAGAGGGGCCAAGAAACACAAGGATCTCAGCTCACTCCCTTTCCTGCTTACATAGGGAGGTAAAGGTGGGTTCTTAGTGTGGGAGATAGAACTGGAGGGCAGACAAGGGTAAGGTGCCTGGATCACTGTTTCAAAAAATAAATACCAGGCAAAATGATTATCATTTACAACTGTTTTTGCCTGGCTTCTGATTTCAAACCTGGGATTTTTTTCTTTTCTTTTTTTTTCAGTTGATGTGATAGCTAGCAACAGAAATTTAGTTAATCATGGGAAAGGCAATCTTCTCTGTTTCATTTCTGATTAAATAATTATTTCACCAGTTTATACCCCAATTTATGCTTTGCTGGGGGTTTACAAAAATATATACACTGTAAGAAGATACAAAACAAGTGAGGAAATGAAGTGAAAGGAGTCATTCCTTCCTTCATTCATTTATTTATACATTTAACAGATACTTATTAAGTACCTACAGTGTGCAAAGCACTGTTCTCTGTGCCTGAATACTCAGTAAACAAAACAAACTCCCTGTCCTTATGGAGCCTATTCTAGCCTGGGGTAAAAGCTAATAGACAATAAATACATGCACAAGTAAGAATGTGACATGGCGGCTGGGCATGGTGGCTCACAACTGTAATCCCAGCACTTTGGGAGGCCGAAGTGGGTGGATTACCTGAGGTCAGGCATTCGAGACCAGCCTGGCCAGCATGGCAAAACCCCATCTCTACTAAAAATACAAAAAAAGCCAGGCATAGTGGCGCGTGCCTGTAGTCCCAGCTGCTCGGGAGGTTGAGGCAGGAGAATTGCTTGAATCCGGGAGGCGGAGGTTGCAGTAAGCCGAGATCACGCCATTGCATTCTAGCCTGGGTAACAAGGGTGAAACTCTGTCTCAAAGAAAAAAAAAAAAAAAGACTGCGACATGGCAGGTGTTACTTTCTGCTGTATGGACAGGAAAGCAGGATAAGGGAAACGGGAGCAACAGAAGAGAGGGCGGGGGTGGAAGGAGGGTTACTATTTATAAGGAAGGTTCAAGAAGGCCTCTCTGATGAGGTGACATTTGGACCTGAGATCTCAATGAAGTGATGAGGGAGTCACATGACATCTGAAAAAAGAGAGTTTCAGAAAGAAAGAGCAGTAGGTATAAAGGCTTGAAGATATAACAGCTTGAAGGTCAGGGCTTGCCAAGCATGTTTGAGGAGCAGCCAGGAGGCCAAGGTAGCTGGACCAGAGTAAGGGGGATGAGGGGAGGAGGTAAGGGGATTTCACAGGCCACTGCAAGAGTGACATTTTACTCAGAGATACAGAGAGCCACTGGAGGGTTTTGGGGGCTGAGTAATGACCACAATTTGACTTCCATTAAAAAAAAAAGACTAATGGGCCTAGCACCGTGGCTCATGCTTGTAATTCCAGCACTTTGGGAGGCTGAGATGGGCAGATCATGAGGTCAGGAGATTGAGACCATCCTGGCTAACAAGGTGAAACCCTGTCTCTGCTAAAAATACAAAAACATTAGCCAGGCATGGTGGCACATGCCTGTAACACCACTTGGGAGGCTGAGGTAGGAGAATCACTTGAAGCCGGGAGGTGGAGGTTGCAGTGAGCCGAGATCACGCCACTGCACTCCAGACTGGGTGACAGAGTGAGACTCCATGTCAAACAACAACAACAAAAAAAGAGAACAACAGAGTGCAGCCAGAAAGGCAGCCACGCCCTCGCACATTCATGGGGAACCTGGCGCTAAACCATTGGTAGATGACCTGCTTCTGGGTCGGGGTTTCATACATAGCAGAGCAGCTCCCTTGCTGCAATCTATTGAAAGTCAGCCTTTGACACAAGGGTTTGTAAAAAGAAAAAAAAAAGAAAGAAAGAAAAAAAAAAACCACTCTGGCAGCTATGGTGAGAATAGTTGATGGAGGAAAGGGAGGAAGCAGGGAGTCCAATTAAGAGGCCATTATAATAATTCAGACAAGATATTATGGTGACTTGCATGAGGGGTTACAAGTGGAGATTGTATGAAGCATTTGGATTCTAGATACAGGATTTGCTGATGGATTGGACTTTGTCTTGCTGATAAAGGGTGTGAGAGAGAAAGCAAGATTTTGTCCTGAGTTACTGGAAGAATGGAATTGCCATTGACTGAGATAGATAAGGCTGAGGGGAGAATGATCAGCAAACTAGGAAGGGAAGAGCTCTTCCTCAACGTGATAAAATGTATCTACAAAAACCCCACAGTTCACCTTACACTTAATGTGAAAGACTGAATGCTTTCCTCCTAAGATCAGGAAGAAGATAAGGATGCCCCCTTTTGACACTTCTGTTTAACATTGTGCAGGAGGTTCTAGCCATTGCAGTTAGGCAAGAAAAAGAAGTAAAAGTTATTTGGATTATCAAGGAAGAAGTAAAACTGTCTCTATTTGCAGATGACATGATCTCATATATAGAAAGTCCAGAGGAATCGACTAAAAAACGATTAGAACTAACAAATGAGTTCAGCAAGGTTGCGGGAAACAAGATCAATATACAAAATCAAATTATATTTCTATACACTAACAATGAACATTCCAGAAATGAAATTAAGAAAACAATATGATTTACTGCCATAAGACTAACATGATATCAGCCAGAGAGAGAGAGAGAGAGAGAGAGAGAGAAAGAGAGTCTGGATAGAGTGAGGAAGAAGAAGATTTGAACCCCAGATGACCAAAATTCAAAGGTCAGGGAGATGAAGGGAAGCAGTAAGGCAGTAAGGCAGCTGTACAACCAAAAGAGTCATGTCCTGGAGGCAATTATTTGAGAATGGAGGTCATCAACAGTATGTGATGCTGCTGAAGAGTGAGTAAGATGAGGACTAGGGATTGATAGCTGAGTAAGTTGAATGAGCCTGAGTGAAAAGCAGGAGAGAAAGAATGAGAGACAGAGGGGTAGAAGAAAAGCTCTGTCCAGAACCAATAATTTTTTTGGAAAATGTAGTAAAAGTGGAGCACTAGCAAAATCAATATGCAAGCCCATTTTTTTCCTTATTAAATTCAATAGACATACATTTTACTCTCATTTACTCTAAAGTCTTGTAAATGTGCTATCTCAGTTTCCATACTACCTCATTGTAGTCTGTAACGGTTTGCTGAGTGGACTGGTACTTATCCATGGAAGCTACTTTGACAACATGAACTAAAATGGATTCAACATGGATATCATAGAGTACTGGGCCTGATGCAAGAGGTACCTGTTAGAGAATAAACATTGGTCTCACCCTCTCAGAGGCCATATATCTCTTTGTTCAGAAAACATGAAGCCTGAAGTTTGGTCCCACATAAGTTATAATCATGAGCAAGTGAAAAATCTTGCACAAAGCATTATCCTTTTCTATAAATGATGACAGCTATCTGCTCTCTTCCTCATAGTTTTGACATTTGTTTGGTATTTCAGTCTGAATTGCTCATTTAAGTTTTATACAACCCTGCAAAGTGGGTGGATTTTTTTTTTTAAATCCCCATAAAGAAACAGGCTCAGAAAGAGGAAACAACTTGTCCACCTTCGTGCTATTTGGAAGTGATGGAGCCAGGACTACCCTTTTAGATCCATAAGCTTGCCACCAGACCGGGCTGTGGGATTTTTTGAATCCCTTTCCACATTTGAATTTAACATCAGCTGTGCTTTGATAATTTATGTCCTATTTTTGTGATCACAAATTTGCAGGTTGAGTTTAGTGTCACTCTGAGTATGTGTGTGTTGTCAACATAGCAAGGTAAATAGACCTTGTCTTTCAAATCTAAACAGTTGCTGGATTATACTATGGTTGGTTTTAAATTCTAACCAGAAGTGCTCTTCATTCTGGAAATGCTGCCTTGTAACTGAGTTGTTTCCTCTTTCACAGCATATGAGCTATTTGCATTCATCAGTCACATGGGAACATCCACAATGAGTGGTCATTACATTTGCCATATCAAAAAGGAAGGAAGGTGAGTCATTTTTAGAAGGTAAATGATAGCTGTGATTTATTGAGTACCTACTATATGCCAGGCACTCTCCTAGGTACATTGTATGTGATCTCATTTGGTTCTCACATTGGTCTTGTAAAGGGTATACTGTTAACGCCCTTTTATACATCAAGACACCGAGACTCAGGGAGGCTGAATAGCTTGACCTTAGCTAGTAAGTAGCTGTGTCAGAGCTGGTATTCAAAGCCACTTTCAACTATCATACCAAGGTGACCTCCCAAAATAAAGATGCATCCTGCAGCAGAATGTATGCTGTAATTGGAACCTCCCTAGGATTGCCATATTTAGCCAACAAAAGGAAACAAGACAAGAAAAACCAGGATGCCCTATTAAATTTGAATTTCAGATAAATAATGAATAATTTTTTAGTATAAATAAATTTCAAATATTCTATGTCCCAAATATTATATGGGGCATGCTTCTACTGAAATTTCTTATTGCTTACCTGATACTCAGATGTAACTGGGTAACCTGTGTTTTATCTGGCAGCTCTAAACCTTCAGTGCTTTGCCTTGCTACAGCCTTGCAGTTGGCTTCTCAGCCTTCTTAAGTAGAATTGTTAAGTGTGTGGTGAACCGGAAATGAGACAGTTGTGGAATGAAAGGCTGCTGCTTTCTTCAGAACCTTCTCCCTGGGCGGGATCCCTACAGGCCCCACTGGTGCCCTTCCTGCAGCTCTGAACTGAGTAGCCTGTGGGTTGGCACTTCTGCTTGAGGGCAGTGCTCAGGCCATGTGGATGCTGGAGAAATGCCTGAGTGTGGCCTCTTGCTCCGTGGCTCCCACTGCAGGAGTGGCCATTTCCCAGCTGGACTCCATTGTGTTCTTTTGTGGTGTGTCTTTTAGTTTTGTCTTCTTAACTTGATAAAATAGTTGAGCACAGCAATTTATCTCTTTTTTTTTTTTAAGATGGAATTTCACTCTTATTGCCCAGGCTGGAGTGCGATGGCACAATCTCAGCTCATTGCAACCTCTGCCTCCCAGATTCAAGTGATTCTCCTGCCTCAGCCTCCCAAGTAACTGGGATTACAGGCATGTGCTATCATGTCCGGCTAGTTTTGTATTTTTAGTAGAGATGGGGTTTCACTATGTTGGTCAGGCTGGTCCCAAACTCCTGACCTCAAGTGATCCACCCGCATTGGCCTCCCAAAGTGCTGAGATTACAGGTGTGAGTCACCACACCCAGCTGGGACTTAATCTTTGTAGTGAATTGTTTTTATTACAAACACGATAGCTCTTTTAAAAGCACTTTATGGAATGAAGTCAAAGGAAATAAAGTAAAAATGCTTTTTAAAAGAAAAGTAGCTTAATTATAATTTTAAAAGCAATAAAATTCATTGTAAATAATTTATAAATATAAAAATATACAAAGAATATGTACCCTGGAAGCCTAACAATAACCATTGTCTACATTTTGATATGCTTTTCTTTGTTTTATTGTCTCACTGGAAGAAAGTGTATATATGTCTATATACACACATATTACATATAAATAAACACATGTATTTACAACTTAACTAAAAGCTTAAAGTATGTGCAGAGTGCATACAATTTTTTAACCAGTAATTTCCCATTTCATATTATATCATGGTTATTTTCTCACTTCGCCAAATATTCTTTGAAGAAATTTTAATAGTTCTATAATAGTTCACTGCATGGATTTTTTTAAAATTCTGATTTTAAGCTAGCTTTATACCTAAGACTGAAATAAGCATTGTTGTACATAATTCTTTGACTCAATTTCTCAGGCTATCTATGGAATTCTATAAAGGGAATTATGGGATCAAAGGTTAAAATGTTTGGAGGTTCCTGATACATTTTAGTAACTACTTTTTGATTGAGCTTAAGAATCAAAAAGCAGTTGTAGCTGGGTATGATGGCGTGTGCCTGTGTTCCCAGCTACTCCGGAGGCTGAAACGAGAGGATCCCTTGAGCCCAGGAGTTCGAAGCTTCAGATTGTGCTACCGTACTCCAGCCTGGGGAATAGAATGAGGCCCTGCCTCTTAAAAAAAAAGAAAGCAGTTGTGATTCCCTACCAGCATTCTGTCCCTTTTTATACAACGAACTTGAGTATAGTACCTTAAAACATCATGGTTAAGTGTTGTGCGCCGCCATATGATTTGGTAACTTCTTTCTGTAAAGTTTCCTGGAACTGACTTAAATCCATCAAATGTTTCTGTCTTGTTTTCAGATGGGTGATTTACAATGACCACAAAGTTTGTGCCTCAGAAAGGCCCCCTAAAGACCTGGGCTACATGTACTTTTACCGCAGGATACCAAGCTAAACCTCAAACATAAAAATTGGCGAGAAGAAGCCATACGCCTTTTTAATTTGCCAAAAAAAAAAAAAAAAAGAAGAAGAAGTTGAAACAACCAGACATGAAGGAATATATGGGGTATTTATAGTTTATTTAAAGAGCACGATCAGTTGATACCTTCTGAAATAGAACTGAGAAGAAATTTCTATTAGTGATGATACACTATTATATTGTAGATAGTTTTTATAAATGTTCAAAAAGATGATGATATTTAAAAACAAAAAAAGTATTCATATTGCTGGTGGAGGATCTGCCATCAGCACATCAAAAATGGGGATGTGCCCCCAGCCCTCTATTTTGCTTTGGGGGTCAGTGGTAGTGGCCTCTGGAGAAACCAAGTAATGTGGCCAGTGGTGTGGCCTTACCCACAACAAATGAAAAGCCCACTTGTGTTTCATATAGAAAATCAGCAGTTGGGTGGGGCTTTATTTGTGACATAATTTTTTTCATGACATACAATAATTTCTGATGTATCCATGTAGATATTATGCTCTGTCCATAATAGAGCCTCTGCAATGAAAGATATTTTTAATTTAAGTCACATTAAAATTCATAATACGATTGTGTGAATGTGTGTGAGAGTGACTGAGAGTGTGAGACTTTTACTAGAAAAGTGAGTCCACTAGAAAATCTGTGACAAGTTGCTTTTTAAAGGCTGAACAGTTGGTATTAAGCATATCTGAAAAAAGCAAGTAAATATTTTAACAAAACTATGACTCAGGAACCTTCGAGAAGATTAGTTCCCTACTTAGATTTTTAAGGAGTAAAAAGGGCTGAGTTATGCCTTTAAGTGCTGTCAGGAATTCACTTGGGTTTGGGACATTTGCTGGTGTATGCTAGATGCCCAAGCAGCATAATATTGTACTTTGTCAAAGGTAGGTAAATTTTCTGTTTCTCAGCAGCCCTTTCCCCAAAAGGTATGGTGTTTATTTTTAGTTAAAATAGCTAATCTCTTTTTACCATCTCACATGATAACTCTTTGGAGTCATGTCAAGTGCCCCAAATTTGTCTGTGATTTTCTCATCTCTGATCTCTTTATCTGCCTCCATTTCCTTGTTTTTCTGGGGCCAGAGTCTCATCTCTGCCCTTTTTTGGTGTATCACCTTCTGACTTGCCTTCATTGCTTATCTGATGTGACCAACAGTGTGATCTTGGATACTCTAAGGATTTTAGATGCAAAGAAACTTTATAGGACATTATGAAAGACTATCCTTTCCATTTTGGTTATTTCAG
The DNA here is from genome assembly GCF_028885625.2 of Pongo pygmaeus. Classification (NCBI taxonomy): domain Eukaryota; kingdom Metazoa; phylum Chordata; class Mammalia; order Primates; family Hominidae; genus Pongo; species Pongo pygmaeus. The sequence continues at coordinate 188,969,462 of NC_085930.1, forward strand.
CATTTTAGTTGCAACCTGTGATTAGATGAGAGTTTCCAATGTGATGAAAAGTGGAATGATAGCATTCTGTAATTTCTATAATTTTCTTACTGGTCTGTACCAAATTCTAGAGTCTCTGGAGTTGCCATTTCAGATTATTTGGTCAAATGAAAAAGGATTTATTGCTGTCTGTTTAACATGTATTTGTTTGGTTGAAAGGATCTTTTTAGAAACTGTAGTAAAATAAACAGAACCAAGCAGGTGAAATAAAGCACAGACACTGGATTAGGATGTAGTGAGCTGTGAACAATCAGGATTCTGGGTGTGATGGGGGGCCCTGTCTCATAGGTGATCCTTTGGTGCCATGGGACTAAGGGACCTGGTGTCTAAGGCCCATGGCCTGGAGACCTGGGTGCTGCTCCTAGCTGACTGTGGACCTTGGGCAAGTCCTTCATCCTTCCTGTGCCTCACTGTCCTCATCTCAACAATGGTATGATGACACCTGCCCTCTCTTTCAGTCATGCTTTGAGGATGCAGTGAGATTGGTTACAGTGAACCTTCAATGAGTAGAATGTGGTATGCCATGGTGGCTCGTAGTAGATGGTGCTCCCTGCCTTTTCTCCTCTGTTTTCCTCAATTGGGGAACAAATGACATTGGCAGAAGGAGGGAGCTCACGGTACAGTACTTTTCTACTAAAGTGTGCCCACTGGTGTCACCTCCTAATGTTGACTTGGATTTCCTAAAGCAGTCCCACTCTGTTATGAGAGTCACTGACTCCCATGGACATCCCCACACTAAGCAGCCTTACAAAATCCAGTCCCCTTAGGGCAGAGTGAGTATCATAGAATAATGACTCCAAACCCGCATCAAAAATGGCTTGTTTTCAGCGATGTTATAAAACAAAGACCTGTTTTTTGGAATTGGGGGTGACTGGGTGGTTTGGATTGAAATGTGGACAAAGATAGCATGTGTATTTTGAATAAAATAAAAATTTTGTAATAAAACTTTGAAAAATCAGTGATGTAAAATCAGTATTTAAGACCATAAGCTATAAATTGTTTGATTTCATTAACTAGCCCTTTTGATGCCTAGACATGTTGTAAAAAATTGTGCTATGGCTGCCTTTTCTTCTGCCTCACAACACAAAGGGCTATTTCTACAAGGCAAAGTTTTGTATATGTGCTATTCTTTACTTCAGATTGAGAGTTGGGAAAAACTGGAGTAAATAATGGGTTTCTTACTTGCTTAAAAACATATTTATATGTGTATCTCAATATATACAAGGCAGGTTCCCCTATAAAAGTCTGGAATGTACTGCTTAATTTCACACTTGTGTAGACACGATTACTTGTGACTGAAAAGTGGAATAACGTGTGGATTTTGTCAACTCATTATCAGTCTGTTAGGAGTCCTCTATGTGAGGCATGGTGGTCTCATTGTGAAATTCTCCCTGCATATGTGTGTCTGTGTGAAAGACAGCACTTTCTTTCTGTAAATATCTTTTGATATCCATTTGTGTGGAATTCCAATGAATGTGTCTTTGGAAAAGGTAATGTATCAAAGTTTTTATTTTGCCAGTTGATCTAAATGCCCATATAACTAATCAGAAATCCAGTTTGGTTCAGATTGGGATTTTCTTTTAAAGAAAAAAAAAGTATGCAGAAAAGACTATTGGAAGAATCATGTGTTAGTGACATTTTACATCAACGTTGCTTCAATATTTTGGAATTGACTAGGCTGCTTTCTCCTACCTGCAAGAGAATGTGCCTGACATTTCCCAGTGCTTACTTTGGGCTATAGGAAGTCCAATGGGGATAGCTCGAGCCTCTTGCTCCCTGAGTCATTTATTCTCTTTACCTGAAACAGAGCCTTACCTGCAATTCATAGTGAGAGCACCTGGGTCTGTATCCTGACTCCACTCTAAGTGAGGTGGGACTGAATCACTGTACCTCTCTGGGCCTTTTCATTTGAAACAAGTGGGTTAGACTAGATTAGCTCCAAAGTCCTCTCTTGCCCTAACATTTTATTTTTATTTTCCTGTGGTTACCACTAGGATCTGACATGTGAAATGTGAGGGATCACTTAGAGGTTTGGATGTTATATTTTTGCATTGTTACAGCTTATACTCCCCAGTTGGGGACCTGTGTCTTTCTTAGTGGCCCCGCCACCCCTCTGTTTGTATTCCTGCTCCACTTAGCTATACTTTTTTGGGTAATCATCCCACTTTTTTTTTTTTTTCTTGAGACGGAGTCTCGCTCTGTTGCCCAGGCTGGAGTACAGTGGTGCAATCTCAGCTCACTGCAGCCTCCTCCTCCCGGGTTCAAGTGATTCTCCTACCTCAGCTTCCCAAGTAGCTGGGATTACTGGTGCACACCGCTACGCCCAGCTAATTTTTGTATTTTTAGTAGAGACAGGGTTTTGCCATGTTGGCCAGGCTGGTCTTGAACTCTTGACCTCAACCTGCCTTAGCCTCCCAAAGTGCTGGGATTACACGCATGAGCTACCGCGTCCGGCCCCACTTTTTTTCTACTCTTGAAACAAACAACTTTCCAGTCCATGAGGTACTTTGGCTCCATCCCCCTCAAAAACAAAACAAAAAATCCATTTAAAGTGTCCTCCTAGAAAAGCCTCAGAACTGCCTTCAACTAAATCTGTCACCTTTATAGAATATTTTAAAATTCTAGAAGAGGACGGGAAACAAAATTCTAATTTAGCTAGAGCTGTGATCCCCAAATAAGTGCTGACAAAATTGTCTACCACAGAAAGGCCGTCTTTGTCATCTTGTAGGCATCACTGTTGCTAAATCACATCAGTACAGGCCTTCTGTGGGGAGATGGCAGGGGGCAGGGGCAGGACCAGGGGATGGGATTAGATAAAGTGTGATAATATCCTTCTTTAGATAAAAAAAATCCTAGGCTATAGAACAAGGTTCTGTACTCTTGAGTTGGTGTCTGAGATCACCTGCACAGTGTTACAGAGATTTTCCACTCCATAAATCACTCTAAAAGAGTCTGCATAAGACTCTGTAGACCTGTGCTATTCAATGTGGCAGTCAACAGCCATATGTGGCGATGACTACTCAAAATTTGGCTTGTTCAAATCGAGACTGTGTTGTACACATAAAATACACAGCAGATTGTGAAGGCTTCGTACCAAAAAGGAATTTAAAATATTTCACCAATATTTCATATTGATAACATGCTGAAATGACACTATTTTGGATGTATTAAGTAAAATATTAACAATTTAATATATTTATGTAATTGAAATTAAAATTCTTTTCACCCATTTTTATTTTTTAAAAAATGTGGCCCCTAAGGAACTTAAAATTAGACATGTGGATAACGTTTTACTTCTATTGGACAGCCCCACTCTAGACTTAACATGGTGTGGAGTAGGCGGTGAAATCCGTAAATAGGAAAGGCAATTCTGCAAAGTATCTAAATAGACAGAAACAACACAAATATTTTTGCTGGAGTCAGGAGCACTGTGAGGCACAGAACATCTCCCAGAAAGCAGATTTTTTTTTTCTGCCGAAAAACCAATATATGTATGTATGATCCCAATTAAAAGACAAAAGCAAATGAGCCCCAAACTGCCTGTCTTCAGCTTTGCCTGGGAGCTGCTACCTTTGCTCTTCTAGCATCTTCTAGGTGCCAAGGATATTAGCCACATGAGGGTGTTGGGCATATTTGTTTCATTGTAGGCAAAATTCTCTTGTGGTTTCCCCTCCCCAGGTATTGTTGAGTCTGTTCAAAGCTGGGTGTGTTGAAACACTGTGCAAACCCTGCCACTCTCGATGTGCCGCTTGTCTCAGCCTTGGCAGAGGCTGAGTCTGTTCGTGTGCCCACCTGTCCAGCAGGTTTTGATGTTGGCTCCTGAAAGAGTTTGTATTTATTTTATTTTGCACTAGTCACAGTTGTTGTTAAACTATATCAGATGTTTTGGGAGATTATTTGCCTGTGATGGAAAGAGAGATGGATGATTTATTGCTTCAATTGTTTTAAATTAAAAGCTATTCTCACAATCTGAGGCCCTTTATGGCTCTTTTTTTCTTTAATTTTGAAAAATGCCAAGTAAACGGATTCTGCCATTGATTGTTTTCATCTGTCAGTGGAACAGGTAACTTGAGACAATGACTAATCTTATTTCTTTTTAGGGGTTCTTGGCGTTACCAGGCAGCCATCACAGTGGACCATCAGTGGTGGCACATTGTTACCTCTGTGGAGGAGGGAGGATTTGGGGCAGGGCGGAGTCTCCTGCCTTGGACTTTATCTGCTGGATGTCATGTCACAGATCTTTCTCTTGTTCCCTGGATCTTGGTTTGCTGACGGCCCCCTTAACACATATAAAAGCAGAGTGGGCACACGCTATGTCCAGAGACTTAGGCATTTCTATGACACTGTGTCTCTAAGGCGTATGAGTTCTCTATTGCTGCTGTGACAAATTACCATGAACTCAGTGGCTTAAAATAATACAGGTATTACTATGCAAATGGTCTTACGGGGCTAAAATCAAGGTGTTGGTAGGGGAGCTATAAGGGAGAATCAATTCCTGCTTTTTCCAGCTTCTAGAGTCTGCTCACCTTCCTGGGCTCCTGGTCTCCTCACAGCATTGGCATCACTGCAGCCCCTGCTTCCGTTGTCACATCTCCCCTGGCTGACTTACTTCCCTCTTATAAAGACCCTTGTGGGCCAGGCATGGTGGCTCACACCTGTAATCCCAGCACTTTGAGAGGCCAAGCCGGGTGGATCGCTTGAGGCCAGGAGCTCAGGACTAGCCTGGCCAACACGGCAAAGCCCTGCCTCTACTAAAAATATAAAAATTAGCTGGGCATGGTGGTGCATGCCTGTAATCCCAGCTACTTGGGAGGCTGAGGCAGGAGAATCACTTGAACCTGGAAGGCTGAGGCTGCAGTGAGCTGAGAGAGCGCCACTGCATTCCAGCCTGGGCAACAGAGTGAGACTCCATCTTAAAAAAAAAAAAAGACCCTTGTGATTACATTGGTCTCACCCAGAAAATCCAGAATATTCTTCTCAAGATCCTTAACGTAATCACATCTGCAAAGTTGCTGTTGCCATGTAAAGTAACATATTCACAGGTTTTGGGTATTCGCATGTGGACATCTTCGCTGAGGTATTATTTTGCCTACCACATAGGATATGTTAATTGGTGCTTAAAAATCCATTCGATGCTCAAATTTTTTAGAAGAATGAACCTATGTATTTTTAAAAATCCAAGTAAATAACCAGCTTTAGTGTTCTGCCATATGTTTTGATGAGGGGAATAAAACAGTGAGGGAATGATTGGGATACTGAAGGATTATTTGCCACCAGAGAATGCTGAAGTTTTTGGGACAGTGTTTGCAAGCCCCCTTCTGCTCACATCCATTTGCTATATCTCTTCGTGCCTAATGGGGGATTTTACCAGTGTGAATATGCACTGTTGAATTTTTGGTCCTGCTTTTCAAATGCTGTCAGTGACAAACTTCAGTTGTAGTGGGAAATTTAAAAGGAAACAGTGAGCCATTCTCATCCCTCATGCAACCAGTCATTTAAAAATCAACTAGGAAAAGTCTTTCAGTATGGTAGGGAGGTAGGGTGGTATAATTGCAAGAGTGGAGGCATACAGACTTGAAGTCAAGTCCTGTTTCCAACACAGACTAGCTATGTGACTTTGGTAAACACATAATTTCCTGAGATTCAGTCTTTTCATCTGTGTAGTAGGCATAATAATACCTGAGGTGAGTTACATAAAGTATATGACAATCTGGTGAACACAGGGCATTTTCATATCACCACTGTCACCCATTTAGCATTGACTCTATGGAGGTTTTGACCCTTTGTTTTAATCTAAAAGATTTTTTAAAATATTAGAATTATACCAACATTGATGACTTTTTTCCAAGAGTATTTTTCTGGAGATAATTTCATTAAGTCAGTTAATTTTGTCAATTTAAATAGCATGGCTCATCATTCAATAAATAGCAAACATCTACTATGTGCTATGTATTTTTTTCTTAGAAGGTATCTGTAAATAAAGACAATATTCCTGCCCTTCTTGAGTCTTATTTTTTGGCAAGGAGAGACGGATAGTAAACATCAAAAATAAGTAGATTCCATAACAAGAGGTATTAAGTGCTAGGGAAAAAAGAAAACACACAGGAGAGTTGAGGGTGCAGATTGCAGTATAAATAGGATACTTAGGAAACAAATCATCTGGAGGTGAGATTTGAACCAAAACTTGAAGGAAGTGAAGGAGTCATCCAAGGGGATATTTGGGGAAAGAATATGCTTGGCAGAGGAATTAGCTGGTGCAAAGGCCCCACAGTGGGAGCGTGTCTGCTACGTCAGAGGAGCATCAAAAGGATCAGTATGGCTCAAGAGAAGGGAGTGATGGGGAGAGTAATGGGAGAGAAGGTCAGAGAGGGGCCAGATTGCCTGGACCTGGGAGGCTTTGGGAAGGGCTTGACTCTAAAGTGCAATAGGAAGCTATTATAGGGTCTTGTGCAGAGCAATGACCCAATCTGACTGAAGTTTCATAAATTCTTTGTTCAGACTAGATGGTAGGAAGGCAAGGATAAAGGTTGGGGCTCCTGTGGTCAGCAAGGTAGGAGGATGATGGCTCAAACAGGGTGGCAGCAGTGAAGCTGGTGAGAATGGTCAGATTTGCGATACATTTAAAGGTAAGACCCGCAGGATTTCCTCATGTGTAGGATGTAGGGTATGAGGGAATTGAGAGTAGCTAAAGCTAACCCCAAAGTTTTTATCCTGAGGAACTGAAGAGTGTAGTTACAATCAACTAAGATACGGAAGGCTTAGTGGGATTGGGGTGGTAATGGTGGAGAAAGATGACCGGAAGTCCAGTTTAAGATGTGTTAAGTCTGAAACGCCTATTAGAACTCCGTGGTTGATGTTGAGTAGGAAGCTGGATATCCAACTGATTTTGGGAGAGAGTTCTGGACTAAAGATAGAAATTTGGGACTTGTTGGCATCTAGATGCTATTTGAAACAATGGGACTGGGTACAATCACCAATGGAGGAAGACAGGAAATAGAAGTCCAGGGACTGAACCCTGGGGGATTTCCACCTAAGAAGTCAGGGAGAGGACAAGCCAACAAAGGAGACTGAGAGGCATGACCGTCAAGGTGGAGGAAAGCCAAGAGCATGGTGCCTGGAGTGGAAGCCAGGAGAAGGAGGTGTCTTACTGAGGCGAGAGTGATCAACTTTCCAATAACCATTGTAGGGTATGTAAGCTGAGGACTGAGAATCAAGGTCCTGGGTGATCTCTGTGGTAACATTTCTGGAAGCATGGTGAAACGAGTGGGTTGAAGAGAGAATGGGAGGAGGGGAATTGCAGATAGTGAATGCAGCTAACTCTTTGAGGAGTTTTACTACTGTGGGAAGCAAAGACGGGAGTGGTGGCTGATGGGAAATAGGGTGAAGTCAAGAGAAGGTTTTTGTTTTTAAATGTGAGAAATAAGATGGTCAAATAGAAATAGAAATACTGAAGATGTAAGAGAGAGGTGGAGGATGTCCTTGAGCTGATCTTATGTCCTTCAGCAGGGAAAAGGTGATAGGATCTGGCGCCGCAGTGGGGAGCTGATTTAGGCAAGGACATAGAACGACCATGGCAATAGGAGGAAGGCAGAGACCAGGAGTGCAGCTGCTGGTGGTGAGGAGACACACTGCTGAGAGAGTCTGACAGTTCTCTTTTGCCTGCTTTATTTTCTCAGCAAAATAGGAAGCAAATCCATCAGCTGAGAGGGAGGATGGGGGAATTTAGGGATTTGAGGAGAGAGGAGAAAGTGAAATAGTTATCCAGTTGAGCTATTTCCAAGCTTTTGCATTTTTTTCTATTTTAATGAAATTAGTATAATTGGTATCAATTCTGTAAATTTTAGGAGGACCATCTGAGTCATCAGTTAATTTTAAGCCTTATTGATTTTTCCTTATGAAAACTTTTGCTATTGCCAATTCCCTTTTGCAGCCATTATTTCCACCAGGTCCAGCTTTACTAGTGAAATTTTGCAAATCTAAATTTTCTCCTTTTGTCAATTTTTAATCAGCAGCAGACTTTACCATGAGCAATGTTAGCTATCATATTGGTTATTTTTCTCAAGCCTACTTTTTCCTGGGTCAGTTTTTACAGTTTGTAGAATTAGATGTGATCTTTAGTCCACTTTTAATCTAGGAGTGATTTTTTTTCACCATATACAGTTTTTGCTTTTATATCGTTATATGCAGTAGGCAGAAACTTGGGACAAGGATGTCCATTGGAGTTAAATGGTGGAGTAGAAACGTCAAACCTAGGAATCTGCCACAGTTTCAGTAAATATCAGCTTCTTCTCTGTCCCCCTTTCAAAGAACTCGAGTTGCTTCATTTCCAGCCATCTCAGCTCAGGGAAGCAACCTTAAGCATGGGGCCTACTGAGGATCGGCGGGTTAGTTCCACAGGGCAAAATACTAAAATTAGCCATCAGTTCCCCAAATTCTGATGCATTAAGATGATTACCAGGCAGCATTATTTATTACAGATGTAAGAAAGAAAAAAAAAGTCCTTCACGAGCCCTAAAGTGTTGGGTAATTAAGATATTACTTTAAGGAAACTTGTAAAGAATATAAAGAACTCTTCAACCTTCAGTTGCTTTTATATACACATGGAGAGAACACAGCTAGTTCAGGAAATTCATATAGTTTACATTTAAAAAGTGGAAGTAGGGGATATGAAAGAGGCTTGAGATATTCAAGGAGTGGGGGAGAAGCCTCAATTCATCACTAGATAGTTGGATTTTTACCTTGCATAGCACAGCAGCAAAGCGGGAAAGAAATATGTAGAGCTTGATTTTATAGGGGAAAAAATGGAATTTTATGAAGGTCAGGGACTGCCTCAGATTGACAGATGGAACAGTGACAAGTGAGAAAGGGATGCTCCAGTCTCGCTGTATAGCTCTCTTCTCTTAGCCTGCAGTTCCCTCCACTGCCAACCTGACTCAAGGACTTTATTTTGAAAATGGTTTGGAAAAACAGAAACCTCAGTCTGAACACCGTCATCTTTGCGTGGAGCAAATTTGCCCTTGAATCTGCTCTGGGAAGGCCTCCTATGATCTTCCACCTGCCAGACTGTCTACTAAGGTCTCGCAGCTCACAGCCCTCACCACCCTGGCCCGCTTCTTCCTGAATGCACACTAAGCTCATTGCTGCCTTGGGATCTTGCACAAGCTATTGGCTCTGCCAGTAGCGTTGTCCCAACTCTACTTGTCAGCAAATCTCAGTCCAAATGTCATGTAAGAGAAAACTTTCCTGACCACCTACAGATAAAGGAGCCCCTCCACTCATTCTCATAATAACTTATTTGCCTTGTTCTAGTACTTTGTAGCACATGGCATTCTTATTTGTTGAAGTATTTGTAGGCATCCTTTCACAGAAATCTAAGTTCTTTAAGGGCAAGTTTGATTTCATTCACTTACTACTGTGTCCTACGCCCAGAATGGTGTCAGCACATAATTTGTACCTAAATATTTATTGACTGACCAGAAAACCAAAAGACCCTAAAACTGAAATTTATTTTAATATTTTTATTCTAAAAAGAATCACAAAATTCGATTTCAGGTTAAATAATATTTTAGTCTTAAAAAATTAACAAAGGAGGAAGATTTTTAAAGTTTTGTTTTATATCCAAAAATGCATTCCTGATTTCCAGATAGCTCATGCAAAATCATATGTAGTGATATTCAATATTTAATAAAAGGACCTTTAGCCAGTAGTACAAATTGGATTCCATTTGATCAGAAGCAATTCTGATCCCCAAATCCCATTTTGAAAGATTCCTGAAAAGACCTTGAAGCCGCAGACAGTTTATTTGAAAACATAGTTTAAAATTGCACAAATATAAATACAATTTAATAATGTGAAAAAGGGAAGGCATGCTTCCAATAATAGTACAAAAATACTACCTTAATCTTGGTACGCAAATTAGAAGCCAACTGAGTAAATTAAACACATCAATATGATAAGAGGTTATTTTTATGGTAGTAATTTTATTTCAAAGAGCAACGCAGGGAAATACTAAGATGAAGCCTTAATACCCAACAGAGTTGTGCTATGATACATATTATTTCACTAAATCACTGATACAGTATCACATAATATGCCAATCACTTTAAAATCCCCTCCCCCCCATTGCCATTAATTTACTATAGGTCACTTAAGTTGAATTGGTATTAATTTAGTAACTCATTGTAAACATTTAAACTTAAATTTTTTTATTCTTATCTAGTTCAGCCTGAAAATGAAATCCCAAGACTTTAAACATTTATGAGCATGATGAGGAAGCATCACAGAAGAATTGTCTCAAAACAACATTTTTAGATTAGATTAGATATGCAATATTCGTAGATATATAAAATATGTAGAAATGTCTTTTCTAAATAGTTAAATGTTTGTTACAGTTTGTAAAAAGTTTAATAAATTAATCAGTTTTTTTTTCAACCAATGTAAACAAATTTGGGCAATGTAAATTGAAGAAAGTTTGGGTTAGATGATATATAGGGAAAATGAAAGGAAGATGGTAAAAACTTAAGTTTGCTGTATTTCCCTTAACTACAGGTAACGTAGTCCGTCATGACCACATTTCTCACATGGCAGAATTCTTGTATGGTATCCATGCAGAAATGCTACATATCTCAGTGAAAATGCCAAATGCTCGAATTACCGAGCTGAGTGTGTATACCTCTTAGTCTTTTTGTGTTATACCATTTCCCTTTCCAAGAAATCCAAAGAACACCACCCCTCCCCCCCCATGAATGATACACATTTTATAGTTGAGCAAAGAACTGCCTAATTGTTGTTGTTGTTTCCATCTTAATATTATTTTGAGTGCAGGCTTCTATTAAGTATCCCCTGGAGCTCATCAGGGTTTTGCTCTGACATTCTGCAGCATTGCAAGTTAGTTTTCTCTTATAGAGAAGGTCCTGAGAAAACAGTTCTGAAATTGGGACACTTGTCTCTAGACTGTGTTATTTTGGTATTTCTGCAGAAGCTACAGGTAGTGGAAACTTTGTTCAAGGCAAAATATCACATGAGAGGTTGTTAAACCTCGCAGTTTAATTTTCTGTGTTTTTTTTTTCTTCTTAACTGTTTAATGCCTCCCCACAATCGTCTTTGCTATGTGTGTTATGTGTAGAATTCTGTCTTTGAGCTCATGGTATGTGTGTGAGGGTACGGGGGTATATGGAGTGAGTAACAAAGCTGTTACTAATGTAAGACCATATGGTCTCACTGAGCTTTGCTCTCTCCCTTTCCGGTCTCCTCATAAAATAGGGGTTATGGGAAAAGGCAGTGAGAAGATTTCAGAGTTGGTTCTGAGTGACCATGAAATCACCTCATCACTCCCTAAATATCAGTGTTTTTAGACCTGTTGATCAAGTCCAGTTTCTCAAGGGACATTTAGCCCAAGCAGCTCAACTACTATACAAATAGGGCTGTATCAGAACAATGTTGTGATACCCCACACACTCGCTATGTGACATTTATGAAAATTAAGGCCCCATATCTACTTGGCTGTGTGATGATTTTGATGTGCCTGACATTACCCCAACCTCCTCACCTTATTTAGAATATCAGTTTTTCTAATTTATTCCCAAACTTTTAGAAAAATTTTGAAATGCATTATTAAGAATTTAAAGTCGAAACCTTTATGTGCTGAGGCAGTCAACATGACTTAGTTTAGTAGCATTCAGACACTTGGATTTGTTTAAGTTTTGGATCTGTTGTGCCTCAACTGGTTTTTGAAAAAGTGTTTAGATGTCTAAGTACCCAGATTCTTCAGAGGATTAGTTTGACACTGGTAACACTGTACAAACCAGATGTGTGAATATCTGTAAAGTTCAGTGTGACAGCATGAAAACAATCTCAAGGATAGGATAAGAAAAGCAAATAGAAAAACTGTAACACAAAGTTCATAAAAATGCTCCCTTGTATAGAGGCAAGGAACAACAGGCTAACCTATGAGACTTAGTCATGCACTGTGTAAATTTACATTCAGTCAAGTTATCTTGCATGCTTTGGTTAATATTTGAGTAGGCAAATTTGCAATACTAATGCATGCATTATTTTTGTACCTGAGGTTATACGTTTTGCTTTTAAAAAATTGCTTTTTTACAAACTTTATGCCAGAGTTTATCTATGAACACTCTTTAAAAATATATATATATGTATCTACTTCTTAGTTCAAAACAGTTTAATTTCAACCAGTTCTATAACTATTGAGATGATAGGGAAACTGCAGTAAAATGTGGATACGGAATGAATTTGAAATTATTTTACAAGGTTGAAATCATAAGTGTGCATGTGTAATAAATTCTAAAATAAGAAGTTTCAAAAAGGATGGCATATAAAGTAAGCCTTTAGAATACCCTGTTTCTAGAATGTTCTAGAAGTATCTCAAGATATAAAACAACAACCACCACTGCTACAACAACTAGCTTAAAGTACAGTCCAATCTTGGGGAACTGATTCAGGGCAAATGAGGAAGGGTCTCAGAATGATCAACTTGCTTTCTCTATATTCCCAAGCTCACAGACAAAGTTTATGATAAAGAGTTTGGAAGCTCTTATTATAAGTGGGACTAGCTACAACTGTATTCAAGTCTCACTTGTATGGGAAGAATATACCAGAAATATTTATCTATACAAGTATTTAGACATGGGGCCCATGTTCAATATAATAGTATCTATCTTAAAGAGAAGAATGAGGAAAGTGGCATGAAACTCTAAAAGTGAGTTTGTGAAACATAAGTGGACATCCCTACCCAGTTATGTTTCCTTACTTTTCTGTTCTAGTAGGAATCCAGATTGGCTGATGAGAAAGCACGGTGCATAGTATTCTATTAAAATTTCCTGGTGGACAAGATCTGCCCATTTTTCAGGAGTCATGGGGAGTGAGTTTTGGAGGAAGTAGAATGAATCAGTATGATTGGCCCAGTGAGAGGGATTTTTATTCCTCCTCCTCTCCCCTATCCCTCTGTCGCCTCCTCACCAGGAAGGTACAACAGCATGTGGAAGTAGCCTACTAGAAACGGTTATATTTTGAAACTCAGCAATAATCACTGGCTTTCTCTTTATTTTCACCCAATCTACAGGCAAAGTCAGTCCCTGGAAGTCACCTGTATATAACTGACTGGCCATTCTAGTAAGAATACCATCTTCTAGGAGCTGTTAGGCTGTTATACATTAATACATGAAAAAGGAAACTCAAAGCCTTCTCAGAGTACCTCAGAAGGGAAATAAGGATACCCTCCCCCTTCAAACGGAAAGAGTAATTTAAATGACAATTTCATGCCATGAAGATGAGATGCCAAAAATTGTTCTGCCAAAAAATAAAGTAGATGCACTTCTAAAAAACCAAACATTTACTGTATATGATTTATACAAACAGACTGTTCTAAAGTCTTGCTACTGATTTCTTGGTGGTGCTCTAGTCCTATAAACTGTCACTTTTTTGTTTTTTTTTGAGACGGAGTCTCGCTCTGTCACCCAGGCTGGAGTGCAGCAGTGCAATCTCGGCTCACTGCAACCTCCGCCTCCCTGGTTCAAGTGATTCTCCTGCCTCAGCCTCCTGAGTAGCTGGTATTACAGGTGCGCACCACTACACCCGGCTAATTTTTGTATTTTTAGTAAAGACGGGGTTTCACCATGTTGGTCAGGCTGGTCTCGAACTCCTGACCTTGTGATCTGCCCACCTCAGCCTCCCAAAGTGCTAGGATTACAGGCGTGAGCCACCGCGCCTGGCCTGTCACTCATGTTTTAATAATGGTTTTAACTTAATTTTATAAAAAATATTATTGAAAAATGCAACTCTTTTCCTCTTGGGCCATAATTCTGGACTTCTTGACAGCCTATAAAAACCTTAGATCTGACGGATACTACATATACTGGAGAAAGTACTACTAAAAATGCTCTGCAAATTGCCAAATAATGGTGAGAATGGAAGATTGTTTAGTCTTCCCTAAAACAGCTCCTTGGAGTTTGCGTTCCAATAGCAAAATAAAACTCGGGCCACAAAATTTGCCACCATTTAGCAACAAATTAATTATTTGACATTTATACTAGTTTCAGGCTTTAAATCCAGGCTGCAAATTCAGTTGCTGCTCAAAGTATAGAATGGCATCACAGAACACTTCCAAAGTTTGCTTTGAATCCTTTGTTCAGAGACTATTCAATCCTTTGTCCATGAACTATTCATGCCGACTTTCTGGTCAAGATACAGAGATGGTAGGAGGAAGGAGCAGGGAAGGAAAGGATGCTGTTCCATCAGGCATATTCAAGCAGGCCCTGCCATGGCTTGGAGGCTGGCCCCAAGAGTCCTTACCAGACTGGGTTTCTCGAATTCTACAATTCTCAGAATACCATTCTTGAAAGCATTGTTGAGCTTTACTTTGCTGCTGAGACTATAGAGAAGCATGGGCTGAGACTGGGTGGTCGCTGCTACCCATGATGAGTGCCTGAATGCCTCTGCCTTCTGCTGACCAGCTGGAGCTATCACCTGCCCCAAGTGAACTTTGACAATGAATATCAAAACCTGGCACTCCTCACAGTGGCCTCAGCTCTTTGTCTTTATAAACTAGAATAGGTTATAACATATGTAAGCCTCAAGGACTTGTGGTTTCTGTTAACTTGAGGCCCTCTCACAACCCGAGGACTTCAAATGTAACAGAGGAAAGGATTTTATTCCTGTACCTTGCATTCAATTGATAAGCACGTGTGCACATTTACTCCTTAGTAGAAGCTTATTCCCCAGGCAGTTAGACTGTTTGACCCCAATTCTGTGGAGTTTTTTTGTTGTTGTTGTTTTATTTTTTGTGGGTAACTATAATCATGAGTGGAATGAGCTATTACTAATCAAAGAACATAAATAAAAAGTTAGGTTTAGACTACTTTGGGGAAGGTTCTAGATGAAGGAAGGAGACCAGGTAAAGAAGAATGGGATAACTTCTATACCTGACATTGGTAAAATTATATTCTGATTAGCATTTTGCAAAAAATGTTCCTAATTCTTTAAAAAATGTATCTTTCAAAATAATCACCAAGCCCTAAACACATACAAAACACTCTGGAGAACTAAGTGGATATTAAACACCACTGCTAATAGAAAATTCCCAATACTTGCTAAATGTTCAAAGAGCCAAAGAGGCATGCATATTTCATATGAAATCACTGGCATTCAGTGAGATTTGGTTTGAAAGTGTTGCTCTTCTATCACTTAGAATGCAAGGGGATGAACAGTGCAGATTATTATGAAACTAAGAAAACATAATTTTTAGGAAAAAATGTTATTTATCACTCTTAAGAAATATTATTTAAAATATTTGTGGTTTAAAACGAATATTGGTGTGCAGGGCAAAGCCAGTAAAGTATGACACTTAAGCAAGTTAATTTGAACTCAACAGAAATCATGATATCATCAGACTTTCTTCCTGCAGAGAATGCATGAAGAGACAGTACCTTGTGTCTTACTTATGTTCATACAGACCCAGAAAGCATGTGAATGAAAAGATCTGTTTGCCATATTTAAGCCTTATGTCATCGTATCTGCTTTAAGAAAAACACTTCTTCTTCAAAATCCTACACTATGAAAAACTATCTTCAGGAATTGTTTATTTGGTCCGTTGATCTAATGAGGCTGAGTTCTTAAATCTTTCACCCCCAAGTTAAAAATTGGAGCAACAAAACAAAACTCCAGCAAGGCATAAATAAGATATTAAAGTGCATATATACAATCCCAGAAAAGTTTAGATTGGGAACAGCAAAAATTTCTAGTGCAAAAACTGCTTTTGCCAGCAAAGCTCCCTCTCTGGAATCAAGGGCTACAGTAAAAGTTAAAATTGGAACAGGTTTAAGCAATGCCTGTCTTTAGTCATGAGTTAATATATGTGCATGCACCAATGGCCCAAACTATGTTCAGTCTTGCAAAAGAAGACAGTTCAGAAACAGTCAGAATTTCCCAATCTGAGGCAGTGCTTTTTCCATGTTTCCCATGAACAAGTTCCTCAGATGTGTCATCAGCTGCAAGGGGAGACAAAAAACCCAAAGAACGTGTGTTGCAATATGCTTGCAACTTGTGGAAAGAGTATTCAACACGCAGTTACTTTATCTTGGTTTGTCTTGAGTCTCTTAATTCTTCTTTTGAGCCTGACTTTGACTCTATATACAACATTTTGTGCTTTTGGATCTGAACAGAGACTGGGCATTGTCCACAGGAATTAATTTCCTTGGGCTATATGACCATGGCCTTTTGAATATTTGATTTATCCTTTTGAAATTCATAATAGTTTTTCATTTTTCAGTACAATCACACAGATCAGGGATTATTAGTACTGGTATTATTCTTTCTTCAAGGATCCAAGTTGAAAGCTCTTAAGAGGACATCCAGGTCACCAAGATTAGCCGCCTGGAAGAGTTCTGGTTGGTCCATCAGAGAGAGTGCAATTCTGAGGGCAGCCCAGATATTCCCAGAGATTGCAGGATGAGGAACTTGCTGCTGATTCCTGCTCTTTCTTTGCAAACTGAGGGCAGTGAGAAAATTGCTGACCGCTTCTCTAAGAAGGTAGAAAAACATATTTTAAAATGCGTCACATTTCAGAGTTAGCAAATGTAAACAAAACAAAACAAAATTGGATTAAGTGATTTTAATCTAAAATCTTAAATCATCTCTTACATGTTCTGGATGATCAAATGAACAACCTTCTAATTCTCTTACATTCTTTAGTGAGCAATCATTGTTAAATATAGTGAGGTCAGAAAGAAAAAAGAAAAGCAGGCTGGGCACGGTGGCTCACGCCTGTAATCCCAGCACTTTGGGAGGCCAAGGCAGGTGGATCACTTGAGGTCAGGAGTTCAAGATCAGCCTGGCCAACATGGCGAAACCCTGTCTCTACTAAAAATACAAAAATTAGCCGGGTGTAGTGGCATGCGCCTGTAATCCCAGCTACTAGGGAGGCTGAGGCAGGAGAATCGCTTGAACCCAGGAGACAGAGGTTGCAGAGATCACACCACTGCCCTCTAGCCTGAGCAACAGAGCGAGACTGTCTCAAAAAAAAAAAAAGAAAAGAAAATTTTATTTTAGGAATGTCAGGTGGGAGAGAAAGAATAATAGCAAAACCATGCAAATTCATTAATGCATTCGATTTTCCCCTGCTCTAGGAATGATTTAAACACTTAATCCATTTGCAGATTTGATTTCTATAACTAGGTTTAAGAGGAAGAATATAGCCCTACTTAAAAACAAAGTGGTCTAATTTTTCCCATTAGTGCTAGACGTATGGAACACAGCTAGAGTAGATTGAGTTTATTACTGGGCACCTGTCTTGAATCCCAGTTATTTAGCAGTAGGCAAATTTCTTATTTTTTTTTTCCAAGGCTTACTTTCCCTGAGTGTGTAATAGGGATAATCAAAGACATTTAAAAACTTTGTGAGGTGCAGTTGAATCAATCTACGTGAAAGCTGTTATCACTGAGTAAGATTAATAGTCCTCAAAGTGTGGTCTGGAGAAGCTTGGGAATCAATGAGGTCAAAATTATTTTTATGATAAAGCTAAGATGTTATTTGATCTTTTGCTTTCATTTTCTCACATGCTTACAGTGGAATTTTCCAGAGACTACATGGTGCATGATATCGCAACAGAGTGACTGCAGAAGCAGGTGTGAGAGTGTGTCTTCTAGTAAGCAAGATATTAAAGAAACTTGCAAAAATGTGAAACAATGTCACTCTTCCCACTAAACTGTTTTTGTTTTGGAAAATATTTTTTGTAAAAAATATTATTTATGATAACATGTAGTGAGTTTTATTCTTTTTAAATGAATCTTTAACAATGTTTTCAGTTTAATTTCCAATACAGTAAATATTGATACATATAACCCACATAAACAAAAGCCCTTTTAGGTTCTCAATAATTATTAAAAGTGTAGAGGGGTCCTGAGAACACCAAATCTGAGACAAGCCGAGTTAGATGCTGTCTGAAGTCCTTCTAGCTCCTCTAGCCCACTAGTCCATTCTGGTGCTCAGGTGCCAGGTGCACCTGCTTGGTCTGCCCTCTTCAGGAGCCCCATTTCACCCCAACCTTCTAGAGTATATCTGACAAACTGATCCTTCCGAAGAATAATCATGCCACTTTAATTTGCATCCACTTTACTGTTCTCAAAAACTTTTCATACACTTGATCTCATTTAATCCTGCAAGGTAGGTAATAAGCATCTGGTAAGAAACTTTGAAAATGAGACTGGATTTCTAATTCTAATGCACATAATCCAGGGATTTGCTCATTTATATTGTTAGATCTGCCTGAAAATAAAAGGTAAGTGAGAAATGGTCATGGTGTATGTAGCAACCTGGATAATGGAATGGAGTGGGTGTTCTAATCACCCCCTCTTCTGGGTTTCTTGTAATCAAGCAAGAGAGGGAGATTTATAAATGGATGGACATAAGGAGCCTACTTGAGAGGCCCTTTTTGCCCCTACTTCACAGGATGGCAGCTCTACTGATGTCTCCCAGTTTTCTCTCATAGACCCAGACCTGCAAGAACTCGAGGGAAAGGAAGATCTTGAAAGCCTCTCATTCACTGGCTGCTTCCAAGCCCCAAGTGTGTGGTAATGATTTCAGAGGGATTTGGAGAGAAACAGAATAGTCAAACTTACTCACTTCATCAAACGACTCCAGTTTTATTGTCCCCCAATGAAGATAGTCTAAATCTGCTCCCCTGCTTGTGAACTCAGAGTCCTGTTGGGGGACTCAGAAGGTTGCACATATATATGTGTGAATAGTTTTCAAATGTTTCACACATGTATCTATAAATAATTTTAAATGTTTGTGTATATTGTCACGATTAATAAAAAGCCCATTCATTTAAAAGCATCACGTTATAGCTTTCCCTCATTATACTCATACTAAAAATATTACTATCAAGGGGGATGAAATTTTCATCAAAAGGAGTCCTCATTTTTGAAAAGGTTAAGACTCATTGGTCTAAGCTCTAGTCTGGAGCTCTGTTGACAAAGGTGTAACATTTTGAGCTACAGCCAAGTTTCACACCAACAATTTCCTCTCCTTATTTTAATTGTATATGGTACCAGGGTAGTGCTTGCCTTTGACTCTTTATGGAAAATGTGATGACAAGCAGCAAGTGTTACAGCTACATACACCGACACCTGCAGTTCTTGAGGGAGCAGTCCCAAGACTTTTGTGAATTTGAAAGTACTTAAACCAGCTCCTCGCTTCTTTTTGAGCCCTTTCTCTATTGAGGGTTGTTATTTCCTAAGTATGCACTTATACCTCAAATTATACTTCTTTTCGGAATTCATTTAAGATTTATGTCTCTCTCTTGCCAGGCGCAGTGGCTCATGCCTGTAATCCCCGCACTTTGGGAGGCTGAGGCAGGCAGATCACTTGAGGTCAGGAGTTTGAGACAAGTCTGGCCAACCTGGTGAAACACTGTGTCTACTAAAAATACAAAAATTAGCCAGGCATGGTGGTGGGCACCTGTAATGCCCGCTATTCTGGAGGCTGAGGCAGGAGAATTGCTTGAATCTGGGAGGCAGAGGTTGCAGTGAGCCGAGATTGCACCACTGCACTCCAGCCTGGGTGACAGCAAGCCTCTATCTCAAAAAAAAAAAAAAAAAAAAAAAATTATGTCTCACTTGATGGTCTTTTTTTTTTTTTGTCAGGAAAAAGCACAAAATTCTTACCACTTCTCAGATTTCCCCCATCTGGCATGACAATAAAAGACCCAAAAAACTTAGTCGATACGTTCCAAAGTAGCCAACTGAGTAGTGTTGGAAGATTTAGCAAATAAAAATACAGAATGCATAGTTAAATGTGAACTTCAGATAAACATCCCTTGGTATCTGTGGGGGATTGGTTTTACGAACCCCTGAGCATACCAAAATCTGAGAATGCTCAGGTCCCTTGTATAAAATAGCATAATATTTGCATATAGCCTGCACACACCTCCCATATACTTTAAATCATCTCCAGATTACTTATAACTAATAAAATGTAAATGCTATGTATTTGTCATACTATATATTTTTTAAAATTGTATTTTTTAAAAAATGTATTCAATCCACAATTGGTTAAACCCACAGATGGGGAACCCATGGATATGGTGGGCCAACTGTACAGTAATATCCCATGCAATATTTGGAAAATACACTAAAAACTTATTTGTTGTTTATCTGAAATTCAAATTTAAGTGGGCATTCTGTGTTTTATCTGGCAACCCTAAAATTGACTTGTTCCGGTATGGGAGACTTTCTGCTTTAGGATTTAAAATTTACACCTTAACGGAGGTGGCCATTTTTACTTGTCATGAGCCTTCATGGGTTCCTGCAAACAGTAACCCTGCTGAATTTTGTATCTGTGAATGCCAAGAAAGTATTTTATTGGCTGCTCAGGTATTGTTTTCTAACCCTAAGAAGTTATAATTAAGAAAAACTCATCTAGGAGCTTTATAAAAGCCTCCTTTAATTGAAATATATATATATAAAATATATATACTATATATATAAAATATATATAGTATATAAAATATATATACTATATATATAAAATATATATAGTATATATATAAAATATATATAGTATATATAAAATATATATAGTATATATATAAAATATATATAGTATATATAAAATATATATAGTGTATATATAATATATATAGTATATATAAAATATATATAGTGTATATATAATATATATAGTATATATAAAATATATATAGTATATATATAAAATATATATAGTATATATATAAAATATATATAGTATATATAAAATATATAGCATATATAAAATACATATAGCATATATATAAAATGTATGTAATATTTATATATTACATTTCTTTTGTAAGAACAATTATAACAATGACATTATATGTTTTATATATATATGTGTATTTTTTTTTACATCTCCCTTGTTCTAAAAAAAAGGAATCTAAGGTGTCTCATAAAATACATATACACAACATATCTAGAAAAAAAGTGAATGAAAGAGGTAAATAGGAATCTGGTTGGGAAAATCAGATGAAGCCAGGAATGAAGTTAGGATACAAAATAGACATCCGCAGGGCTTGGACAGCTGATGTGTAGGGGGGTGGCAAAGAGTCAGCTCTGGGCTTTTGCACAGCTGATGTAAACAGGGCCTCTGCAGTGGCACATTTCACAGTGTCTATAAAATAAAGCAAGCCGCTTGGTAAGGAGTCATTCAGCTCTTCCTGGTTTTGATCTGAGAAAATTCTCTTGACACAGTTAATCCAGTGACTAATGCTATTTTAAGAGTTTTTTCGTACAGTGCAACAACTATTTTCTAGGATCTCAATGTTTGCCAGTGGCAAAATGCACCAATGCAGTTCAGAAGCAGTCATTCTTCAGATGTCAAAAGAGTGAAATCTAGTTATATAGTTCTCTGATAACTTACTAAATAAATAATAGCAATAAGGATGATGATGGCAAAAATAATCATCATCATAATAAATACCTGCTAGGCATTGAGCATCTGCTCTGTGCTAGGCAATTACATTTAACCTGTACAATAATCCTGAAAAATAATCATTACCTCTTTCTCTCTCTTTTTTTAACAAGTGAAGAAATTGAGGCTAAAAATTATAGACTAGAGTCACAAAACCGGTACATGGCAGAGCTGTGATTTTAACACAGGCTGGTCTGATTATTAAAGCCTGGCTCTTTCAGAGAATGAGAAAGGGTTTACATCTTTTGTGGGGTTCAAAACTAACATTTAGTTCTTTTTCCAGTTATGAAAGTAATACCTGTTTATTTAGAAAATAGAAAAAAATGGGAAAAGAAAGAAGAAAAAAGATTACCCATACTTTCATTATCTGAAAGAAATAAAGGTCATTTCTAGGCCCTGGTAATGGGGAAAAGATAGAGAGGACACAGACCTTAATGACGAAGGATGAGAATGAGAAAGGCATTTTAAACTATAAGCCCAGTTGTGTTTTTTCTTTTTCTCCCAACTAACTTGATTGGTATATTAGGTTTAGAAAACCTGGACTCTTGGTTTTGCTTTGCTAAACACTGGTTCTGGGACTTTCTGAAGTCATTTTGCCGGGTCCCCTTGCCCACACCCCCAAGGCTCTTTTTTCCTTAAGTGGAAAATGAAAGATTGATGGGTAGTATTTCTTGAAGAGTTGCCCTTGGGGGTGTTGAAAACGCTGATAACTTGTCCTAAGCCAGGCCAACTGAATCAAAATCTCAGGCGCCAGGGATTGGGAATCTGCATTTCCCAAGATGCGGAGCCAACTGCTGCTCTCTAAAGATTGAGAACCAGAGAAGCACAGGGTTCCTGCTCAAACAGGCCTTGGGATCTGAAGGCTCCACATTCACCCTTAACGGCAGGAGGAGGAATACTCCTACCAAGGCAGGCATTTTTACTTGGAAACAACCTTTCAGATTATTCGACCTCAGTCCTGGGCATGGCCTTCATCCTTGGCCTGTTGCTATACTTCACCTGTAGGCGCCCAGGTTGATGCAGCTTATTCCCAGGTTGTATCTGGACCGGA
Organism: Pongo pygmaeus; assembly: GCF_028885625.2. Taxonomy (NCBI): domain Eukaryota; kingdom Metazoa; phylum Chordata; class Mammalia; order Primates; family Hominidae; genus Pongo; species Pongo pygmaeus. Next base: position 188,992,017 of record NC_085930.1, read on the forward strand.
TGAATCCCGGCTGAATCTCCAGTGCTCGCGTGTAGGCTTCCACCGCTTCCTCGCTGCGGTCTCCATTCGCCAAGGTCGCCCCGAGACGGTTCCATAGTGAATAGTCCTGATGACAAAATCAGAACTTTCTAACAACCCAGTACAAGGCGCAATGACAGAGCATTCCTATATTTCTCTGCAGAGAAAGGAAGATGGCTAAAAATTTATTCAGTGCTTATGGGTGGAGACCATGGCCAGGTGAATTACTAAAAGATCTTCACGGACAATTTTGTCAAATGACTTTCACTCGTCAACGAACAGCTACCATTTGATGTTGTCATGTAATTAGTGTTTCTATTTTAGGTATTTCAATATTAACAGCCACAGTAGCACATTATTAATACCCATCACTTTAAACCATTGCAGTGAGGGAAATAAAGTGTAGAAGAAATACAGACGGTGTAGCCTGTGAACACTTTTTTGTTACAGAGAATGTTGTGGTTTCTTGCTGTGCTGTGCTGTCTTACCTCTGGCCGAACAGTTAAGGCAGCGTTAAATGCATCTATTGCTCTATTGAATTCTCCACTCAGGTGGAACAGAACCCCTAGACCTGTCTGTAGGTCTGGGTCGATCATATCTCCATTTTGGTGGGCAGCTTCCAGATATAATTCCTTCACGCCTTCCAGAACAGAGCTACAAGAGAATAAAAAATTAGATTTATAATCCAAACAGTCAGAACATATTACTGTTAAATCCCTTGACTCTATTTCAAGAAGTCTCTTCGTTACAGACTGGAAAATTTTGCTTAAAATACCTTAACTTAATGAGAGGACTATTAATGCTGAATGTTTTAAAATATGGTTGATTTTCATGAACTATTTTGTTGTACACGGATACAGACTGTGCTAAGTAAGGTCTTCACGAGGCGAGTTCTGTTGACTCTGTGAGTGCCAATGTGGAAAACCCCACAGCTAAGTTTCCCAAGGCCTCAGTGAGTAAGGATTTAACATAAGGATTTATTGCTGATAGAAAACGAAATTTCTAGGCCGAGCGCGGTGGCTCACGCCTGTAATCCCAGCACTTTGGGAGGCCGAGGCGGGTGGATCACGATGTCAGGAGATTGAGACCACGGTGAAACCCCGTCTCTACTAAAAATACAAAAAATTAGCGGGGCGTGGTGGTGGGCCCTTGTAGTCCCAGCTACTCAGGAGGCTGAGGCCGGAGAATGGCGTGAACCTGGAAGGCAGAGCTTGCAGTGAGCCGAGGTCACGCCACTGCACTCCAGCCTGGGCGACGGAGTAAGACACCGTCTCAAAAAAAAAAAAAAAAAAAAAGAAAACAAAATTTCTAGAAGACCAGACTTTCATTTTCCCCATTCCTAATTCTCAGGCTGGATAAAACTTGGAGCATTAGTATTTATTATACTTCACCTTGAGTGAATTATGTGTCCAAAGCATTTGACTTTAAAATGTCGCACTCAGATAAATGTCTGTGAGTGCCCACAATGTAGATCATGTGCCCGAAGGTTAGCCCTGGTCTGAGTATTAATCTTTCTAATGAGTGATGCTCCTCCAGCAGAATACTGTCCTGCAAACCATTCTGGAGTGGGTGATGTCAGGGGTGTGAGGCTCATTAGTTGCCCTTTAGGTGATTCATTGTATGTATGGGTGTTTACTGCTAGCTGTAATATAATGAGAAGGATACCTATCAACTGGGGACTTAGACATCTGCCGGGTGAGGCCTGGAGATCCCTTCTTGCTTTTCACAAGGTATTTGTACTTTGGATTTTGCTTAATCCAATTCTTCAGAGCTTCACAGGCATCCTGCTGATGGCCAGTGTTAGTATAACTCACAGCCAAGGCCATCAAAGCTTTTAAGTTGTTGGGCTGTAATTCTAAGCACCTGAAAAAAAACAGAAGCCAATTTCAGATTTTTTTTTTTTTTGAGCCACAATCTAACAGTTCTTCAGAAAATGTGGGGGGTCTTTATTAACTAAATACTGCAAAAGCATTGGTAAGCTTGCTTATGTCAAGTCCCTGGAAAGCACCATATTTATCCACATAAAAATGGAGACCTCAGCATATTTTTAAGAAAGTTAAAACTTACCCTAATGATTGCTAGGTTTGGTAATTTTAATAAGTAGCTTTAAAACTATGTGGCTTATCCCTGCACATGATTTATTAGTGCTTAATCTAATGAGATCTAATGAGAAATAGGGGATATCATTATTTTAATGCTGCTCTTTTTTTTTTTTTTTTTTTTTTTTTTTTAGACAGAGTCTCACTCTGTCACTGAAAATGGAGTGCAGTGGTGTGATCTTGGCTCACTGCAACCTCTGCCACATGGACTCAAGCGATTTTCCTGTCTCAGCCGTCCGAATAGCTAGGATTACAGATGCCCACCACACCCAGCTAATTTTGTATTTTTAGTAGAGACAGGGTTTCCGTGTTGGCCAGGCTGGTCTCAAACTGCTGACCTCAAGTGACCCACCTGCCTCAGCCTCCCAAAATGCTGGGATTACAGGTGTAAGCCACCACACCTGGCCTCTACTACAATATATTAAATATCTATTAACCCCAAAGAGAACTGACTTGAATGTAGACATCTAGATATGAAAGATTGTACAGTCTTTTGCAAAGGAGAGGGAAATTCCTGTGTTTTCAGAACTACTGGTGTGGGTTTACAGGAGACACAGGCTAAAGCTACTCCGCCTCATTCTATTCCATTGGCCTCTTGCAAGGGATTTTCAAACTGAAGTGCATGTGAATCATCTGGGTGGTCTTATAAAATCTGCATTCTCATCCAGTAGGTCTACTGGGGTGGGCCTGGGATTGTGCAGGTTTGACAAGTTCTCAGGTGATCCTGGCTGGGCGCAGTGGCTCACGCCTGTAATCCCAGCACTTTGGGAGGCCAAGGCAGGCAGATCATGAGGTCAGGAGATCGAGACCATCCTGGCTAACACGGTGAAACCCCGTCTCACTAAAAAAATACAAAAAATTAGCTGGGCATGGTGGCGGGCGCCTGTAGTCCCAGCTAGTCAGGAGGCTGAGGCAGGAGAATGGCGTGAACCTGGGAGACAGAGGTTGCAGTGAGCCGAGATCGTGCCACTGCACTCCAGCCTGGGCAACAGAGCGAGACTCCATCTAAAAAAAAAACAAAACAAAAAACAGAAAACAAAAAAGACAAGTTCTCAGGTGATGATGAGGTCTCTGGATAAGACTTTGAGGAGCAAGCCCTAGGCAGGACATAATACCACTCTGTGGTGGGCCTCATCTCCCAGATTATCAGCACTGGGTAGAGAGGTTCTTAATTCTGGATGCACATTACAAACACCTGGGAGTTTTAAAACTATTGCTGTTTGGTTCCCAGCCCTGATCAATTAAATGATCATCTCTGGGCTGTACTTGGGCATTATTTTTCCCCTCCAAATGGTTCTAATGTGCATGTGTATACAGGGTTAAGAACCACTGACTCAGAGCCCCAGATTTGGAGTCGGGAGATGAGGCTTTAAGTTCTGTCTCTGTTACATACTCTCTGTGTGACCTTGACCTTTCCTGATCCCCAATTCTCTCATCTGTAGGAAAAGGCTCTGAAGGCAGGGCCACACCCCAGGCACCATTACTTCATCAAATACCAACAGAATCTTGAAATCTAGGATTCCAAGACTGTAAAGCCCTAGAATTTCAAGAGTCTAGAATTTTTACAATCTGAGATTCCAAAGCTATAGGGTTCATACACATACATTATGTATGTACATTCATATAAACACCATACATATACCATATGGAATATATGTATACACACACATATATATTCTTTTCCTATAGCACTATATTAAAGGCACTTACAAGAAAAGGTAGGGAAAGTGGAAGTCTATTTGGCAGAGGCTACTTTTCCAGGGTTTAAATAGGAGCTCTAGTCAAGTAGGGTGTAACATTACACACACCCACTGTTTCCATCCCTCCTGCCCCAACGTCATCCAGACCATTAGTCAGTACTCCACTTATTTTTTTTGAAGAATATTTTCAGATGTTTCAGAAGGCTAAAACGTTAAAAGGAACTATTTATTCAATGAGTCTACTTTATGACTGGGTTTAACACAGGCTTTCTTTGGTGCCAGTGAATGTCCATTGATTTGTAGATGGCAAGACATTGTTAGGAACATTACTTCATTCTAAGCTGTTTTTCAGAGCTGAGTGTGAGTGACATGCAGTATCTCAGCACTTATCCTTTACAAATTCTTTACACTGTACTTCAGTAAAGATCAAAGGACAAATCTGAAACAGGAAGTTCATTAACAAGTGTCTGCCAGGCCCATGATTTTGCACTTAGCTTCATTTACCTCTGGAGGGCGACAATAGCTGCTTGTTCATTTTCATTCTCCGCCTGGGTTATCCCGAGGAACTGCCATGCCTACGAAAGACAACTGATGTTAACATTGCAAGATGAAGCAGAATTACTCATGTGCTTCAGCTGGTTTGTTGACCTGTGATGGATCCCCTATGCAGAGCAACCTGTCTCAGATGTGAGCACTATATAAAAGGGAAAAATATTATATGCATTTCTTCATTCAAACTCTCTTGTGACATCTGGGTCAAGATCCTCTGTCATTATTTCCAAACTCGTTCAGTATTTATCCTTTCCTATAACCCAGTGTGATGGAAACCTCTGAATTTCTGAGATTTCGTTATATTAGGTATCTTAAAACCAAAGGATAAATATATAAAATTATACAATTGTGAGGAAAAGAGGTGGAAATATAACCCAGAAATGTAGCTAAATGAAGTTTACAGTAAGGAATCTCAAGAGGTACAATATTAACTTAGCTTGTATGAATGAAAGTCACTTACTAGAAGAATTCACAGGAGATTTAGGAACTAGGAAAAGCAAAACGAACAAAATCTCCTATGATGTGTTCACTCCTCTAATGTAATCACTGTTAAAATGCACAAAACACATACCACAATCATAATGTAGACATAATTTTATAGTCTACATTTATATATTTCATTGTACCTTAAGCCCTTTTTCATGTTTTTACAAAATCCTCATAATTTTTAATTTGGATTTTGTTGAATGGATATTTCATTATTTACTCAACAATTCCCTTATTGCTTTAAGTTGGTTGCAATCGTTTGCTGTTGTAAATAATATGAAGAACATCTTCAAGCAGATAGCTTATGTTTTTATATCTAGAATTAAAGTTTTTACAAATTTTTCTCTATATACTCATAAGAACAATAACTCTCACACTGTTATAAGAGTAATATACACAAGCAGAAACCTCTCATTACACACATTGTCTTCAAATTTGCTGGGGGTGGAGGTATATTAGGGTCTTAGGGTTTAAAAATGTTTGAGGAGTGTGTAACTCTCCTTCCCAAGGCTGGGAGAGTTACACATTCCCCAAAGACTCTTACACACTCCCCAAACACCATTTTAGATAATACCATTTTGAAACAAAACTCTAGGAAAGCACAGTTATCTTAAAGTGCCATTTGAATGGTACTGGCTTTTCCTCTCATGGGTTACTATTACATATACCTTATAAACTCATAAAAATACTGATTATTCCCCCCTCCAAATATCCTTGATTATTTTAAATCTCTTAAACATACAGACAGTAACCTCTATTTTGATTTCACCTTCCATATATCTTAGAATGCTTCTTAAGAAAAGATTGATGAAATAGTCTTTCTCTGGGGGCGTTTTTCTAGCCTATGGCCATGGTGTCATTTTCACTGTCTACAGTGTTATTACCTTAACTTTGAGGTCTCCATAGATTCAGAAGCCCTGGGTCCTTGTCTGGGATTTGTTAGTTACCACAGGCCCTCATTTTCTCATTTATGAATCTGAGATCATAATATGTCCTTAAAAAAATCTTCCAGGGCTGTTGTGTCAAATAATGTAATATATTTGAAAACGCCTTGTAAAATACATAGCATTTACAAACGTAAGATGACATTATTATTTTTAGGGGGTGGCCTATAGTTTCATATTAGTGTAATAATTTCCTCTCCTATAATGAGCATATATCTTTTATTTTATTTTATTTTTGAGACAGGGTCTTGCTCTGTCACTGAGGCTGGAGTGCAGTGGCACGATCTCGGCTCACTGCAACCTCCGCCTCCTGGTTCAAGTGATTCTCCCACCTCAGCCTCTTGAGTAGCTGAGATTACAGGCATGAGCCATCCCACTCAGCTAATTTTTTTTTTTTTTTTGTATTTTTTAGTAGAGACAGGGTTTTGCCACGTTGGCCAAGCTGGTTTTGAACTCCTGGCTTGAAGTGATCCGCCCGCCTCGGCCTCCCAAAGTGCTGGGATTACAGGCATGAGGCACCACACTCGGCCTATCTTTTAAAAATTCTAATATTTTGGTTCAGAATTTCAGCTTTCAGTTCAACCCCATTTCACTGTAAGCCTTTTGACCAACAAGATATTACAAGATTTAACTACTGATCATTTTACTCATTCTTCCTACATAAAGTACAACCAATAATAAAAATGAAGGCTAAATATTGATGTGCCAGGCACTGAGCTGAGCACTTTATTTGTGTGGACTAATTTAATCCTCACAACACCCAATAAGATAGTTACTATTAGGATTTCCATGTTACAGATGAGGAAACTGAAACTTAGAGCGTTTAAATGATTTGCCCCAGGTCCCATGGCTAACAGGTAGAACAGGGATCTGAACCTATGCAGTTGGGATAGCACAGCCTAGACGCTTAACCACTATTCTACATTGTATTCTCAGCACCAGTATATATACTGGTCCCTAAAATTTCTGCAGATTCCCTTGGGAATATTCCTTATATGATGATTCCTGAAAATTACAAATGAAAGAAGAAATCATTATATTGACACTATCTTATGATAGGCCTTCACAGGTTTAGGAATCTAGGGGATTAGGACTGCAGAAGCTTTTTCGTGGTCTCCCAGCCTCTGTCTCTAATCACTCTTCTCATCTCGGAGAAAGAGGTTTTTCTAACACGCAATCTGTTGGTATGCCTCTCCTGAGTACGGGCCCCTAGTGGTTTCCCATGGCTTTCAGATGAATTTCAAATTCTTGCCTATCTCTTCTTGCCTTCCCTCTACCATTCTCTCCTCCCCTCTTCCACTTAACAGGATGCTTCATGCCCCTCTGCCTACCCACATAGTGCTCCCTTGTAACAAAAACTTGACTCCCCTATTGCCTTTAATTCCTGCCCCAACCCTGGCTGCACTTGTGCAGAAAGGCTGGATGCTTTCTAGTCTCCCAGCATCCCGTGCGCACTCTGACATTGCATTTATTACACTACACTGATTTTTTATTTGTTTTCCCAGATAGACCATAAACATGTTTTCCACCTGATATGTTTTCCCAGCTTTTCAATATTTTAAGCCAGGACCTGGTATAATTTTTGGGACATAGTATGTGTTCAATAAATGTGGCATGAGTAAACCAAGGGTGATGTACAGTGTGACACAAGAGCCGGACATCACTATATACTGTCCCTTGAAAACTACCGCTGGGCACGGTGGCTCATGCCTGTAATCCCAGCACTTTGGGATGCCAAGGCCGGAGGATCACCTGAGGTCAGGAGTTTGAGACCAGCCTGACCAACATGGTGAAACTCTGTCTCTACTAGAAATACAAAAATTAGCTGGGCGTGGTGACAGGCACCTGTAATCTCAGCTACTCAGGATGGTGAGGCAGAGGAATCGCTTGAACCTGGGAGGCGGAGGTTGCAGTGAGCTGAGATTGCGCCATTTCACTCCAGCCTGGTTGACAGAGCAAGACTCTGTCTCAAAAAAAGAAAACTACTAATAAGCCTCCAGGTTGGTAATTTTGATTTTTCTTTTCCTGCCCCCAATCTTTATTTATAAGCACTGTAAACACTGCCAATTAGAAATTTTGTTAGAAAACGGGTACCTATTTGTAACCTTTAAACCAGTAGACTAAGCTAGGTTAACTCCTCTGGGAGCCTTTACTTGATGAAAAGGTGACCCAGCAGAGTTCTGTGTTATCTGTCCCTCGTTAGCAAGTGCCCTTTCTGAGTCTGGCAGAATGAAGGGAGAATGACACCTCTGCATCTCCAGGGTCCTGAAGAATTGCTGCTTCCATGAACAGGATGGTGACTGGCAGGTCCCCTTCCTTCAGCCTTTTTAAGCCTTCTTCAAATGCTCCAGGCCAGTCCTTGAACGGGTTTTCAGTGTGAAAGTAATACCCCTGCAACAAAGAAAAAGGCCAGTGCATGAGACATTGATCTCTTTTCTCATTCTTACATTCAATAAGTTTTCATTAAAAAGTCAGGAAACAACAGATGCTGGAGAGGATGTGGAGAAACAGGAACGCTTTTACACTGTTGGTGGGAGTGTAAATTAGTTCAACCATTGTGGAAGACAGTGTGGTGATTCTTCAAGGATCTAGAACCAGAAATATCATTTGACCCAGCAATCCCATTACTGAGTATATACCCAAAGGATTATAAATCATTCTACTATAAAAACACATGCACACGTATGTTTATTGCAGTACTATTCACAATAGCAAAGACTTGGAACCAAACCAAATGACCATCAATGATAGACTGGATAAAGAAAATGTGGCACATATACACCATGGAATACTATGCAGCCATAAAAAAGGATGAGTTCATGTCCTTTGCAGGGACGTGGATGAAGCTGGAAACCATTATTCTCAGCAAACTAACACGGGAACAGAAAACCAAACACTGCATGTCCTCACTCATAAGTGGGAGTTGAACAGTGAGAACACATGGACACAGGGAGGGGAACATCACACATTGGGGCCTGTTGGAGGGTGGGGAACTAGGGGAGGGATACCATTAGGAGAAATACTTAATGTAGATGATGGGTTGATGGGTGCAGCAAACCACCATGGCACGTGTATACCTATGCAACAAACTTGCACGTTCTGCACATGTATCCCAGAACTTAAAGCATAATAAACAATTTTAAATTAAATTTATTTTGATTATTTAACTTTTTATTTTAAATTTAAATTTCTGCTTTTCCTTATTATGAATATAGTACATTTTCATTGTATAAAGTTTAGATGATACTAAACAATATAAAAAGATACAAAAAGTTACCTATAATGCCACAACCTAGATATGACCCCTGTTAATATTTTTGTGTTTGCTTTCTTCTCATATTTTTTGTTCTTTTTGTTTTAACAATTTCCCCTGATGATTTTAAAAATACTGACTCATTAGACATGTTTTTGCTAAGTGCTACCACCCATCCCCCGAAATATGAATCCCACATACTGTATATCTGTTTACCTACTACGGCCCTTTGGAGAACTACAAACCATTGTCATAGCTAAGAATTTTTTTTGCCCTCACCCTGAACCAGTTTTTGCCTATTGGGGGCTATATTGCCCCTGTTGGGCATGCATGTTTTAAAGTTAAAGATTTTTTTTAATTGTAAAAATTTAAAGAATACAGGATGTATAAATAACTGGTATTTTCTATGAGTATATAAATTAAACAAATAGGCACATATTACATACGCAGTCTTGTAGATTAGGCCTCGCTTAGTTTTATATTGTGATTTCTCTATGTTATTAAAATTATTCCTATGGATATGCTATATTTATTTACTCAATCCCTTATTGATGAACATTCAGGTTATTTTAAAGTTTTTGTTATCATAAATAAAACTACGGTGAAAGCCTCGTGCACAAATCTTTGCTGCATGTACTTATTACCTTAGGATAGACTCCCAGAGGGATTTATTAAGTTAAAGGTTATGAGCTATTTTTAAGCCCTTGAAATGTGTAGTTAAATTGTTTTTGAAAAAATTTGTCCAACTTAAACTCTCATCTGAAGTATCTGAGAGATGTTATTTGTTGCAATTTTACTTGCATAGATGATCATAAAATCCTTTAAATTTGATAGATAAAAATAAGCTAGTGTGTTGATGACGTTACTAAGGTTTAAGAGTAGATCAAGTGGAGGCCTTGAGTCTCCATAGGTGCTTAGGAAGACAAAATCCCCCATCAAAAGCCACAGGGTGTGACTGGCTTATGTGGGGTTAGTGTGGGTATGGGGTTCTGGGAGTAAGGGGCTATGGAGCTCAGGCAGACCTTGGGGGCACGAGTTACAGCCCAGAGTCTGATGATCTCAATCAATGTCCTGTGTTCTCACTTAGCTATGATTTCCTTGTGGAAAAGACAGTTACTTTTAGTGAGATGGCTGTTCTAATTTTATGAGATTGCCTGGCCTATTGAGGGACAGAGTATTTGGAGGAGACAGACATTTTAATGACTATGTAGATTGCAGATCTACTAAAATCGGAGCCTATTCGTCATCACATCCCCAGTACTTAGTGTAAGAGTAGATGCTCAATAAATATTTGTTGCATTAGCAAAATATCATGAATGCTATCCAGAACTGAATATTACTGAGACTTCCTCCACTACAAAATAGTAATATATACTTATCTATATATAGTTTTTCTTTTATTCTTTTAATTAATTAATTAATTTTTACTTTTTGTGGGTACCTAGTAGGTATATGTATTTATGGGGTACATGAGATATTGTGATACAGTCATACAGGCATACACATATGTGATCTGTGTAACAGTCACATCAGGGTAAATGGGATATCATCACCTCAAGCATGTATCATTTTTTGTGCTATAAAGAATCCAATTATACTCTTTTAGTTATTTTAAAAGGTACAATAAATTATTGTTGAGTGTAGTCACCCATTATGCTATAAAATACTAGATTTTGTTCATTCTATATATTTTTGTACCCATTAACCATCTCCAGTTCCCTACCCTCCTCTCCTGCCCATTACCCTTCCCGGCCTCTGGTAACCATCATTTTACTCTCCATCCACATGAGTTCATTTGTTTTAAATTTAGCTCCCACAAACAAGTGAGAACATGTGAAGTCTGTCTTTCTGTGCCTGGCTTATTTTACTTAACATAATGACCTCCAATTCCATTCATGTTGTTATAAATGACAGGATGCCATTCTTTTTTATGGCTGAATGGTACTCCATTGTATATATGTACTTTTTTTTTTTTTTTTTTTTTTTTAGTCAGGGTCTTATTCTGTTGTCCAGGCTGTGTAGTGACACCATCACAGCTCACTGCAGCCTTGACCTCCTGGGGTTGAAGTGATCCTCCCACCTCAGCCTCCTGAGTAGCTGGGGACTACAGGTGTGTGCCTCTATGCCCAGCTGTTTTTTTTTCTTTTTCCATTCTTTTTTTTGGTAGAGACAGGGTCTCACTCTGTTGTTCAGGCTCACATTGTTTTTTATCCATTTGTCTGTTGATGGACACTTAGGTTGCTTCTATATCTTGGCTATTGTGATATATACATTTATAGGTAAGAAAGTTCCACATTTTTCTTTCAAGTAATTTATACTTATTCCTCAGTGTTTCCCCCCAACCCCACCAAGTGTTTTTTAAATGCATAAATCCTAGAGCAACTGGGACTTCATGAGTGATTTGGCTGGTTGTTCGCTGTACTAGTGCATTTGCTGGGGCTCGTATCAGGGGAGTACCTCTAAGGAATCCTCTTGGGACTTGACCTGGTTGTGTGAGAGCATCTTTTCCACAGTTTCTTTGCTAGCTATATAATGACCACCTGTGAAATATAGCCCCAAGTCTCCACTTCACTCCCATGCCACTGGTATCACTTCTGTTGTTGGTAAATCGACAGCACTCACATGACTGGCTGACAGAGTATTGTGACATTAGACCAATTCTTGTTCCAACCCACCCTCAATGTCAGCTAGTTCAGTAACTGGCTAGCAGTCAGGATCCAAGCTCTGGTTGGCTGCCAAACTGTCTGTCTGAACACCGATAAAAATAAGAGCATTTCATTCCAACTTGGCTGCCTTCACACGTTGGATAATTATATTGTCTCATTCTATCAGAATTTCTTCTAGGTCAGATTGACATTAAATTGTCTTTTTAATTACTGTGTTTTTGACAGAATAGCTATTGACTAATCTATAAAATATGATCCAAAAAGGTTGAGAAAAGTAGTCAGCATGTATAGGAACAGAATTGGTTACCTTCTCACTAGCCGAGATGGTTACTTGGTTCTGGGCTTCTTGGTTCTCAGATATCCAGTTCCTCCGAGCCATTTCTTCCCATTCTGCTTGCATCTTATCCCAAAACTCTGTATCTGACTGGGAGACAGGAAAAATGAATGGAGATGGATTTAAGAACATGCCATGTCATCTGTGTGGTTTTTTTTTTTTTTTCCCTAATAGATAAAAGAGGCTTCTGAGGAGGAATAAAATGGCTGACGACATCCAATTGATAGGCGTGGCTGAAGAGCTTCTGGAGGGTACTTACTGGTCAGAGTGTTGAAGTGGATTAGCTGTGGTTTTCTCCAGCAGGAAAATAACTACCATCAGAAAGACCGGGATCACATATGCCAAATTCAGCTACAAACCCACTACTTATATACAGTTCCATGCGTGGGCACTAGGCTACATTTTAGGAAGGGCAGTCTCTCCCAGAATTGCTCCTAGCATATAAAGAATTAGAGCAACTGCTTTGGGACTGGCTGAGCAGTGACTTGGGAGGACAGCCAGGTACGGACAAGAGAATGAAACATTAGTTGATCCTACTCTGTGTCAAGCACTGTGCCAGCAGAAAACTGAGCCTGGAGGGTTATGGTCCCAAAGCTAGGACTCACAGGATCCGAACCCCATCTGCCTTCCAAGCCCACACTTGTCAGCTTATGGCAAACTTGGTCTGCTGGTGCTAAAGAATGAGGGACCCTGGTGTGAATCTGACTGAATCCTCTTCAAGGACTTTTATGTGGCAGGATGATTTTTTGAAAAATGCTACTTTGTGTTTTTGTTTCCTTGTAGTTTCCCCACACATCTTCTGTAAGGGAAATCAGGCTGTTTGCTCTTCTTTACTTCAAGGGAGGTGTGTGTTCCTAGACTGAAGAAGCTTTTTGCTGCAAGAGCTGTCCTTGGTTGACTTCTATTTTATTAAGCCTGAAGAGAGTACTTTAGGTGGCCCAAGGGGCAGGAGGAAGGAGCAAGCATCTTAAAGAATTTAAGAGAGACGGAATTTTCCGGGGGTAGGAAAAGAGAGGGAGGGTGGCAGGTTCTGATTAGTGGGAGACTGGCGCTTGGTTTTTAGCTATTTCCCAGGCAAATGAGCTTGATATCAGAGATGATGACTGAGGATGTATAAAGGGGGCTCACTTGAACCCCAGTTCTCACATGGCCGGGAAATAGAAAGTGAATTTCAAGGAACCACTTTGGGCTTGGATGGCTGTTAGTGGTCACCATGACAGCCGGGAGCGGTGGGGGTGGGTGGGGGAGACTCTGTCCTTGTTTTCTGACACTACATAAGCCTTCCATATTTCATATTTCATGCCCTAGAGTAAGTTCCCTGCCAGCCTGGTAAGAGAGACACTTGGAAACCACTTTATTTTCTTTAAACAAACAAACGAACGAAACAGTGAGTATTCCTTGAACACCTGAATCTGGGACTGAAATTCATACTCTTTACAAATTGCAAATCTCAGTGTCTATGATTTGAAGTCCTGTGACTCACTGATACACCATCACACTGACTTGAGGTTAACCTTCACCTTTTAATCCTTCTGGTCTGCCTGGGCTGTGGCTGCCCTGAAGCAAGAACTCTTCTTCAGAGTTGCTTTGCGTGGTAATTATAATCTTATTTCTTTTAGATACAAATGTTCATGGAATAAGAACCAGCCCAATGTGATAATCCCAGGCTACTAAATAAATACTAGCTCTTGCTCCTGCTTTATTATGTCCAGAATTCTCATTCCTCTCACAGAAATGGGTTCCACCCCTTTGGCAAAGGCCTCCTCTCAACAAGGCAGCAGGCATCTTGACAATCTATGTCCATGATGCTGGAAGCACAGGGAATGGCTACTAGGAATCTAGGTTCAGCTCAGAAATAAAATTCAAAATTTATTTTTTAATGGCTTTTTCTAGTAGAATATCACATTGTGCCAACAGAATGATCTCAAATATACAATAGCAATGGCTAGATAAAAGACTAGGAAGAAATATGCCACCACATTCATAGAAATGTGTCTTTGAATGAAGAAATAATGAGGGATGTTTTTCCTGCCTCTTCATACTTTTCCTACTTTCTGAATTTTCTATGATGAGCATGCTTTGCTTTTATAATTAAAAAATAAGGTTAAACAACAAAACAAAAAATATCTTTCTTTTTTTTAATACCACGAAACCTGAATTATTAGATAGTAAAAACTTTGGGAAAAATTTTGGGGGAATTCATTTTTTAAATAGCTTTTCAAAGATGCAGGTTTAACCTGTCTGCGGTAGAAGGAAAGACAAATCTATCAAGTGAATTTTATAACGTTTGCTGACTTTCCCAGACTCCCACTGGGTGACACGAGAGGCCAATGACTGCACATACTTTCCAAGGCAAATACATTCGTCTAGTGAGAGTCCTTGGAATTTAAAGCATATTACAAGTCTTCTGCATGAAAGAATGAGAAGGATTTGATAATGTGTACATCTGAGTTACCAAAGGATGCATTACCTTTCTTGCAGCTTGAAATTAGAGCAGTAGATACATAAATAAAGCTGCTTTGGAAAACCGAGAGAACCTCAGCTGAGGTAGAGCTGCTGGGCTCTCACTTAATGAGATACACCAGAACTCACTGTTACCACTTAAAATGAGTTACTGCTGACTAATTAAAGTGCAGAGCACAGTTTTCATTTAATTACAGAAGACTACTTTTAGTATCATCAATTTTCATCCAGTTGCGGAATCCAGACTTCATTCACGTAGCTACAATTAACGCTGCTTCCTCTCACTATTTTAAATGAATTTTAGAGAAACCTGAAACATATCTGAATTTTAAAGACCTTAGACACAACTGACGGGATTTTATTTATTGATGATTTTCTTAGCTCTTCTGGGATTTTGGTAGATTGTTGTTTATACTCTGTGTAACAAGCTATCTGCTTACATCAGAAATGAGCTATTATTTGCCATCCATATCCATGTCTAGGAATAGTTCTCTGATGATAAAATACAGTACATACTCATAAAAACATTGGGATATGCAGCATGGTGGTTAAGAATAGCAGCTTTCCCCTTGGATGGACCTGGTTCAAATTCTTGTTCCGTCATTGCCCTTTTATGAATCTCTTAATATTTCTAAGTCTCATTTTCCTTATATTTAAAATGAAGATATAATAGCAATTTTGGTTAGTTGTTATGACAACTAAATGAGAAAATGCATCTGTGGCATAAAGTACATGGTAGGTGCTCAAAAAAAGTAGGTGTTCTTGCTAGTGTTTTTGTAGTATTGAGAAAAATATAGAGAATAAAACAAAAATCACCCACAACCGCAAAGCTTAAATATAAAAGCTGTGAATAGTTTGGTGTTTCCATCTGCTGTAAAAACATATTCTTCTTCTAGACATCTTCCTTCTCTTCATTTAAATCTTTCCCTTCCATCTAATTTCTCAAAAATAAGATCAACATTAAGAAAATTATGGTAAAACCTCTATAATGGACTGTTATGCAGCAATTAAAATGACGTTTATGAATAGTTTATTACAATATTGAATAGTCCTTGAGTTATAATCTTTCTTGCTAAGTAGTATAATCACAATAACAGAAAAACAACCACAATAATGATTTGGGGGAGAAAAGACTGTAGAGAAAGGCGCTGTATAACTCTTTTATGGGATGAGGTTATTAGTAATTTATCCCATCAGTTTTTAATGTACTTTTTACCATTTTCCAAATTTTCTATTGCTAGCATAAGTTATTTTGGTGGAAAACTAAGATTTGGTTAAAAAAATGCTTACTTCTTTTCAATTTCAGTTCCTCCATGATGTTTTCTTCAACATTCCCACACTACAGCAATCTTTTGCCTCTGAATTCCTTCATCATTGATATTCTGTGTTAGTGGTTTGAAAGAAGAAAGATGTGTGCTAGAATTTGAGCAAGTCACTTTAACTCATCTGTAAGTTATTTTTCCTCATTTGTAAAGTGAGAAGATTGGGTTCGTTAGACAGCAGCTCAGGCTTCTTTGTCTACATGGATTGACTCAGATCAGAATAAGGCGGAAGGAAGATCTTAGCACAGAATCACATTTTTTTTTAAAAAGGGGCCTTCTAGTCCACTTACTAATCTCCAAAAATTATACTTTAAAATGTTTTCCCAAAAGTACATTGGATGTTATTTTCCTTCACTTTTTTGATTGTAAAACTGGAAAACAAAATTTTTTATAAGAACCAGGGCAATATTAATTAAATATTAATTATATTAAGATATGAAGAATAAGAAAAGAAACAATTTATTTTAGAACAGGAAAGTTTAAGGGATGGCAGCATATTATCAATTCCAATCACCAGTTTATTTTAGTCATCTAGTTAACATAGAGCTACTTTTGATTGTGTGGTCAAATGTAATTGTCAGTTACAAAGATCCTGGGATTGTGCTGTAAAGGAACTAATCAATGTGAGATTAAGTGCCAATTCTTCCTGGGAGGAGTCTGGATTTCTTTTTGCCTCTTTAGACTTCCATTGATTAACTGTCACTGGATCAAAACTTGAGAAAACCAAACCAAACCAAACCAACCCAACCAGCTCTGCCTATGCAGAAGAAAAGCAAGTAGGCCGGGTGCGGTGACTCATGCCTGTAATCCCAAGACTTTGGGAGACCGAGGCAGGCGGATCACCTGAGGTCGGGAGTTTGAGACCAGCCTGACCAACATGGAGAAACCCCGTCTGTACTAAAAAATACAGAATTAGCCAGGCGTGGTGGTGCATGCCTGTAATCCCAGCTACTCGGGAGGCTGAGGCAGGAGAATCACTTGAACCCGGCAGGCGGAGGTTGTGATGAGCTGAGATCATGCCATTGCACTCTAGCCTGGGCAATCAGAGTGAAATTCCATCTCAAAAAAAACCAAAAAAACAAAAAAAAGCAGTACTTCTTTTACATGACAAGGAATGAAAACCACTATGCAAGTCTGGATTAAAAATTTGCCCCAACAAACAATTTTGCTGAAGTGAAATTATGTGCACATCAGTGTGGGGCTTCACTGCCCTGGGGGTCCAGTAGTCCAGGCTGGCCAACGGTAACTGAGTGTTTCTACTCACCGTATTTCCTGTTGACTAAGAGCTCAATACTAGTTGAAGATTTTATGTGGCTGCCCAAAGAACATATTCAACCCGGAGCTACATCACAGATGTGCAGTGTTCTCATGGAGGATGGGATAGAATTTCAATTAGTCAGAATTAGTTTGAACTCTTAGTATGGTGCTGGGTGTCCCATGTAGTGGTCTCATTGACAAACTGGAATCTCTTCAGGCATGAGTGACCTTGGGCAGGAATAACCCTGCTGATGAAGAATGGGTAAAGGAGCAACTCACCTGCTAACACAATCATCAGGGGGATACTGAGAGCTGAGCAAACCAGCCCAGCTTTGTTTTGCAGACAGCAGAACTAGGATAAATGAAAGGCAATTCCGGGGGCACAAATTTTTATCAAATGCAATACAAAACTGCCTGAAGATGGAATGGGCTCCTCAACCTTAGAAGTCTTCAGGGATGGAATGGCCAATGTGAGGAGTGCTGTAAAGATGATTCACAAATCAGATGGAAGTTTGACCCAAAGAATTCTTTGGTCTCTAACAACTTTGAGTGTCTCTGGTTGCAATGTTATTAATGAATTGATTTACTGAGCCAAACAGGAAGGCGCAAAATTAATCAAATCTCTGTGAGATAAACATAGATCTGTCATGCATTCCTCTTTCTCAATCTAAACAGTATAGGTCTCAATATTGGTGGGGCTATGCTGAAAAAAAAAAAAAAAGGAGTTAAATTTTAAAAAGAAATAAACAGTGTAGGGAGGAAAACAGATGGGCTTTGGCCTCAGGTAGAACAGGCTGTAATTCTGGCTAGGCTGCTTGTCACATGACCTTATGCAACTTAGTTCACCTCTTTAACTCAGTTTCTTCATCTGTAAATTGTAAAAAGTCTCTTAAGAGTAAGGATTAAGTGAAACAATGTATGTGAAGTGCTTAGAACTTGTAACATCTAAGAGCTAAAGAATCAGCAGTTAATGCTATTTTATTGCTTGGAAATGAACAATAATATTTCCCAGGATACAGAGGAAATGCAATCTCATAAACTATGTGAATTGTGTGGTTCAGAAGTATTGCAATACAAAAATATTGGTACTAGCACTCAGATTTTTCTGGTTGCCTCTAGGATAGACATGCTTCTTCCTTGTTTCAATGGAGTCAGCCATCACTCCAGATGCTGGCAGGCACCCAGGCAAACAGCCCGAGGCTCTCACCAAGCAATGTGCCAGCAGGGTAGCTGCAGAAATGTGGGGAGGAAAGACTGGAAATGATGGGAAGGGGAAGAATGAGCACAGGAGGCTGGAAATAAATATAAGGTTCAAGAAGTTTGGTAGAAGGAAATCAAGAGCCATTTCTAACAGAGGAAATCTAAGATAGTTTTCTGTTATTTCCTTTCTCTTCCTCCTTACCCGGCAAGGGGGCAAACAGAAATGGAATATTAAAGAATAAAGAGCAAAGTATGTTGTCTAAATAGGAAGGGGTCACTTTTGAAAGACTTTTAGCATATTCATTAGCAAACGAATGTCTTTGTAGAACTGGAATTTCACATGATTATATCTGTGTTCTTGGCTCCTGTGGTATTTGCCTTCACAAAAAAAGAACTGCTGTTAATGTGCAATGGAATATGCTGAAGCTTCCTGTGCTTCAGGCATAAGGTTTTGTGGGTCCAGTTTCTCAGTGGCTGTTTTTTATTGCAGGCAAGTAGGGGCTGGTGACTAGGGCTCCTTTACCATGGGCATGAGGAGATGGGGACATGTAGAGGTGGGCAGAGGGTCTTGGGGTTTGAATCTTGTCTGTGTTCCATATGAAAACAGGTTATGTGATGAAAAAAGCCAGCAGTGAACTAGAGGAGTGGGAGTCAGTTCCTGAATGGGTTTCTTTTTCTTTAGACATGTTTACAAGCCATGAAAACTCACGAGGAAGCTCTCTACTTGTTTTTAAAAATAAAGTATTAGACATGTTTACTAAGCCCAAACTACATGTTTGTCACTGTGCATTGCATTATGAAAATATTTAGGAAATGAAACAAGCCAGAACAAAAATATGTAGATGTGGATGCTACCCTCAAGAAGCTCAGTGCCTAATGATAAAATAAAAATAGTGGTAACTGTAATTCAGGACAGGGTGAACAATAAAATGCAAAAAGAGATGAAGTTACTTGCTCAGTCTCACACTATCATTGGTAAATGACACAACCAGAAATCAAAATACTTCATTCTTTTCTTTGACAGTCGATTGCTTCTTCCCCAAATGGCTACAGCTGTTTTTCTGGCTCCCATCTCTTCAGAACCTTGTCTTACTTCATTAAGAGTTAGTCTATTGCCTTGTCTTTGAATGCCTGCCTTGACAAATAGAACACAATGGGAATACCCGGGCGTGACTTTTGAGGCTAGGCCCTAAAAGGTGATACAGTTTCTGCCTACCTCTTCCTGAGGACACTCACCCTTGGAATCTAGCTACCACTTTGCAAGGAAGCCCAAGCCTCAAAGAAAGGCCACATGGAGGTGTTCCAGCCATCAGTCTCAGGGATGTCTTGAGTAACTACAAGCATAATCCATCCAAGAATCTGTTTGTGAGTGAGTGTGCCTTCAGATGATTCCAGCCTTCTACCCTCATCTTCAGCCTTCAAGCCACTCTGACACCTTGTGGAACAAAGATGAACCATCCTCTCTGAGCTCTACCCAAATTACAGAGTTTTGGGCAAAACAAATATTGTTGTTTTAAGCCACAGGTGTTGGAGTAATGTGCTACACAGCCATAGTAACTGGAACATCTTTTACTACTTTAGGCCAGAGGACTGGAGCGGGGGAGGAAGATGAGGCTTAGAGAAGGGACTTTACTCTGGAGGCTTCTTTGAAGGGTTGGTAGGCCAATGAAATATGTTAGTATCTCCCAAAAGACTGTTCTAGGAACAGAGTTCTGTGGCCAAATGAGCTTCAGCTACTTTAGGTTAAGCTAAAGGCTGCAAATTGGTAGCCTACAGGTCAGATCTGACAGAACTTCAGTGACCAAACTTTAGTCAATCGCCCCCCAGCCCTTTTCTCAACTAGGCTTCAACCCCAGGTTTCCATATCTGTCCTTGCGGAGTCTAGTTTTAGCAAGAGTCCTGCTAAGTCAGTCTAGACAGAATTCCTCTCTTGATATCTGATTGCCTCTACATCTGACCACATTTTTCATTCCCACCATCCCCCAGGTGATGTCTGATCACCTGGCCTGCCTTCAGCAAAAATCCTAAAAAGGCTGGTTCAGCCAGAATCCCCCCAACCCCTGATGTCTCTTCTTAGTAATTTCCCATTCACTGATGCTCACCCTTCTTTGGCTGGATCCCTGCTTGTCCATGCTGTATTCGGAACTGAGCCCAGTTCTATGCTGAGGTCTTCCTCCCCCCGCCACCCACTGCAATAGTTCCTGAATAAAATCTGCTTTTACTGCTTTAACTACTGTATGGCTCTGGTTTTCCTTCGCAGATCTAGCCAAGATACATGTTTTCTCCCATCTCATCCTGGATGAGAAATTTCACATGAAAACCCAGATTTCAGACATTTTGTGAAGATCTATTAATACAAGACCCACATTTCTAGAAGCAGCAGCTTTCAGATGCTACATGTAGTCTCTGCCACAGTCAGCACCAGGTCCATACCTTTATCTGCCTGGCCCTGTAGCCAACTGAGTTTGCAATTTCTGGACATAAGGAAACAGGTTCCTTACTGTGTAACTTCCCAGGATCTTCATATGCTAATGTATATTTTAAATCTCTAAGAGGGGGATGTGAGCAGCAGTCTCCTAAATGTATTTTACCTTGAACTATGTGTATGTGTGTATGTGTGTATGTGTGTGTGTGTGTGTGTGTGTGTGTGTGTGTGTTTAGGGTTCTCTAGAAAATGTTGAGATAAAGCCTTAGTGTATGAGCATCTAAAGTTCCACAGAAACAGAGACCTTTGGTGGGCTAATTTTTGTGTATCCTGCGGCCAGCTTTCAGGAATAAGAGTCTATGACATAGTTTGTTTTACGTGATTGCTTCCAGTGAAACTCATCTCCAATTAGCCAGCAGGTTTTCTCATCCTCACATCTGCTGTGTGAATCAGAATTCTTCAAGATTTTGTTGCTGTTATTATTCTAGAAAGAGAAATGAAACCCAGAATGTGGAGAAAAGAATTAAAATAATTTTTGGTGTGTTTCTGAGAAGAACACTCATTTGACATATTCATCTTCTCAATACTAACCAGTAATTTAAAATGACCTTTGAAACTGCATATAATTATGTATACAGAATAGACAAAGACTGGAAGAAACATGAAAAAATGAAAACAGTTAATTTATTAGTCTAGTGGGATTTCTGGGGAGTTTCTGACCTCTCCAAACCTTTTCCAATTTCCTTTACTATTTTTGCTTTTCTCTGGACTGTTTCAGTTGATGCTGCCACACTATAGTTGTTTTTAAAACTTCTTAAGTAAGAGAAATTCTCTGACAAAGAAATTGTTTTCTGATGACGAAAAAATTTTAAGTTCTATGGTTGGTTCAGGGCCTGCAAAATTAATAGCACCAAACGTTGCTTTCTATTGGGAACAGTGACTAAGAGCAGGAATTTTGGAGTCAGATCAGGTTAGAATCTCAGTACTTAACGGTGGTGTGACCTTGGACAAGTTACTGAATGTCTCGATGTCCCAGTTTCTCCACCTTAAAATGGGAGTTACACTTTGCTGATAGGGCTGTTGTGAGCACTGAGTGAGATGAAGGAATGTAAAGTACTTGGCTTAGAACACAAAAAGTGCCCACCCGGGGGCAGCATTTATAGCTGCAACTAAGCAACCTTATGTCTAGGAATGAACGGGTTCTTTTCTCCCCTGTTTTCCTTTGATGCAGGCAAAAGTCAACAGAGGGATTAGTTTAGAAGCATTTTCCTTTGTAATATTTTCTTCGGTGATAAAGAATTTAAACTTGCTATTTTTTTTTTTTTGATGGAGTTTTGCTCTCGTTGCCCAGGCTAGAGTGCAGTGGGGTGATCTCGGCTCACTGCAACCTCCACCTCCCGGGTTCAGGCGATTCTCCTGCCTCAACCTCCTGAGTAGCTGGAATTACAGGAGCCTGCCACCAGGCCTGGCTAATTTTTTTTTTTTTTTTTTTTTTTTTTTTGTATTTTTAGTAGAGACGGGTGTCACCATGTTGACCAGGCTGATCTCAAACTCCTGACCTCAGGTGATCCACCCACCTTGGCCTCCCAAAGTGCTGGGATTACAGGCGTGAGCCACCGCCTGGCCTTAAACTTGCTATATCTAAAGCCCATATAGATACGACCTTTTACTTTGTGGAAATAGTATTTTCCTCTCATTCTTTCGGAATATTTGGAGGGGGGAAAAACTGTTTCATTTTAGCAGGAAAAGTCCAATTTAAAAACCACTTATATTGTATTGATTATATTGCCCTGATATTCTGATTTCCTCCCTTTTTTTTAAATGACTATCTGATTGTCAAAATGGTTGACCAAATGTAAAGACAAAGTCTGGATCTGGCTTGTTATCTTACGAGGCTATTGGGTAGGAAAATGGTTGAAGCTGCTTTCTTTGGCACTGAAATCAAACTGGCTGACTCAACAGCAAGGCAAGGATTCTGAAAAGCTGCAGGGAGCTTCCAGCCATGGATCTGGTGCTGGTGGTATCACATGGGAAGGTGAACGTGTCTGTGTTACCTTGAGCTAATATACAGCTATTCGTAGCTAATGTGGAGCTAGGTAGTTTCTGTTATACCCACCAACGCCTCAAAAAATTCCAGATGGCCAGAATCATCCCGTATTTTCCTGGTGTATTGATTTATTGGCCTATGAGGATTAATTTGGACAGGACTAGAGAAATATTTTCTCTGCCAAGGATACTAGGCATTGGATCTAGCTTCTTGGCAGCAACTGCCTCATTCCTGGTATCAAAACACAGAAGAGAGGCTCCCCAAAAATGCCAGGCCAGAGACTCTACTGGCCAGGCAAAAACCCCACTCTCTGGGCACTCTTTTCCACAGATCCTAACAGACAAAGGGGATGAGACTCTAGATGGACTGACATTCCTCCCTTTTCAGTCACTTACCTGTATTAGCAAGATTTGCTAGACTTTAACAAATGATATATATCTGCATTCATCTCAGGGGCTATTACGTAAGTAAGATCACATTTGGAAAGCAGGTCTACCATTTTAAAAAAGAAATACGGTTGGGCGAGGTGGCTCATGCCTGTAATCCCATCACTTTGGGAGGCTGAGGCAGGTGGATAACGAGGTCATGAGTTCAAGACCAGCCTGGCCAAGATAGTGAAACCCGTTTCTACTAAAAATACAAAAATTAGCCAGGCATGGTGGCGGGTGCCTGTAATCCCAGCTACTTGGGAAGCTGAGGCAGAGAATTGCTTGAACCCAGGAGGCAGAGGTTGCAGTGAGCTGAGATCGCACCACTGCACTCCAGCCTGGGTGACAGGGCGAGATTCTGTCTAAAAAAAAAAAAAAAAAAATCTACAAGACCGCAGGGCTTTTCTAATGTCTTTATAAGATAGACTTTTTAAAAATATGGAACCTCTGTGAAATAATTCATAAAACTTGAAGGGTGGCATCTTCTCAAAGTAATCATATTACACTTTCACATTAAATTAATTTATTCAGCAAACATTATGGGCAAGCCTACTATGTGGGAGGCAGTATTTTAGTCACCAGAGTGTAGCAGTGAGCAAGAGAGATGCTCTCCCTGCTGCTGGAGTGTGCAATTTGCTGGGGCATAGACAGATGCAATACAGTATTATAAGGGCTGGGGTAAAGGGGAGGAAAGCTCTGGGAGAGGAGAGAACCCAGCCTAGACTTAGGAGTTCAGGAGTCTTCTTGGACAGATAACACCCAACTGAGACTCTAAGGTTGAACAAATGTCAGCCATGTAATGGCACGAGGAAAGAAAATTTCCAGTAGGAGGAACAGCATGTGTAAAAGCTAGGAGAAGGATTACAGGACCCATTCTGGGAACTGATTATGACGATGCCAGTGTAGACCTGAAGGCAGAAGGTGTCAGAGGTGAGGATGTAGAATATTCAAGATCAGAAAAGACCTTATACAGTTAGATGAATAAGCTTGGACTTTGTTCTAAGGACAAGGGTGAAGTCATTGTTTAGACTGGTGTTTTAGAGAGATTACTCTGGTTGAAATGAGGAGAATGGAATACATAGGGCATTCTATTCTCCACACCGAAGGCAGCAACATGTTTATAAGGCTGTTACAGTTGTCTATATAAGAGATGATAGTGACTAGGGTAGGGTGCTGGCAGTGGAGAAAGAGAGAAATAGGTGGATTTGAGAGATCTTTAATAGAATCAATAGGACTTGGTGTTTGATTAGACGTTGGGGTGGGGTTGGGGGGAGAGCGACAGAGAGAGAGAGACAGAGAGAGAGAGAGAGAGAGAGAGAGAGGGAGGCTTCTCACTTGGGGGATCCTATTCCCCAACTACCTACCAACAAACCTTCCTACTTACTTACCCACCCACCCACCTGCCTACCTACCCACCAACCTACCTACTTACCCACCCACCAACCTTCGTATTTACTTACCACCCACCTGCCTACCCACTAACCTTCCTACTTACTTACCCACCTACCCACCAACTTTCCTACTTACTTACCCACCCCCTCACCTACCCACCTACCCACCAACCTTCCTACTTACTTACCTACCCCCTCACCTACCTACCTACCCACCAACCTACCTACTTACCCACCCACTTACCTACCCATCAACCTTCCTACTTAGTTACCCACCCACCTACCTACCCACCTACCTACCTACCTACCCACCAACCTACCTACTTACCAGCCCATCTACCTATCTATCTACCCACAAACCTACTTACTTACTTACCTACCCTACCCACCTACCTACCTACCCACCAACCTACCTAGTTACTTACCTACTTACTTACCCACCCACCCATCTACCTACCTACCCAGCAATCTACCTACTTACTTACCTACCTACCTACTTATTTACCCACCCACCCACCTACCTACCTACTTACCTATTTCACTTTGTAACTAATCTTCAACTGTTAAACTAAATAATGCCTTATTTGAATCGTAGCTTAGGCTAAGGATGGGAGTGAAGTGGGGAAAGGAACAGTTATGTTTTCTTTTCTTGCTTATTGTCTGATAGAATCTGGGCCTTAGGACATCTAGTCCAACTCCTCCTTATGGGGATGGATTGTAGGCAGTAGGGCCAAAGAGAGATAAATTAGGAAGCGATTGCAGTAATCTGGGTTTAGCCTGCATGATTACAGTGGGAATGGAGAGGAAAGGGTGAATCTAAGAGGTTTTCTGAGTGAAGAAATAAGAGGATTTAGTGACAAAACTGCATTACTTCTTACAAAGAGCAACAATATTGAATATGTATAGTTTTAAAAGAGTTTTCAAGTGTCTCAACATATTTGACCTTTACAAGTTACTTGTCCAAGGTCCATAGCTAGTTAATAACATAACCAGGGCCAGAACCCCCATCTCTTTAATTCTTACTCTTGCACACTTTTCATTAATACAACCTTGCTTCCCCTCAACCCTCTCTGCCTCTCTAACCTGTTCTTTGCTTTTAGGATCAATCAATATTGTAGCTTGGCAAATATTATCTAGGTTGGACAAAAGAGCAGAACAGAGCCCTTCTGTTTATCTCTTGTCACTTAATTTTCTGAGACAAACCAAGTTCATTCTGTTTAGAAATACAAGGTCAGTGATTCCACTCTCAGCCTCTTTTCTATCAGGAATGAAAGAAACTATAGTGGAATGTTAAAATGGGACTCTTTCAGTGTTGGCTGTGGTTCCAAAAGAACGAAAAAAGAAAAAAAGAATGAAGCAATAGGTGCCTAACTACCTAGTCTACCTATGCTGGACTTGCAAAGGAATGGTAAAGTCTCTCTCTCTTTCTCTCTCTCTCTCTCTCTCTCTCTCACACACACACACACACACACACACGGTTTTTCATTTACAACATTTATAAATGTTTTACTTATTATTATTATTTTTGCCCAGGCTAGAGTGCAGTGGTGCAATCATGGCTCACTGCAGCCTCAAACTCCCTGGCTCAAGCGATCCTTCCACTTCAGCCTTCCAAGTAGCTAGGGCCACAGGCACGTACCAACATGCGTGGCTAAATTTTATTTTTATTTTTTTGTGGAGATAGGGTCTCCATATGTTGCCCAGATTGGTCTAGAACTCCTGGGCTCAAGCGATCCTCTCTCCTTGGCTTCCCAAAGTGTTAGGATTATAGGTGTGAGCCACTGCACTCGGCCCAAATACAGGTTTTCAACATTTTGCCTGTAACTCTGATAAAATGGCTAAAGTTGAAGGAGCCGAGGGAGAGCATTTCTAGGAAAAGAATGGTGAAGGATGTGTTTCTCATGGATCAGATGTGGGCCACCAAGGAGTGAAGCCTCCTGGAGCTATCTTGAATTCCACCCAGGTGCCTTCCTGGAAGGGTGAGGATTGGTGACAGTCTCACTGAAACTGCAGCTGGATATTCCCTGCAGGAATCTCTGAGAGACCCACAGAAGCAGAACATGAGAGAATGTGCTTGTGGTAAACATCCATCAAACCCAGAGAGCACCTAGGCTGGCTCATGACTGTACCCACCACACAAGGCTGGGCTCCTTTGCTGTCTCTCACTGCTTTGGGCCCTGCCGTGGAGGCCTTGGAGACTGTGGCTAGTGAGCAGAGGGGGAAGGAGTAGGGCCGGGAGAGAGAAGGTTCACGGGGCAGAGGACTAGGCCTAAAGGTGCTCCTAGCTTGGGGAGTGGGAAACTCTAAATTGTGAATATGTAAGAGTCATATAATTATTATAGAGGACTGGATATTTTAGTGATTGAAACAATACTGTCCTTGAGACCAAAAGTGTCTGGAAGCTTTTTACTATCTTAGAATGATTGGAAAAGCTATGGGACTGTTATGGGTTGAATTGTGTTCCTCAAAATGATATTTTTAAGTTCTAGTACCCAGAATTTATAAATATGACCTTGTTTGGAAATTGGGTCTTTGCAGATGTAATTAAGTTCAGATGAGGTTCTTAGGGTGGGCTCTTAATCCAATATGGCTAATTTCCTCGTAAGAAGAAAATGTAAACAAAGAGAGGAGATGCCATTTCAAGACACAGGAAGACATAGAAGGAAGATGGCCCTGTGAAGATGGAGGCAGAGACTGGAGTGGTGCGGCTAGAAACTAAAGAGCTCCAGGTTCCTGGGGCTACAGAAGCTGGAGGAGGCAGCTATGTTCTTAGGCTATGAAGCTGAAAAAGCCAGTTCCTGACCTCAAGGGTCTCACAATCACTTGGAAGGAACGGCTGGGGTGTTGAAAAGTATTCTGCACCAAGTCAGAAAACGTACACTCTTTTCCTGGTGCTACCACTCCCCTAGAGATGTGATCTCAGCCAAATCAAATAACCTTTCCTCACATCCAAATGTTTGGAAAATATTTCTGTAAGTTGTGAAGAGTTATACCAGGGTTAGGTGATGTTATTGTTGTTGCTTTTTTTTTTAAAATAAAAACACTTTTCTTATATCATTTGAATGTCCACAGAGATGTGAGACAATATATCAGTCGGTAATGGTTGCTGCTAACTAGCACAGTACAAAACAATCCTAAGTTCTGAGAGGACAAAACAGCAATAGTGGCTTTGTCTTTTTTCTCTGGGAGGCAGAGCTTGTGATTTATTTTTTAAAAGTATATTTAGAATCTGAAGAACATTGCTGACTCGAGAGAAATGTGAAGGTCATAGTTGCATCTAAAGTTATGCTGTCATGACATTTGAATAATTAAAAGATTGTTTTCAGGGATAATCGTAGTCCCACATTTTAACTAAATATTTAAGGAAAATAAACGATAAACATGCTCTGTTTTCATATGGGGAACTCCAAAGAGCCCATTAACTGTCCAGATGGCCCGGAATGGGATTAAAGCAGATTTAAATTAGGGATCACTGAAATCTTCAAAATTAGATTTAAGTGGGTGTTAGGAGGGTATTTTAGAGACTTCCTAAAATTCACTCAAAATATGAGAAAACAATGATTTTTATTTCATTTTGGTATCTGTATTGGTATTTTTTGATCAAATACTTCAGAAAATTTTTAGAAAATAATGTAGGCAAACCAAGTTCATTGCAGGCAAATTAGACAAATACATGAACAAAAAGAAAAAATAACCTTCCTAATTTTACTATCTAGATGTAATCACTGAGAGCACTTCAGTATATCTTATTTTAGGTTTTCCCCTTACATTTACATGTAAAAACCGTTGCTCGTCAACTCTGAATCCAAGGGCCAGTTATTTCCTTCTGTGAGCTCTAGTTTTCTCATCTATAAAAAGGAGATAAAATGCCTACTTCACAGGACAGTCAGGAGGAGCACATTTTATAACACTTATAAAATATTTAGCAGACTGGCTGGAACATAATAAGTGCTCAACAAACATTAGATTTATACTTATTTTGTGAAAGTAGAACTTTACTGTGCACATAATTTTATAATCCTTTATTATGGATATATTTACATATCAATAAAGAGGCCATTGATTTGTATTGAGCTCCTATACTAGGCCCAACAGACCAAATCAAAATGGAGTCACTCATGCTAAAGTTACAGGCCACCAAAACGAAGTTATTTATTTGACCTTTTGAGAAATCAGGAGAGAGAGAAGAGACAGATCCCCAGACAGGCCACTTTTGGGTCCCTGTTTCTGTTTTCTTTAGCCTCTTTTTTGCTTATAAAGTCAACTTCTTCTGCACAGCTCATCAGATAACCTTTTCTAAATTTTTAGAATTAGGTAGATGCTATGCTTATTCATGAATCACAAATAAAAACCAATTAGATCATTTAACCAAATTCGTTGTGGTTTTATCTTTTGACAGTAGTCATGGGATTATTCAGGTGGTATATTTTAGACTAAAGTCTGAAGTCTATCTTGGTTTGGCTTCTTAGCCTTGAGAGATTTTGAAAAGTCTAATCTGAGATAGCTTATCAAAAATGCCAGCAAAGCAGACTTAAAAAGAGCCTATGTGGTCAATCACTATTCATGCTGCACTTATATAAATAATCAGGCCAAGTTTGATGAGACTATTTTGCAAAAAATTAGTCTTACTTTGATTATCTTTGACAGAAATGGGGGTGACTATAGAGAGAAAAATTATATTTTAGAAGAAAAGTTATAATACATTGTTATTAGATTGTATTCCTATTCATTTCTTTTGAGTTTTTGTTATCTACCTGTAGACCAGACTGGATCCTAAATTCTAGTTTCTTTCAATATCTGGCTATCAAATTTTCAACTAAGAAAAAGAATTGCTCTGTTCCTGAAACCCTATAAGCTGAAAGTGAACAATTCAATAGAAATTTCAAGGAACAAGTCTCATTCCTTATATGTAGGCCACACTGAGTTTACCAAAGTGCCTGATGCTGTAACTGAGACCTTCAAACTGCAAATCAGAATGAGAAGTTGTTGACTTCGAACAGCTTTTCCCAAGACATTGGAACAAGACTCCTCATCATGATGAGACTCTTAACTCTCTTAATTTTTCTTCACTTATGCCTACCTTTTTCACTTGGCAGGATAATGCTGTAACTTCACAATCAGTAGCTTCTGTGAATAACTTGATGAAGCATTGGATCCATTATGTCATCATGCCAAACCCAGAGCTTTACGCAGCCTAAGAGATCCTTTAGTCCACCCGGTGGCTAACTTTAGCAACATCCCTTACATAACTGTTTGCTCAATTTGTACAAGTGGTCCCTTTTATAGAGTTAGACTTTTAGACTAACTTGTTCTCACTATCTGTTCTGATTTAACCCAGTCATGGGATACTAAATAGTGGAATTGCTACCTACTAGCTGAACATGGAGAAATCTGTGCAGTTGCTGGCATTTCTTGTTGCACATGGATAAATACATTGGGTATTGTCAAAACTCAGTTGTAAAAATCAATAAACGGGCTGCTTGGTTAAAACAGGTAGACTCCTCATCTGGTTCATTGTTGGATCTATTAGATTTTGGTTGATTTAGTTCGTGAGAACCCTGGCTAAGGAGTGCAGTCCAAATTCTCAGTATTATCCTCCTGATGGCCATAGGGTAGTTTCCCTGGTGTGTTGCATTCTCCCAAATGTTTTAAATGTTTGCATGTAGCCATCCATCAAATCTACCTTGGCCTTCCAGTGTTTGCTGAAAAATCAAATTTTTAGATATAGACTGTTAATAAAGACGTTATATATCTTTTCTTTCAAGAATAATCTTAAAATGTTTTTGAAATTCTTCAAAATTTCTGGCCTTTTAGTGGCATTCCTTCTTATTACCTAGTACTAATAAAGTTTTTTTCCACTTGTGTTTTGTTTGTTTATTCCAATAACAATTTGAGAAAAGGAAATTAAAAACAGGCAAAAATCAGAGAAATCATGTGATTCAGATTTCAGAAAATTAAAGTTTCCTTAAGTTGCATTTAACTTGGTTGTACTGGGCTGCCTCTACATACTGATATGTCCTCAAAACACATACATTCAATTTCAAGAGTATTAAAGAGTAATGGTGACCTTTACTATAGCTTCTCTTAAACAAACATCAACAGTCACTTTTTTAAAAGCCAAAAATTCATTTGCTTCTGATAAATTGTGTGAGTTTGACTAGGAATTAAAAGGTTTAGATTGTAACCCTATGTCTTTTATTAGGCCTGAGAAATTTTACATTGCTATGTACAGAACATCACTATCCTTGTTGCTGCAAGGCTTGGGTTTGCATCTTTTTTTTTTTTTTGAGACGGAGTCTCGCTCTGTCGCCCAGGCTGGAGTGCAGTGGCACGATCTCAGCTCACTGCAAGCTCCGCCTCCCGGGTTCACGCCATTCTCCTGCCTCAGCCTCCTGACTAGCTGGGACTACAGGCGCCCACCACCACGCCCGGCTAATTTTTTGTACTTTTAGTAGAGACGGGATTTCACCGTGTTAGCCAGGATGGTCTTGATCTCCCGACCTCGTGATCCGCCCGCCTCGGCCTCCCAAAGTGCTGGGATTACAGGCGTGAGCCACCGTGCCCAGCTGGGTTTGCATCTTGATTGTTGTCTAACTAATAACTGTTAGAAAGATTTTGAAGATTAAGTAAGATAGAAAATGTATGTGCAAAACAGTACAAGCTTGACACATAGTAGATGCTTGATACTTGTAAAGGATGGTAGGATAAGAGCAAATGAAGATATTTCTCAAATTAAGGAATTTTAAAAAGAAATAATTTAGCCATCTATTGATTGTTTTTACTTAAGAAGGAAACGCTTTATATATATACTTTAAAATGTTATCTTTTATCCTTCCATTTGGCCTTGAGGTAAGGAAATATAAGGATTTCACTCTAAATAAAGAGATTCAAGAAAAATTCCAGTTCCAAGAAGATGATTGAAATTTGTTTACAAAATTAGGTGTGGATTAAAAAGCAACTGACATAAATTAAAGGTTGTCAACTAAAGACTTAATTGTTCCTAGGCTTTTATACTGTTTTCTTTAAACACACTGTAATTCAGCATCATATTTTTCAAATGGTGACAAAAATACCCATTGTATTCTCTAGCTAAAAATTACATTAAAGATGCGTGGAGACCCACTTCGCAGTCAGGCTTTTACGGATGTAACTGCTGGATTCCAAAATAATAAACATTGTCTCTTGGTCAAATTTTTCCAAAGGAAATAAGACAGAAACGTCCAATTGAGTGCTAGATTATTAAATCTTAACCAAATGTAGCTATTGTGCTGAAGTCTTATACTGAGAAAAAGAAATAGGATTCTTTGGGTCCATTCACAGAAGGTTGAGTTCTATTTTTCAATGCATAGAAACTCACATAACTTCTGTAGTTTTTCTTCACTTGCACAGAGTAGTCTGTGATTATATATCCGTGCACCATTCTAGGGAATGGAGATACAGCAGTAAGTAAGACAGGGCTTCCTGCTCTTAAGAGTTTCCAGTCCCGGGGAAGGATATGATAATAAAAATACACAAATAAATGAATAATATAATTTCACATAGTTATTAGCACTGCAAAGAAATAATTATTAGAATAATTATGGAAGTCTTTTTGTTTGTTTTTGATTGTTTTTAAGAAAAGTTGATCAAAAAGCACCTCTCAAAGAAGGTAACATCTGAGCTGACACCTACATAACTTGGGTAACAGCATTCTAGGCAGAAGATGCAGAGATGAGAATGAGCCTGGAGGGATGAAAGGGTAGAGAGGCCAATGTGTCTGGAATATTCTGTGGAATGAGGAGGAGGGACAAGAGGGAATGACAGCAGGGGCCACATCAGGTCCCATGGGCCATAAGTAAGAATTTTGCATCTTGTTTTATCTGTAATGGAAAACTATTGTCAAGTTTTTTTTTTTTTTAGATGGAATTACTCTCGTCTCCCAGGTTGGAGTACAGTGGCATGATCTTGGTGCACCGCAATCTCCCTCTCCCGGGTTCAAGTGATTCCCCCGCTTTAGCCTCCTGAGTAGCTGGGATTATAGGCATGCATCATACCTAGCTAATTTTTGTGTTTTTAGTAGAGACAGGGTTTTACCATGTTGGCCAGGCTGGTCTCAAACTCCTGACCTCAGGTGATCCACCCACCTCGGCCTCCCAAAGTGCTGGGATTACAGATGTGAGCCACCGTGCCCGGCCTA
Organism: Pongo pygmaeus; assembly: GCF_028885625.2. Lineage (NCBI taxonomy): Eukaryota > Metazoa > Chordata > Mammalia > Primates > Hominidae > Pongo > Pongo pygmaeus. The sequence goes on from NC_085930.1 coordinate 189,024,778, forward strand.
TTGTCAGGGTTTAAGCAGGGAAGTAATAGGATCTGACGTACACTTCAAGAAGAGACTCGGAGTGCTGTGGTGAGAGGGGACTCTAAGGGAGCAAGACTGAAAGCTGGGAGACAAAGTAGGAGGCCGTAGCAGTGGTTCAGGCCAGAGATGCTGCTGGTATGGATTAAGGTATGAGCAGGGGGATGATAGAGGTGGTTTGATTCCATTAGTTTGGAGGTCTTTCCAACAGGACCTCCTGCTGCATTAGCTGGGAGCCTGTAGGAAAAGGCAGGGCATCATCCAGGACTGCAGTGTGAGAAGATCATGGTGCTGTTATTGAACTGGGGTAGGGACTGGTGTGAGATGGAAAATCAAGAGCTCGCTTTTAGATATGTTAAGTATACAATGAATATTAGACACCCAAGTAGCAGTATCGGTAGGCAATTAGATATTCATTCAATTTGGGACCTCTGAGGAGAGGTCAATATTGAAAAATCAGATTAAGAGCCATCAGGATATTTAAATCTATGGGACTGAAAGAGATGGCTAAGAAGAAAAAGTAGATGGAAAAGAGATACAAGTGGGGGAGACAGAAAAGGAGACTGGGAACGCATGGCCAGTGAGGTGGGAGAAAAACCAGTATCTACCACAACCCATTGCTTGGCACAGAGCCCACATTCCATACCAGTCTGCTGACGAAAGCTTGAATGATTCAGTTTCTGCCTCCTCTGCCTGCTTCTTCAGCTGATCTCCCACCACCCCCGCCCCATCCCACTTTCTAACCACACACTCATCTGCGCCTCTGTACATTTGCATGTATTCTTCCCTCTGCTTTGAATGTCTTCTCTTTCCATTCCACTTCCAAAATCTGTTCCAAATGTGTGTGTGATGCCTGTTTTTCCTTCAAGTATCAGCTCCTATGGGAAACCTTCTGTCTCTGCCAGGCCAGGTGAATCCCTTCTATAGGCACTCAGAGGACCAGGGGCTTACTTGTGTTATAGTACTTAACATATTATATCAGGATTCTTAATCATCTTTATGTTCTACCAGATTTTGAGCAAGTTGAAGGCAGAGATGGTGTCTCTTATTTCAACATCTCTCATGCCTAACATAGGGTCTGATAGACAATAATCACTTAGCTATAATGCTATATAAACAAATGAATGCCTGATTAAATTTTGGGAGATTTTAATTCATTCAACTTCTTAAAGTACTTGAAGTTGTTTTCCCTCACATATGTATTGCACTCAGATTCTATGAACAGGTTACTGCCTCGTTTATCAACCCAGAACAAGGTGGCACGACATGATCAGAGCTTCCTATTTTGTGCATATTTTACCAAAACAGGAGGTGCCTTCTGTATGTGTCACCTACATATTTCATACAGGAATAACCTCCTTCGACAGGGCTTTAGAAACGTATCAACTTCACCACCACAAATTAGATGTCACTGGTATAGATGAGATAAATAGCATACAGCATACTTCAAGTTATGTCATAAATGTTCCTTGGCGGTCAGCATACTTTAGTGGATTTATGTAAGATGCTCCTGTTCCTTTGAAAATACTCCAAAAGTCCTGTAAAAATCATGAAGTGGTCCAACAAACTGGAATAATTTTACTGGATCACAATGCTGCTCAATTGTTCTCATTTTAACAATGGGGCAATATTATACATGCACCAACTTTTCAAAGCTTCTGACTTCTAGCCTGCTGCTGCTAAGGTACAGGTGTAACACAGCTGTGATGTGGAACCAAGTCTTCCCATGCAGTCAGATTGAGTCAGGGCTCTGTCATCAAAGCTCTGTAAGTAGGACGGGTAGCTGTTTCTAGTTTCATTTGCAAGTGAATGGACACAGCAGGACTTCAGAAGGGTTCACATCGAATGGTCATAAATATATGAAGAACAAATTTAGCACTCTCCAGAGCTAGTGTTAAGAGCTAAAACAGGAAACTATTTAATAAAAATTTTAAAAGAGGGCTTATGTTTATGTCATTCATCCTTCCTGAATCTTGGTCCAATTTAAAGAGCATCAAACCATATTTTAATAAATATTTTATAAATATTTTTATAAATAGAACAGTATGTAGAGTCATTTTATTGAACTTTGAGCATCTACCCAGAATATGCTTTGTAACATGTCCCTTGTAATTAGTTTTGTTGAGACGTGTTAACTTCAATGAATATACTAAAGAAGGCAGGAAGACCACTGAAGAGTGATAGAGAAAAATCTGAGAAAACTAAGGAAAGCACCATCAACAGCAACAAAATTAGAGGATGAGAATACATTGTCCTCAAGAACTTCACAGGACATAGATTTAGGAATGATTTTTGGCAGAAATTGGAAAACATACTCTGGGCAATATAGTAATGAGAAATCCTGCATTTCCCCCCTTACTTGGAAAGGGAATTGTTAGGTAAAGATTTGGCAATGAGAGAATTTAGTTAGGAGTGAAAAACAACTGAAGCTGGTGATGTAGGTTCATGCAAGGAACTCAATCACAAATCCAATCATACTAGATGTTCTCTTTTCCCATCATGGCTTAAATTACTGGAGCAGAAATTTAGATTAGACATAAAGAAAAGATATTCTGATTGAAACGATTGCAAGACATCGAAATGGGTTACCTAGGAAAGTTTTGGAATATTCTTTCTTAGTGATTACTAAAAAAGAACTGATACTCAGGGCTGGACCTAGGCAAAAATGAAGAATCATAGACTCACAGATCATCACGGCAGGACAGCCTTAGAAATCATTGAGTCCAGAGATTCCCAAACTTGTCTGCACATCAAATCACCTGAAGATCTTTTCAGAATTCCAAAGCCCAGGTGCAACCAGGACCCAACTAAATCACAATCTTTGGGGATGGGACACAGGCATCAAGATTTGTGGAAGCTCAGCAGGTAGTTCCAATGGCAGCCGAATTTGGGTGTCATGATGTAATCTAATGGTCTCATGTTATAGATGAAGAAACTGAGGCCTGCAGAGGGAAAGGGACTTTTCTAAGACTGCTGGGGCAGCAAGTAGTGGAGAACTAGAACCTATCTCCTGACCCTGATCTAATACACAAGGCATATTTTAAGAAAACAAGCAAACAACATACCTTATAAAATTAACATGTTGTCATTATAGATAATTTTTTTAAAATATAGAAACTGTCAATGAAAAATAATTATTCAATCTCACCATCCAGAGATAAATTATTAATCACTGTTGATACTTTTGCACTTCCTTCTACTCTTTTCCCAAGGTTCTTATGTACTTTTTAATTTTTGTAAAAGGTCAGCCCTTGTGGGAAAGGCTTTCTGGGAAGCTATAGGTACAGAGAGTGCTTGGGGATACTGGGCCACATATCTATCTACCTTTGCTTCCCCTGTCTCCCATGGACACACAGCATGAGGTCCCATCTTTCCTGACATCTGCATGTAGCCTGATAATTAAATGGGTTCAGAATGGATTATGCAAGTTCTTCCTGAGTAATGAGGCAGAGACCAGGTGTAAAAGGCCTCCTTTGCAGAAGTGGTGTAAACCAAAGTTGTACACCCATATTCAGGTCTCTGGAACCAGAGGAAGCTAGACTGAGAAGCTGTATCTGCTTCTGCTCATGTGACCACTTCACTTCCATTATGCTCCTGATCCTTGTCTAAATAAATCCAGAACCCTAACTTTACTGTGGTCTGTATATATTTGAGTGCGTGTGTGTATGTGTGTGTGTGTTCACCCATTTCAGGCAACCTGAAGGATGCAAAGCCGTTATTTAGAATGGGGTCATGTCTTTATTACTTGATGCAAATAATCACTGCGATTTGGTGGATCTGTAAAATGAAACTTCCCTGATGAAAGAAATAACTCTAATTTTGAAGACCATATTGTATTATTGCCACCTGGCTAGTTAAAACTTCAATCTAATTTATGAGGTGACTCTTAAATCTGATTCTTATAATTCAGTGTCTATTCATGATAGGTAGGAAACAAATGCTTTAGCATCAAAAATAGCTCATTTTGGAAAGGAAGACTGTCTTTAGAAGACCAAATGAGTCATAGACAAGGAAGCGGTCAACTTCAAATGCATCTTTTGGCTGGGCGTGGTGGCTCACGCCTGTAATCCCAGCACTTTGGGAGGCCGAGGTGGGCAGATCATGAGGTCAGAAGATTGAGACCATCCTGGCTAACATGATGAAACCCCGTCTCTACTAAAAATACAAAAAAAATTAGCTGGGCGTGGTGGCGGGTGCCTGTAGTCCCAGCTACTCGGGAGGCTGAGGCAGGAGAATGGCGTGAACCCAGGAGGCAGAGCTTGCAGTGAGCTGAGATCGTGCCACTGCACTCCAGCCTGGGTGACACAGCGAGACTCTGTATCAAAAACAAAACAAAACAAGAAAAATTAAATAAATAAATTCATCTTTCTCCAGTGTGTTCTTTATTCACTTTGGAGGCTACATTAATATCTTTAACAAACACCCTACTATCATTACAGAAACATACCTGTTTAACTCACCCAGATTGGTCATACTTATTCTGTGAAAATTAAATCTTCTTTTCACATTCACATTTAAAAATAGTCTTGTCTGTCTATTTCTCTTCTGTAGCCAGATCAGATATCTAATCCTGTACATATTTGCATAGTCACTTCATCGATGTGAAGGACAGGGATTCACCCCTTTTATATGGCTACTTCAGCTTTTTGATGCGGGAAACAATTTGTGTCTAATAATCCAATAATCCAATATATTCTGATTTTTTGGGGCTTGACTTGAGGTTATTTATTCATTTTTTACTCTTTTGATACAAGGTCACTAAGATAGGATATCCCTATAAGTGTTTTATTCTCAGATTTTACCATATAACTCAGCTTTTTACAGGAAATCGCATACATATCCAATTATTTGCTTGTGGCTCATGTATGGTATGAATACTTTCTGGATATGTTTTAATACTCCACTGCACTTTCCTTAGTCTCTTTCCATGCCTCCAATTCTCTCAGTCCATTAAAGGTAGCTCTGACCTTGTCACTGACTGCTGGATATTTCCAAGAATATCAAGTAATTTTAATATCAATTAAAACAGATTAATAAGAAAAATCTGAGATAAGGAAAGAAAAATATACTTCCAACCAAATTCCAAGTTCAGATAATTTCTAGTACTGTTTACTATCTGAATTCAGAGTTTCCTTCTTCTATCAACAGCTCCAAGGAAAAGTGCAAATGTGGTTTCTAGTTCTGCCTGCCAATAATCAGCAATGTATATTTGTTTCCAAGTCCCTTAACATCTCTGGATTTCAGCCCCTTCTCTGCCATGATGGGTTGGGCTCTATAAATCCCTGGTATGAGGCCCAAACTTTAACATGGCCTGTGACATTTCACAGGACAGTACCAGAGGTTCCAGAGAAGACCTCTGGGATGTCATTAACATCTATGATGGGCCAGGTGCGGTGGCTCACGCCTGTAATACCAGCACTTTGGGAGGCTGAGACAGGCAGATCACCTGAGGTCAGGAGTTTGAGATCAGCCTGGCCAACATGGTAAAATGCCGTCTCTACTAAAAATACAAAAATTAGCCAGGCGTGGTGGCGGGTGCCTGTAATCCCAGCTACTCAGGAGGCTGAGGCAGCAGAATCACTGGAACCCTGGAGGCAGAGGTTGCAGGGAGCCGAGGGCACACCACTGCACTCCAGCCTGGGTGACAGAGACAGACTCTGTCTCAAAAAAACAAAAAAAACTATGATAGTTTTTAAAATTTGTTGTTGATACATAATAGTTGTACATATTTATGAGGTATATGTGATGTTTTGTAGATGCATACAATGTGTAACAATCAAATCAGGGTAATTAGGCTATCCTACACCTCACACGCTTACCATTTCTTTGTGTTGAGAACATTTCAAATCTTCTAGCTATTTTGAAATATACAATAAATTATTGTTAACTACAGTTGCCCTACTGTGCCATTAAACACTAGAACTTATTCTATCTTACTATATTTTTGCACCCATCAACCAACCTCGTTTCATCACCCCCACCACCTCCCCAGCTGTAATGGTTAATTTTATGTGTCAAGTTGACTGGGCCATGGAGTGCTGAGGTATTTGCTTCAACATTATTTCTGGGTGTGTTTATGAGGGTATTTCTGAATGAGCCTAGCATTTGAATCAGTAGACTGAGTAAAGCAGATTGCCCTCCCCAATTGGAAGAGCATCATTCAACCTGTTGAGGGCCTTAATAGAACAAAAGGCAGAGAAAGGGAGAATTTACTCTGTCTACCTGGTTGCTTGAGCTGAGACATTGGTCTTCTCCTGCCCTCAGACTTGGTCTTACACCATCAGCTCTCCTCGTCCTCAGGCCTTCAGATTTAGACTAAGCTTACACCAAAGGTTCTCCTGGTACTCAGTCAGACCTTTGGACTCAGACTGGAACTACACCCCAAACTCACCAGGGTCTCCAGTATGCAAATGGCAGATCTTGAGACATCTCAGCCTCCACAATTGTGTGAGCCAATTCCTGATAATAAATCTAAATATGGAGATATATATAGAGATCTACATATGAAGATCTCCCTCTCCCTGCCTCCCTGCCTCCCTGCCTCCCTGCCTCTCTCCCCCTCTCTTTCTCCATGTGTGTGTGTATATATATATATATGTGTATGTGTGTATATATATGTGTGTGTGTGTGTATACATATGTATATCCACCCACCCCACCCAACCAATAGGAGACATGTCTGTATATATTGATATATCTCCTATTGGTGATACAGTGTGATATTGGATGGGGTGGGTGGATATATATGTGCATATGTATTTATATACAGATATCTGTATATTGATTGATATATCGATATCTGTATATTGATTGATATATAGATATCTGTATATTGATTGATATACAGATATTGATATACAGCTATATCTCCTCTTGGTTCTGTTTCACTGGAGAGCCCCGACTAACATAAGATCTAAGGTACTGATGACTGGTCACCTGGGAGGAAGAGGTATAACAGGTTGCCCTCATGGAAAAGGATTATTCTCTTAATTAATAGGAAGTATTTATTTATTAAACAGCTATATACCCAGCATATTAAAGCATATCATATGAATAAAGTCAAATGAATAAAGGAAATTCAGGATGTCTCTTTGCCCACAGGGAGTTTACCAGCTTTCCATTGAACCCTGAATGGTTGTGTATTTGATGTTCTACATATTAAACCAATAAGCAGCTTAAGTGTTTTTAGTCAGAAAAGAATATTTAGTCATTCAGTATTTTGATTTTACTTTATAAAAAGTTTTTTTTGAGACAAGTTTTGTTTTTTTGAGACAGGTTCTCTCTCTATTGCCAGGGTGCAACAAACAGGAATCCCTGCGGCCTTGACTTCCTGGGCTCAAGTGATTCTCCCACCTAAACCTCCCGAGTAGCTGGGACTATCTGCATCACCACGCCTGGCTAATTTTTAGATCTTTTGTAGAGATAGGGTCTTGCCATATTGCCCAGGCTGGTCTTGAACTCCTGGGCTCAAGCAGTTCTCCTGCCTTGGTGTTCAAAATTTTGGGTAATTTTTTTTTTTTTTATAAAAACCAGAATAAGCAGATAGCTGACTTGAATATAGAACTGAAGACCAAAACTATTTTAACCCCTGGCTTCACTGTAAGGCAAAAATAAAGTGTGTAACCTGCAGATATCATTATTGTTCCTTTTCAATAAACGAGTAACAGTATTCAATGCTACACAAAATCTTATAGAATACTGATGATTGATTTATACAGTGCAGCACTGCTAAGAAAAATATAGGATTTTGAGCATTCGACAGAAATAAAATTACGTTATTCTTCCTATAGAAACAAAAATTTGGCTGGGTGTGGTGGCTCACACCTGCAATCCCAGCACTTTGGAAGACCGAGGTGGGCAGATCACTTGAGCTCAGGAGTTCAAGACCAGCTTGGGCAACATGGCAACATCCCATCTCTACAAAAAATATAAAAATTAGCCGGGCATGGTGGTACATGTCTATAGTCCCAGCTACTCAGGAGGCTGAGGTGTGAGAATTGCTTGAGCCCGGAAGGAGGTGAGGCTGAACTGAACTGAGATCATGCCACTGAACTCCAGCCTCGGTGCCAGAGTGAAACCTCTCTCAAAAAAAAAAAAAAAAAAAAAAAAAAGAAAAGAAAAGAAGAAGAAAAATTAATAGCAACTGCTCTCAACAGCAAAATAAATGTGTGCATGTGACAGAGAAACAGAAAGAGAGATGGTTTCTAATATTCCCACAACTCAAAGTTTATTTAGAATATCAGAGCTGGAAGGGCCCTGTGGCATAAACTGCTCATTGCCAATCAAAATACGCTCAAACTGTAGTAATTGAATGGTGGCTATTTCTCAGCTTCCCTTGCAGTTTGGGGTAGGGGTCAGTGGGGATGGTGGTGCTGTGGTGTGCTTGACTAAGTCCCTGCCAATGGCGTGTGAGGAGATGAGATCTGAGTCAGAGCTTTTAGAAAAGTGGAACTGCCTCCTCAAGCTCTTTCTTCCCTGCATGGAATGGAGCAAGAATCAACCATGCTGATGAGGATGACACCCTTGGGGATGGAGGAGAAAGAAGTTACAAGGAACAGGGGACCCTGGATAATGGCATGGGGTAGATCTTCCTGCTAGTTTAGGACTTTTATTGCACACAAAAGAAATAAACTATCTTGTTTGAGCAATTGCATTTTTGGGACTATTTTACAGCTATTAGTGTTACCCTAAGTAATAAATGGACCTCAAGAATCATCAATACCAGTTTCCTAAACTTTATAACTTTTGTCATTTCTGCACTTTATTGCTATTTATACAATGTATTTTGTAATTAATACAGTTCTTTTACTTATATAGGCAAAATCTACTTAAGCCTTGCCTAAATTATGTCTGTGAAATCACCAGTTTGAAGTGCTAATTATATTTTTAAATATATATGAAAATAAATGCACAATTATTAAAATAAAATGTTCATCTGTTTTCCATCTGATCTCATAGTACATGAAATCCAATTTAATTTCAACCACACATTTTACTAATGAAAAAGCTGTGGCCCAAATGCCATATTTTCAAAATTAGACCGAGGACCTACATCTAGTTTGAGACTTTTTCCACATACCTTATTATGCTACTTTCCTTTTGCTTGTAAGTTTAACATGCGATTCTTGGGCACAAAGCCTTCCAAGAAATGATTCAAACTACTTGCAAGCTACTGTCTCACTGGTGTTTAGAGACTCTCTTTGAAGAGAAAAGAGTAAAAGTTATTGTCCTGGACATGCCAACGGACAAACAAAAGCACAGAATAGTCTGTAACTCCTCAAGGCTGGCTCAGATAGAGTTTATGTCTTTTCATGTTCACTTTCTTCTCCATTTATTTGCTCAGTAAGTATGGATTGATGAGATCACATCCAGAATGCAGATCCTGGATTTCTCAGATTCAAAGTTAAGGGAATTTTCCAAACTTCTTTTTGGTCTGGAGGTAGTCTACAAATCTGATGGTCTAGAAGACTTATCTGTGAATAACTAAGATTTTGTTAGAATGGGTCAAGTTAAATTTTTTATTACTTTAGGATTTATATAGTAGATATCAAAAAGAAGTGAAAGGATATGGCAACTACCCATAATTCTGACCTTAAAAATTTAGAGATAGACTGTAAATCCCTCTTTTTTAACTGATCACTTATCCATAAATTTATCTAAGACTATCTTGCCTTACACTTTTTTTTTTGTTGTTTTTTGATGGAGTTTTGCTCTTGTTGCCCAGGCTGGAGTGCAGTGGTGTGATCTTGGTTCACTGCAACCTCTGTGTCCTGGGTTCAAGTGATTCTCCTAACTCAGCCTCCCAAGTAGCTGGGATTACAGGCATGCACCATCACGCCTGGCTAATTTTTGTACTTTTAGTAGAGACGGGGTTTCACCATGTTGGTTAGGCTGGTCTCAAACCTCTGACCTCAGGTAATCCACCCACCTCAGCCTCCCAAAGTGCTGGGATTACAGGTGTGAGCCACCGTGCCCGGCTCACGGTTATCTTGCCTTATACTTTTATCCTTACCATCTCTCAGCATTCATTGCCAGTGATTCTACCATTATTCTTAACTCTGCTTCGTATTGTTTTTGGAAGTAAAATTTTATTTGTTTAAAACAGAAGAAAATCGAATCAATGTGAGAGCAAAGGGACTTTTGCCATTTCCCAATGAACTCACAACATATGATTTATCTACATTTGACTTGTGAAGGATGTTAGCTAACATGACAAACCAAGCTTTAGGAAATCTCTATTTTAAGCAGTTAACTTCAAGATTTCTTTAATATTGCCCAAAGAATGTTTTCATACATTATCAGAAGATTTTCTCCTTTTTGGATACTGAATCTAAGTTAGAATGGTTTAAGGAATGTTTACTGCATTAATTCTTTCCACTTCAAGAGGTAATACTGTCATAGAAAGCAAAAGAAAATTTCAGGGGGTGCTAGAGATGGATAATCTTCTTGCTAGGAGGACACCTGAGTTAGAAGTTTCTTATATAATCCTATATTAATAAAAGCAGTTCAAGAATGGTCTCCAATTTTGTTCAATCACTTAATATTTCTGAGATGCCTATCAGACCTATAGTATATACACTGGGAATAATTTCAGGTAAAAACAAAATTTCTATATGGAAAGCACTTTTGAATTTATGTCACTGAAGCTGGGTTTAGCTGTTGTGTTGTTTTGAGTATGGCATCTGTTAGTTAAAGTTAAAGAGAAATAAAGAAAGTCACTGTCAGCCTGTTTGGGCTGGTATAACAAAAATTCCATAAACTGGGTGGTTTATAAACAGCAAACATTTATTTCTCACAGTTCTGGAGGCTGAGAAGTCCAAGATCAAGGAGCTGGCAGATTAGGTGTCTGGTGAGGGCCTGGTCTTCATTGAAAGTGCTTTCTTGCTCTATCCTTACATGTTTGTAGGACAAACAAGCTCCCTCAGATCTCTTTTATAAGGGCATTTTCCACCCTCGTGACCTAGTCACTTCCCAAAGGCCTCATCTCTTCATACCATCTCACTGGGGATTAGGCTTCAACCTATGAATGCTAAAGGGACACAACATTCATACCATAGCAATCACCTGTATTTCTAGAACACGGAATTACTAGTTAGCAGTAAACCTTTTCACTGCCCATGTTCTTATAACAGTAATTACCAATTTGCTATGATTTTTCATAAAATGCTGTGGGAGGCAATGTTAGCTTGAAGGCTGAAGAGAGGCTATCTTGAGGGTTGTGTCCTCTGCAATAGGACATATAAATGGAAGGTTAGAAAGCTGCTTTCAGTGAAGATTGTCATGAAGAGAGGTCTAGGAGCTTTGCAGAAGAAAATGCAAAAGTCCCCAACCAGATCCTTGGTGAAGGGCTGAATGTCCCCTAAGGAACATGGACTGTCACAAAAAAGGTTTTCATTCATTCTCCTTTGGGGATCAGAGAGGACAAGCTTAGAACCAGCTACATAGTAGGGGAATAGTTTGAAAAATTCCCATCCAGAATGAATGATTACATTGTTTCTGTGCTACAAGGGTAATCTTCCAATTTGGGGAGTATTAAATGGTGTTAGGAATGGAGATGAGGAAGAGAGTAGTGGAATGGGATGAGGCTGGGGACTGTGAGGAGGAGTTATCGAATGCTGCTTAACAAATCACCATACACTTAGCAACTTCAAGCAACACGCGTTTACTATGTCACACTGTTTCTGAGGGTCAGGAATTAGGGAGTAACTTAGCTGGATGGCCTGACCTGGGGTCTTTTATGAAGGTGGAATTAAGCTGCTGGCTGGGCCTGCAGTCATCCCAAGGTAGGGTCTGGAGAATCCATTCACAAGATAGCTCCCTCATGTGGTAAGGACAGGAGACCTCATATGGGCTGCCAACGGTCTGCATGATGTGGGAGCTGGGTTTACCCCAGAGTGAGTGATTGAGAGAAAGAGCAGGGAGAAGGCCACAGTATATACAATGACCTCATCTTAAAAGTCACACACCATGACTTCCACTTTATTCTATTTATGAGAAGTGAGTCACTAAGTCCAGCCCACACTCAAGAGGAAGAGAATTAAGCTCCCATATTTTGAAGGGAGTATCAAATAATTTGTGGACATGTTAAACTATCACAAGTAAGGTTTCATGTAAAGCTAAAGAAAAGAGAAGTGGGGGATGAGAAGAGTCAGAGCTCTAGAATTTAAAGGTCTTAGTAGAATTTAATAGTCTCAACTAATTTGCCAGAAGGATGTAAGGATATGCTTCCTGTTCTTGCCTCTGATGACTGAACTGTACTCTCCTTTGTCCATACATCCTCATTTTTTCTCATTTACATATTTCATTATTCTTTAAAAAAATTTGCTCATAAGAATACCTCCTCAGGGTAAAAGTAGAGCTGTGAAAACATTGCTTAAAAGGCATAAAACAAGCATTATAATAACATTAGAGCTAAGCAGAATGTGATTTTGAATCTGGGGGAAAAGTTCATCCTTTGTTAGTCGGTCAGTAAGTTAGTCATATACCTTAAGCGCTCACTAGTGAAGAGATGTTTAGATGAAATAGATGCATTAAAATAATAAATTGTTAATTTGTTCATTTATTTATCCAGTAAAAATTTGCACCAGACTCCATGGTAGGTGCTGGGAACATAAAGAAGGATGAACAAAGAAGGAAGTCACAATCTGGTATGGGAGATGGACATGAAACCCATAATAACTATAGCACATGGTAAGCTATACTTGAGTGATCACCTGGTTTGTATTTATCTGTGATTCTTCACCTTAATTACTCCTTAAGGACAGAATTGATCTTATTGAATTCTCTATTACTAGCACCCAGCACAGTGCCTGGCCCATAGAAGGAGCTAAGGCATGTCTGATGAATGTGTTGCTAAATCCAATGTATTCTAAATGTTGCAGCTCTTAGAGAGACTAGCTAAACACAATACCAGATGCTGGCTGGCTCTCTTTCCCTTTCTGCTAACGTTGATGAAGGAAGTATTTTTGGCTTGTGGTTGCAGTGTGCTGACTTCTTACATGACCTTCTCTCTCCTCTGCAGATGAAGCATAGTTCTCTGTAGGAATCTCCACTCTTGGGAGGCAGCTTTGGGCCTCACTGAGCTCTGGGAGCTCCTTCGCAGTTTCTCACTCCTGTGCCTCCTTGTACATCCTTCCTAGGGACCTAGTGGACAGTGCATTTAGGCGCTGGCTGTAAGGAAAATCCAGGAGGAAGCATAGACGAAGCTCCTCTCTCTTTTGTTCAGGGAAGATGCATTTTATTTTTTAAGCCCAGAATGGGAGTATCTATCTCTTTGCCCTAAAATTACAATACTTTAGGCAGAGATAATTTTTCTTTTCTCTTCTTCTTCTTCTTCCTCTTCCTCTTCCTCTTCCTCTTCCTCTTCTTCTTCTTCTTCTTTCTTCTTCTTCCCCTCCTTCCCCTCCTTCTCCTCCTTCTCCTCCTTTCTTCCTCTTCCTCTTCTTCTTCTTCTTCTTCCTCTTCCTCTTCTTCTTCTTTCTTCTTCTTTTTTTTTTTTTTTTTTGGAGGTAGGGTCTCATTCTGTCATTCAGGCTGGAGTGCAGTGGCATGATCAGGGTTCACTGTAGCCTCTACATCCTGGGCTCAAGCGATCCTCCCACCTCAGCCTCCTGAGTATCTGGGATGACAAGTATGTGCCATCATGCCTGGCTAATTTTTCTATCTTTTTGTAGAGATGAGGTTTCACCTTGTTGCCCAGGCTGGTCTCAAACTCCTGGGCTCAAGCAATCTGCCTGCCCAGGAGTTTGAGACCAGCCTTGGCAATATGGTGAAACCTCACCTCCCAGAGGACTAGGATTACAGGCATGAGGCACCACGCCAGACTTGATTTTTCAATGCAATGTTAAGATATGGAGGAAAAGATCCTCACCCATATAAGGCTTAGCTAGAGCTAAGAGTTCAACGTGAGCTTGAGGAATGACAGTCTTTGCACATAAACAGGTTCCCAGGTCATTTACTACAAACAATAAATGTTCATGTGGTTTTAGTTGTCTTTTCTCCAATAGTGGATAATGTATATTAGGGCACTTCAGCTAAAAAATTAGTCGATTTGCACATTTCCAGGTATTAATATAAGTAAAAATGAGTTCAAACCATCTAAAATACAAAATATGCCCAATGTTACTGGCAAGATTGGTTGGAGCCTGCATTCTTATAAATGTGTCTCTCTGACTGACATCAAGACCAAGACAATTACAGAGGACACTGCAGCCCAGTCCCAGGCAGAAATCTGTATGCTTCGGGCAGGATTGTTTTATGTCAACTATTAAAATGGAGATACAGTTATGTTGGAAGGTTATATGGCACTTTATATACAACAATAGATAGATGAAAAAAAGCGTTATCCATATGGAGTGATTAACATTAATTAATTAATGAATTTCATTCATCCATCCATTCAGTCAGCAAGTATTTATTGATTATTCATAGGTACCAGACATTGTTCTAGATATTAGGGTACAGTGGTAAATGAGAGACAAGGCCCCTTTTCTCATGGAGGCTGCATTTTTAAAGTAGAAAGACAGATTATAGACAGATAAATAAATAAAAACAAACAAGAAAGGACCCAGTGATAAATACTAGGATGAAAAACAAAGGCCTAGGTGATGCAATGGCAATTGAGTGATCAGGTTCAGCTTTTCTGAGGCATTGGCAATCCAGCTAAAATTTGAATGGCAAGAAGGAACCTGCCACCTGAAGATCGGAGGAAAGAGTGTTCCATATAGACAGAAGAGAAGGTGGGGACAATGGGCAGTAAATTTGGGTGTGGGAGAGGAACAGAGAGAAAGGCAGAAGCCAAAACACCTGGAGCTCAGTAAGGGGACTGAAAAGCAGAAGAAAGAGTGGAGAGGTGGCCAGGTGCCGATCATGAGGCAGGATGATGACAAAAAATGGAATAGAATGTAAAATAGGAAGAACATTGGAATCAGATGATATAAAAATATAAGGCAGAGATTTTGGAAAAATTCAACTTGCTCCAGGCATGATTTTCATCTGGAGCTTACTAGTATTTAAAATTGCCTCTGATGAAGGCAATCTGCATCACCATTCTTTGTCTTGAAATAAAGAATAAGACACTTTTAGTCCTTTTAAGAATCTTATATCCCACTGTAGTGTCTATAACTTACAACTTTCCCCTTGATTATCAACATAATACATCTTTATGAAAGAACATTTGGAAAATACAAATAAGCCAACAGGAGAAGAAAAAAACCATTCCAAATCCAGCCACCCAAGAATAACTATTGTTAACATTTGGGCACAGAATCTGTTATGGTCTGAATGTGTTCCCTCAAATTCATATGTTGAAACCTAACTCCAAAGGTGATGTATTAAGAGAGGACCCAGCAAGAAGGTGCCATCTATGAGGAACGGGCCCTCAGCAGACACCAAATCCGTTGGCAACTTGATCTTGAGCTTTTCAGCCTCCAGAACTGTGAGCAATAAATTTCTACTACTTATAAATTACCATATCTCAGGTTATTTTGTTATAGCAGCTCAAATGGACTAAGACAAACTCTATGTTCATACAATGCAGTGGTTCAGAATACAAACTCTGGAGTCTGGGTGAGAATCATTGCTCTGCAACTTGCTAAACTTGTTTTGCAATTTGTTAGTTGACTTTCAATCTATCTTAATTGCTTATAAAATGCCACATAACTGTCTGCAAGGTTTTCTTTTCTGAAAAGTGGAATAGTAATCTTACTTTCTTCATAGCACTGCTGTGATGATTAAATGACATAAGCCATGTAATGCTCCTGATTTAGTGCCTCGCACATAGTACATTCTTTAACATATTACCTATTATGCTGTTATCATTTTACAAAGTTGGGATTACACTGTAAAACTTTCCATATATAAACTACTATTTCAATTATCGCTAGACATTTTTAATAGTTACATAGTATTTTGCTATAAGGATATGATATAATTTAGTTAAACTCTGTTATGGGATACTTTGGCTTTTTCCAAATTTTCACTGTTTAACGAAATTCTACAGATAAAATATTGCAATTTTCATGTTACTTATCTAGGATAAATTCTATGAAGTGGCTGGGTCAATGGGCATAAATATTTCCAAGTCTCTTCTGAGGCATATTATTATGTCTTCTGCTATGAATTTAGATAATACCCTGGGTAAGAATAATGTCTGGAAGTAAATAATCTACATATGTGTGAAGTTTTGGAGGCATGATTTACCATCAGTAATGTAAATACTATATCTCCTCCTTCCCCACACATTCACACACTTTTTTCTCCACACCTGTTCACACCTTCTGGTGGGCACCATTTCCCTTCATTCCTTAGGGAAGCTCCCCAGTACCAGGCTTCTGGTTAAGCAACTCTGCTTATAGTTTTCTGATTTGCTGGGAATTCTGAATTTACCATTCTGTTTACTTGAAGACATAAACTCATTGGGTTTTAGTATATTGGGAATCCAAGCCCTCAACTTACAGGTGTTATGGAACTAAAGTAGAGTGAACAAGTGGTTTGTCCAAATTGGTCCTGTGGATCATGCTATTGTTAGACTGCTAAGTAATGCTGGATCATTTCCTTATCTTTAGAACCTAGATCAGCAGCCAGTACATGTAAGCAGCCAGTATGGTTTGCTGAATGAATAACTACTTGAAGTAACTTATAGCATCCTAGGATTTTGTAACTGTAAAGGATTATAGAGGCATAGAAACTGAGGCCTAGATTGGTTAATGAGATGTAGGTAGTTATATAATATTAGTGACAAGTTGGGATAACAAGTCAGGTCCCAGTACAGACAAGGAGAAGCCAGGAGATGTGGCTTGCTGGGGTGAGATGAGCATGAAAAGAAAAGATTAATTCTGACTTGCTCCAGAGAGGGTAAAACCAAGACCAAGCAAAACTGCAAGTTGCTGGTAGGCCAATTTCAGCATAATAAAAGAAAGAACTTTTTGATAATTAAATGGAAATGGATTTTCTTGAAAAGAAGTGAGTTGCCCCTAATTGGAAGTGTTCAAATAGAAACAGGGTAATAATTTGTGAAGTGTTTTAATAGAAAATAATTTTTTGGTTTGTGTGTCTGGTGGGGATAAATGACTTCTAAGGTCTCTACCAAAGCTAAGATTAAATGATTTGTGAATATATCTATCTTGATAGATAGATATTCTTCCCTTGTTGACCTGTTACTTTGTAATTAAGTCTTTTGAATGTGATTGAATGTGAATTCATTATCTTTCTCATTACAAATGAGACCAGATATATTTAAATGTTTTTACTTACCCAAGATTTCATGGGTTTAAAATAATCGTTTTAGTGGTATTTCAGTGTGCTACACACAGTAGGAGTTCAAAAGATAAAATTTAAATTAGCTCTTAATTTTGGAAAACCTACATTTAAAGTAAATTGAGCTACAGGCTCCATGCATTTGAACAATTTGATTGAACTCAGCTGGTCTCAACCAAATACATCAGTTGATCACATTCAAGAGCACTAAATATTCATTAGCTTTTTTTTTTTAATTAAAAAAATAAAATTAAAAGAAGGAATTTGGGTAGATGGTATCATGGTGAAATAAAAGTGTTCTCTTATTGGCTCTCTGAATAATAATCTGAAATTATGGCTGGAAGTCTTTCCCAGAATTGAAAGAATCCTTTAAATATTAAACTGCAAATATAATTTCTTTGCACTTCAAGTATAGAGGTACTGAAAGACCACCTTTTGGTGTAATCCTTTCATGCAAATTCTAGGAAGACAAGTCACATAAATGAACCATATTCCAGAAATGCTTTCAATTTTCAAGATTTCATATCCATAATAGAAATGGAGTTTCCAACAAGTTCATAAGTAAGTTCAGTGAAAAGCTCCACACTCAAATAGCAATCTAGCAAAGCTTTGATGAGTAGCAGAGATAGCATCTGTGATGCACTCTTTTTGAGTCTACTCGGGAAGGAAATGCATTAAAAAAACAGCAAAAGTTGCTTTCTGTTTATTTAGGTTTTTTTTTCTTCCCTTTCTTCTTTTCTCCCTCCTTTCTTCCCTCTTCCCTTTTCTCTCTCTCTCTTTCTTATTAGAAGGCTAAATACAGAAATCCATGTTCCAATCAGGTATTCATTTGAATTATCAACAATTTTTGGACATTCTTAATAATAAAATTTGCTCAAGTCAAGATGGACTATCCATTAACTAGAATATTCCAGCCATGCCCTTTTCTCGCCTACTTAGGAACATATATATCACACGGGCAGCAAGATCTTCTGTTTCAGACATTGTGCTAGATGCTAGAGAGATAAAAATATAAGGCATGAACCTTGGCCTCACAGACACCTAGCAAATCCATATCATTGGTTCAACATAGAACCTAGACTAGACTTAGAGTTCTTTTTGACCCAGGACTCCTGACAGTCATTGCTAATCTATCGCTGAATTGGCATAAGAGGTAATATATATTTTTCATCCCTGGTGGGAAATCAAATGTTCTCTGGTACATTGATTATACCAGATTCTGTACCAAATGATTATCTCATTCTGACAATCATAATCATGGCTATTTCATGTCTATAATGTAAGACCCATTTCATTTCTATCTTGCTGAAGTTTGATTTTTCAAATGCCACTCTCAGAAGCATGAAACAGAAAAAACTAATTTTAAGAAAAGTTACCTCCACTGCTGCTTTTGCCCTTTCAAACTCTTCTTCTAAGGAGTGGTTTCTAGAAAGTAATGCGCTTCCCCAGCGATGTTCTTTGGTCAGTCGAGCCTGAAATCAATCATACACATAGTGTTATAATATTAGAATCACATGATATTATAGAAATATACAGGTACTTTTCCTTTTCCCATTTCACTTCCCTAGAGTTCAAGAATTATCTGTGATTGATGACATTTTTGGAGTACTGTGCTGGTATGATGTTGCCTAAACTGAGATGCTGTCAAAATGTGTGTGAGCATGAATGCGTGATTCTTCCAACAGTGGGTCTCAGCCCTGGACATATTAAAACCACTCCTCAGGTCTCATCTCCCGAAGATCTTATTTTAATTGGTCTCGATTCCAGGCCTTGATATTTTAGTTAACCTCTCCAAGTGATTCTGATATGCAGCTAGGATGGGCAATCTCCATTACAAGTCTAGCTTTAGAAATTGATATTCAAGCTTTCAGCTTGTGAGGAAGATCAGCCTCCGGTTAAAAACATAAAAGCTGCAGAAATGAAAGTGTGGCTTCCAGGCCTTTCTCCGTGTGTACACAGCAGATCCTCATGCAGAATTCTCTTCCTTTTGCTTTCCCTCTGTTGGCACTGTCTTATGTCTCATTTCTTAGGATATTCTCGCTATTAAATAATAATGAATCACTTAGATAAAATCATGTCTGATAAGGCCAACTGCTTTGCCACAATTAATAGGCAAGGTAATATATACACATCTTAACTCAGCTAAATGCAAATATTTTCAGAAGACCTTTCCCCAAGAGTCCGCTGTAATTTAAAAAATGTTATTAATTTTTAATTTCACAAAAATTGAATACTTATTTTGAAAAAAATTAATCATGGAAAATAAGATGTGGACCACTAGACCTTTTTCTCTGCAGTTACATAAACATTTAAACACATAATGTGTACGGTAATATGTACAGTAATGTGTTTTAAAAACATATGAAACATAAAAGGCATCCAACTCTTCCATTTTTTCACTCAACAATTTACCTTGGAGAATTTCCATTTTTGTTTTTTTGTTTTTTTGGTCAATCTCTGTGCTCTACCAGGGGATCCATAAGGATAAGAATCTTGTTTGGTTACTTTTGTACTCCCCATGCCCAGCACAGGGCCAGACAAGGGATGAGTGCCCACATACGCCTAAGGGCTGCAGGATGAGGCATGCACTGAGACACAGCTAGGCCTTGGGGAATAGGAGGAGAGGGGCTTGAAATGAATTTCTCTGGTCCCTTTTATTATAGAGTGGAGGTGGGGTAGGGAGGGTGACTTCTTGGTATGTGTGTTAGATTGCTCTGTAGCAGTGATGCTCAACCCTGGCTTTCCGTGGGAATTACTTGAACAGGCCTGGGCCCCACCCCAACCAATTAAATAAGAAACTCTGGGGGTGGGGCCCGGGCCTTTGATGTTTGAAAAGCGCCTCTGGTAATTCTGAAAAGCAGTCGTGGTTTGAAAACCACTGTTCTACAGCAAAACTTTCCTCTTCACACAGCTCTTGCCCTCCATATAGCTCAGCTGCTCTTCATTCGTTTCTCTACCATTGTTGGTCCTGAAGGGGATCACCCTCTTCTACTGCGACACCATAGTACTACCAGACACCGCTCTAAGTAATTTAGACATTAAAATTTATTTTGCTCTTTTGGCAACTTCATGAGGTAGGTATTATCAACTCCATTTTCAAGATGATGATGTTGAGATACAGAGAGCTTAATTCGCTTGCCCAAAGTTATACAGCTAGTAAGTGGCAGGGCTGGTACTTCAAGGCCATGCTCATAACCACTGTTCTACACTGCTTCTCCCAGGAGGCTGTGCTCACCCAGTCATGCCAGAAAGACAGAAAACAGAGAAAGGCTGCCCCTGGGGGGCCGTTGCATGGGTGAGGAGTCAACAACGAAGCCCTAAGAATACTGTGGATTGCAAGCAATAATGAAGTAATTATGACCGTAAACAACAGCGTTAGTCTGTGCTTTGCTTTAATAAATGTGGAACATTTATTTATTAAAACATTAATTTACGTTTCCTCCTCTTTGTTGGGAATACTTCTGTATCCTCAGTATCTCCTAGCAGGCAGTAGGTGCTCCATAAGTAGTCAATAAATAGTTGTTGAATATACGCTGTCAACGAATAGATGCGTGAATGAATTAAAGATATTTTCTCTCCTTAGCCCCAGAAGGTGTTCTCAGTCAAAGTTCTCTGTTCAATCCAGGAGGCTAAGGAGGATGTTATAGGAGACTGAAAGGGGTCTTGTTTTTTGTCCTGGATCTGGAGTGGCAGAGGTCTGTGCTAGCAAGGTCCTACTGCCTGGGCTTTAGAAGTGGGCAATGGCAGCTGAATGCCGGAGGGGGCTGCCTAGGAAAACGCAAGGCCCGCAGGCAGCACAGGGGTGAGGCACCTACAGGGGTGCCTGTGGTCAGAAGAGGGAAGGGTGGTGGGGTACCTCTGGGCTTGCAGGAGCATCAGCGCCTCACTGTTGGGTGGGCCAGGCTCATGGGCCACCATGAACAAGTAGCCTCCCTTCTCTAGGCCCAATGAAACCTACTACCTCCTCCTAATCCAGACACCTGACACAGGGAGGGTGACCTGAAACATAAAAGTGAAGCCAACTATCATATCATCCTGGCAAGTAGGGTCTTAGAGCCAGATTTAATATCAGTAAATAAAAATAATAAGACGTTTCTTGTACTCCAGGGTTGTGGCAGCCAGTTTATACTCATTGTAAAAGCAAAAGAACTTGTGATAGAAAAATGTATGCCCAACTTTGAAAGAGGCAAATTGAGGTTGTGTGATTTCTTGATATCATGTGAGAGAATTTTCTAAGTCTTCTTGATCCTTGTATTAGCTTCTTATGGCTGGTGTAACAAATATAAACTACCACAAACTGGTTGACTTGAAAGGACAGAAATTTATTCTCTCAAAGTTCTGGAGATTAGAATTCCAAAATCAAGGCATTAGCAGGGCCACACTCCCTCTGAAGGCTCTGGGGGAGAATCTGCGCCATGCCTCTCCCAGTTCCTAGTGGCTTCAGGCATTCTTTGGCTTATGACTGAGTCACTCCATGTTGCCACCTCTTCTCTCTCAAAACTCCACCTGCCTTACTCTTATTAGGTATATGTGGTTGCATTTAGGGTCCACCCAAATAGTTCAGGAAAGCCTCCTTCTCCCAAGACCTGTAATTTAATCATGTATTTTGCCGTATCTGGCCACCATTCAGTCAACTACAACCCTGATCTGACACTTTTGGGCCACAATATATTCGATGAACAAATATAAACAAATATAAAGGGGAAGATAGTTCACAACCTTTTAGGATGAAGTCGTTAGGATGGTGTAACCTAGTAGAGATGTTAACTCCAACGGTGATATCTTATTGTCTCGTAGAAAGTTAGCCAATCTTGTATCTAACTAGGGAAGCTCATTTTGGCATTTAGTTCCCAACTGGCTATATAAAGCTCTGTTCCTCATTGTTTTGCTTTTGGAACCAACTCTATTGTCTTCCTGTTGGTTCCTTCATTAATAAAATAAACAAATAAAAATTTCAAGTGTGGACACATGGTAAGAAATAAACTTTCTGAGAAACTGAAGAAAATGCAAATAAATGAAAAAATCCCATGATCATGAATTGAAAGAATTAATATGGTTACATGTCCCAAACACTCCCTAAAGCAATCTATAGATTCAGCCCAATTCTTATCAAAATTCCCATGATGTTTTCCACAGAAATAATAAAAAAAAATCATAAAATTTGTACAGACTCACAAGAGACCTTGAATAGCCAAAGCAATCTTGAGCAAAAAGAACAACATTGGAGGGATCACACTACCTGCCTTCAAAATATATTACAAAGCTATAGTGATCAAAATGGCATGATAACAGCATAAAAACAGGCATATAGACCAATGGAACAGAATAGAGAGCTCAGAAATAAACCCATGCATTTATAGTTAATTGTTTTCTACAAAGGTGCCAAGAATACACAATGGAGAAAGAATAGTGTCTTCAATAAATTGTTCTTGGAACACTGGATATCTACATGCAAAATAACGAAATTAGACCCTTTTCTCACATTATATACAAAAATCAACTCAAAATGGATTGAAGACTTAAATGTAATACCTGAAAGTATGAAACTACTAGAAGAAAACATTGGGGAAATGCTACATGACACTGGTCTGGGCAAACAATTTTAAAAATATGACACTAAAAACATAGGCAACAAAAGCAAAATAGGCAAGAGGGATTACATCAAACTCAAAAACTTCCACACAGCAAAGGAAACAATCAAGACGATAAAGAGACAACCCTCAGAATAGGAGAAAATATTTGCTAACCATACATCTGATAAGGGGTTAACATCTAAAATATATAAGGAACTTAACTCAATAGCAAGAAAACAACTTGATTTAAAAATGGGAAAAGGACCTGAATGGACATTTCTCAAAAGAAGACATACAAATGGCCAATAGATATATGAACAAAATATTCAACATTACTAATCATAGGGAAATGCAAATTAAAACCACAGTGAGATACCACCTCACACCTATTAGGATGTCTGTTATCGAAAAGATGAAAGGTAAGTGTTGGAGAGGATGTGGAGAGAAAAGAACCCTTGTAAACTGTTGGTGGAAATACAAATTAGTGTAACCATTATGGAAAACAGGATGAGGGTCCTCAATAAACTAAAAGTAGAGCTACCACATGATCCAGCAATTCCACTACTGGGTGTATATCTGATATGGTTTGGCTGTGTCCCCACCCAAATCTCATCTTGAATTCCCACGTGTTGTGGGAGGGACCTGGTGGGAGGTAATTGAATCATGGGTGCAGGTCTTTCCCATGCTGCTCTTATGATAGTGAATAAGTCTCATGGGATCTGATGGTATTATAAGGGGGAGTTTCCCTGCACAAGCTCTTTCTTTGCCTGCTGCCATCCATGTAAGATATGACTTGCTCCTCCTTGCCTTTCACCATGATTGTGAGGCCTCCCCAGCCACGTGGAACTCTAAGTCCATTAAACCTCTTCCTTTTGTAAATTACCCAGTCTCAGGTATGTTTTTATCAGCAGCGGGAAAACAGACTAATACAATATCCAAAGGAAATGAAATCAGTATGTCTAAACAATATTTTAATTCCTGTGTTCATTGCAGCATTATTCACAATAGCCAAGATACAGAATCAGTCTGTCTACCAATGGAAGGAAGGGTAAGGAGAATGTGATATATATAGATGATGGAATGCTATTTAGCCTCATACAAGAAAGAAAAACTCATTTGTGACAACATGAATGAACCTAGAGGACAGTGTGTTAAGTGAAATATGCCAAGCACAGAAAGACAAGTACCATGTGATCTCACTTACATGTGGAATCGAAAAAACTTGAACTCACAGAAGCAGAGTAGAATGGTGGTTACCAGGAGCTGGAGGTGAAGGTTGAGGGGTTTGGGAGATGTTGGTCAAAGGATATAAAATTTCAGTTAGATAGGAGGAAAAAGTTCAAGAGATCTATGGCACATTATGGTAACTATCATTAATAACAGTGTATTATATTTTTGAAACTTGGTAAGAAAGTAGATTTTAAGTATTCTCACTATAAAAATAAGTATGTGAGTGAATGCATATGTTAATTAGCTCAACTGAGCCATTTTACAAAATACATATATTTCAAAACATCATGTTTTACATGATAAATATATAAAATTGTAATTTGTCAGTAAAAAATGAATTAGTAAAAAAGGAAAAAACTTTGTGCATTTATATAATGTCATGAATGACCCATGAATGGCAGTAGAGGAAAGTGAAAGCACTAATATTTTTGTCCCAAGGCAAATCCTTTTCTTAGCAGGCACTTCTCACCAGTAAGATACAACCTCACTTTCCTGTGAAGCCTGACCTAACAGGATTCCATTACTGTCCTTGGCTTCTTCCCTTTGTCAGTGTTTCATGCACCAGCTGCACTGCACATCACAGGATGCAAAGGGCACTGGAAGAAGAGAAAAATCTCTCCGAATTCTAGGCTTACAGTTCATATTCTCTTTACCATTTAAAACAACAAGTGCAAATAGAATCTTACTGTGTAAATGAAATTTTATTTTCATAGTACAGTTACTGTTTAGGGAAGTGTTATTTTCCACATTTTTAGGAAGGCCTTAGATTATCGTTAAGATGAGTGTTATCTATGTCACATTTTGAAACCATTACTTTTGCCCAAGGAAGTATAAGATAAATGCCATCAAAGATCAGTAAATACTGAAGGTAAACAGAGGCAGTTTTCAAATTGTGATTAGTATGCAGTTAAAGATCCTGAAACTTTTCTGCAACTTAGCAGTGTGCTCAGACATACAGGTTTAGGATTCAGAATGAAATACAGATTATAACATATGGTAAAGATCAGCCTTCCTTTCAATGCAAACTTTTTTTTTTTTTTAATTTCATCACAGGCAAAAGCTGTGGGAAGAGATATATACATATATATATAAAAGTAATGCTTATAAACTGGTTATATTGCTTAGTACTTACATAAAGGTATGGTAAACGAAACCGCTACACATTATACTCATAAATTTGAGTTGCAGTTGTTTTGACAGCACAGTGATTTCCAAACCTTTGTGGGCATTGGAATCACTGGAAGGCCTTGTTAAAATGCAGATTGCTAGGCCCCACCCCCAGGGACTCTGATTCAGTAGGTCTGAGGTAAGGCCCAGAATCTGCATTTCTAACAAGTTCTCAGGTGATACTGATAGTGCTAGGCTAGGGAACTACACAGAGAACCTCTGATCTAGCTATAGTTCACAAATGTACTGGAGTTCACAAATGTACTCTAATGTAGGCATTTCTTTTCTCCTTTGCATGATTTTGAAAAATGCTCCACAGCTATAGCAAGCTCCTGGAAACACCTTGGGTTTACAAATGGCATTTTAATTGGTTTAACTTAATTGGATTGTAGGATATTGCACTCTCCAAAGAAGAAAGCATTAAGTTCCCCTAACTGTTGATTGTTCTGAATGATAAGCACTAGGTAAAGAGAGAGAAGAAAGAATTTAACAGATTTTTAAAAGGAATGTTGTATTTTATTTTCTTTATTCAAAATTATGATTGTGATCAAAATTATAATTTGAGAATTACTGTATTTGTGGCTGTGGTTGTTCTAGCAAAACTCTATTGGCTAACCACAATGACCGTTGTTAATAGCTTCTCATACAATTGCCTTTATATTGTTGCTGGAGGAGAAAAAGGAATCTGTTTAACTGTAGAAAAGAAAAATATAACAACTAGCAGACCTTGAGTGACAGAATAACATGGTCATTAAAAGCATATGCTGGAGTCCGATTGCCTGAGGCCAAATCCTGGTTTACCATTTACTGCTACCTGGTGACCTTGGACAAATTACTTAAACTATTTTCATCTGCGAAGTGTACGTTCACATGTTGAGTCTCTGGAAGGACTGATTATAACAATTCATGTAAATACGCCATACATAGGACATAGTACGTGCTTAATACAACTTTGCTTTCATTATTATCTTTCTGGTTAGTGCCTATCAGGTGTGACTTTTAGAGTACTTTTGTTTAGTGGTTGGTGGAGACTAGTTGGAGTCTTATACTAGAATAGATCATTTAAACACTTTCCTCATTGAAATACACAGGATTTTTTTTTTCTTAAACAGTCAACAAACATTTGTCATTGAAAGTACACACGGCCGGGCGCGGTGGCTCACGCCTGTAATCCCAGCACTTTGGGAGGCCGAGGGGGGTGGATTGCCCGAGCTCGGGAGTTTGAAATCAACCTGGGGCAACATCGCGAAACCCCGTCTCTACTAAAAACACAAAAAATCAGTCAGGCGTGGTGGCTGGCACCTGTAATCCCAGCTACTCAGGAGGCTGAGGCAGGAGAATTGCTTGAACCTGGGAGGCAGATGTTGCAGTGAGTCGAGATCGCGCCACTGCACTCCAGCCTGGGCGACAGAGCAAGACTCTGTCTCAAAAAAAAAAAAAAAAAAAAGAAAGAAAAGAAAATACACACAAAAACTGTCCCTTGTATGTAAAGGAGCCAATTCCTAGAGCTTTGTACAAGGCATGGCAGCATATAGTCCCCATCTCCCTTCAACTACCAAATTCTATGTTGAAGAACATCGAGGCAAATAAGTGCTGATTTGTGAACAGTCTATTATCGGGCAAAACTAAAAACTATTATTGAAGCTAGTTTTAAAAATGATCCAGAATAAAATTTTGGGGTTTTTTTTTTTTTTTTTTTTTTTTCCTGCCTTTAATTGACTTCAGCTGCTACTTCCACATTGTTAAATTTGATTAGTTGTTTTCCTTTTTTGTTAGGATCCCTTATTTCTCCACTTCCACAAATATTTGAGAATGTACTGTGCACAGATTTCCTACTGTGCTGGAAGTGCTCTTTCAGATTTCTTGCCTGCCTGCCTGTCTTTCTTTCTCCCTGACTTCCATCTTTGTTTCATTCCCTCCTCATTAATCACTCACTGTGTGTGGCCTGGAGGGAAAAGGCCATGTTGAAGTGGCTCCTGTACTGTATTCCAGCAAGCAAAATTATTAATATTGATAGTGTATCTAATTGTTTCTGTTAGACACAAAGATTTCAACTTTAGTCTAATTGGTCTTTCCAACGTTTTCCTTGCCTTGCGGAGAGTAGACATTCAAACACATTCGTTGAACTGAAATGGAATGAAACGGAAGCCATCAATACTTCTAAAAGTAAGGGCTTGAGAATCATTTTGGAAGAGGAAGGCACAAAATTGTGTATGGCCTGAAATCCGATGACAATCCTAATTTGTTTTACAAAGATTCTGGAATAAAGTGATACACATTCTTTAAAATTACTTAATCATATCAACCCTGTAAAAGTAAGTAATAATCAGAGTTTGCAGTGAGAAGAGAAATTGTGAATTATCTCTGGTGGATAAGCATGATGTGGCTGAAAGGAGGTGGTCTGTAGTTAAGAACAAATGCTTTATTATTTATTTATTTATTCTCTCTTTTTTTTTTTTTTTTTAGAGATGGGGGTTTCACTATGTTGCCCAGGCTAGTCTTGAACTTCAGAGCTCAAGGATCTGCCTGCCTCGGCCTCCCAAAGTGCTAGGATTACAGGCATGAGTCACTGCACCCAGCCCAATAACAAAGGCTTTAGGAGCTAATGGGTTGATTTGAATCCTGGATCCTTTCCTCTTTAGCTGTGTCACCTGGGGAAAATTTTGCTCTCTAAGATGTATTTGTCTTCTGTGAAATGGGGATTATATTAACTCCCAAAGTTATTGTAAGAATTTCAAATAATATATAAAAATATAATCTCATATTACACATAGGAAGTAGGTATGTGATAAATAACAGCTACTAACATGCATTTCCTTTTACATTACTCCTTTAGAAATTTAGAAAACATACCTGCACTTAAGGTTTAAATTTCTCTGGTTTGGGATTGAAGGAAATAAAAATGTTTTACTCCAAAATATATTTCTTTGACATAATCTGAAGTGGTCCTGCAATGCTGTCTTTTGTTGGGGAAATTTGCATCTGTAGATCTGTAGAGAATCTGTATTAATGCAACCAGCACTTCCTTTGCCCAGATCTAGGAAAGATTAACTGAGAGTCTGACACCTTTAAAGGACTGAAAGGAAACGTTTACCAGCTATTCTCTCTGAGACTCCTACCTGCCAGAGGCTTCATCTATATGATAAGGCCCCCTTTGCTAGCCAAGCCTCTTCCTTTCTCCCTCCCATAACCTGTCCTGCAACCGAAACCTGTTTTTGCCCATGCTCTGAGCCCATATTCTCTCTGCAACCTCGAGATGCTATACAAGCTTCTGTACCTCACTGGGGGGTTGGGTCTTCGTTCCGAGGGCTCCTGTGTGTACACGTTAAGAACATTTGTATGCCTTTTCTCCTATTAATCAATCTGCCTCATGTCAGTGGTTTTTCAGAGAACCTTTAGGGGACCAAGGGCTTTGGTCCCCTCAGGATATTGCCAACATTTAAATTGTTCTGGTTTGGAATTAAGACTATGTGAATGGAAGCATTTGCTGTGCCAAAGTCAGCAAAATCAGTGAGTTACAAAATTGTGACTTGGCACTTGGAGAGCTGGCTGCTGCACATCCCAGTAAAATCTAACTGAGGTCTGCAAAAGCCTGTCTTGGAGCTCCCCTTCCAAGTGTCCAAATCCAAAAAGGCTTGAACTATCAGTCTCCAGCAGAAGCCGAATTATTTTTCTTTTGCCTCACTAATCACTATCTTAACCTATTTGTGGAGAAAGGTAATTTTATATTACTTTCTGTGTTTTTCTTAATTCTTCAAGTGTTTTCTAATTTTTCGGGCTATATGACTTTTAAAAACAATTAACTCCAGGGAATATTCATTACACAGTTTGGGTAAGTGTCAAGAAAACTTATTCTTAAAAACACAGAGATTATATAATTTATTATCACCTCCAGTCACTCTGATTAGTGTATTGTTGGGGCTCAGAAAAATGGTACCCCAAAACATGGCACTTGGATGTGCTGGGTACTTTGAACTAAAGAGGCAGCCTCAGAACCAAGGTGTCTCTGACCTTCTCCCATTCCTTTGTCTTTCACCCCTCTGCCTCCCCTGAAGCACAGGTAGGGACTTTCTCTGAAGTTCCCAGAAGAAATGCAATCTCCTTAGAAAAGATTAACTCCCAGGAAAGAACACTTAGAGTTGACACCACACCAACTCAGTTAAAGATCCTGAAACTTTTCTGCAATTTAGCAGTGTGCCCAGACTTGCTGGTTTAGGATTGAGAATGAAATACGGATTATAACACATGGTAAAGATCAGCCTTCCCAATATGGCTTTTGTTATATATAGATATCTATATAAATCAACTTCTTACATATTTTAAGTTCAGCCTAAAGATTTCTCTGTACATAGTGAGCTATAACCTAAATAGAAGTGTAAACAGACTGTAACCTACTGTTGTGCCAATCATGGAGTTTTAGCTGATCGAAGGGGACTCAGATGAACTTTACCAGGCTGAAACTGCCCTCACAGGGTTGACAAGAATTGCATGCCAGGTTCTGGACAGAAATATGGTGATAATTAAGTATTAATAAGGCTGCGCTTTGTCCCACTTCCTTGTGGCTAATAGTCACATAGCAGTAGATACTGACAATTTATATACTCATTGTTCCTACAGACAGGATCTCTGACATTCAAATCATAAGGCTTTTGTTTAAGGATCATTAAGATGTTTTTCAGACCCTGAATTCCAGCAACCAGTTTGAAGACCCCCACAGATGAATGGGATCAGCATGAGAACACAGCTTCTTCATCTCTCTGTCCTATAGCTTCACTCTGCACTCTTCAAACAGTTAGTGATCGCCACACTTCCGCCCACTCCAAGACCCTTAAAAACCCTAGCCCCAAACTCCTCGGGGAGATGAATTTGAGGTTTCCTCCCATCTCCTTGTCGGGTGACACTGTGATCAAACGTCTTTCTCTGTTGCAACTTGGTGTCTTGGCTAACTGACTTGCATCGGGTGATGAACCTATTACAGTTACGAGGCTATTGTCTGTTCTTCAGGCCCCTTCATTTCCCCTAAAAATCATTTACTTTTCCTCTAAGAGTACCATCATTCCCTACTTCCCTCTCCTCTATGAAGAGGATATTTAGGCTCCAATCATCTGGCCCTTCCCTGAGTTTCATACTTTGTGTGACTCTCCGCATGCTTCCACATCAATCCGTTTGCATGCCTTTCCTCCTGGTAATCAGTTTGGTTTGTAGACTCAAATTCTCAAAACTTCCAGAGGTGGAAAGAAAGTTCCTTTTATCCCTATAGCATTCAAAACACTATTTGAAAGAGGTTAGACTATGTTTTTCCTTTTCCTCCCTTATAAAGAAAATTTGAAAACATTAGTTCTTCACATTGTGAGCTTCCATTTTCTTTGTGATTCTGAAATGCAATTTTTAAAGGAATTTTGTAAGTAGGTCTTCACCTGTTGGGTCACTGCCTTATATAATTTATGTTGGCTTGAGAGAGAAGAAAACATCTCCTTCTTTTCCTGTGAACCATTTGAGTTATACTTTTTTTTTTTTTTTTTTTTTGGCTGAGTCTCACTCTGTCACCCAGACTGGAATGCAGTGGCACAACCTTGGCTCACTGCAACCTCTGCCTCCCAGGTTCAAGCAATTTTCATGCCTCAGCCTCCTGCGTAGCTGTGATACAGGCATGCGCCACCAGTCCTGGCTAATTTTTGTATTTTTAGCAGAGATGGGGTTTCACCATGTTACCCAGGCTGCTTTCGAACTCCTGACCTTAAGTAATCCACCCACCTTGGCCTCCCAAAATGCTGGGATTACATGCGTGAGCCACCACACCTGTCCCCATCTGAGTTATACTTTTAAGGTGAATTTTTATACCACCTTCATGATTTTATCTATATAAATGGTTCACAGATTAAAAGATGAAATATTTATTTATGCTTCTAACAATATATTGTTAAAACAACTTCTTACATATTTTAAGTTCAGCCTAAAGATTTCTCTTTACATAGTGAACCATAACCTAAATGGAGATGTAAACAAACTGTAACCTGCTCCTGTGCCAATCACACAGTTTTGACTGATCAAAGCGGGCAGTTGTTCAAATCGTGTTCAAATAAGGCAAATGCCAAGCTGTAACCAATACGGCTGTTTCTGTTCCTCACTTCAGTTTTCTAGACATCACTTTCCTTTTACTTTCTGTAAATCTTCCTCCCCGTAGGACTCCCCACTGGAGTCTTTCTGAGCCTACTCTGGCTTAGGAGGCTGCCTGATTCGTGAATTGTTCTTTGCTCAGTAACTCTGTTAAGTTTAATTTGGCTAAGGTTTTTCTTTTCTTTCTTTTTTTGAGACAGGTGTTGCTCTGTCTCCCACGCTGGAGTGCAGTGGCTCAATCTTAGCTCACTGTAGCCTCTACCTCCCAGGCACGGTCATCCTTCTACCTCAGCCTCTTAAGGAGCTGGGCTACAGGCTTGTGCTATCGTGCCTGGCTAATTTTTGTGTTTTTTGTAGAGACACGGTTTTGCTATGTATCCCAGGCTGATCTCAAACTCCTGGGGTCAAGTGATCTACTGCCTCGGCCTACCAAAGTGTTGGGATTACAGGTGTGAGCCACTGTGCTCAGCCAGATTTTTCTTTTAACATATTTTTGTCTTTTATTACAAGTAGATTGATCAGGTTATTCTCTTGCTGTTTGAGTGACTTGGTGTTTCAGATCTATGAAGTCCCAAATTCATGAAATTTTCCTAATTTAACCATAGGCTGAAATTAAAACTAGGAGATTATGAATTTCCTTAGTTTAGTCAAATATGCATAAGTAAACATGCAATGCTTTTAAAAAAACAAATAAAAGTAAATTATTTACAAATAATTGATAACTCTCTAAAAGGATTCATTAAGATTTGTCCAGATAGAAAACTCTCAGGTGCATTTTAAACTATGTTTTGGAGACAATACAGAAAATTTTCTAAAGTACTTTGTCTTTGTTTGAAGTAAGGTGTACTGATGGGTAAGAGGAAGGACAGTTTGGTGGGATGAAATCAGACAACCAGCAGGAGAGTTGCAGTCACTGGAATAAGATAAATGCATCCTGGGTCTCTATGGCAACCAGGGACACCAGCTGATCTTCCACCTCAGCTCCTTGTAGAACAGCCTACCTGTGCCGAGTCTCACCCACTTTAGAAACAAATGTTTTATTGCTACATTAAATTGTTCCAAGAATTCCAGTTTATGAAACAGTACCAATCACTTTAGCTGAGCCTAAATCTCTACTGTACTTATCATGAAATATTTTTCTGATATAGTAAGTGCTATAAATTTCCTTTTAAAAATACATTTAGAGTGAGCACCAAGGAAAAAACTACATTTTCATGCTACATTTACAATTCATTGAGGTTTGCAGGGCTATTTGTTCAGGAAGTTAGTGGACTTGTTTCCCAGCTAAGATCTGGGAGCAGTAATCGTCCTCTCTTGTGGAGGGTCAGGTGTTTGTAGGGGGCACTGCTGGTGGCTTAGAAAAGTTTCCAGAGGCCTTCTATTTGCTGAAGATTTCCTCTCAGTCTGTGTCCTACCTCTCTCTGCCACTTACTAGTTGTGGGTCCACAGACAAGTTTCTTCAGCTCACTGTAACTTAGTTTCACTGTCTATAAAATTGGACATACCTGATTGTGTTATTTAACAGAAAAAAATGAGCTAATATGTAAGAAGTCCTTATAGCACTCAATAATATCTGCTATTATTATAATTATCTGTTTATTTCACCTCAGATAGTATATTTTCTCTTGGTTTCAACATCTAGTAAGCTCAAGAAAATTTCTCTTGCTCATTTCATTACACTTATTTTCCTTAAACACTGAGTCTCATCTCAACTAGATTGTAGAATGCATGAATTTGGATGCAAACAACGTATGATATCTTTGTGGTTTTAGATCAAGGCCTTTAAAAGTGTTCAAGGGAATGAAAAGGTTGAGACTGACTTTGGCCTTCTTAGAACCATAGGAGATATGGTCTTAATCATAGGAGATAACTAGTTATAAAACAGCTAGTTAAACTGGACTTAAGGTTCAAGTAATGGACAGACAGACCTGGTTCACACCCTTCTTCCACCAATGATTTAGCTGAGCGTCCCAGGAAAATGTGTTTGACGTCACTGAGACTAAAGAGTATCTTTAAAGTGAGGTTAATAATAATTCGCAGGATTATTTGAGTATTATATATAACACTTAAAAAACATATGTAAAGTCCCTAATACTTAGTAGCACTCATAAATAGTAGCTCTTATTATCATCATCATGACTCCTAATACTATAATAATATACTTCTCAGCATGACATTTATTTTAATGTGACAGTCAGGGTACCAATGTGTAGTATATTCCACAGGGCATAGATGTGAATGAACACTCAAGACGCAATTTCCTCTCCATCGAGTTCTGTTATGTAAATAGTGCTAATAATAGAGTAGAACAGATTTTGTATTACAAAATAATAGAACAGTAAATAGTAGAACAAGGAAAAAGTGCTAAGTACACAGTGAATTCATTAACACATTTTCCAGTCAAATGTGTAGATATACATATATATACACACACACACCTATATTTCAGCTATTTTAAGCATTGAGATAGCTACTGAATGAAACAGCACATGAAACGCAATGTACAAAAAATACTTCAAACTTTTTGTACAAAATGAAAATAAAACATTTATGCTATATGCTATATATAGGGAAAGATGTGTTCATTGACTAATCAGTTTTGTTACCTGAGTTGGAGCCACTAACTCCAATTCTGAAGCCGACTCAGAGTTCAGGGCGCTTTTTCCACCACTCAGTTCTGGTTGAGATCTGTGTTCTGAGGACCTATAAAGGATGCATTAAGGAAATTAAATGTACATTAGAAACAAATTAAGCTATAAATCCAGCCAAGAAACTAGGTAATTTGGATCATTGAAAGCCATGATGTCAAAGCTCTCATCAAAATTCTGACGATAGAGATAAGTTTCATGTATTTCTATTATTATGGCCACTTTCAGAATGTAAGAGGCTACAATGTGCTAGGTGTTATTATCTTCGATTAAAAATTCAGTTCGATTATGGGCAAAAAGTAAATAAATGCAGTACTATTTTTGTTACAGAAAATTCTGTTTCATAAAAAAATTATGGTTTTTTTTTTTTTTTTTTTTGGTGGGGGAAGAAACTTCCCAAAAAGTGTCTCAGGAGAGATTTTATCTTTATGTAGAATTTGAAATGTCATGATAAGTGGAGATGTGGGAGGGCAGTAGGAGACGGAAGCTGGACACTGCCCTTTAGGAAGCTTCAAAAATATGGTACAATTCAGGTGGCCAGATTTTCTCATAAGCATTCATGCATTATTCTTAATTACTTGATTATCTGATAGTGAATGATTGAGCAAACCAAAAAAGGTACCTGTATAGCTGCAAAAATTTAACTATTATTTAATATATTGAATATTCTCAGGTATATACACATATACACCTATTTTTACTAATCAGCACAGTTACACATTCAGAACATTATTAACAATGTTGAATTACGAATCTCTCAAAATGCTTATTGACTGAGTTGCATTGATTTTTGACAGTTGAAATGAAATAATTCGAGTTGGCAGAAGCCACCATAATTGGTATTGTTATATAGGGGTTACATGTGATGCCAAGTATTTGGATTGACTTAACTCATTGGCTATTTCAGTGCCACTCATAAAGTTGATACATAAATGGCCATTTTCTGGTATTAAAATACCTTACCATAAGAGCTCTTTTGATCCAGTTCTAGATGAGGATGATTTTCTCTCTGCCGTTGGATGTCCCTTGGTATTTCGATCTCCATGAAACTTAACATCGTCCCATTTTTCCAGT
The DNA here is from genome assembly GCF_028885625.2 of Pongo pygmaeus. Classification (NCBI taxonomy): domain Eukaryota; kingdom Metazoa; phylum Chordata; class Mammalia; order Primates; family Hominidae; genus Pongo; species Pongo pygmaeus. Next base: position 189,059,860 of record NC_085930.1, read on the forward strand.
TGTGTTTGAATGTCTAGTAAGTACAGAGGAAGCAGGTGAGGCAGGTGGCAGCGGGGCGGGGGAGTGGGGGGGAGTGGGGTGGGGGTGGAGCATGTGGTGCAGAGAGAAAAAGAGAGATTAATTAAGATTGAAAAATCTTATCCAAGGGAGCTTCATTCAACCAATGTTCCCAAGCCCAAAGATCAACCTTTATCTTTTCAATGTTGCATAAAAGTTAAAACTTGTGCAGCTAAATAGAAATCTCCTATTAAGATAAATTGCATTGCTTTTACAGTTAAAGCAATCAAGTTGTTTGACCTAATTTATTTCTGAAGCTGCGTTCATTCTGAATCTTCTATATGATCCTGTGTGATCTGGTGTAGAATGTACATCTGGAGCACTACTCTATCAGTCTCTGGCTAAAGTGCGGGCTTGGGGCATTGCTGGCATGATTCCAGAAAGAAATTCTGTTTAAAGAGATGAGCTTCAGTGTTAAAAGGAGGTGGGAATAAATCAGAACATTTTCACAGCTTTTGAATAAAGCATGTAATTTTTCACCAAAAGGAGGGAATTTATAATGGGGGAGAGAGAGAAAGGAGGCAATGAGGACAGCCAAGGGAATGCTGGAACCATTTTATCCCTGTGGCTTAGTTCTTACAGATAAAAAATCTGGCTGGATTCTCTCATTAACAGGTGTGTGGCTGTGAATAACCCACTAAAACAATCTTGGGGTTCAGTTTTTTAGTTTAGAAAAAGATCGGGCCAGGTGGCGGTGGCTCACGCCTGTAATCCCAGCACATTGGGAGGCAGAGGTGGGTGGATCACCTGAGGTCAGGAGTTCGAGACCAGCCTGACCAACATGGTGAAACCCCGTTTCTACTAAATACAAAAAAAAAAAAAAATGAATGGGGTGTGGTGGTGCATGCCTGTAATCCCAGCTACTTGGGAGGCTGAAGCAGGAGAATTGCTTGATCCTGGGAGGCAGAGGTTGCAGTGGGCCCAGATTGTGCCACTGCACTCCAACCTGGGCAACAGATCAAAACTCTGTCTAAAAAAAAAAAAAAGATCAGTTTGCAGTTGATGTTCTCTAAGGTCTTTTTTCCCCTTCTTTTTAAAAACTGTGGTAAAAAATACATAACAAATTGACAATTTAAACCATATTTTAGTGTACAATTCAGTAACATTAGTACATTCACACTGTTGTGTAACCATCACCACTATTCATCTCCAAACTTTCTCATCATTTCAAACTGAAACTCTACTCATTAAACACGAACTCCTCATTCCCCCTCCCCCACAAACCCTGGTAACTTTTATTCTACTTTCTGTCTATATGAATTTGACTATTGTAGGTACCTCATACAAGTGGAATCCTCCAATCCAGGTTGATTATTCCTTATGCAAAATGCTTGGGACCAGGAGTATTTCAAATTTGGGATTTTTTTTCTTGTTTTTTGGAATATTTGCCTATGTCATAATGAGATATCTTGGGGCTGGGACTCAAATTTAAACACGAAATTCAATTATGTTTCATACACACCTTACACACATAGCCTGAAGGTAATTTTATAAAGTATTTTAAATAATCTTATGCAAGAAACAAAGTTCTGACTGTGACTTATCACACGAAGTCAGGTGTGGAATTTTCCACTTAACAGATTTTGGAGGATTTCAGATTTTCGAATTAGGGATGCTCAACCTGTATTTGTCCTTTTGTGCCTGGTTGACTTCACTTAGCACAATATCTTCAAGATTCATCCATGTTGTAGCATGTAAGTTATTCCTTTCCAAGGCTGAATAAGTTCATTGTGTGTATATGCCACATTGTGTTTCTCCATTCATCTCATGATGGGTTTCAGTTGTTTTCACCTTTTTACTATTGTGAATAACACTGCTATTCTTAAAGATGCTTTTAAACTAAGTACTTTTACAACTTTTTCATAGGACATTTTCTCAGAAGCAGAGAAATAAATTGTTCATCATTTGCATGCTTACTGTGTTACACTGTAATATATTAATATATTCTTTTTTTTAAGACAAGGTCTCACTCTATTGCCCAGGCTGAAGTGCTGTGGTGCAGTCACAGCTCACTGCAGCCTCAATCTCTTGGGCTTAAACAATCCTCCTGCCTCAGCCTCCCAAGTAGCTGGGACTACAGGCTTATGCCACTATGCCAGGCTAATTTTTAAAATTTTGTAGAGATGGGATCTCACTATGTTGTCCAAGCTGGTCTCAAACTCCTGGCCTCAAGCCCTCCTCCTGCCTCAGCCTCCCAAAGTGCTGGGATTACAGATATGAGCCACTGCACCCAATCAATGTATTAATATATTTTAATCTAAATTTATAAATGTTATTAACTTATTTGTACAACTGAATAAACCTAGATGGTGAGGAAATAGTAGAGATAGTTATAAAATTTCCCTCCAAAGACAGACCTCAAAGAGGGATGGCAGGGGAGAGGGGTTACTGTGTATGCCACGAATTTGAACAATGGCTTGGTTCTCTTTCCTTTCTTTACAATCTATCCCTGGAAGAGCTCATCTACACCCATCGTTCCAATATCCATTCATACACAGGTTTCTGACTTACAAATCTCCATTTCCTACTCAGTTCTTTTTCTCCAGTTCCAGACCTATATACTTAACAGTCTAATGGAGGTATCCACAGAGAAGTCCCATAGTTTCCTCAAATATAGCAGGTTCAAAGCTGAACTCAATAGTTCACTCCTGCCCTTCTTCCATCTTCTATCATGGAGCTTGGCACGTTCTGCATGTCCCCATTGCTCACATATACAAATTATCTTTGTTTCCAAGTCTTGTTTTAATATTTTTTGGAACCTGTCTCTCTCTTTCTCATTATCCCCATTGTCACTACTGGATCTCTGTACTGGTCTCCTTGCCTCTATTCCTTTCTCCATAAATCCACCAGAGAAGGATTTTTCTAAAATAGGAACTGTTGCTGTCATTCCTCTTAGCAGAACCCTTCAAACATCATCCCTCCTCCCCCAGTCTTAAGTGCATGACATCCAAGGATTCCTATGATGTCACCGCTAGTGATTTCAGTCTTTTTCTCTCACTATTCTACCATCCTTGAATACTACTGAAATACATATATTTACTTAAAAAGACATCTTTCCGTGTTTATCTATTTGTGTGTGAATACCTTTCCTTTCTGCACCAGGGATACCCTGCTCTGTTCTCCCCATCTTTCTCCTGATCTATCTTGAATCTGGCAAATTCCTATGCATTCCTCAAACCTCAGCTCGCATAGTACCTCTTGTAAGACACCTTCTCCCACTGGCTGGAGCAATGGCATGATGTGGAGGCTCATGCAGTAACTGATCTGGGTTTTCTTTCATTGCTACATATAGTTAATATTTTATTATAATCATTTAATCATTTTTCTATCTCCCTACTAGACTGTAAATTTGCTAAGGCACAGAGAGCTTACATTATTTATCTTTGTATTCCTAGCACATAGTTTGTGCTGGGAATATGGTAGATACTCAGAGAAATGTTTGCTGAACAAATGAATAAATTAATTCATGACCATTTAACATGTACATATCATAGTAATAAGTGATTTCATATATATATCCCATTTATTCCTCACAGCCTTATGGATAAGCTATGAATATGATCTCCTTATGAATGTATATACAATATTCACCTCCCCACACATATACATACACACACAGCAGTCAGTCACAGCCAGGGAAGATTCATGTTCCTCTTGGCTTTCTAAGATACCTGTCACTGTTCTTTCTCTTGAGAAAGGATAACTTAATGTGTCTGATTCCAGGAGCTGAGAATTAAGCTGTCCTTTCTCAGAGGAGGTAGAATACAGTGGAAAACATATGGGCTTTGAGGTTAACTAGAACTAGGCTCAAATTTCAACTCTTCCTCTTATAAACTGTGAGATCTTGGGCAAATTGCTTAAATTTTGAAACTTGGTTCCTCAGATGTTTCCAAGAGTTGTGATAATTTAATGAGATAATATATGAAAGTAATGTACTGTGGTTCCTTGGCATTGTAACCCACCATCAAATGGTAGCTGTTATTATTGTATTGCATGTATTCCCAAACACGTTTGTTACATACTGTTTCATCTGGCTGCCCCGGGCATTGCATTAGAGTTGGTTACTCACAAGTCCCTCTTTCTTGTCCTGGACTGAGTGCTCCTACAGAGAAAGATGCACATTTTATCTTTATTTTTAACTTTAGTGCCTAACCTGGCACCCAGCACCTATCTATAACTCAATATTTGCGGGTTGAATAAATAAATGAATCAATCAGTTATGCAAAGTTGAGCTCCCCAATTGCTATACAGTTCAAGCTCAAAAGAAGCTATGTCCTGTCCAGTTTCCACCATGGAATACCTTTTCTACTCCTTTGTTCTCTGTTTAATGCTATTGGTGGAACTTTCCTCTTGTATCCACACCAGCAGAGCAAGGTTGAGCATCCATAGCCGCAAGCAATTGCCTTACCTAGATCTAAGGATGAAGTCTCCGGGACTCTGAGAGGCTGGCCTCTCTGCTCAGCATCCGTGCTGATGAGGTCAGATCCATCGGCCTTTTTCTTGAGGGATGAGGTTTTTGATGAAGGCTCTGACTTCTTGGCTTTGGTTTGGGTTTGAGAGACTGGTTCACTCAGGTCGAGGAGATCTAAGCCAGTGGTCAATACTACCAGAAATGGAAGAGGTTAAGATAAGCCCATTTACTACTCTGAAATTATTTTTTAAAAATAGGTTTCAGTTGGGTACAGAAAGATTTTATGTTTGTAAGATAGGTTAGAATAAAATTAAGTTAGCTCATCATTGATTTATAGAGACAGCTCGTTAGACTGGGATGTTTGCTGCATGTTATTCTTATATTTGATATGGCACAAATTGGTAAGAAAGGACTTAGACCAGCCTCAGCAATGATGAAGCTTTGAATGAAATTAAAATGATCAAACTGAATCTGAGTTCAGGTGCTATTTACTTTATTGCTTTGCTTTATTTATACTGAAGGTTATTTTAGGTTGCAATTTCCCAGAGAGGAGTCAATCTATCATATTTAGAGATTTAGTGAAGGTTTTGAATGTCTTTGTGTTTTAATTTTAAACAATAAAGTATATAGGGTATAAAGCAATGCCATTAATCATCTTTTATTTAATTAAGCAGTTCAATCAGAAAATGGCATCCTGTTTGGGTTCACCCAAGAGAGGTATTTTATAATCCATAGTTGATGAATAGGTACACATGTTAATGCCTTTGCTGTTTAGTATGCAAATTTAAATTTCAATGTAACTAACTATAAAACTGTTACACTTTTACTTCCTCGCAGGTTGATTACATTGCATTAAATACTCTAATGAAAGCAGAAATAATAACTTGTTCAAATGCAAATAAGGCAAATGAGAATTAAAAAAGCAAGTTTTATAACCTTAGCTTCTTCTTTCTTTTACAGTGCACGTAACCAGTGTTTGACTAGCTCATTGTGAGAAATAGAAAATTCAAATTGGAGAGGGTCCCTACAGCTCTACCTCTCCACCAGTCCCTGCTGTTTCACTGGCCCTGGCACTGCACTGGAGAGACTAGCTTCTCAGCAAGATCGGTGGCTTCCTGGCCTGGAATCTCTCCACCCAGCTCACTTAGGAAAGCCACAGAAAGACAAAGAAACTACTTGCATTAACCCTTTGTGGCAGTCTACAACAATGGCTACAGCACTCCTCTTTAATCTCCAAGCTTTTCCTCTAGTGGGGGATGGATTTTTGCTGATGTCTCAATACTCGTCTGTCTGCTTCTCCCTCGTACTCAAGGCAGGGGCTGGGCTCCATTGAACTCACAACCCGGATTTCTTTAGTAGCGCAAGGGCTTCAAGAGTTAACCATTCCTATGGGATCTTTAAGATGGTGTGTCAAACTTTACTCTTAATAATCTTGCTTTCTGATTCCAATTCCAAGTCACAGTGGTTGGATGTTGTTGGTGAAGTGGAAACATCTGGCTCTGTCACGGCTTAGTGTGTGACTTGAAGTAAGTTTCTTGATCTCTCTGAGTTTCAGTTTCCTCATTTGAAAATGGGGAATTAATTGTCTTTTAGGGATAAGATGAGGATTAAATGATCTAATGTATGTAAAGTGCCAGGCATACAATAGGTACTCAATAAATGTGATTTCCATTCTTTTATAGCCAATTTGTGATGTTTTTCTATCCTTTTTGTTGTTGTTGTTGATGTTCTCCTATTTTCACTGTTCCTTTTTATTTGAGACAAGAATCAGATCCATACACTGACAGAAACAGAAAATGCTACTGGGAATAAAACTGAAGATGAGACAAAGATAGTGGTTCTACAGAGGATCCTATGAAGTAAATTTATCACAAAGTGGCCTGAAAGTGTCAGCTTATCTCAACAGAATCTTCCTGAGGCAATAGGAACCACTTCCCAATGCTAAGATGTCCTGAGATACGAGGGATGTTTTGTGGCTAGGAAGTACTTGAACGCGGAGGGAAAGAAGTGACATTCAGAACTAAGCTGCCTGGCTTTATGTCTAAAATGTAAGCATGGCAGACAGCCAAAACAGGCTAGAATGCCTCACACTTTATATCCACTGAACGGTCAAATAGAAATTTCCAGACCACTATTATGTTGGCAAGGAGTCTAGGCTCAATGTGATGTCCTTATAATGGAGGAAAGCAAATTGATGGCAGAATATAGAATGCCATATATATCTTTTTACTAATTGTACAAACAATTGAGTTAGTCACTTGCTTCTAGACTTTCAGAAGCAAATTATAACATTGTCTACTTGAACATAGGAAGTACATTTGTTACAGAATAACAGCTGGCAAGTACTAATTTAATTCTATATCTTCTTCTCACATTCAGAATAAATGAATTTCTAAAAGGGTGAACTGTGAATTCAAACTTCGCTCAGTAAGTTTCTTTCCCCCTCCAAAGTGTCCTGGGCACTTTCTGTATTTGTTCTGAGCTCTTTGTCCCTTTGTTCTTTTTCTTGCAAATGTGAAACAAATGCTTGGCACACACAAAAGGCCTAATTGGTTACCCAGCTGATGAAGGAGGTGGCTTGGAGGTCGAATGGCCTGCTTTGAAGCTGGGAAAGTCCCTGCAGAGTATGTTTTCAAAAGGAGAGAAGGGTGGGTGCAACCTTTCACTCTCTGGAGAAAGACAAATCACATTTTAGCATGTGTGTGTCCTTTAGCTAAGATTTAAAAGTAAGAATCTTATTGCTCTACACATGCTTCAAAGACAGCCTTGGTATGGTAGGCGGTGTCTGCTCTGCTGATTTCTTAAATCCTATTTTAAAGATTCTTCAGGCACATGAAGTTTTGGGTTTCAGTATCTGTGTGCTTAAATTAAGAGCACCAACCGGTGAGGTGTGTTGGCTCACGTTTGTAATCCCAGTGCTTTGGGAGGCCAAGGCAGGAGGATCGTTCGAAGCCAGGAGTTTGAGACCAGCCTAGGCAATATAACAAGATTCAGTCACTACAAAACAATTAAAAAAATAAAAAAAAAATTAGCCAGGAGTGATGGCCATCACCTGTAGTCTCAGCTACTCGGGAGACTAGGTGGGAGGACTGCTTGAGCCCAGAAGTTTGAGCCAGCCTGGGTGACAGAGTAAGACCCTGTCTCTAAAAAAAAGGAGCACAAAGGATAATCTCCTCTTAGAGTGAATGTGAAAAGTGTGTGTGTGTGTGTGTGTGTATGCATGTGTGTGTGTATGCGTGTGTTAGTGTAGATCTAATAAAATACCTTCTGGGTGTAATGTTATTGTCACATATGCAGACTTCTCTCATGGACCACATGTCAGTCACCACTCACAGCTTCATAGGCTGTGGGATCCCATTGCCCAGAGGATGTCACTGACTTCACTTCTATTTGCTGTAGCAGGGGGATTTCCAGCTCAGTTGCTTCTGAGCAGGCTATGTTTTGCCAGTCACCCTTGTAGCACTTTGTCCTGTCTTCTTCACTTTAGTTCAGCTAATCTATTTTGGTGTCTTGATGTTCCGTGAATATTGTGCATAAAATAAGGCAGCACAGGACAGTGGTTAAGACTGTCTGAGTTTGACTGAGTGCAGTGGCTCATGCCTGTAATCCCAGCACTTTGGGAGGCTGAGGCAGGCGGATCACCTGAGGACGGGAGTTCAAGGCCAGCCTGACCAACATGGAGAAACCCCGTCTCTACTAAAAATACAAAATTAGCCGGGCGTGGTGGCACATGCCTGTAATCTCAGCTACTCTGGAGGCTGAGGCAGGAGAATTGCTTGACCCCGGGAGGCGGAGGTTGCGGTGAGCCAAGATCATGCCATTGCACTCCAGCTTGGGCAACAAGCGCAAAACTCTGTCTCAAAAAAAAAAAAAAAAAAGTCTCTCTGAACCTTAACTCTGCCCACCTAAAATAAGGATAAAACTACTTTATAAAGTATTGGATGAAGTGCTTATCTAAAGCTCTTGGAACAGCACTATAAGCATAGTCATGATGCAAATAAATATTTATTGCTACTAGAAGACTCTACTGAAAGCATTCATACTTGATGCAAACTGTAGATATATGAGGTTGGAAATGATTACAAAAACTATTTATTGAAAATATACAACACGGTAAGTGCTTATGAATGTTTCCTTGTTTAGTCTACATAACATTCCTGTGAAAAAGGTATTCTAATTTTACATATGAGAAACTTGAGGCTTGGCAATATTAAGTAACTTGTCCAAAATCACACAGCTGGTGTGGTAGAAAAACGCCCCCCCTACTCTAATATGCCCACATTCTAATCCCCAGAACCTGTAAATATGCTACCTTGACATGTCACATGGCAAAAGGGACTTTGCAGATGTAATTAAGTTAAGGATTTGGAGACTGAAAGATTAATCTGGATGATCCCTGCGGGCCCAATGTAATCACAAGAGCTCTCATAAAGTGCAGTTAGGGGGGTCAGAGCCAGAGAAGGAGATATGAGGATGGAGACCAATGTGAGAGAGAGAGCTGCTGGTTTTGAAGATGGAGCAAGGAGTCATAAGCCACCAAATTGTAGGTGCCCTCTAGAAGCTGGAAAAATCAAGGAAATGAATTCTGTCCTGGAGCCTCCAGAAGTAATGTAGTTCTATTGACATCTTGATTTTAGGATAATAAATTTGTGTTGTTTTAAGCCATTAGATTTGTGGTAATTGTTACAGCGACAATAGAAAACTAATATAACTGGTATGTCAGTGTTTATACCAGGGTTCAAATACAGGATATAGGTCTCATCTCTCCATAGCCTGTGTTCTTACACAGTCCTCTCTAGACTTTATCTAAACCTTAAGGTAGGGTGCTGACTTTATTGATAAGGCTTTGATTCATTTGTTTGTTTAGCTTCTAATTATTTGGCAGTTTGGATAGTCTGAGGAATGATTTAAATAGTTGGCAGTCTCAAAATCTTTTGTTCTTCAGATAATCTAATAGAACTGGGTGGAAAAAAATTATAATTTAGGACTTCTATGAGGCAAAAGGTATGTTCTTTTAGGGTTCATAGAGAAAAAAAATCACTGACCGACCTCCAGAAAAGGTAAATATTTCCTAAATTTTTTAAATTTTATATTGATTTATATAAAAACTGGATTTCTTACGAATTAAAAAATATATAATATTTTTGCTTTGAGATATACTCTTAATATTAAAAACACTTATCAAACAAGAGTCTTTCTTCAGGATAAAAATCTGTGTGAACCAGGTGCACTGAAAAATGAAGGTGGGAAAAAATAGGAGAGTATTATGGATTGAGTGGTCTATGTAGAAGTGCTAACACCGAGTACTCAGAATATTACCTTATTTGGAAATAGTTTCATTTGAGATATAATTAAACATGAGGTCATATTAGAATAGGGTGGGCCCCTACTTTAATAGGACTGGTGTCCTTATAAAAAGGGGAAATTTGGGTCAGGCGCAGTGGTTCACGCCTGTAATTCCAGCACCTTGGGAGGCCAAAGCAGGTGGATCACAAGGTCAGGAGATCGAGACCATCCTGGCTAACATGGTGAAACCCTGTCTCTACTAAAGATACAAAAAATTAGCCGGGTGTGGTGGCAGGTGCCCATAGTCCCAGCTACTCAGGAGGCTGAGGCAGGAAAAATCGCTTGAACCCAGGAGGCAGAGGTTGCAGTGAGCCGAGATCGTGCCACTGCACTCCAGCCTGGGTGACAGAGCGAGACTCAGTCTCAAAAAAAAAAAAAAAAAAAGGAAATTTGGACACAGAGACAGACATGCACACTGGGAAGCACACACACAGAGAAAACACCACGTGAATATTGGAGTTATGCTGCCATAAACCAAGGCAGTACCAGAAATTAGAAGAGAGGCCTGGAATAGATCCTCACTAAGCACGTTCATGGGAGGCATGGCCCAGCTGAAAGCATGATTTGGGGCTTCCAGCCCTTAGAACTGAGATGGTAAGTTTCCGTTGTTGAATCAACTCACTGCGTGGTACTTTGTCACAGCAGCCCAGCAGCCCTAGGACTAATACAGAGGGCAACACTGTAGATATTGGGATGGCAAGAAATTCCACATTCTTTTGATTTTTTTCCTCCAGTATTTCACAGGTCTCTCTTTTATATGTTAGAACAATCAAGCTGAAAAGAAGCTTTTGAATCAAATCTTATATTGTTCTCTCAGGGTGGATCCTTTCTAAGTGACTTAGTTTTCCCATCAGTGAGAATTGGAGCATGAAGAGGAAGCTCGCAGTGCATACAATTCTCATGGATTCACCTGCAATTGGACATACAAGGTTCTCTGTGTTTTCCTGGGGTAGTTCTCGAGTTTTGAAGGGGCCAGCTCCAGTTTCATGGATCAGAGGAATGAATCTCATCTGATAGTATGTGAAGTTGTTTAATTTCCTACCTAGAATTTGCCAAGTACCATTTAATTTCTTGATTACTGAAAGTGATAGCTGAATTTAGAAAATGATTGCTGTGGTGTGATATAAAAAAGTCAACACAATTGAAAATGAAAGTGTAGGGAATACATACTGTTCTCACCTAAAATCTAACAGAAATTTTTACACCAGTTAGAGTTTACATGGTGTTAAGCTTTTTCATGGATTGCTTCCTTTAATCTTTCCAATGAACTTACGAGATGTAGATCTTACTATTATCAGACAAATGAAGAAACTGAGGCTTAGTTAAGCAACATGCCCCTGGATACAGAGCTGGGGTTGGAATTCATGGAGTTTGAACCCAGAAACTGTAAAATATGACTTCACATAAGGAGCCTCTCTATCTCATGCTAGTTACTCTTCTTGTAATTTTTGGCATTTTGGAAAAATCACGATTTCCTTCTCCGGTGATTTTATTCACTTACAAATATAATGAAAATATGCAAGCCAACAGCAAACTGAGGCCAAGATGACAAAATGGAACAAATTTAACAAGACAGTATGTGATTATCCTTTTCTTTTTCCATTAAATTCCGCTCTGCACATCCAACATAACCTTTGTTCTTTGATTCTGAACATCATTTTTTCATTCTTATTTGACTGACATGACTTTGAATGTGAATGCTGACCAAATGAAATCAATGCAGAAAGACTGCCTCTACAAGGGAAGTGTAATTTATGCCAGTGGCATCCTGTACTCACTCATTGGATTAATACTTATTGAGTGTCTATTCCTATATGTGACAGGCACTGAGCAGGGGATGGTTTACTATTTGAGAATGTTTAATTCCAGAAGAACGTTCAAATAGATTGTTGTAACGGGGAGCAAGTAACACATTTATGACAGAAAATGAAACTGGCTCTATACTATCCCAAAGCTGCAGGATATTTTGTCATTTAAATCCACTTGAAAAGGTTGCCACATTTTTATTTACTGGACTTCTGTTATGCAAAATATTTCCAGAAATAATTGGACCATCAGCCAGAACTTGAAAAACCTTACTCTGAAATAGATGTTTTTGTTTTAAAGATTTTCTAATGTGATGAGACTTTAGATATAAATATGTAAATATGAAAATATACATGAAAACATGATTCATTGCTTATGTTCAGAAAAATTGGTTGGGTAATATACATTGCAATTTCTGTGATTTATTGGTTTATGCTAAATAGTATACATTCTAAAGTTTCATTTGGTTGCAAACATTATTTCCTCACTTAAAATGTATTATGGAAAAAATGTGCATTGTACCATAGTTAAAATTAACTCTAGTTGAGGAACAGTTAAAAGTGAAAGAATTACCAGCTGTATTGGATGTTACTGGCCTTGCTATTGCTTCCGATTTGGTTTCACAGAGAAAGTCATCGATGGAGGGACTCAGGAGGGGTCTGCTTTCTTGTTGCTCATTCACCAGCTGAGAACAAATGAACAGAGGTGTCAAAGGGCTTTGTTAAACTGCAGAGTCAGATGAATTAAAATGCAGCCTTGCAACAAAATGAGAATAGCAAGCCTACCAAAAATAAATAAATACATAAATAAATAATGGGGTGGGGGCAAGAAAGAAAAAATATCAAGAGGTGGGGAATGAGCCTTTTAGCACTGTCAACATATTTTTGATGCAGCCAACTTCAATGTTTAAAGCTCAAGCCTTTTCTCCCCCCTCCTGAAATATAATTATTCTCTAATTTCAATATATAGAAAATGACACGTATTGAATCATAGTTGTTAAGGGCCAACCCCACTCCTCACCTGGACAAAAGCTCCTACTGAGACCTGGAACAGTGGCTTCAGACTCAAAGATGACATGTTCTGGTTAGCACTGCTCAGTCAGTGTTTATGTGGGGAGTGCAAACACACGGATCAGTGTGGGTGGATAAATGCCTGCCTCGTCTCCCTCTCTTAAAAAGCTCAGGTCACCTAAAAACACACCCTCTACATTTCCTTGGAATGCTTTTGTATTACATAACAAATATTATTTTGGGAGAGTAGAAAATATTGTTATATTAACTGTGTAGGTATCTAGCAGATGCGTTTGTAAAATCTATTTGTAAAATAGATCTCGGTAGATTCAATCGTGTTTTCCCGTTAGCTCATTTTCTAATTTCAGCAATCTTTCATTTTGATTTTTTAGTAGATCTCTAATTATCAGTGGCAACCACTATTCACTTTCAATTATTCTGCACCTCTTTGAATCCCGTCTTGCCGAGTATGTTTCTATGGTTAAGGGAGAAAACACACTTTTGATACTCAGGTGGTTGATCCCTAAATTAACTGGTTTTTTTTTTTTTTTTTTTTGGGTGGGGGAGCTTTTATATTTGCCTTTCATAAAACAGGCATAATCATCTAGTTTTTTGCTTAAGAAAAAGACACACCTCATAATCTTTAGTTTTTTTTGTTTGTTTGTTTTTTATGTTTTTTAAATAGGGACAGGATGTCTCTCTGTCACCCAGGCTGGAGTGCAGTGGCATGATCATAACTCACTGCATCCTCGAACTCCTGGGCTCAAGCTATCCTCCCATCTCAGTATCCCAAACAGCTGTGACTACAGGTGTGCACCACTATGCCTGGCTAATTTTTAAAAATTTTAAATTTATTTTTGTAGAGGCGAGGTCCCACCATCTTGCCTAGGCTGGTCTTGAACTCCTGGGCTCAAGCAACTCTCCCACCTCGACCTCCTAAAGTGTTGAGATTACAGGTGTGAGCCACTGTGCCTGGCCAGTCTCTAGATTTTTAAGAACTTATTTGTTAATTTGCATTTTAAGAGGCATAAAATAACAAGTGGAGTGCTTTGGAGTATTACCAAACCAAAATATTTTATATTACTCTACTCACTTTCTCTACATTGTTTCTCTGGCACAGTGTCAGTAGTCTCATAGTTTAGAGCTGATGGAAGGTGGCAGGGGACCTGAGTAATGGTAACTATCGGGAGAAAGTGCACTTCTTTTACTTCTGAAAGGGCAATATGGAAGCACTTAGTGGTCATTTGGAGACTGGAAGCCAAGAGACACATTTAGTATTCACATGTACGCTATTTAAACATGGATAAATCTCGTTTAAACATGTGTAAATCTCAGATGTCCATTAGAGTTTAAGATTTCGATATAGAGTTGGTAATTAGATTTTTATACGTATTAATTTGTTATTGAGGCATGGGCTTTGAGAACGCTTTTCTTCTTTTAACGTTCAAGTTACCGCAATAGCTCTTTATTCAATTATTGTAAGCTTTGGTATTACCATGTATAAAACCTCGCAGATTTTGCTAGGAATCAAATCCAAGGCCTCTTTTGGTATTAATCTTTTATTTTAGGATGCTGTTTTGACTCATGAGTGAAACTCTGAGCCCCAGTGCTTTTTATTTTTTCTGAATTCGAACAATCCTGGGTATCACCCATTCTATTTATATTAAAATATTTTTAAATGTTGAGGGACTATGAGCTGCCTATGTTTCAGGAATAAAATATATTGGAATTTTTGTAAATGCTATGGTCTATTTGAGTTTAGGAATGATTTGTAATACTTTCTGGCATAAAAGTCAATTTTATTATCTGGAAATGTAGTTGAAAGCACTGATATAGAATATAATATACTAGAAAATGAGAAATAGCTAAACATCAGTGATCCTGTGAGCTCATCTAAAAATATGATTAGTGTCCCAGAATCTGTATCTCATTTGTAGCTAGTGCATGTCCAAACCGTACATATGTAACAGTTTCCAAAGGACCCGTACATTGATACATATTTCCTGGTAGGACTTGCTCTTTTAACCATATGTGCTTAATGTAATGAACTCGTCTAGTGTGATCAACACAGTGATGAGGTCCTACTTTCACAAACAATGCCCACCTCCACACTGTGGCCTTCTCATGGCTGTCAAGTGCGATCTGAATTCCACTGTGTTATACACATTCACAGAGGGTGAAGGTTACCATCAAATATGGCACCACCCTATACTCATAGCAATTATTGTAACAGGGTTGCATTTACTAAGCAGTGCATTCTGATGACTGGCCTCTGGGTCTAGGTCTTATTTACCCACTGGCTAAAGTGTATAAAGCACAAAGACTAAACTCAACCAATGCACCTGTGACTTTCTTTTTTTTTTTTTTTTTTTTTTGAGACGGAGTCTCGCTGTTGCCCAGGCTGGAGTGCGGTGGCGCGATCTCGGCTCACTGCAGGCTCCGCCCCCCGGGGTTCACGCCATTCTCCTGCCTCAGCCTCCCGAGTAGCTGGGACTACAGGCGCCCGCCACCTCGCCCGGCTAATTTTTTGTATTTTTAGTAGAGACGGGGTTTCACCGTGTTAGCCAGGATGGTCTCGATCTCCTCCTGACCTCGTGATCCGCCCGCCTCGGCCTCCCAAAGTGCTGGGATTACAGGCGTGAGCCACCGCGCCCGGCCACCTGTGACTTTCAAAGTATGAACATGTATGGACAATGTCATAACTATCTCTTTGATAGTCATTATTTCTTTGAAAAAAAGTTTAATTTCATTGACAGATGGCTAAGAATAACTGAGTTCTCCTATTCATAATTTTGAGAAATATCAACGTTATGTAGATAAGTATGAGCTATATTCCATGGAAAATCCCCTGTACTCTTTCTTTACTTTGGATACAGTTAAATGCCTTAGTAAACAAATAGACAAACAAACAAAAAAACTAAGAATTTATCCCTAAATCACAGTTCTGCATACATGTATGTGTGGAATAGTGAAATAGGCCTACATTACCTATAGTTTTGGAAGACCAGGGTGTTAGATTTCTTCAGAGAGTTGTAGCTGCAAATGCATAAAAACTATAGTCTAAATTTGATAAAGTAATTCTAAAAGTAAAATTTTTGTTAACATCTAAATGGAAAGCAAAGGAAAAGGCACAATTCAATGAGAGCCCTGTCCTTTTGGGCCTGTCTTCTTTATCAAAGGTAATAATTTTTTTTTTTTTGGAGTCTGTCTCTTTATTCAAACTTTGGACAAATTTTCTGGAGAAAGCACACTAGCACTCTCAGATTTACTAAGCACACAAATAAAGGGATACCAAAGGAGAGGCTGTTCTGAGAGAGTTCAGGAAGCCCAGGACAAAGGCGTGGCATCTCCAGTCTTCTACACCTCTGCCTCAGGAAGTCTGTGTCTCTTCCACACCTACTGTCTTGTTTCTGACCGTAGTTCACACTTGGACTGATGGAACTGTTATAACTGCCTGACTTCTACAACTAAGCTACTCCTGTGGCTTTCTTCCACAAATTCAAATCTAAGAAGGAGTAACAAACTACCTTCTGAGTCAGTGTTTTTCAAGCTGGAGCACAATTTAGCTATTGAGAAATGCTTGGGCTGAAGTGGGGGATAATAGCAGGGCTCAAGTGTGAAAGACCAGATTACAGGTAGCATGGAAAGGTAACTGAAACTGAACAGAAAGTTTTTTGGTTTTGATGGGAGATATGGAAGATGAAACAGGAGATATTGTGAAGATACGGAAATCTTTCCTTATAAGCTCTGAAGCCAGAGAATATCTTACTTATATTTATATCCTTCACAACTTCAAATAGAATGTCTACATCTAAAAGGGGTTCAATAAACGGCTATTAAATGAGAAAGTGACTTTGCAGAAACTGAAGATGTAAAAATACCTATCTAAAACGGTCCAATTTTAAATTGCATCTTCAGTTGCAGGAATTTAGGAATGATTATTTTAGTCATAGGAAGTCCCATTTTATTTATATTTGCATAGATTAAGAATGGCTTTTTCCATGCCTTCCTCTTCATTTTGAACAAGTTTATGATATTTCCTTTGGTGACTTGAGAATAAATACATCTTTTAGATCATAAAAGAAAATTTCAAACTGAATTGAATCTCCCAAGTATTCCCTTTAAGCTTAATTTCCAAATTGTATAACATTTATTCTTTCCTTATGCATTAGTAGGATAAGGTTTCTTGACTTTCTTTTAGTTTGAAAATAACTTTATGAACTTCCCTTATTTTGTCTTTTGGGTATGGAGTACATTGATGTTATACAAATAATAAAAAGTAACCCAAAGATTTCTAATTTTTTAAAATAACTGAGGTGAAGTGATTGCAATTTTGGTCTAGTCAGATTATCATAGCTGAGTTGAAATGACCCAATTCATTAGTTGCTAAGGCCTTTGTCTCAGTTTGTTCACATTTAAAATTTTCATTTCTTATTCTCCCCTTTCCTCTTCTCAATATTTGGATCAGTTCAAAGAACCTTCTATAATGGTGACAGATTCTTATTTCTCTTTCAGAATCCCATTCAACTGGCACATTATCTAGGAACCTTCTTTAGTGCCAACCATTGAGTGCCTCTTTATAGCACCTGCATGTTCCCATGTCTTGCCCAGTGTCATAATCTTAGTTTTATCTGTCCCTCTCCAACTGCCAACTAGACTGTGAGTTCCTTTAGAGTAGAGATCTCATCCAAGCATTTTTTTTGTATTCCATAGTAGCAGTTTAATCAATGTTGACTGATTTTATACAGTCTAACTGAATGGCAAACTGTAGAAAAGAATTATTGCATGGATGTCCTCAATTTCCTACTGGATTTGATCAATTCACAGAGAGGTCAGTGGTCCTCAGAAATGTTTGCCAATTTCTTTGCCGGTTTTAAACCACACACTTGAGCCCATTTCCTCCCAGTCACATCTTTTAAATGTTTGGAGACCTACTGATACCTAAGAAAACGTTTCCAAATACAAAGCTTCTACCAAGAATGTTAAGGCTTCTACCAAGAAGTCAAAGTGCCAAGAGAGAATGCCTAATGAAAAAAAATTAAAATAAAGGTCTAAGCCTGCCCCATACCATTCAACACTTGGAAGAAGGACTTGGACCAATGTGAATGAGAAGCCAGCAACATTTCATCACAATCCTATTCCCTCCCTGCTGATTTTAAATCAGAGATTCAAATCTTGAGATTTTGAGGGAAAACCCTTAAGTGGTCAACTGACACAGAAACAAAGGAAAACTCTTTTGTTTAGAAGTAAGAAGATAGGCGAGAACTTGCATGTAGGGGCTTGTTGTCAATCAGAATGCAAAAGACTATTAAACCATTATACCTTCTTTGTAATCAAATATTCAATCAAATTATTTCAGTTGAATTATGACTTACTCAGACTGGCCAGCTGATGTAATTAATATTAGCTACCATACCACCAAATTGCTTCATATATCAATACAGTGTTTTCTTTGTGTGGAACAAAGGCAGATTATATCACCCAGCTCTTAAAACTTTATCTGAAACTACATTTGCTTTAGCTCAACTTGAATTTCTCAATTTCAATGTTTTAAAATTAAACTATTACATAATCTAAGCTATAAGAAACTAATAAGATGAAAAGATGTTTTGCTTTTAAATATTGTTTGTTACTTAAACTACAGTGTATGTTTATATTGTTTGTTTTGTGACTTAAATCTTGTTTTGTGACTTAAATCTTTGTGTTTGTCTTTAAAGAGATATATTGCTTAGATGTTTCATTCAAAAATATAGAGCTCAAGGTTTCTGATAACATATTACTAAGAATTAATCTAAAGCGCAATACATTGTAGATGATAAAATAATGTCTGTAAAGGACAATAATCCATTATTCTGTAGTTTCACATTTCAGATTGATGATCTTGAATTATTTTAAAGTAAAATATTCTGTTTTTATATTTAAGCATTTGGTACTTCAATAATAATTTTTAAAGTTAAAACATTGAAGCTAATAAGTTTAAAACATCTGACAAATATCTCATATTTGTAATGTTGATTTAGAAAATTTATAATACTATGGCATGTCTTTTTACCTCATTTAAATAATAGAAAAACTTTAGAATTGTTTTGTTTATATATGAATGAAACACAAATATCTTTGTGAGTTTTGAAATTCCTCTATTATTTGTGATATGGTTTTTTTTTGAGATGGGGTCTTGCTATATTGCCAAGGCTGGTCTCAAACCCCTGGCCTCAAGTGATACTCCCATATTAGCCTCCTGAGTAGCTGGGACTACAGGTGCCAACCACTTCACCTGACTCTGTGACATTGTTAATTTAAAGTCATTTGTCAAATAGGCTTTCAGTCATAATTTTATAAGTGAACTACTTGTTTATGGTTTTATTAGCCCTATCCAAGTTTAGAAATTTATTCGGTGTCCGTCAATATAGTGACCATACTGTGAGTGATTCATTAATACCAAAGCCAAGTTAACGGACTCTATCAATTGAAAAGATAAGACAACTAAATCATTACCACGCAACCGCTAAAAATCCAGATTTTCAGAGCTCTGTCATGGTAACTCTGATGCCTGACAGAATTCATTTCTTCTGAGCTTATAGTACTAATGGACTGCCCCACCCCCCACTTCCTATTAGTCTTCTGGTAACAGATAATCAAGTGATAACTTTCAACTCTTTGACTTGATCTAAATGTCAACCAACTAGCTACAAATATTTTCCTGACAGGATAGCTAGACTTTTGTAAAATGTGAATCTATTCACAGGGAAATGAACAGATCACAGCTTGGGTAGTGCTAACAATAAATTAAGGCAGGCAGGAGAATGTAATTAAGACAATTTTTAAAGTTAGAAATGGAAACCCAAACAAGGCTGTACTTACTAGTAGCCTTGAAAATATTCTTCCAATCGAGGACATTACTTTTTTTGTCTTTATCAGAAACAAAAATTAAATTAATACTGAGATATAATGGGTGATGACAGATAGAAAAACAAAGGCTGGGTTTGGAAAAAAAAGTCCCTTAACAAGAAGAGACCTGCAACCCAGTTTTAAGACACTGTGTTCAACAGGCAAAGATAAATGGGCTATACCTTGCTAAAAAAGTATCTAGGAGATACCGTCAAAAACAAAACTTCTGAAGGTTCCTCAAGAGAGAAAAGTATTCACTAAAGTCATTTCATTCTCATAAAGAGAATACATTTTTTTCTATGATATAATCAATCTTCTGGCAAATGGCTTTCCCTTCTATTCTCAAATTGAATTTGTTTATACTAGTACCCTTTAGAATAGAATATTCTGTTCAACAGAATTATGATGAGGGCCTCATGATTTAAAAATTTTTAGTTGCTACTTTAAAAAAGTAAAAGAAACAAGTGAAATTAATCTAAATAAGATATTGGATTTAGCCAATATATCAAAAAATCCAAAATATTACCATTTCACAATCATTATAAAAATCATTAATGTGATAGTTTACACTATTTTTTTGATTACTCTCTGAAATCTGGTGTGTATTTTAGACTTGCAGCACATCTCAATTTGGAGCAGCCACATGAAGTTCAGGAGCCACATAAAGCTCAGTAGCTCATGGCTACTGTCCTGGACAGCACAGGTCCAGAGAAACTTTTTTTTCCTCAAAGACTTGATTCGCATATTTTCTTCAAACCTTTCATCAACACATGCTTTTTTACATACTATTTGATTCAAGTGTTAGTCTTGGACAGCATGAACTTGAGCTTCTATGAAGTCCTTGCATGTTGTTTGCTTAATATGGAATGAATGATTATTTTAAGCAAAAAATAGCCGCTGTCAGTGGTCCAGCAATTTCTGAGTTCAGGTCATCTGGCCAACACTTCTGCATTATTCAATTTGTTCGGTGTAATATAGACAGCTCCACTGGAGTATGTTTGGCTTAATTCCTCTAAAAGTTGAGGAACACACAGTAACAATCACATAATACAAAAAAGTTCTAGAATATGGGATTATTCTACACTTACAGTCTGTTGAGTGAAAAGTTATGAAATAAGATAAAAGCTCAGTGTTTCAGTGAGTTATTTTCTGTTTTATGTATCATAATCATCCCAATGACATTATTTATAGAGTAGTAATTATCTTCAGACATATCTGGAATCTACCACATGAGCAGCTGAAGTTGACATACCAGTGATGAAGATGAATCAATGTATTCGGCAGTATGTGGCACTATGTTATAAGGGGCTCTACAGGAGACACTGGGACAAACATGCCAAGACAGTAGTAGTACATTCACACAAGATAACAAGTAAGAATGTGGTATGATACACGGACTAAATGCTATGGTTGTCATGGGAAGTACTCACTTTTTCAGATCATTCTGCTTCTTTTTGGCTTGTGCATGCCACTGGTGCACAGCAGGGAAGAAGCCACTTGTGTATAGTTGGAAAAAGTATATCAACTAATAAAACTGCATTTGACTGAGAAATAATTGTATCACAGCTGTCACTAAAGTAATTCTGTAATACTATCAACACAACAGGTGCATTAAATTTTTTAAATCAGAACTCTGTTTGCTGATTCATAAACTGGCCAGTATGCAACAAGAATATGATGCATCAAATAAAGCATTCAGTAATCTTCATGCAGTGAACTGTAACTAATACCTCAAAAACAGTTAATGCAACATTAGACAGGGATTAAAGGAAGAACCTGGTACAAACAAATGTCCTGGATATGAGAAAAGGGTAATAATCACAATTTCTTTTCGAAATTAAAAATCAAAAATGTTATTTTGCATTAAATTTTAAATGCAAGCCTAGGTTATAATGGTAATTTTGGACATGTGAAAAGATTACGGGAAAGTACATAGTAGTGCGTGATTTTGTGAAAAAAGAATCTTGGGTACTGGAGCCTGCCCTAGATTGTGAAGTCCTGAGATGATATGTTACAGTACAACTGTGCCAATTGCAAATTTGGTTAGGTCTTATCTACTGTTGTATGGCTCTGCCCTTAAGCAAGAACTTCAAGTAGTTTTCACCTCCCATAGCATTCACCTGAGGGACTGTGGACTTAATATTTTGGACATGGGAGTCTACAGAGGTCTGACTCTGATTGACAGGAGATCAGTATAAAACTGTATATGTTTTACTATGTATATTAAGTAAAGAATGAGGAATTTGGTAAATAACAAGCAAATTTCTTTCCAATGATTACCATGTGTTATTAGGAAGAAGCATCTCTTCTTTTGGGATAAAAAAAGCTGAAAACATAAAATTTATCCCAAAGTCTTGGGAATCTTTAATAGCTTTAAAAATTATTTAATTTTGATGTTATATGTTATGATTTTTATAACTTACAACATAGTATTTAGAATAAAATCAAACCACACATGTTGGCAGCAGCTGGGGATGAGATCCGCTGATATTCTAAAAATAAGTTGCCATAATTTAGCTTTTGATATAAATGTCTTTCATGAGGACTGTAAATGGACATTTTTTGAATTCTAGGCATGTTCATATAATCGGAACTGAATCATATAATCGGAACTGAATGGAAAAAATGAAATGTTTAAAATAATCTAATCTAAATTATAAGATAAATGCAAGTAAAAATATTTCTCATTTGCGATTTTAAAACTGGTAGTTCCACAGAGTGGTGATGAGTTCATTATACATATTTATGTAGATTTTACAGGGTGTTTCAAAAGTCCCCGAGGACATATAGGATTCACAGTCTCCACATGTCTTTGCATACAAATGCAGACTTTTTTCTATACTTGTTATAATAAATGCTGAAAATGGCTCTCATGTGCTTATAATAGAGATGACGTTTTTGTTCTCAAGGTCACTAAGTATAAGAGGGGTCACAAATGCCATTTTCTGCATGGGGACTCAGGGACTTCTGGCTCATTCCTGTAAATTAGTTATCCACATAAATATGTATAGACATATATGTAGTATGCATAGTCACAACATAAATATATTTAACATTTAAGAAAATTTAGATATTCTACTGGTAAACTGACATATGTATACAGTATAACTTGTATTTATTCATAGGAATTTGATTTTTTTTGTTCAAATGTACTGTTAGCTTAATTGTTATTTCTTTCCCAAAGTTGTTAACAAGACTCCTTTATAAAGAAGCAACATGTTTTACTTGCACATATATTTTCTTTCTCTTTTTTCTTAACTAAAGTTGAGTAATGAAATTAATATTCACAAATAAATAACTAGATGGTGAATTTTTCTTTTTTTAGCAATTTTGGTTTTCATCTGTATTTGTATAATTGTTTCATTGAAACTGTCTTTAGAAAAATTGGTTCAAGAGTTAAAGTTTTTTTTTTCTAGTTAAAAATCACAATGTCTGATATATTAACATATGTCAGCTTCCTACAGAAACCCTATGGGTCTGCCCACCTGTGATGTCATAGTAAGGAGGGGCTTTTCTTCAGCAGACTCCTCCCTCGGTATCTCCTTCATCACCATGGCAACAGCCTTATCTGCCGCCCTAGAGCCTTTTCCCTATAACAGTGAAATCAACAATGACTGTATCAGGAGAGATCTTTAACTTATTATTTATTACAAGATATTCTAATGTTTAAAGAGCAATCCAACATAAATGAAGAGGTAGGCTGCTGCACGTGAATCTTGAGGCTTTTGGCTGAGGAGAAAACACACAAAATCTGAAAAAAGATTATTTGTGAACTTTTAGTTAGCTACTTTTTCCCCTTTACAGCTGACATATTACATTTAATTTTAACATAGTATTTTATATGTATAATATGTTTTATGGAAATTAACATGACATGAATTTTTTGTAATATCAATTTAAAAACACTATGGGTTGCCTGCTATGTTCATTTATAAATTATTACTACATAATTCCTAAATATTTTGAATGACAGGAGTTTGGGATAGAGATTAGAAGCAGGATCCAACTCCCACAGAGGGCTTTTGCTGGGTGATCTCTGGAGTCTTTGCCATTTTTGAGTGGATTGGGATAAAAAGAGTAAAAATGTTGCAAAATATCTAAAAATCCTCCAGTGGCTTGACATAACAGTAATTCATCCAGTCTGTTTGGTGGAGATGGTATAAACTTCATGAAAAAAACATTTTGCAACTTTCAATGTTTTTGAGACCAAGTAATTTTAATAGAGTTTTAGAAGTGGCTTTTAACTGAAGAACCCCATAAATACAGATGTCAGTAAAGGATAATTAATATTGCAGCACTAATCTATATCTCTCTATATATCTATAGATACATATGTATATGTATATATATAGATAATGTGTGCACAAACACATACATATCCCTATGTTATTTGTCTCAAAGAAGTAGAATTATAAACTGTAAAGGGATATGGTGGCTTTCTGTTATTTGAGTTTACCAGATTTTTACATTTTTTGAGACTAGATATGGTATAATGGGAAAGCCCCCCAAAATATTACCTTTCCATCCCAATTAGAAAAATTTCATACTATGTAAAAATTAAATAATCCTTAAATACTTTAAAACCAAAAACTTCAATTTTCTCAGGTCTCTGTGTAGAGCCTCCCTGAAGAAAATAATTTTATACTAAGAAAAGATATGAATATTTGTGTTGCAAATCTACTTAAAATACAAATGTAGCAGACAGATCTATCACAGGCAGAGAAACGAAAACCGACATATGGGGGTCTAATATTGGAAAAGGGAATTAAGAGCCAGGGTTGATATTAACTCAGAACTTAATAAAGCTTGATCGTTTCCATGCAACAAAAAGGATACAATTACATCATTATCTTGTGCTTTCAAAGGGCTTTAAGTATTTAGAAGGTAGGTTTACTTTAGGGATCAAAACATTATCCATTTTCTCAGGCACTGACTTTCTAAAATGTAGCCAGAGGCAGCTTTTCTTTATGAGAACAAAGAAAAAGTTTTTGTATAGCTAATAGATTTTTAAATGTGTGTATCTGTTTACAATGCTGAAAGTTTGTTTGTTTTGTTTTGACTTTATAACTAGCATTATTGAATTATAATGTGTTATTTCCAAGACGGAATATCAAATACTAGAGATTTTATTCAGCAGATATGTCAGTAGTAATTTTCATATATGTATGTGTTTTGAAAAGTTTATATGGCCACAATTCATAGAATAACTGACTTCTGGAAGAATAAAGGATAACTTGATTCACTGCATAACAAATTGAGGTGCATAATGATTCCCGGTTTCTTCTTTAATGAAGCAATGTGAACTTCCTAAGATGGAGATGCAAACAATTCTGAATTCTGGGAAAAGATTTATTATGGCACTATTAACTTGTTTACATTTTATTAAAATATAAAAATTATTTGGATGAAACATCACACGCTATAAACTTAGTACATCTTTATAAGCTACACTCATTTACAGACTAAATATGGTTTATAACAAATATTTTTGCAGCTTACGTTTTTCAAGAGAGCAAAGTCATTTGTGAAGAATTCTTTCCATGCTTCAGTAAGTTCTAGTAATATAGCAATAAACAAAGTGGCATGCTTATATTTCAATTCCTATTATATTTAAAATAACAAATCTAATGTTACAAGGTATAATTTAATTTAAGAAAATAATAATTTAGATTCTTTTCTTGGGCTAAGAAAAAATGTCAATTGATAAGCATCTCAAAAAATTTCTGGTCAATTTTTCGGTACGTTATTTATTTGAAATGCTACCAATCCATAAACTACATAGAGATATTTCTTTACATGTGCAACTATAATAGCTAGAATTAGCAAGGGACATGCCATTTCACTAAAACAAAAACAAAAACAAAACAAAAATTAGTCCTTTCATGCTGAACTCTAGAACAAAGCAGTGGTCAGCTAGAAAGGATGTACAATAAATACATGCGGTGCTTTTTATTTCTTGCAGAAAAAACCCACCAAAGCCAGGGTCAGGTCACTTTTTTGAAGACAGTGCCACTTTTTCTTCAAGGTTACACCTACTACCTGAAAAGAGTCATGACACACCCATGTTAGTGCCTGCTAGCAACTTTTTTCTTTACAGCCTTTTGGCTTTTGAGATAATACCCCATGAGCGTCACTGTTTTACAAGTGCGGTACAGTCTGAGGACAGAATGGGAAGGTCTGCCACAGTGACATCTCCATGGTACCAGATACAGTGTCTAAAACCACTGCCAAATCAAGTGAATACACTGATGTAGCAATGCAAGATTTCCCCCAAATCAAATTGCCTCCTCCACCTGTTATCTTAAAATCCAGCTGTGTTATTTCTGACTTGTCCATTTATCTCGTGGGATAATGCTTCTAGAAATCAGAACCTCACTGATAATTGGCTTGGCAATTCATGGAACTTTACAAATTTGCTTATCAGCAGCTCTGCAGGGCTGATGACAATATAACTGTGCAGGTTTCTTTCTTTTTTGAAGGCAGTAGCTTAAAACATTGTAAGATATATATGTAATTGTTCAGACTTCAAACTCAATTTTCAAAAACATTGTAAGATATATATGTAATTGTTCAGACTTCAAACTCAATTTTCAAAAACATTGTAAGATATATATGTAATTGTTCAGACTTCAAACTCAATTTTCAAAATATAACCACACCAAAGGGTCGGTTTTCATCTATTATGTGAGACAACATGAAGACAGACAAAATAAAACATACACTGAATATACATTCAAGCATATAAGCAGTTTATAAACTTTAGATAACATTAAGTCTATATGCTTCTATGCCACTCAGCAATAATGAAAAAGAATAGTGACATTTTAGAAGTTGATTATCATATTGTGGTATCCTCCAGCAATAATTTCAGCCTATTTCTTTTCAAGTAATATTTCAAAATCACTTTTTCTCACTTCCTGGTTTAATTTCTTGAAATAATGTTGACTGGAAAAACAATATCAACATTAAGGAGAAACTTATTTTTCTCGATGCTTTCCTGTGGAAAATTGTTTGATATTTTTATTTCTTCCGTCGTTTGTTTCTTCACTTAGGAAATATACAGAATGACAGCTTTCCTAACAAGTAATAATTCTAGAGAATAATCTTTTTATTAAGTTCTATTATAAGAGCAGGCACAAATGAATGAAACACAGGGAGTCTAACAGTGCCATTAACATTTATTAAGAAAACCAAGTCATGGTCCACTTATTTCCATTTTTAAAATACAGAACATAAGAAACAGCATACACAATACTGGACATCACAGGACCCTCTCCGGCTGGATACCAGGCTGTGGAGCCATCAGATGCTTCAGATGAGAAAGGTTGGACCTGTTTCACAGGGAAGGGGCTAAACTATTTCAAGAAGCGACCACGTGCTGGGCACTCTGCTAAATGTTTGACATAACTTCATTTATTTGATTTTGTGGTAACTCTGTGGGGTAGATATTATCTTCCATAGATAGTTGAGGACACTGAAGCCCAGAGACAGTGTGATGTGGCCAAGGCTTCAAAGCCATTCTGTGGCCCAGCCAGGACGGGGACCCCGACCTGTTTTCCAGGCTTTCCTGCTTCGTCTCTACCTTACTGGTGTCTGTTCACGTGGCTTAGTGAGGCTGGAGGGCTCTCCCTGCTGCCCTCACTGACTGCCATAAATGTCCGTTGTTCATGATCTCGCTCAGATTTGGGGCAGCAGCCACTTCTCACTATAATCACATAGGCAAACATTTTCTGAGAAATATCTTCTTTCTCTAGTCTGGAATGGTCAATAACTTCACGCACAAGCATGTTTCTAACAAAATGCTTTTGCTGCTTTTATCTTCACAGAAAAGTAACCTAAGTATTTTATATATATACAAACTTCTTTTTTATTCTGTAGATCTTAGTAGGTTTATAAGCTTTAGCATCCCTCTAATTCTTATTAAATGCTAGCTAAATGCCATTAAATGCCACTTTTACTAAGACTTTCTTGAGATCCGTTTTGGTGCATAAACTACTTAAAGTATGCAATTCCACAGTCACACAGGCCACTGGTTTAGCTGCAGATTCTATTACTGCTACCAAGGAATTTGTAATTTAAAACTTATTTTCATTATTTTTAAACAATTATCCAGAGTTTCTTTATTAGAGATATTAAACAGAAGAAATTGAGATAGGTTAGATTAGGGGAAAAGTAAAAGACTAGACAAAAGTAAAAGACTAGACATCTCTGCCAACCCAAAATTATCTAACATATGAATTTTCAAAATAGCCTTCCTTTTGTTCTGATTATAAAAATTAATATACTTCTTGCCAAAAATTGATAAAAAACAGAACTAAGAAAATAAAATTAACAACCCTAATATTTTCATGAATTTTTTTAAAAAAATCATTTTATTTTATAATACCAGCAATTAAACGATTTTTTAGGCTGAATATTTAAAGGATAGACCTACTAAGATCAAGCCTACAAGTATGAATATATTGAATATATTTCTTTATGTATACATACATGTAAACAAACTCCTGCCATCTATATATTTTTGTTTGTTTTTGAGACAGTGTCCTGCTCTGTCGCCCAGGCTGGAGTGCAGTCGTGTGATCTCGGTTCACTGCAACCTCAACCTCCTGGACTCAAGTGGATCCTCCCACCTCAGCTTCCTAAGTAGCTGAGACTACAGGTGTGTGCCACCACACTCTGCTAATTAATTAAAAAAATTTTTTTTCTTAGAGATGGAGTCTTACTATGTTGCCCAGGCTGGTCTCAAACTCCTGGGCTCAAGCAATCTTCTCGCCTTAGCCTTCCAGGGTTCTGGGATTACAGGTGTGAGTCACCATACCTGGCACGGTCTTTAGTTTTGCATATGCTAAAAAATTTTGGACCCTGGATTAAGCACCTGCAAAAAACTAGCCACCAAAAGGCTAATTTTGATGGTTGTTCTTGTCTCTCATGCACAGAAGCAGGATAATCTTCTTTCACTTGGTGAGCTAAATGTCAAAGTTACTGTCGTAAGTGTCATGCTCTCTTCAAACTCCCAACACAGGAAAAGGTCAGGGCAATATTTTGCAGTGTCCTTTCCCAGTAAAGTGTGCGTCTGCAGATTTCTTCCAACACAGATTAGGGTTCAGGCCATGTTGGTTCTGTCTTATTTCCTTCTCAACAGAATGTTTTGTAAGTTTTAAAAGTGGTACAAATAGCTAAATCTTGACATACTGGTCAATCCTTGTTTCTAAACGTTCTGAAAGAAGCACAGATCTAGGTGTAAATAATTGGGAAGCACGGACAGAATTTGCTTTTCTTAAATAGAGATTCATATGTGGAATTTACAATCCATGATGAATTTACCATGGTTCAGTGATCTGTTTGCAGCTAGAAAATGTGATTTACAATTCCTTAATAATGGTAGTCAAGTTGCAGAAAAGAAATTGGTACCTATCTATTTAAAATAATGACACAGGGTATTGAAAAGAAAGATTTCCAGTTGACCCTTTATGTGTTTCTCCCTTACTGTCTCTTTTTCCCCTCCAGCATTGCTTTCTCCGTGCAACAGGTGCACATTTCTTCAGCCATCATCTTTTCTAGGAAGTCTTCCGGGATTAATGAGGAGTTACACTAATTACATTCTATTATATAACTCCTGGACCTTCCATTTGTGTTATGTGTTAATTGGCACTATTTGTTTTACCCAGACTGGGAAAGTGATTGAGTGGGGGAAGGGAGCAGGTGGGAGAAAGTCATGGATACCAATCTCTACCGTCTTTGATTCTAAGCCTCCACTTACGAACACTACTGGAATTCCACGGCCGCCATATGTATACTCACTTTCCTTGGTCTGAGTGATTGGAACAGGGTGAGATTATGACTTTCATGGGCCCTAGGCACTTTTGGCTTCATGAGCTACTGCCTTAAAGAAAATCATATTCTATTACTACATTGGTATAAAGACAAAAATAATCCAGACTGTACTTACTATTGCATATTAGTTGTTACAAAATAGTCCATTTTGGGGGGTTCTGATTTTAAGGGATAGTGAAGTTAAATCATTTTCGTGGATGCTTAACAGTATTATGGTCCCTATGCACTGTATCCACTGTGCCAAGTGGATAAATTGGCCCTTCTCCTTCTGAGTTGGGGTCGTCTCACCGACAGTCAGTGTGCTGTCCCTACTGCTGCTGTGCTGTCCCTGGAGTGGCTGTCCTGGTTGTCTCTGGGTGATCTATGCTGCTGCTTCCATCATGGCTGTTCCTGCCCTAACAGCCCCCTTGGCTACTGCTGCTGGCCTCACTGTTTTTGTTAAGGAAATCTTTCCTAACAGTACTCACAAGCTTTTGAAAAAAATTTTTTTAAATTGACAAACAATAATTGCATGTGCTCAAACAGCACCTTTCATCTTGTAGTTCTTAAAACACACTCTCTAAAAGCCTGGACCCTTTAGAACTGAGGTAGAAAACATTGGCAAGTAATATCCATGGTTACTCTAAATGTAACCCCTCCACCTCCACCAGACAACAGGCCTCAGCCTGGCTCAAGGTGGACTCCTGACCATCCAGGGGGACTTTGGCACTTCTGAGGAAGTTGAGTCAATCTGTGTCCTTTTTTTTTTTTTTTTTTTTTTTTTGAGACAGAGTCTCGCTCTGTCACCCAGGCTGGAGTGCAGTGGCGCGATCTTGGCTCACTGCAAGTTCCGCCTCCCGGGTTCACACCATTCTGCTGCCTCAGCCTCCCGAGTAGCTGGGACTACAGGCGCCTGCCACCACCCCCGGCTAATTTTTTTGTATTTTTAGTAGAGACGGGGTTTCACCGTGTTAGCCAGGATGGTCTCTATCTCCTGACCTCGTGATCCGCCCGCCTTGGCCTCCCAAAGTGCTGGGATTACAGGCGTGAGCCACTGCGCCTGGCCAATCTGTGTCCTTTTGCTGTTGTTGTTGTTGTTGTTAAAAATTTAGTCTATTAGCCTTTAAAAACCAGAGTCACTGATTGGCTCCAAAGTAGTTCTTGCCATTTTTTTTTCTTGACTATGCAGTTGGTCACTTGAGGAACAGAACTGTCCAATACCCCAAATTTCTGAGTTGTGCCTGCAGACTAAGCTCCTCCTTGGGACCTTGTTATTATCTTTTATTTTGTAAACTATTCCTTGGCTGTGTCTCACTAATGAAACTGCCTTGTGAGAGCAAAGATTGTGTTAATATCTTTTGAAACATTTCCACATTGTTTGGTATAGTCCTCTATGAGTATATGTACTGGATATCTCAAGTGCACTCAATAAATATATGTACTGGATATCTTTTCCAAATTATTTCATACTGAAATCACATTATATGGCCAACTTTGATAGAAGGTGATTTTGAATTAGATAAAAAGTTTTAATTAGACTTTTAAGGAAATAAAATAGTTTCAAGCACCTAAATAAAATTTCATTAAAATTAATAAGATGTTGCTGGGTAAAGATGCTTAAAACTTGCTCTGAAGGACAGATAAGGCTTTATTTTTAATTAATAATATCCCTTTGTCCACAAACAATTTACCATTTGTTTGTTCTTTTGAGAGGATTAAACATTCTCCCATCGCACTCTTACCATGTCCCAGGGCTTATTTACCCTCTTTGTTTTCCAAGCAATCTTACCACAGTGGTCAAGGTAATAGCACTTGATTTTCATTCACGTATGGCTGGCTTTGAATCAGTAAAATTTTAGTATCAGGTTTCCTCTGATGAATGTGGTTCTAAGTTACTAGAGATTATTTTATCCTAAGGATGAGCATCTCTATCATACACCTGCAAGCAAGTTTTCCTATCTAGGGTGGTCTGCCTTAAAAACATTTTTTTCTTTTGCCTTTGGCCTTACATTGAGGCTGGCATAAATAATACATATTTCATAATTAATAAGTAAGTGTAGAAAAATATATTGTTTTATTTTTCGTATGATAAATCCCAAATTTGTTATATTTTGAGAGGCCTTTGAAGATTGTGCGAAATATGTAATAAAAAAATGTAATCCCAATTAAAGGGTTATTGGTATTATTTTTTAATTCCTTGTCAAATATCTCAGATCATTTGCAAACAGGCACTTTTTGGTGTTCTTTAAGTAAAGGAAAATGACTAACATATAAAGATATAAAAATTACTTTTTCTAAAAATTCTGCCCTGCCTCCCCAAATATAAGAACTTCAGACTGTTTGTACCTTACTTGCACAAATGGATGGACATCTTAACATTCAAGAGAAAGTAAAGCATGAGAATCATTCATCATCAACATAGGTAGTTGCTTAGACCATGCTGAAGCAATGGTGTTTTGGGCATAGGGGGAGGTGAGACACAACCTCTTTTGGAAAGGAAGTAGGGAAAGAGGTCTTGAGGCCTGGTTTCTCAGTGTATTTTATGATTGGAAAGTATTCCAAAGTAAATATAATAAACAAGATTCTCTGCAGGTAAATATGGGGTCAAGACAATGAAAATGTTCCCTTGGATTCATATGATTACCTTTGGAATTCTTTTACTTATCAGGGATTAGATGTACTTCCCCAATTTCTTGCCTCTAGTAAATAAAATATATATACCAAATTAAAAAAAAAAGTCACAACGAAGAATTTCATCCTCCTACTAAATTGGAGGCCATTAAATGTTGAAGGTCATTATCTTGGAGCAAGAAGATTAAATTCTCCTTTTTTTCTTTGTTTTAGTTTTGAGATGGGGTCTCTGTTGCCTAGGCTGAAGTTCAGTGGCGCGATCATAGCTCATTGTAAACTTGAGCTCTTGTACTCAAGTGATCCTCCTGCCTCAGCCTCCTGAGTAGCTATGACTACAGGTGTGCACCACTGTGTGGCTAATTTTTAATTTTTTTGATAGAGGTGGAGTCTCGCTATGTTTCCCAGGCTGGTCTCAAACTCCTGGCCTCAAGTGATCCTCTTGTCTTGGCCTCTCATTGTGCTGAGATTACAGGCATGAGCCACCATGTCTCGTCTTCCCCCCTTTTTTTAGAGATGAAAAAAACTGTATGTTAAATATTCTGTTACTAATTATTGAATCAAAGAGCAAACTTATCCAGATGTCATAAGGTAGAATTATACTATATCATTTTTATTCCAGAGGAAGGCAACTAACTAGTGAATTGGAATTCACCTCCTTTATTAATGTTTAAGGCACATTTTACTGCTAATTGCTGAGCCAGAATTGTACACTTGAAGCCTGACTATTCAGTAGCCTTCTCTGTGGCTTTTCTCATTTTCTGGTAGGTGCAAGTGTTTTTATCAGCTGGTTCTGCAGTCACCAAATGTCCCAGTTTTGTTGATATAACTTAAGAAAAGTAAACTACAGAAACTAGGCCAAGTTTACAAGATACTAGCCAAGAAGGTCTGCAGCTAAGGTACTCCATCTGCCTGACTTCCCTGAAACAGCTCCAAGAAAGAAGCTGAGACTTTGGGAATTCCTATTCTAAAATTGTGGAACTGACTCTGGCACCTCTGCTTATCCACATTTCTCTGGGGGTCATTGGCAATGTGTGGGTTGGCTCCTCATAATGCTGTTGGGGTCCTTAAAAGCAGATGAATAATAGTCTCTCACTTTGTGGAGAAGAGTTAGGAAAAGTATAGAAAGACCTTAAAGCTTCAAGCCACAGTCAGCATATAGCTGGGGGTGGTCAAGGTGATTACCAGCTAATGGAACCAGTGGAGCCTAAGTGGTCAGTGGAGGAGAAAGTAGGAAGGCCACGTGGCATGTTGGCACCAACACCAGGACTGGAGTCAGAAGAGAGGAGTTTCAATCCCAGCTCTGCCTTTTATAAACTCTTCTCTCTAAACTTCTGTTTTACCTTTTTTTAAAATTATTATTATACTTTAAGTTTTAGGGTACATGTGCACAACGTGCAGGTTTGTTACATATGTATACATGTGCCATGTTGGTGTGCTGCACCCATTAACTCGTCATTTACATTACGTATATCTCCTAATGCTATCCCTCCCCCCTCCCCCTACCCCACAACTGTCCCCAGTGTGTGATGTTCCCCTTCCTGTGTCCATGTGTTCTCATTGTTCAATTCCCACCTATGAGTGAGAACATGTGGTGTTTGGTTTTTTGTCCTTGTGATAGTTTGCCAAGAATGATGGTTTCCAGCTTCATCCATGTCCCTACAAAGGACATGAACTCATCATTTTTTATGGCTGCATAGTATTCCACGGTATATATGTGCCACATTTTCTTAATCCAGTCTATCATTGTTGGACATTTGGGTTGGCTGTTTTATCTTTTGAAAATAGAATGGCATTACTGTCTACTTCATAGATTTTTGAGAATTACATGAAATAGTACATATGAAAGCACCTTCCACAATGCCTGGCACATAGTAGGTACTGAAATATGAATTGACTACGAACTATGACTGCTAAGCTCATGGGCTCTGTTGGCTTAACTGTCTCTATGAGACAGGTGACAAAGTATGCAATCTTTTGCTTGTATTCATCCATGGAATAAGTGGCAATGGTTCTCCTAGTCTTACTGTTGCAGAGTATTCTATCATCTGAATGTACCACAATTTACCCATTTAACTGTTGATGGATATTTGAGTTCTTCCAGTTTAGGGCAATTATAGAGAACACTGCAATGAACTTGAATTCAGAAGCCACTGGGGACATAACAAGATCAAATAAAAGAAACTGAAAAATAGATGTGAAAAGAGCAGAGAGACTTAAATATCAGCAATAGAAGCAGCAAATAATGAATGTACAGAGAAAATGTCTTATCCATGAGCAAATTAAGAGGAAGTCTGAGTCTCTGTAGCCAAGTTGAGATGACTTAAGTCAAAGCAAAGACAAGTGTTCAGATGACTTAAATTAAAAGAGACTAATAGGGTACAGAGATCAAGGAGCAGAAGCAAGACCAGGATGCTGAATCTAGCCACAAGCAGATAATAACAAACCAGTTTCTAATGATTTGGGATTAGTAACTGTCAGGAGCTGAGTTGTGTACTCCCAAAATCATAGGTTTTCCTATCTCACAGATACTAAGCCCCAGTATTTAAGACTGTGACTGTGTTTGGAAACAGGGTTGTTAAAGAGGTAATTAAGTTAAAAGGAAGTCAATTGGAGTGGGTCCTAATCCAATATGACTGGTATTCTTATAAGAAAAGGAGATGAAGACACAGACATTCACAGAGGGAAGACAATGTGAAGACACAGGGAGAAGACATCCACTGACAGCCAAGGAGGGAGGCCTTTGAAGAAACCAACCCTGCCCACACCTTGATCTCAAGCCTCCAGCCTCCAGAAATGGGAGAAAATAAAATAAATTTCTATGGCTAAAGCCACCAATCTGTGGTACTTTGTTATGGAAGCCCTAGTAAACTACACAGTAATAGAACAACCACCTATGAATGACTGCGAAGTGGTCTTACACTTACATCTCTGTTTAGAAAAATCCAGAAAGAATTCACTAACAATGTTACTTTAAGCCCTCTTAGCTAATTCCTTTTGTGGTTTCTAGTATGTTCAAAAGGACTTCATAGGTATTGAAAATCAGAAATTTGGAAGCCTTGGCCTCCTACAACATGCCATGACCTAATTGTCAAGGAGAGTTGCCCAAAATAAATTTAAATGAAGATTGTGCCTCAAGTGGTCATTCAGTGCCAGCAGAGCTGTGCTTTCTCTCACTAAATGGAGGTTTTAGTCACATGACCTCAAATTATAGTTTTGAACTGCTTGAAAACAATTTTCTCGTGAAAAAGCGAATTTCTTTTGATTTCTAAATGTGAATGCTCCAAGGAAGCTATTTGTTTCCAGCTAAAAGTTTATTAAATTATATACACTTAGAGGCTTCTATTAGTTAATATAGACATTAGTCAAGATATATAGTTGATATGTACGTAAACAGAAAACAAATTAAAAAAAGAACATTTGGAAAATAATCCTGTACCACTGATAGTTTTTAAATTTTATTTGAAGAAAGCTCTTGCCAATATCTCTGTAGCATATTCTGGGGTAGGGCTTACACCTTGTCTTTGCTGTCAGACACAGCCTGACTCGTTTCAACTTATAAATGAAGACATTAGCTTAGATGATATCCATGGGGGACTTCAGATGAGTTAGAACCCCGGGAGTGGCAGAATATTTTAATAAAGCCAGTTTCCCTTTTTCTAATCACCATAAATGTATAATTCACCTTTCTATTGGTATACAGATGATGTACAAGTTCATTTTACTTTTCTATAAAACTTTCTGGTTATAATCACAGTATTGATTCATTTCAAATGTAGAACACCTCTTATAAATGTCAATAGACATATGAAGTTTGCTCTTGGAGCTACCATTTAAGTACTTATTAAAAGAAAAAAACCCTCTCAATTCTCTTTCCCACCATACTTATTGACATTCATGAAGATGAGGGGCTAGCCTAGGAGTACAACCAGGAGGCGCACTCCAGACAGAAAAATTCCAGTGGTTTTGAAGCCAGTGTCTGGGCTGTGCTTAGACTCAAGTCCCACAATCTATATTCCATATTTCTGTTCTTAGAGGTTTGCTTTAACTGACAAAACAGAAGGGGAAGAAAATAGTTGTCAAGTGCCTGCCTTTTCTCGTGTGTTATTCTGTTTGCTTATCAATTCCGAGCTGCCGAGGGATACCCTAGCCCAGTGGGATGTGGCAACCCAGCTTTATATGTGTGCTTGCTGAGGTTAGGCGGGGTTTCTATTGATAGAACATGGGACATGGTGCGGGGAAACAAAGAGTTTGAGACTCAGAAACAATAATACTTTCTTGTGTGATCTTGGGCAGACATCTTTTTTTTCTCTAAGTTGGAGAGTGCCAATGATACTAATAACTGCCTCACTGACATGGCAGAGTTTTTGTGAGGATAAACTAGGTGATATATGTAAAAATAAGAATTCAATATGCTCTAATAATGTTATAAATCAGCAAAATCCTATTAGCTGAGTAAATTATTTTCCATGTGTATTTGGGAGTCCATAGAATCTGAAAAGACTATTTATAATTTGAAATAGTAACTTGATAATGCTACACTATAATGACAAAGTTAATGGACTTCTAACAATAGAAATCCAAAGCAAGTCTGGATCTGGCCCATTATAGTTGCAGTTGCAAGACTCCAAGGTACCGTAAGATTGCTAATGAATTCACAGACTGTTTTATGTGCTCTAGGATTGACAAATATAGAACCATGTTAGGAAATCTATCCAACCACAGTTACATAATCACAACAAGAAAGATGACTTTCGACTTTCAAAGTCTAAGAAAGGATTCAAAATAGAAGACTTTAAGACTGCTGGAATAGTTCAAGCAATTCCAAAACTATATATTTTTACTCATTAGTACACTGGTTTGTCTGATGAATTACAAATAGGCATCACATATCTTGTTTCCAATTTGGAAAGACTAGAACACTTTGGTGGACTGTTTAGTTCACAAAGGTATTGGATCATTTCTACTCTTTATCGGGCATGAAACATGATTGCCTGTATCTCTCTATCTCCTATACTGGAAATATGCCCATACTCTGTGTCTCAAGCCATTGTTAATGGAAGAGTAATTTGATAATACTGGTTTCAAGCTGCTTAAAAGTTTTTCTCAATCTGCTATAAATGGACTCCCCACTAACCCCTACATTTTCTTCTTTCTAACTCTCAGATATATATCAAAAGAGACTAAATTAACATTTAAAAGTGATTTGGCCTGAACTCAGTTCAATCTGCTAAATAATGAATTATGGCCTTTTAGGTCCAAAGATAAAAGCAACTACATGATACTGATATTTTATGAGACAGGTTGAAATTGATACTAATTCTAGGTAGATGTTATATATACAAAAAATTAATCCTTTAAGTTTAAGATCCTAGTTATTCTTACATAAGCATATGCTATTTATTTAAATTAAACTTTTAAAAGGTTCTCAGAAAGAAGAGGTTTTAGGTCCTCCACTGAAGCAATTCCTATAAACACTGAATTGAAGAAAGCTCAGAATGGTTTTAGCCTATTAGAATTTATGTTTGAAAATTTGGAATTGCTCAAATCTCTACTCTCCTATTAACAATATCACAATATTTTCTTTTAGTCACATATAACCTGTTCAAGTGCAATAAGACAAAAACCCTGATTAACCAGCATTCTCTATTATTTTTTCCAAAAAGTTTCATGTTTAGGAAAAAAATGCCAAGCAAACCACCTCGTTTAAAGGATTCTAAAGATTCCAAGTTATGGCCCACAGTCAATATGTATTCAGACCCAACTCTGACAACTATATCCAAGGAACCATCCATTAAGGAAAGATAAGTGGGTAACAGCCCTCAGGCCTGTCATATCCTCATCCTTCAAAGAAAAAATTAGGTTTAGCATATTGTACTTAGTAATGTAGAATGAAGTATTCACACACGTTAGAAAGACTTGCTGGTAAGAAAAGGTGTTTTGTTCCCTTTAGTCAGTCTTGAAGTGATGAAAATTTTCAGCTAATTAGAATAGCCAAATGCCTTTGAGTGTTCTCATTAATCAAAATTGTATAGTATTTCTTCTGCTAGACTTCAAAACACAGAGACTTGCTTTTAATTTCTTATACTTAATGGCTGATTTTCTCAGAATGTTGCCACTAAGGTCATGGAAGGAAGTTATTTCAAAGGCTTACTTTTCCTTAGGCCATCACAGTTACTTTAGGTATAAATTATATGTCTATGGGTAATTTATTCAATGGTATAAAAACATAGACACATTTTCTGGTTTTGTTTCCATTTCTAATAAACTTCTTTAAAGATCTTATTGCAAATTATTTTAAGAGATTTTAAGTTTCAGTAAAAACTTAACCTAATCTGTTGTAGGGCTTTTTATATTTAAGTCATCAAGATTTAAAAATTGCAGAGATGTTTTTTCTTTTTTCCCAAGAACTTAAAACAATTTGCTCAGTAGGCTTAGAGTTTGAGCTTTTCTTTGAAAAGTGAAAATAAACATGTTTGCATTTTTCCTTATTAAAAGTTGCTTATTTTCTTAGAGAATATTTAATTGGAAATAGAAATGTATTTCTTGCATTTGGATATTTTAATATCATAGTGTTTTTTGCTACAAGAATAAAACAAAAACTATGTCACAGTAAGCAAAGAAAGTGACTGACAGTTTTTGCAAGAACTTAACTTGGATTCGTGTATTACAGAATTCATTGTCTAGCTAGAACTCTTTAAATTAGTACCGTAGAATTTTATTAATTTTTTTCAGCTTAGAGTCTGTGAATGTTGATGATTTTATTTTTAAGTTATATCATATCATGTTAACATTTTTATCTCTTTCTCCTTTTCTAAAATGAGCCATGAAATTATATACTTTAGAACTCTAGGACCTTTGATAAATATGATTTCTCTGTATATGATATTTGTGACTGCACAGGCAAGAGGAAGGACTGATAAAAATACACCAACTGAATTCTTCTTTGACTAACAGAGATTGATGTTTTAGATAGCAGGCATCTCCTTAGGTGCAAACATGGCTCTTAGAATGTCAGTCTTATTACAGGGTGCCAAAGTTCCACAGAGGATAGTCCAAACTGTAAGAGTTGCCTGGCATCATGGAATGTTCTTGAGGAAAGGGACTCTTGGAGCCCTTTTCTCTGCTTTGATGTGCAGGCTCTTCTTCCTTCACTTCCTCCCCGACAGCACTACACTAGCCAGCTATACTACACTACTCACCATTACACATTAAGTCTGTAGAGGTCCAGGTTACTGTGCTCTGTCTGCAGAGGCTGTTTCCTTTACATGGAATTCCCTTCTCTTCATCTTTACCTGGTGAATTCCATGTATTCTTCTAGATTCAGCACAATCACCACATTTTTTTAATGGAAGTCTACACTGTGATTTTCTTAAAGTTGGATATTGGTTCTCATTCTGTTTTGTGTTGCCACAAACAGTCATGTGGGCACAAAGGGGTTAAATGAAGGCTTGCTGGATGGATGAATGAAGGCATGAATGGACTGATAGGTGATATATCTGCCGGACTCTTTGAGGTTTCTTCCAAAGTCAGGTTACAGAAGGATAAAACCATCCCCTTCCCAAACCTCTCCACCAACATCTGAGGCAAAGACAAGGGACGGTGATGGCTCCTGGGTAAGAGTTTAAAGGAGTTCTCCTCAGTGATAATTTCAAAACTTTTGATCTCTGTAGCCCAAAGAAAGGTTGTTATGAGTTTATGGCTCAGCCATGGGACATTTTTATAATTTCTGCAAAGCCTTTGTAGTGATAGTGAAAATCATATTTACTTTAAATTAAAATATAGTAGCAGTTTAGACAGGGAGAAAGGAAAGAAAGAAGATTGGCTAAAAAAATCCTCTACATTATCTAATTAAATGAAATAATTTAATTTAAACACCTGCTATAAGATGCAGCCTTTTTGCTTGTGATTGAGAATGGAGCCAAATTTTGCACTCAGATTGACAAGGTGTGGAATAAGAAGACAAGGAAGTGATTTCTTTGTATGCTTTGCTCCGTGTCATACATATAAAGCCAAGAAAAGCACCTGACACAGAGTAGGTACTCAAATATTTGTTGAATGATTTTTTAAAAATCCACAAAAAACTTTGATATAGCAGAAGCAGGAGCTCAGAACCAGAGAAGTTAGCATCCCCAGAATCCATAGCAATCTTGTGAGGCAGTGCTGGGACGGGAGGTTTTGAATTTTACAGTGCAGTAGTGCTTTGAGTCAATCTTGTCTGGATCTGAAGATTTGGGGAGACCTAGCTGGCATAGAGATGAAATAAAATAAAAGAGAAGAAACTATAACTTTAATCAAACATGCCTTAAGGAAGAACTAGTACATTTGTGTTCAGTGATGTTGAAACCAACACAAATTACCTCAGTGATGAGAGATGTGCAGAAAAGTCACTCAATTTTTGAAGATTACTGGAAAAAGTTGAAAATTGTAGTGATGTATTTTGTGAAAATAGAGTGCTTATGCGTTCTGCCAGGAGGAAGGTAGAGAGCATTTTCTGACTTTCTGAATTAAACAATTTCCTGAACAATCTGAGAACAAAGGAGGCACAGGGAGGATGTTTATAAAGGTCACCCCTGGAGAAGATGGCTGTGTATGAGATGCATTCTCTACTTTGAAGCCTCCAGGAATAGAGCACTTCTTTATTTGGTGTGTGGCAGTGAATGTAACAATTTCTGCTTCTAAAGAAACTACTCAAAACTGCAAACTTATTTGAAGAGTGTGATGGTCCAAAGAAGAGATGGGCATCAGAGCATCCCGTTAATAAAAATAACTACCAAAATAGTATTCAGCATGTTATAAAGTTTCCAGTTGAATCTCACAAACACCTCTTTGAAGTGGATACAATTATATCCTCATTTCACAAAAGAGATACTTGAAGCTCAGAGAGAATAACTTAAATCAAAGCCAGTAGCCCAGTAATAGCAGCAGTAATGGTAACAGTAGTAGTAATAATCACTTATTGAGCATCTAAAATATACCAGGTGTTGTGCTACATACTTCATGCATATATATTTTGATAGTACAGTCA
The DNA here is from genome assembly GCF_028885625.2 of Pongo pygmaeus. NCBI lineage: Eukaryota > Metazoa > Chordata > Mammalia > Primates > Hominidae > Pongo > Pongo pygmaeus. The sequence continues at coordinate 189,100,847 of NC_085930.1, forward strand.
TGCATTGCTTTATGACAGGGATACAGTTTGAGAAAAGCACTATTAAACAATTTGATTGTTGTGTGGACACTATAGAGTGTACTTACCAAAACCCAGGTGATATATAGCCTCATACACATCTAAGCTATATGATATAACCTATTGCTCTTAGACTCCAAACTCATATAGCACGTAACTGTACTGAATACTGTATGCAATTATAACACAATGGTTAAGCATTTGTGTATCCAAACATATCTAAAGGTAGAAAATGTACAGTAAAAATATAATATAAAAAATAAAAAAATGGTACACCAATATAGGTTACTTACCATGAATGAAACTTGCAGGATTGGAAGCTGCTCTGGGTGAGTCAATGAGTTCAAAGGCCTGAGACATTACTGTCTACTACTGTAGACTTTATAAACACTGTACCCTTAGGCTACACTAAATTTATACCAAAAAATTTTCTTTCCTCAATAATTAAATTAAGCTTAGCTTACTGTAACTGTTGTACTTTATAAGTTTTTAAATTAACCACCCCCGCTTTGTTTTCGAGACAGTGTCTCGTTCTGTCACAGAGGCTGGAGTGCAGTGACGTGATCTCGGCTCACTGCAACCTCTGCCTCCTAAGTTCAAGTGATTCTCCCACCTCAGCCTCCTGAGCAGCTGGGATTACAGGTGCACACCACCACTCCTGGTGAATTTTTGCATTTTTAGTTGAGATGGGGTTTCACCATGTTGGCCAGGCTGGTCTCGAACTTCTGACCTCAGGTGATCCACCTGCCTCGGCCTCCCAAAGTGCTGGGATTACAGGAGTGAACCACCACGCCCAATCTAAAAAACCCTTTTTGATCCTTTTGTAATAACACTTAGCTTAAAATACAAACACATTGTATGGCTGTAAAAAAATATATTTTCTCTGTATCCTTATTCTATAAGTTTTTTTCTATTTTTAGATTTCTTTCTTTTTCTTTTTTCTTTTTAAAAATCTTGTTAAAAACTAAGACACAAACACATTCATTAGCCTAGACCTACACAGGGTCAGGATCTTTGGTGTCACTCTCTTCCACCTCCACATCTTGTCCCACTGGAAAGTCTTCTGGGGCAATAACATGCATGGATCCGTTATCTATGATAAAAATATCTTCTTCGGGAATCCTTCCTGACAGACCTGCCTGAGGCTGTTTTACAGCTAACTTTTTTTTTTTTAAATAAGCAGAAGGAGTATACTCTAAAATAATGATAAAATGTATAGTTAAGTAAATATATAAACCAGCAACATAGTTGGTTACTATCATGATCAAGTATTATGTGCCGTACATAATTGTATGTGCTATGCTTGTACATCTGGCAGCACAGTAACTTGTCTTCACCAGCATCACCACAGACAAGTGAGTAATGCATTGAGCTATGATGTTAGCACTGCTATGATGTCACTAGGCGATAGGAATTTTTCAGTTCCATTAAAATCTCATGGGACCACTGTCGTATATGTGGTCTGTTGTTGACTGAAACGTCTTTTTTTTTTGAGACGGAGTTTCGCTTTTGTTGCCCAGGCTGGAGTGCAATGGCGTGATCTCGGCTCACTGCAACATCCGCCTCCTGGGTTCAAGAGATTCTCCTGCCTCAGTCTCCTGAGTAGCTGGGATTACAGGCATGCGCCACCACTCTTGGCTAATTTTGTATTTTTAGTAGAGACAGGGCTTCTCCATGTTGGTCAGACTGGTCTTGAACTCTCGACCTCAGGTGATCCACCTGCCTCGGCCTCCCAAAGTGCTGGGATTAAAGGTGTGAGCCACCGTGCCTGGCCTTGAAACATCTTTATGTGGAGCATGGCTGGACCTAAATCACAACTCTTTGAGGTATATGCTTTCGTTATGACCATTTTAAAGATGCAGAAACTGAGACACAGAGAGGTTACCTGGGAAGAACTAGTAAGCGTTAGAGTGGGGACAGAGCCCAGGGTCTGGCCTCAGGGTCTGTGCTTTTAACTCCTATGTTTTATTGCCTCTCATTAGAGCTGGATTAGAAGCCAAGTTTGTGCATTCTTGGGTCCATGTTGTCAGCCATGAGCCTCTACTATTGATAGGTTCTACTTGGCAGTACTTCACGATTTCCACTGTCATCTATTTTCTCCTTGGGCAAAAGCATACAGATTCCAAGTAGCAAAATCTGGATACGTTCATATTTTTATACAGGTCACACATTTGGTGGGTATAGTAAAATCCAGGATTTGGGGATAGGCACATTTGACCTTCAAATGTATGCTCTTTCTTCTAGAAGGCATTGTGATAACTTTATGTTAAAATAAAATTCTTGAAGACATTGTGGTGTAGTAGCTTTTTAAAGCGTCACTGAAGTGGCACATCAGTAAAACTCCCTTTCTACCTCTCTCTGGACCAAGGGGGCAAAAAGTCTAAGTTTCAGTCCTAGTACTCCCACTTAGAAGGGTGTGGCAAGGTTGACTTTCTGAGCTTCTCTGTTCTCATCTGTTAAAATGGGAATAATGATACCCATTTCACAGTGTTGTAGCCAAAGAACCCAGTTAATATTGTGGGCATTTGAGAATCATTAATTTCTTCTTCTTTCTTTTTTTCTTCTTTCTCCCTCATCTCCCCCTTATCTTGGGCAAGACAGCAAATATCATGAATTTTCAGTGGTATAAGTGCTATGCTACAATTGGTGTGTATTTGTGGGTACTCCTGTGACACATCCACAGACGGCAGAGAATAAAAGAAATGAGTTCTTACGGAATGAAAACATATGAGTTTTTTTCAGAGTCCTCAAGTTCTACTCAATTCTCCAATGTATTGTATATCTCAGGCCAGCTTAAGGACAGCTGTGGATTTGGAAGAACATTCCACAGATTCTAGGGCTCCATCAAGTACTATCTCATTCTATGCTCTAGTAGCTTCACATCTGTACATCCCGGATTGTTTTTTGTGTACATCAGTTACCAGTAAAATGGAAAAGCAAGGTCAGGGAAGTAACAAGACGCTGCCAAACTCTTTATGTGGGAGATCAAATAGAATCCTTGAAACTCTCCGGCAAAGTAGGTTCTAATACTTCCTTTAATAATACTTAAGTTAAAGTGGCAGTGGTGGGATTTGAATCTGGGTTTGCTTAACTTTGAAGCTGGAGATCTTCCCACTACCACAGCAAGCTGCCTCTCTCTAGGTACTTGATAAGTATGTATGAGCTAAACAGAAATCATTTTTAGGCTTGTGAAAACCTCTCCCAGACTTACTCCTTGTTAGGGGCTCGGTCTTGCATTTTGGCAAATGATTAGGGGCTCTTTCACAGGCATCGCTGAGTCATGCTTGATGGAACTCTGGCTCCATTCTGCTTAGGAACTCAGGGTCAGAGTTTAGTAGAATTTTTTTTTTCCCTCTTGAGTAATTTGTCTGCAAATAGGTTAGGCTGCCACTGGGTCAGCAGTCGATGTGCCTTGAGTAGGTGGTCATGATCTGGACATACAAGCAGGCACTTCCACACTCAACTCTATCTTTGAGGTAAGAAGAGAAAAACCCTAAACAAATAAAAACAAATAATTGTTTTTTCTGAGATGAAGTCTTGCACAGTCGCCCAGGCTGGAGTGCAGTGGCGCGATCTCAGCTCACTGCAACCTCTGCCTCCCAGGTTCAAGCGATTCTACTGCCTCAGCCTCCAGAGTAGCTGGGATTATAGGTGTGTGCCACCATGCTCAGCCAAGTTTTGTATTTTTAGTAGAGACGGGGTTTCACCGTGTTGGCCAAGCTGGTCTCGAACTCCTGACCTCAAGTGATGCACCTGCCTCAGACTCCCAAAGTGTTGAGATTACAGGCATGAGCCACTGCGCTTAGCCAACTTTTTAAAGATAGTAGTTAAGTTTAGAAGTGCTTGCCTTTCTTAACTCTGTAGAGAGACACCTGGCAAAATGTCCATTAGAAAAATAACAAGAAGGAGGTGTTCCTTCAGGCTCCCTGCTCTCACGTTTATTCTCTGGAGGCAAAACCGAATGGAATGGAAAGAGGGAGCCTCACAGTTCTGATCTGAGTGGAACCTCCGTTATGTCTGTCTGTCATTTCTCTTCCCAACCAGAACCAGCGTGCTCCCCTCCAGGTGGTTTCTCCTTTCTTCATCTTGCCCTTTTTAGAGGGAAATTTACTCAAGTTTCTTTCTTTCCCTTCTCAATTTCTTCTTGATTGAGTTGGGTTGGGCCTTTTATAAAATCAAATTTGTGTGTAAGCATCCATCCCTCAGCTTTAAGTGAGGATCTGAAACATCTATTTTTGTGATGCAGAGTTTAAATCAGAAGCATTTGAAAAAAATATTTTATGTTATTAAGTGGGAAAAGGGATAGGCATTAACAGATAACCTGTTATATAACAGGTTAACAGGTGTACCTTCTGTTTTTGATCTCCTCGCAAAAATCTTACAAAATAAAGGTATTATCCTGTTCTATTTTAGAAAAAGGAGATCTGTTCAGAGAGGTTAAACTATGTTCCCAAGATCACCGGGAGAATACATATCTATTCTCAAGACATGCCTTAATATACTTCTCACATCTTTACAAACTTAAGCTCCGTAAGTACAGGAGCCATATTAATTTTGTTCAATATGGAATCCCCACCATCTAAAAGAGTCCTTGGCACTTAATAAATGCTCGGAAAGTATTTTTGAATCAATTTATTTGTACCTTGCTACATAATGGATATAAGTTAACTTTAAAAATTAATAAAATAGAAAAAGAAAACACAATGTATACATAGTATAATATATACACAGTATTTTTTACACAGTATAAAATCAAAAGAGAAAACAATGAAGTCCCATTTTCCTAAGCCCCTTACTACTAACTAGGGACACTGAACCCTAATCAATTAGACAGTTTTTTGGTTTTCTTAAGATAGGAAGCAAACCAATTGCTCAAGACACATACAGCTCTTCCAGAAATAAATCTCCTAGGAAATTGTGCCCTAAAAGGTGGTACTTGGTAACATAATGGATGAAGTCCTAAAAATATCTTTAAGGGAGGCATGGTAATAAATGGGATTTTTTAGGACTCTAGTCCTAAAAATTTGGACTTTCCACATTGGGTAATGTGGAAAGACACAGTAAGCCAAAAGCATCACATCAGCCAAAAGTATCTCTTTCCACATTAGCCAATAGCACATCACACTACAGCACAATACAACAAACATCATCATGTAAATCAAACAGGTGCTTAAGGAACTCGCAGAATGAAGGCTTTTCCTTAAAGAATCAGTCTGCGCAAGTAGTTCCTATCTTTCTGATGCTGGCAACTCACATTTGAACTAAATCACAAATGTATTCTGTTCAATTATTTGCTTGGGGTTCATCTGAAGTTTCTCATGTCTAACCTCTTGATCTTTATGACTATTCTTCCAGTACTTTGCAACCTACCAAGTATCATCACAAGAGCTATGAAAGTGAAGAGAGACATGTTATCTAAGAATCTGAGAGAGATGACTCAGTCAGCATCCTCTGTCTTGGTGTACAATGGTAGGGACAGCTACTGTGTCACCTGGAGCATGACAATGAGAACACAGACACTGGGTCGTCCTGATATAGCCTGCAGTCCATCTGGGCTTCTAGACATTCATTTGCATTTGCATTCATGCGCATCCCCTACTACTCCAACTCCTACACCTTTTGGCAGGAAATATCCACACAGCTGGATTGGAATCATAAGATGTTTTTATTTTTTGCCTCATTAAACTAGTTTCTCTCAAGCAATGTGTGTTTTCTTTATATTCCAGCCCAGAAATCATTTAACAGGAAGAAGTCATCTCAGAGATGTGCTTCAGAAAAGGCTTACGAATGGGGCACAAAAACATATTGCATTCACATAATTATCTCTCCTCTCCTCACCCCCCCACCCCCAACACATAATGTATATTCTGTAAAAAGTTCTCTCTGGAGCTCACTAGACCGACTTGTAACTGCTGGGATTATGATTTGTTGCTTGTAAGATTATGGATCACGGAGCAGTAAATCAGCCAGTCAACAAATATTGCCAAGCACTGTCCCAGGCTGGGGGAATGTGGCAAACAAGACAGACAGATGTAATCCTTGTGGAGTTTAGGATTTGGAAGAGATGAGAGATATTACACAAATAATTTCAAGCATGGTAAATGCCATTAAGGAGAAAGCACAAGATGCTATAGGAAGAGACAACAGCAGGATGTAAGATAAACACCTCTTCCTTTATTTAAATGTGCCAGGAAGATAGCTTTCTCCTGATTGTCCAGTGCTGCTTTTAGAATTTGAGTGCTTCCTTTTCTTTCTTTCTTTTTTTTTTAGAAGGAGTCTTGCTCTGTTGCCCAGGCTGGAGTACAGTGGCACGGTCTCGGCTCACCGCAACCTCTGCCTCCTGAGTTCAAGCAATTCTCCCACCTCAGCCTCCCCAGTAGCTGGGATTACAGGCATGGGCCACCATGCCTGGCTGTCTACTTTTTTGTATTTTTAGTAGAGATGGGGTCTCACCATGTTGACCAGGCTGGTTTCAAACTCCTGGTCTCAAGTGATCTGCCCACTTCGGCCTCCCAAAGTGCTGGGATTACAGCTGTGAGCCACTGTGCCCACCCTTTTCTTAATTCTCATATCATATGTCTGTTTGAAGGACAAAATATTCACTGAAACTATTATAAGCTGTGATCAGAATGTTATTCAACTAATTTAAAAATCTTCATAATTCATGTAGAAAGATCAGCCTTGCCCTTCATGAAAAAGAATTTCATATTCATTTCATAGAAAATGAATTATGTAATTGGGAATTTTAATATTTTGGATATTTGCTTTAAATTCTCTGTGAGTCAGTCTGTTCAAAAACCTGAAGTAGGCAAGGCGCAGTGGCTCACGCCTGTAATCCCAGCACTTTGGGAGGCCGAGGCAGGCGGATCACGAGGTCAGGAGATCAAGACCATCCTGGCTAACACGGTGAAAACCTGTCTCTACTAAAAATACAAAAAAATTAGTCGGGCGTGGTGGCGGGCACCTGAGGCTGGCTACTCGGTGCCTACTCGGCTACTAGGCGGGCTACTCGGGAGGCTGAGGCAGGAGAATGGCGTGAACCTGGGAGGCGGAGCTTGCAGTGAGTTGAGATCGCGCCACTGCACTCCAGCCTGGGCGACAGAGCGAGACTCCATCTCAAAAAAAAAAAAAAAAAAAAAAAAAAGCCCTCAAGTGAATTCTTGATTATTCCAATAAAGGGAGAATTGGCATAAATATTTATCCAGTGAGATTGGGTTCAAGTTCTTCCAAAGAACACTGGGGAAATTACCATTTGTAGAAGTGTAGCAGAGTGCAGCGTTTCTCAAAGTGCAGCACCTGCATCGGCAGCCTTAGCATCAGCATCATGGGGGAACTTGTTAGACATGCAAATTCTTGTAGCCCACTCTCAAACCATTAAATTAGAAACTGGGGTGAAGCTATCAAGCTGTGTTTCAATAACCCCTTCAAGTGATTCTATGCAAGCTAACGTTTGAAAATCACGGGCATAACGCTTAAGATCATAGTTTTGAAATCACTCAGATCAAAATTGAACTCCTAGCTCTCCCACTTAGTAGCAGTATGACTATAGATAATTTCTTTATGTCTCTATTTTCTCATCTGTAATATGAGCACAGTAATAACTGTCTAACTTCTAAGTCTGACATAAGAACTAGATGAAGCAATGCTTATAAAGTAAGCACAGTAAGTGTTTAAAAAGTATTAGCAGTTATTTTTAATGACGTTTTAGCTGAGTTTCATCTACGCGACTGGACTAACAGGAGTTATTGACCTTGTTTACTTGCAGGAAAAAATGGAACTAAATTTATCTCCAATAAGGTGAAATCATGTTTACATCGGCAGTGAATATCAAAACCTACTCAGGCATCAGAGTGAGCAATGTACTTCAAAGACTTAGAAAAACCTCAAAATTAAGATATATAATCAAGAGATATCCTTCAGCTGCCATACTGGGAACACTGGGTTGAAAAGCCGCTCTCAGACTAGGTCTTCAGGCTTCAATATTGGGGATAGGTTTGACCTAGGCCACTTCTGTGACCTTTGCCTGGGACTTGAGAAGAGATTTTGTTGCTTTGCTAGCTCAGCTGATACCTGTCTCCTTAGGGCTCTTTATCTGAACCTTTCCTAAGACACCGATCATCTCTGCCATGTACTGTAGTTATTTATGGGCATGCCATTACTCCCCAGCTAGATGCCACCTTCTTAGGACGGGGTCCAAAGCAGAGTCATCTTCATATCTCCCTCTCTCCTATCATCAGTGTTGAGTCCCTGGGAGAGGATTGATGTTTTTGGAATGAATAAACGAGTGAAAGCATGTTTTTAAACCTAAACGCAAAGCTGAAATAATTTAATTCATACTCTTACCACAGCAAACACTCATGGTAAGAAGAGAGACAAGCTGTCTTTTCCAAAAGTGAAATTTGATCCTTATCATGACCTAGAAAGGCAATGGAAGCAAGTGGATTTCACCTCCTAAATTGGCAAATTGCATGTGCTGTTCTTATTAAGCCCTGAGCCATTTCAGGCCAGGACCGTGGAAATATACTTACCTGCATTTCCACGATCCTAATAATCTCTTAGGACCATGGAAAAATACTTACCTGCAAAAAGGATGGCATTTCCTTGCCTCCTTATACCTTAAATGTATTAACAGAGTCAACAGAAATTACATTAATTTTTATATTTTAGGGTATAGAGCAGTATGTTGCACATAAGAGATAATTTTTTTGAGTAAATGAATTTTAAAAAAGTACTGCAAAGCGCTTAACTTGGCAAAGTAAGAAGAAAGCAATCAAGCAAATATAATAAGATTATTTATTTATCACTTTCATCTTAGATTCTAGACATTTCAGCTCTCTTTCTTACCCAAGTTGGAAGGCTGTGTGCAGAATCTGAGAGGTAAGAATTAGAAGGTCCTAAGGAGGAAAGAGTTCACATCAGAAACTCATCTTCCCTTTCCCAGGGAGGTTGCTCAGAGGCCAGTGGAAGTGCCTTGCTTAAAAAGTTTCTACTGGCAGCACAGTGTGTTTTCAATAATAATTCTGGTCACTCTTTAAACTCTGCCTAATGTTATTTTTCTTAATTTAATTTTTTGAGTAGGTGTTACATTGATAGCGTTCAAAAATTTTAAAAAGGCATCCAGTAGAAAATCTTCCTCACGCCCCTACTCCCCATCTGCCTAGCTCACCCGTCCATCATGCCCTGTCCATAAGCACTGTGGTTAGTTTTTTTATGTGTCCTTCCAGAGTTTCTTTATGTCCATGCAAGTGAGCACAGATACTACACATATTTTTATCCTATCCTTCTAATGATAAGAAGTAACATACTGTACCAATTATTGTATACTTTGCCTTTATTACTGGATACATCTTAAAGATTTTCCTACATCAGTGCATAAAGAATTTATTTTTGTTATATCTGCATAATAATATTCAGTTATAAGAATATATTTACTTTATTGATGACAATTTAGATTATTTCCTATTTTGACACGGAATCATTGCTGTAATAAATAATTTTGTAAATAGTGCTATATATTATGAAGGAATGGTTTTAACTCGCTATCTCTAAATTTAGGAAAATTAACTCGATATTAGGCAGAACAAAGAAAAATGATACCAATATTCTATGCCAGTATTAATGTTTCAATTACTTGATTTAATTATTCTATCTAATACTCTGCCCAAATCTTCTTATTCACATACTTAATATACCACAACATACAAGCACAGGTAAAATTATTAGAGAAAATGTCAGCATCACAAGGTTTCTGATGGACCATATTGAAACTCTGTGTGCTACTTACTCCACACATAGCTTTACTCTTGATTTAAAACCAATCTCCCCCCTCCAAATGTTTCTCCTGAGTCTTCCAATATTTCTGTTTTTGGCACTAATATTCACTCAATTGCTCAAGTCAAAAAGCCTGGCAATTATCCCAAGTTCTCTTTTTTCCTCACCTGCAATATCCAATCCATCAGCAGAGTCAATAAATCTTGAATGGGACCACTTCTCGCCACCACCACTGCTGCTACCCTGCCCTCATCTCTCACCTGGACTCCTGAGCTGGTCCTCTTGCTGCTGGACTGTTTCCAACTGACCCCACAGTGCTCTCCTTAACAACCAGAGAAAAAGGCAAATCCGATTACATCAGTGTCCTCGGACCAGCCAGCCAAGCAAGATTGGATCCTACTTTCTCATTCATCCTGGAGTCAGAACCTCCTCCTGCCCAGCCACACTTGCTGTTCTTGGAACTTACTAAGGCTTGTTCCCACCTCAAAGCTTTGCAGTTGCTGTCACTTCTGCCTTCCACCAGAACTCCTCAGCCCCTTTTCATATTCAGGTCTCAATTCAAGCATCACCTCCTCAGACGAGCCTCCTGATTACATCATCCAAAATAGGCCCTCCTTCGCTTTATCTTGTGCTAATTCTGTTCAAAGTCCCTCCATCCCTTTATCTCGTGCTAATTCTGTGCAAAGGACTTATTGCCAATTATGGGTATTTTTCTATGTTTGCTGTTGTCTCTCCAACTAGCATGAGTCTGTTCAGGAAACCCTGGGCTTTCTCCACAACTGCCACATTCACAACATTTAGAGTAATGCCTGCCACATGGTAGGTGTTCAACAAATATCTGTGAAATGAATGAGTAGATACAAAATAAAATATTGTTTAACTGTGTAAACTTTCTGCGTAATTTTGGAAGTGGCTTCAACTCATAGAAATGGTCACCATCCAAAACAATTTTTATGATTTCTGGGTAATGCCCCATTTTAGTGTGTTTAGGGAAAAAGTAATGGTGTGGACTTAGGCAGATCTGGGTCTTAGTTTTGAATATATATGTCCTTGGAAATTTTAAGCAAATTGCTTAAACTCTCTGTAGGTTAGTTTTCTCAGTTACAAAATGAAAGTTTGTATTTTGTGAGCTCAAATTATATTTTAATTATCTATTAATTAAACAAGTATTTATTGAGCATGTAGTATGTCCTAGGCATTTGAGATCATTGGTGAACAAGACCGATGCCATCACTGTAAGCTTATAGCTTAGTAAAGGAGTCAGGTTCTTCCAAATGGTGAAACGTGTGATAAAGAGAGGCACATGGCACAATGGAGCACAGACAGGGACCCTGACTAAGTGTAGGCTGTCAGGGTAAAGACAGAGGCTTGTGGCTTGAGATCTGAAAGATAGTTCTGATTAACTAGGCACAGAGGGGTTGGGAGTCCTGCCAGTGTAAGGGGAGAGGCATGTTCTAAGAAGGGAAACAGGCCAGTGTGGCTGCCTGCAGAGAGTGATAGGGAGAGGTAGGCAGGGGCTAGACTGTGTCACTCAAAGAGTGGTATGTGGACCGTGAACTATTTGCTACCCTACTGGGGATAAGGCAAGCATAAAAATTGGAAGTCTACATTGCAGAAATTTTTAAAGCCATTTCACAAAGTAATTTTATGTTTGTTAAACTAATAATAAAATTGGGCTTGCATTTTGTGTGACTTTTTTGATTTCATTTATTTGAAAAATTAATTGTTATTGTCTTTATAAAATCATCAATCTGCAAGGAATTGGACATTAAAAAAAAAAAAAACAAACAAAACCTGCTCTTCGCCATCGTTTGTGTAACCTTGTGAGCTAAGTTAAAGATTTTGGTTTTCATCTTGTGAGAAATAGTGTAAACTGTACCAAATACTCACGTCACTAGCACACTAGTTTGCAGTTTAAATGGGGGAAAAGTTTTAGCCAATAATTTTCTTTTTTATTGTACTAGTTTATTTAACCCAATATATCAAAAATTATCATTTCAATATGTGATCATACAATATTATTAATGAAGTATATATTTCTGGGACTAAATTTTTCAAAGTCACCCTGTATGTTAAGCTTCCAGCACATCCCAATTCAGGCAATGCATTTGAATGCACAGGTCTTGTTTCCCCACTTTTATTTATGTTAAGGTTGATCAGTGGGTCCAGGTACTATCTGCCTGTTCCTTTCATATAATTGTTTAACATTTGCCAACAATTCTCTTCACTTCAGTAATAGTTGAGTAAAACCAGTTTGCACGCACTTACAGGAAGCCAGATTGTGAGCCTTTGGGTGGGCTTATATGCTCCTGCATCACCAGAGCCTACTTTAGTACAGAGAGAAGCTCAATAATATTTGCTGGATTAAATTACAACTGTAATTCAGAATAGCCATTCTCAACATTTTCAGCCTGTGACCCAACTTGGAACACCTGTACCCATCCCTTTTGGAGGAGGTTCCAGGAGACAAAGAGCCATTTACAAATGGCTGAGGGTGGGGACTGAAACAGTGCTAGGGCCTCTTGGGGACACACACCCTTCCTTCCCAGCCTAAGCTTCAAACAATGTGTCGAGGGGCCTTTAAAAACCATTTACAACAAATGGTGGGTAGGGAGGGGACAGCATTTAAACAGTTGTGTATCCGAGTTACAATCTCAACTCTCCAACTGATTCTGGATTGAATTTTAAGCATTTTCCATCATTTCCTGCAAGCAACCATCAGTTACCACCGGCAGCACAGTTCTGTGTTAGATCTAAAACTCAGTGATTCTTATAAAAACCCAGCAGTCCCTTTTGATGTGACAGAGAAAAATTGAGGGCAAAGACCTAGAGTTGGCTTATACTCCTTCCATTTTATCACATAAAGAACAAAACTACTGGAGCACAAGCCCCAGTTTTTGCTGAAGGCAATTAAATCCTAACCCACTCCAGCAAAATCATCAAGATCCAGGCTTGAAGCCCCTCCATGCCATTACCTTTCCATACATTCTCCTTAGTCTGATGACTGAAATTTGTAAACAGCTGTCCCTGTCATTAGTGTGAGTTACTGAGAGTCCAGCTGTAATTCTATTCTTCTTTTCTAACTCTGTTAAGTTAGATCCAAAAAGGGAAACATGTCAGGCCAGTAGGGCTCACATGATAATGACTTATTCCATCAAGTCTCAATAATCTTCTAATGGAGAAAAGTACTGGCAAGGATTACCCAAACCAAGGGATAATCCTAAGTGACATTTAGGATTTAGAAACCCTGATTTTTTTTTTTAAAGGATTAGCTCTAGCCTCCTAAACAGTTAAAAATCAGGTTGCTTCCCTAGCTGACAGCAGGGGGCAGCAGATCAGAGTCAGTTCTGGGCAAGTGGTTTCAAGGATGGAAAATCTGTGATGGAAAAATCCTCAAAGTACTTAAATCTAAATATAGAAAACCTCAAAGTCGATTCCTCATTTAAAATTTATTTGACAAAAGAGGAGAGCTAAGTATAAAGAATTTTGCGTTTATTTTCAGTCCATATTCTATATTACATTTATTTTACAGTTCATATTGCATTAGTTTGCATCTTGTGAAGTTGCCATTTTTTTTTTTTTTGGTAAGTCAGAAGCTGTTAAATATTGGTAATTTCATAGGATCAAACCTTATAGTTTGGAGCAGAATTTAGATATAGAACTACTCTTTAAGTATACACAAAGAACAGGCACGTGTTTGCATTTAGCAACCGCCCCTGGTTCAGAGAGATGATTATGAGTCCCTGTGGACGTTAAGATCAGTTCCTGCCTAATGTCCCTGCCCCTGCCTTTTCCTGCTCCCCAAAACTGGGATCATGGATAACCTTCAACTCCCATGACATCTTTTCCCAAACCAATCACATCTCCAGTGTCAGTCACTCTGTCCCCACCCACGTTTTTTAAATCTGTCCCGGTGACCTGCGTAGACCTATCTTGCTCTTTCTGGTTCTCTTGTTGTTTATCAGACCGGGACATAGCTGGGGCTAAAACCACGGGCTTCCACATATTCCCCTTCCTTTCACACTCCCAATTTTGAAAACAAGGTTTTTATGTCTGAGTTGCCAAGCCTGAGTGAGTTCTTGGTCTGTTTTGTAAGTATTTTTCAAAGTGTGGTTCCTGGACCAGAAGCATCAATATCACCTAGGAACCTTTTTGAAAACAAATTCTTCGGCCTCACTCAAACCTACTGAATCAGACATTCTAGATGTGGGAGTCTAGCAATATGAGCTTTAACAAGCTGTTCTGGTGATTCTGATGCATGCAGAAGTTTGATAATAACTGCACTAGGTCATAAAACTGTGTTTCTCTTTTGATTTTTGTTTTCTGTTATCAACTGCTTTGTATACCTTATTCTTTTTTCTGGACAGTGTCTAACTTCCTTTCCAGAGGCTTAAGGTTCAGCTTAATCCTAGATTAGTAGCTTCACTCCTGTTATATATGGAATAACTTCCTAGTAGCAAAATTCCAACTTCCTGGGATGCTAATATCACCCAGTCTGGCTTCTGCAATGCTAGCCTCTGCCCACATTCTGGAATCCATGAAACTGGCCACTGGCGTCAGTACAACTGAAGTTTGTGGTGCTCCGTGAATACGGTGCTTTGCCTACCGACAGGAATCTCTTATTGATTGGCACTACCCCTGAGACTTGTCCTGTACTATGTCTGGTCTTTCTCTAACTTACTAGGACAAAATAACCATGTTTGGGCTTTAAATACGCCTCACGCTTTCCTGGTTGTTGAAATCATATTTGAGCAGTTAAAATAAGAGGAAATGTTAGGATCTGTCATTCAAAGTGGATAATTTTACTCTAAAAAAGGTCCAGATATTTGGTGCTTTTTCTAAAGACATTTTATGCTTGCTTAAACCTTTCATCATTTTTATCTCTGTAGCAACATGGAGGTAAAGGAAAATGCCATCTCATACAAATGTAAATTTTGAGAAAGAAACGGTACTATTTAAGCACAGTTTTCTTTCAGACAATCCCTGTTTGCTTATTTGTCCATTTCTCCACTGGATATTGAGTTCCTTGAGGAAGGAAGTATTTGTCCTGTTCAGCCTTGTATTTCCAGCAGTAGCCTATAAGACAGTACATACCTAAGAAATGTTTAAGAAATGAATAAATTAAAAAACACACACACATACACAAACCCACTCACATACAGAAATAAATGATACATTTCTCCAACTTGTCTAGATTATTAAATGTTTTTCAAATAAAAAATGAATTCATTGCATTTGACCAAGATTTAAGCTGAGTGTCTATTGCTGTGTTCAAGATAGAAGGCTAGAGTCGAATTGGTGCCAGGATTGGGACCTCTGTCAGTAATGGACCTGGCAAAGCTACTGTCCTAAGAATGCAGATCATCATCACATCTCAGGCGTCAAAGGCCTCAGAGGACATCTATTCAATCCATTCCACTTTTTTTGAAGGAGGAAACTGAGGACCACAAAGGTGAAGTCGATTTCATAAGGTCACTGAATTGGTCGGGGGCAGCCTTGGAACAGAGAGCCCAGGATTCCTGACTTTTAATCTCTTCACAGTCTGCTTTTGAAATAGCTTTTTGCAATTATTTATAATGATAGAACCACATTGGAAAGTTTGACTTTTTCCCAAATACTTTTTTCAAGATTATAAATATCTTAGAAAAATGACAAGATGCCTGAAGCCGTATGTTCTGATGTATTTAAATTATTCTTATCTGTTTCTTTTAAGAGAAACTTGCTATAATTTTTTTTCTAAGGAGGTTCAAAGAGGCAATGTTTCCAAGCTTATAAATGAAAAATTCATTGGATACAGCATAGCCCAATTAACTCAAATGTTAACCAGAGGGTTCCTGAGATGATCAGTTAAGTTCACATGTATCTAAACTCAATTTTCTTTAACTTCATTTATAATGAAAGAAATAGAAATCAAAACGAGTTATCAATTTTTGTCTATCAGATTGGCAAAGATTAAAAAGTGTGACAGTGTTTTTGGAGGGCAGTTTGCTGATGGAACCAAACTTCTAAATGCATATGGCTTTCTATCACTAATTTCACTGCTAGTTATTTCTATTAGTGATAAAATTAGAAATGTGCAAATATTTCCATATACAAGGATATGTTTATCCTAATCTCATTTAGAGTTATAAAAACTAGAAGCAACATACCTGTCTATAAATAGGTAACATATCATGTACATTATAACCCAGTAAACAAAACATTATGCAGCTATTTAAAAAGATAAATTATATTTATATTTACTGAGACTGGAAGATCTCCAGGACATAGGGAGGGGGGAAAAATAGGGTTCAAAACCTCAGGTATAGTATAGTCCTTTTTACATAAAGTTGTGTGTGTGTGTGTGTGCGCGTGTGTGATTATAGAGAAATATATGTAAGAATGCCTTTTAAAATATTGACAGCAATTACCTACGGTGAATTTGAGCTGCTTTTTATTTTGCTGTTTACATTTGCTTGAGTTTCATATATGAACAGGGATAAGCTTTAAAATTAGACCAAAAAAGTCCCAAACAAAACAACCCTACCTCCCCAAAAAAGATCTATCTTCATGTTTTAAGCAAAGTAAAGGTAAATAATGTTTTAGTATTGCCAAATTCTGCTTCATGATATTCTGTGGAATGAGTACTAGGCAAATGCATATAAGACATTTCAAAAGCCACAAGAGATAGGATTTCAAATATTATTTGATTTGATTCTTATTTAAAATTGGAAAAATAAAAGTTAATTTAAGTTCTATTCATGTTCTTAACTTTTTTAAAGATATCTTTGATGAAGTAATTCATGATCCCAGACTTTAAAAAATTGATAATTATTTAAATTGACAAAAATTGCATATATTTATCATGTACAATATGATGTTTTGAAATATGCATGCATTGTGGAATAGCTTCATTAAGTTAGTTAACATATGCATTACCTCATATATTAGCATTTTTGTGGTTAGAACACTTAAAAATCTACTCTCTTAGAGATTTTTGAGAATACAATACATTGTTGTAACTATAGTCCTCATGGTGTACAATAGATCTCTTGATCTCCTGAATAACTGAAACTTTGTATCCTCTGACCAACATATCCCCAACTCCTCCCAGCCCACACCCCTAGCCTCTGGTAACTACCATGCTGCTCTCTGCTTCTATGAGTTCAATTTTTTTAGATTCCACATATAAGTGAGAGCACATGGTATTTGCCTTTCTGCACCTGGCCTATTTCAGTTAACATAATGAATGACCCCTGACTTTGATCCACACATATCTTGAATTGTTTTTAGCACCGATGGCTGCTCTGGACCATGTGTGTTTGTCCTGCCCATGTACCCAAGCGACTCTTGTTACCAGGAAATCGACAGCCAGTCATGGAAATGATTATGGCCACCTGCTGCGTAAGTGCTATATGCACATGTGCCTTCTGTGCCAAAGCTATCATCCACAGCACCAGCTCATGCTGCTAATGCTGGCGTTTTCCAGGGAAGCTTGTCCTAGATGAGGTGACTGGAGATAATGGAGCCATATACAATTCTCTTTTTTTCTGAGAAAACTAATTTCAATACCAGTGAAATTTCTATTGCTAAAAAGCAAGCACTTTAACTGAATTTTTAAAATTCTAAAAGAAATTGGAAACTAGTCTGAAAATTGGAACTAGGAACATTGATGAAATACAAATGGAATTTTAACTGTTCTGGGTAGTTACATCAAAAGTCTTTACTTTTCCTCCTCCTGTTTCAAGGTTCAGCAAGGAAGCCAGTGTTTTTGGTGACAAGTGAGCGATGGGGAGAGAGGCAGGAGCTCCATTAACATTTGTTGAATGAAGGAAGTTTCACTTTAAATTAAAATTTTGCAAGCATCGGGCTCACCTGAAGAGCCTCACCCTCAGAGATTCTGATTCAGTAGGCCTTTGCAGAGTCCCCAAATTTGCTTGTAGGTGGTGCTGATCTGCTGGTCTTAGGACCACCTTGAGTAGCACTGCTTTAGATTGCAGTCTGTTCCCTATGTTTGAATTGTGACCCACTCTGACATGCCTGATGGCAGAACACTTCTCTAGCTGGGAAGGTTGTTCCAGGACTCAGAAGACCCAATGGGACACAAAAGAAGAAACGGATATCCTCTCTGACAAGCCAGGCAGATCTGCCGAATTTGGCTTGGCGACTGATGAGCAGAGCAAATGCTCCGGCCAGCTTGCTATTACGTCCAGCCTGCACCAGCTCTATCCAGATCAAGCAGGTTGGCATACAATTCATGCATATGAATAGCTGCTACTCTGGAGGATATCTTATATGTATTTTCATAGAGTAAAATTCACATTTACATATAGCACATTTCTGCACAAGTGGATATGGCAAGATCTATGTATACATATGGAAGGAAGGAAGATTGGAAAGATTATGTGTACTGAACCAGGGATTAAGCTAAATGTCTGTTGAGTAAACCAGGCTATTTAGGGAAAAGAAATGGTAGTGAGAACTATCATTTATGAAGCCTCTGTTATGTACCATGCACTAAGAACATTCATGCACATTGTCTCAATTAATCCTTAGCGCAAATGACATGATAAGGTGGACACTGTGAATCTTATTTTGTGGGTGAGGTCTCTGAGTCTCAGAGGTTAAACAACTTGCCTAGTAAAAAATGAAATTACAGAATGGCAAACCTGGAATTTGAATTCAGTTATTGTTTTCAAAGTCTATACTCTCTCCACTTTATTTCCATTGACCTAACATCAAGCAAATAAAAATTATCTAACCAGAAAATATTATTATGAATCTAATATCAATTTGTATTCCCTATACCATTTATTACTCTCCTTGTTTGGGTTTTTGCTGAACACACAAAAGGGCTCAATACTAATACTCTAATTGTTTGGAAACTATCATCTCAAAAATATTGATTTCCTTATGTGGTAGCATTTGACTGCATTAATGTATTTTAAAAAGCATTTTCTTTTTACTAGTTCAGTATCATAAATTAGAGAGTCACTGTGTTTATGTGCCTTCCTGTTATAAATGGTCAGATGTCAATATTAAAGCATTTTGGATAGTAAAGGACCTGATTTTGGCAGAAATAACTTGGCCATGAATAAACCCAGAAGTGAAACCAAGCTTACGAAGGCCTGTATGATCTTTTTATTATATGAGAATTAAAAAAAAAAGAGTTGCACCCAGTATAGTGGCAAAGGGGCAGAGGGGCAGACTTCTTCGAGTCCTGACTTACAATATGAAACATGCTACCCTAGTCACAAAAATGATACTTTTGAATAATTTATAATAACACGGGAAAATGATACTGTGTAATGCTATGTAAAAAAGTTTCAGAATTAAAGTGTACATGCAGTGTGACTTCAATGAAAGAAAACCATATATACATAGAAAAAAAGATTTGTAGGAGCTACAACAAAATAGTAGAAATGACTATTGTGGGATGTTTGCTTTCTTTTCAAAACTTGTAAGTATTTTCCTGTTGCTTATTTTCTACCATGAGCGTATATATTTCTGTTATTTATTTTCTACCATTAGCATCTGGGCCACTGGGGCCTCCACCCCATGTGGGATGTGCTTTTGGGTTATTTCCACTTTCTTTTCAAAACTTGTATTTTTCTGTTGTTTATTTTCTACTATGCGCATATATCACTTTAATAATGAGAAATACATGTTATTTAGAGTTAACCTAGTAATTCTTTTTCTATCTATAAAAATTTGCAAGTAGTCACAGTTATTTTGGTAGTTGCATGGTTTGAGTGTCCCCACCAAAACTCACATTGGAACCTTAATTCCCAGGGCAGCAATGTTGCAGGTGGAACTTTTAAGAGGTGGAGCCTGATGGGAGGCATCTGGACTATGGGGCCTCCACCATCATGGGGAGCTTGATGCTATTCTTGTGATAGTGAATTCTCACACATGGGACTGGATTAGTTAGTGTAAGAATGGGTTGCTATAAAGTGAAGTTCCTCCTCATTTTGGCTCTTTCTTTTTTTTGGCATACCCACTTTCCCTTCTGCTTCTCTGCCAGCTGCATGAGGCCCTCACCAGAAGCTGAGCAGATGCCAGCACCACGTTTCTTGGACTTCCCAGCCACCAGAGTTGTAAGCCAAATAACTCTCTTTTCTTTATAAATTATCCAGTCTCAGGTATCTTGTTATAGCAACACAAAACGAATCAAGACAGTAGCTGTCATGGCAGTCCACTGTATGTTGTATGTGTGTTTCTGTCTGTGTGGGTAAGAAGGAGATGGGGATAGGGTAGTGAGAGTGGTGGAGTTGAGCCAAGTGATTCCT
Organism: Pongo pygmaeus; assembly: GCF_028885625.2. NCBI lineage: Eukaryota > Metazoa > Chordata > Mammalia > Primates > Hominidae > Pongo > Pongo pygmaeus. The sequence continues at coordinate 189,120,904 of NC_085930.1, forward strand.
TATTGATTATATTTTTCTCCTGTCATTATTTTCAAGGGTTCTGGAATCAGGTTCATATGCTGGCAATGTACTTTATTTTTCAAGATGCAATATACTAATATATGTCAGATGGGATTCATCTATGTATTTGAACATGTGGAAGAGAAAGGAATAAAAGAAATTTCTACATATGTAAGAGAAAACCTATCTCTTGGATTCTTAGAAAATAAAGTGAGTTAATAAACCCAGGAAAATAGTGCCTGGCATTTAGGAAATGTTAGCTATTATTATTTCATCAAAAGGAGCTGCTTTTAATTTTAAACTTAAGCTCTGGGTCTCATGATTTTCTCCTTTATGTTGGTTCTGAGTAACTTAATTCTGCCCTGTTAACTTTCCAGATAAACCTTCAATTTGTAAAGGAAGCTGAGTTCTGAAAAAATGAGGCCTTTGCTAGAAGGGCTGGACATAATTATGTGTAGGTACCCTAGAGAGGAGGGACAGGGTGCCATGTACCTCTCCAAGAGCCTAGTCACCAAGGAGAAGAGTCAAGCAGAGCAGGGATTTATGGGGTTCTTGAGCCACCAGCCTTTCTCTGTTGCGCTGTCTTTAGCATCACCTTCAAAAGCTTAACCCTTTACTCCATGGCTATCACCACTATCTTCAGCTCTGAGATTTAGGCTGGGCTTTCTGAAAAGTAAGCGGAATACACTTGACAGCTTACAGGATAGCATGAGTAACCTTTGCTACTCGTTTATATTCTAGGTGTATAAAACTATTACTAAACTGAGTGAGGTTGGTGAATTATCTTGTACTAAAACAGAATCAATGGGGTATTAGAGTAGCGTAATCAGTCAATACGTTTATTGTGCCCCTCATATATATATATGTATATATATATACACACATATATATACACATATGTGTATACACATATACACATATATACACATATATACATATATGTATATATACACACATATATACACATATATGTATATATACACACATATATATACATATATATGTATATATACATATACAAGGTGCTAAAAGAAATAAGAACAAATGTATATAATTAGAGCCTACCCTTAAGGAGCTTCAGGCCATCTTGTGTGATGGAGTTTACCATGTTACAAAAGTAAAAAGTTCATATTGTTTTATATTTAGGGAACTGCAGATGAAATCCAAACAAAGTGTGGAGTCTAGTTAATAGTAAGTACCAAAGGACCAAGGTTGGTTCATTAGTTGTAACAAATGTACCATAGTAATGTAAGATGCTAACAGTAGGAGAGACAGCATGCGGGGTACATGGGAACTCTGTGTATTATCTTTGTACTTTTCTGTAAATCTAAAACTACTCCAAAATAAAAAAAAAAAGTTTATTGAAAAAAACAGCCTCTGTGAAGCAGACATTTTTGCCTGCAAGCACACTTATCATCTTTCAACTCTGGCCTCCTTTCATGTAACCATAATAATATAATGACCAATCATCTTAATTTTATTTCTCCAGGAAAGACCAGTGTGTTCCCTAGTTCCAACTACACAGAACCTAGGCTTTGGGTTTTCCCTTGCAGTGTATATAGGACATATGTGGCCTGATGAGGTAGAAGTCAGGTCAGCTCTTTGGCTTGGGGAAAGCAGAATGTCCTAATTCTTTCTGAGTACCTGGTTGTAAGGATTTGGTAACTCTGGAACCTTAGTTCAAGAGTTTTGGTATTATTTGTTAGGACTACCCAATATTAACCAGGTTTTGTGCAAGTGGGACAGAAAAGAGGCAGAGAAATGTTTCTCCTGTGTGAAATGATAATGTTGTCTCCTCTCTGGGCTTCAGTTTCCTCATCTGGAAAGTGGGGTGGGATCCACCAGTTCTAGCATTGCTTGGCAGCACCACCTCTACCATCTCCACTTCTACTTCCAGCATTTCCATCGACTCCACCACCTCCTCCATCTCTACCTCCACCACCACTGTCACCACTACCTTCACCACCTCCAACATCACTCTCACTAACACCGTATAATTATGGAACCAGAAGGCATACTAAATATTATAAAAAGGGATTCTGATGAAGTAAACATCTTAAAGGTAAACTCTGCAGAGGTGAACATACAAAATGGGGCACACCCTCTCAAATGGAGATTCATAGAGATAAAATTGCTCATGTCATCTAGGCAAGAAATTCTTCCTTTCATCTATTAAAATTGGGCTGGCTGATCACCCTTTTTCCCACTAGGTTCAATGGAGTTGAGATGCTAACAAAGGCACCCTGTCCATTACTAACTTATATACATGAGAGGTTAGAAGGTATTTAATCTGTTAATCCCTTCAAAATTGTGCATCTGCACAAAAGGCCTTGAAATCTGGTTACTCTGGAGATTTAACAAGAGCTGTCTAGTATAATTAGATCAGCACGATGAGTACAAACCTCTAAACTATCATTTAACACTATGGTGGGTAAGGGAAATAGCGTGTTTATAAAACTATCTGCATCCATCCACCGGGGTTGGCATTATAAGGTTCATTAACATATCCACACAAAATAAGAGCTTATGGGAAAAATACCACAGAGGAACACAATGAAAAAGATAACTATTTTAAGTGAGGCAAAGGAACTCTCAACATAGACATGCCTCAAGGAGAGGATGTGAATGTTGGCTAAAACGTGTAAATTCCTTTCTTAAAGTGTTCCAAATTTATGGATGACGTTGCTTCATTTTGGAAACTGACTTTGGGGCACGCTGCATTTTGTAAATGCTTTAAGACCTGCAGCTGCTGCTTCCTGCAGGGTGTGAGACCAATGCTGGATTGTCTTAAGCCATTAGACCCCAGTCTTAAATCTCTTCTGGAGTTCAGTGCACCGTCACTTATTGCATTAGAGGTTAAGTTCTGAGGCAGCAATTGTCAGAAGTATTTTCTTCACAAGAAGCATAAAACACGAGCCCTGAAAGGATGACCTGGTCTAGTAAATGGCTCAGGGGCTGGGAAAAGACTGCATCGTGCTGCTGAAACTCTGCCTCACAAATTTATGCCATTTGAATTCCTTTGGGAAATTCACTGCACCTAAAAATTACACTTCAGTATCCTTGTCCTGAAAATTAGACTTTCTACATAATCTTTACTTTTGATTGAGTAGGCATCCTTTGAAATGAAGATGCTTACTGAAGAAACCAGGAGTCATCAGCTCTGAAAAACAGGATTGATACCTCTTATAAGAAAGTGTTGGTAAAGTCTTCTTAAAATTCTCACTCCAGTGGCTCTCAAAGTATGGTTCCTAGACCAGAAGCACCCACATACCACGATAACTTGTCAGAAACGCAATTTCTCTACTGAATCTAAAACTCTAGGGGGTGGGCTCTGTAATTTGTATTGATGGCTATTCTTGAAGCCTTAAACTAAAGCAAGATGTTCAGAGGGTTCAGAAGAGAGGAAATAAAATAATAGGTCTTGGGAATTAAAGCTTCAAAGGAAGTCTGAAGCAAGTGGAAACTGGGCTTTAGGGGTAATGTATGTGTTAACTACAGATACATAGACTTCCGGGCCCAGAGAACTTAGAACATATAGCCCAGTTAGGCCCCTCATTTACAAAGGGGCAAAGTCAAATGATTTGGCAATTCACATTCCTAGACTTCTTCATTACCTAGAGCCAAGTGCCTCAATTAGCATGTTCATTAGCCATAAAGAGGTTATAGCTGTGCACTCAGGCCCCCCACTGAGTGAGCAGACAGGTTTGAATTGCCAGGTCCCCTTGGTGAGTGTCCTGAGAAAAGCAGGTCTGGTGGTGTACATCATGCAAAGTTGGAAGACATGAACCCAGAGGAAAAAATGAGTTGGTATCATTTTGATCAACTTATGGTCCTATAAATGAGGGTGGATAAAAATAAAAGGAAAGTTATATGATGACAGCCAAATAGTTCTCCATGAGCACATCCTAGAAATGCTGACATAGGGGCTCCTCAGCATCACATGAGGTGCAAATTTTTAATTTATTTTTTTACCAGAATTTCAGGAAGAGGGATGGACTATGTGCTGGTTCTTGTTGGGTACTAGTCAGTGCGGGTGACCTGATTATGCTTCCTAGGGACTGTGTGCAGAGGGAACAGTCAGACACAAGGAGCCTGGACTTTGCAGACAGGCAAGTGGGCATGGCAGCATGGCATGGATGAGGAAGGGGTGGATGAGAATGAAGCTTGGAGGAGAGGAATGGGTAAAGAGAAAGAAAGAGAGGGAGAGGTGGGAAGAGAGAGAGAAAGCTGGGAAGAGAAAGAAAGAGGTGGTGAGAGAGAGAGAAGAGTGAGACTGAATTGAGCAGTTACTGTGTGTGTGTGGGGGGGGGGGGAGGGTGGCGCGGAGAAGTTTAATGAGATGGAAAGAGACCTACAGAAGGCTTTTGAGAGACTTTCTGCATGAAGTGCTATGGGATTCCCTTAGTTGCCACTATCAGGAAACTTCATTAATGGTCTACAGTTTCTTCAAAGCTTATGCCATCTGGCTACTGCTTCTTTGAAATGGTACTGCATGAAGACAGAACCATGTGGGGCTCCAGTTATACACTGGATATAGAATACTCTACACAGTATTAATTTCACTCTAAAGGAACAGCAACCCATGCTCCACTTTTGCTCTGCCTGTATATTTAGAGCAAGACGTAACTCCTTAAGAACAACATGGATCCAATCCTCAGAGGCCTAATTTAGAGAAATGTCTCCTTCATTTATTGAAGCTTAAATAATACATTGGTACAATAGTGTGAACTTACCATTTTAGTCCAAAATAAGGATCTTCCAGCACGAAAAGAGAAATAAGTGGCCTTTTACAATGTTGAGAGGTTTTAAAAATGTAAGAAACAGGAGGGGAAGAGTCTTGAGCAACCTCTTTTTCCCCAAATCATTTAATGAGTGCTTAACGTGTGCCAGGCATTATGGTAGGCCGGAGGTAGAAAAGATGAATAAGATATAACCAGTGGTCTTTTACTTTCAAGAAAATTGAAATGTAACAGTAGTGGCAGACACAATGGATAAAATACAGTGCAAATAATAGCAAGTGATAGAAGTATGCGAAGGGTGGGGCAAAAGATTAGAGCCATTTATTGTGTGCCAAGCTCTATTGTAAACATTTTAAAATTTGTTTATTTTATTGTGTTAAAATATACATAACATACATTTATCATTTTGCCGATTTAAACATGTACAGTTCATCGGCATTTATACGTTCACATTGTGAACGTATAAATTCCCAACTGGAATTCTGCAGCCATTAAACAAGAACTCTTGCCCTTCCCCTCAGCTCAAAAGTCTCTATTTTTCCTTTTGCGTCTGCCTTATTTCATTTACCATGATATTATAGTAACCATTCAACATTCGGTACTTCATATAATTCTCAAAATAACTCTATCAGGTTGGTGGCATTTCCCCCATTTCACAGATGAAGGGACTGAGAATCAGAGAAGGTATTTGTTCAAAAGTCACAGTCAATAAATAGCATAGTGTGAATTTGAACGCCAGTCTGTGCGATGCCAAAATCCAAGCTCCTACCCGCAACATGGATTAACCTGGTAGAAAAGAGTGAGTAGAAAACTTTCCAACACAGCTCATACTAGTTATAAGAATAGAATATTTCTCACTTTGAAAATGAGATTATTTGGCCGGGCCCAGTTGTTCACGCTTGTAATCCCAGCATTTTATGAGGCAGAGGCGGGCGGATCATGAGGTCAGGAGTTCGAGACCAGCCTGGCCAACACAGTGAAAACCCGTCTCTACTAAAAATACAAAAATTAGCCAGGCGTGGTGGCGGGCGCCTGTAATCCCAGCTACTTGGGAGGCTGAGGAAGGAGAATCGCTTGAACCCGGGAGGCAGAGGTTGCGGTAAGCCCAGATCGCGCCACTGCAGTCCAACCTGGGCGACAGAGCGAGACTCCTCAAAAAAAAAAAAAAAAAAAAAAAAAAAGAAGAAGAAAAGAAGATTATTTATCAGCTTTTCAAAGAAAAGGTTGATTGGAGGAAGAGGATCTGGATTTAAGGTTCACTCTGCTTTTTACCACTGGTGGAAAAGCTGTTGCCGTCTGTATGTACTTCTAGTCTATTGAACCCTCCCAGAAACTGGTCTCCGGACTGAAATTAATTGTGACAGCCCTTTCTGCATCTTCTCCCAAGAAGCCTGGGCCTCATTTCTTCTCCGAGGGCTCCTTTTCGTGGCTGCTATTTCTGATGCTTTGTTTTGGAGCACTTTGCACCTGGAGCCTGAGGAGGGCCACTCCGAACCCGATGTCCCTCTCGCGGCTGTTCTGGCGTGGGATGTGTCCGCAGTTGCCAGAGCAATGACAACACTGCGGGACCGCGGAGGCGGCTGGGCGGGGCCGGAGCCTGTGACCGCGCCCGCTGCGCGCATGCCCAAGGCCCCGGCGCTTCTGCAGGGCTGTGGCACCGGTAGGCACTCGGAGGCGCGGAATCTCTTTTATCTTGAATTCACTGGTCCTCACCTCCCTCCCACTGCACCCGGATTCCCTCTCTCGACCCAGGCGCATGAGACGGATGGTTTCTTCCCAGGACTCTGCCTTCACTGGGACGCACACATGGAAGGCAGTGGACTGAGACAGAGCTCACCTGTCAACTGAGTCTCCTGGATACCCGACCCTGCTCCAGCCCTTCAAGGCCAGCTGCCTGTTGATGGGAACAGGGACATAGCATGTGTGGTGACCTGAGCTAGAACAACCAAAGGACACAGCTTTCAGATTGATCTTTTCTTCTCTCCATTTTGTCCTCTTAGGTTACGTATAGTAGACATAATGGAAAGGCCATATTATTTTGGCATCAGGAGGCCTGCGTTCCAATTCTGGCTCTGCTACTTATGAGCTATGCGTCCTCCAGCAATGCAGTAATGTCCTCTGAACCTCAGTTTCCTTATCTGTAAAATGGGGATAGTAACAATACTAACAACCAGGGTCGTTGTGTGACAATCAAATGATGTAACATATACCAAAGCACTTGCAAAAGTAATGCTCTATATGAGTTGAATATAATTGTTGTTATTATTATTTTACTATATTTACTTTTAGAATCCTGCTTACTTTCCTATTTATGGTAGATGAAGATTGCTCTGGATTTCAAGCAAGCATCTTTATATTAGGTTAGTGCTATCATCAGCACTATGCCCTGTATGGCCAGCAGCCACCTTGGCAGTGGGGAAACAAATCATTCCATCTCTTAGCATAGAGATTCTTATTCCTTGTACAAGTGAGTGAATTGCTCATTTGTTGCACAATTAATCACGTCTACTTCCTCATTTCCTAAAATGAAATCATCTAATGAATTGGATGAATAAAGAGGAAAACTGGCTTTTAATTCATTTATCCAAAGTATTTAAATGTGTAATAATTAGCCTGCAGTAAATTATTGTGAGGAGAACAGAAAGTCATGTCCAATTAGTCAAATCCTTTCCTACAGAATTTAGGTATGGAAATTCAGTTTCTGCTCACTGGAAGCTAACTTTCTGGGAAGCTGAATGTGGTCTGCATTCTGTGTGCAATGTTTTATTCTACCACGTGGAGAATCACAATAAGATAGCAGAGGCGGTGAGCACTAAGCACGTGACATCTGTGGCCCACTGCTGTCATTATATATGAGAGAGAAAAACAAGGCTTGAATTCTTAGATGTTTAAGTCAGACAAAGGTCTCTTGAAGGACTCAGTAACAATTCTCAACACAATGCTTAATTCTACCAATTGTGCTCCATCTCCTTTTTCCTTTCCACATCAGCTATTCAAATTCCCTGGGTAAAGCAGAAGGAAGCAGGACCAGATAAGGCTTCCTGGTAAAACTGGGTAACTCACACATTGAGGACAAGTGATGCTTACTCTCAATGGGGCTCTCTCAACAAACTTGCCGGAAGAATATGCCCTCCCCCCAAAAAATAACTGAAAAAGTTTATAAACTTATATTCCACTCAAATTACAATTAGAACAATTTATGAATTCAAAGGCTACTTTTTAATATAGAAACAGGTCATCATGATGTCCGGGTATTTCATCAGGAGCCATTACAAATTTTAGGGAATGGAGGGAATATATCAGAAATTTTAGAAATTTTGTGTCCACAAATCTCTGTTGGAAGAGCAGCTATTAACTAAGATAATAGCAGACTGCTACTTTCAGAGATGCATAAAAGATGGGAGGTTTACACTCAGTCCAGCCTTCTAAGAAGAGACTTTTGCTCAACAAAAATCAATAGACACTATGGTCCCCACTAGAAAGGCTCAGGTAGTCTGGGGACTTGAGTTCAAATCCAGTCTTGGACACTCAAGCAGTTTCCTCAACTTCTCAGTCTTACAGCTCACCATTTATGATAATGGGGATAAAAATGGCTATCTCACAAGACTGTTATGAGGAACAAACGAAATGTCTGGAAAGGTCTAACATGGCCTGGCAGAGACCAGGAGCTTAATAAATGTCAGTTTCCCATTCTCATCCCTTCCTTTTCCTCCAGTTCAATAAATGTCTTTTTTGAAAAACAGAATTATGTTCTTTTAAATGACCTTATTGCATGTTACTGCTATACTGAGTTTATAAATCAATTCTGGTAAATCTTTTAAGATTCCAATTTATGCCCATTTTAAGGCTGTTTTCAACAGTTTTCAATTGGTGTTCAAGGAAGGACTGCAAACATTTGTTGAGCACCTACAATACATTGAAGGGTTTCCCCATAACAACGTGCAAACTCTATCTCTACACATACAGAAATAGAAATCACTGAAATGAAGTGAAATGCAAGATTACAAAACTAGTAAGCGGGCAGAATCAGGATGTTCACTCAGGTCTCTTAACATCTCCCTGTGTTTCCGCTTCACAAGGCAAGGTTGCCTGTCAATATGTTTATTTCTTGATAGCAGGTTGTCATGCTGATTTCAAAGTTACATTTGAAATGAGAAAAGCTGTGCAATGCTTGCACTCAGAACTTCTGTTTTATAGTCTTCTTTGGACATAACAGAGTGAAAAATTGAAGCCAATTTGCAATTGGTTCCCTTGTTATTTAATCATATGGAGCCAAGTTTACTGTGGTCTTCGTATCACATCTCTAGCAACCAGAAGAAGCTGGCAGAATGGGGATTCTCAGCTTGCTCCTTTTTGCAATGGTTGGGACAGGGTGAAATCGCCTAAATTTTAAGTATTGGGACACCAGGGCTGGGACAGATTTCCTGAATGATGACTCAGGTTTCTGAGCTGGTGTCCCTACCGAGGGAGGATATTTGGAACAGTCATTAAGAGCACAGACTTTACTTCCTGGCTGAGATCCTTTCCCTGTCACTTAATACTGTGTGCCATTAAATAACTTTCTAAATCTCTCTAAGTCTGAATTTCCTCATCTCTTAACTCAGGTTAATGGCATCTACCACTTGAGGTTGTGATAAGGGCTAAAGACATAGTTAAAGACTTGTTAGCATGATGCCAGGCTATCTAATAAGACTGCAGTCTCCATGGGAGGTTTTGTATCTGAACAGTTCCCACGGAGGCTAGTACAGGGCATGACACACGCTTGAAAGGTCAATAAACATTTAACAGAATTGTACCTTCCATCCATGGGAAGACACCTTTCCTTGGGAGTGCTACAGAGGTTTATTCAGCTCTGTCCTCTTGGCGTGGAGCTTTCTGCTTCATGGCAGCCAGTTCCTTTGCTGGACAGCTCTGATAGGAAAGTCTATGAAACATATCCGATCAAAATTCACCTCCTTTTACTTCTATCCACTAGTCTCAGTTCTCCCACTCGAGGTCACACAGTGTATTTCATGCCTCTTTTATGTGGTTGCAGAGGGAAATGGCATGAATGTTATTTTGCAAAGTTGGAAAAAGAAAGGGTAAAAGCTGGTGACTTGCAAGCCAAATTGAGTGTACAGATAGATGTGTTGATCTGCAGTACTTTTTTTTTTTTTTTTTTGCATCTGAATGTTCTAGGGGTATTCGTTCTTTATTTGCCACTGTCCTTACCTCTCCTCATTGCTGTATACTTGGCCAGCTTCACTCTGCTATGTGACCACCTCTACCATCCCCTAGCCTCATCCAAGGGCTCTGATTTTGTAATCCACAGTGAGTGGAAAGAGTTTTGAAATCAGAATAATCTTGAGCTTGAATCCAGGCTCTTGCTGGCTGTATAATATAGAGTGAGCGAACTAATTTCGGTGAATTACAGCTTTCTTAATGGTAGATGAGGTGCTCTCACTTGTCTTCCAAGATTGCTGTGAAGAATAAAGGAAATAAAGAGCCTAGAATAGTGCAGAACACAGGGCAGGGTCTAAAGAAATCTAAATTCACAGGACACCATCCCTTATCTCCCAACTGAAATTCCTTGTTTACAGGTCAAACACAGAGACTGGAGAAAGAAAAAACATAAGCGATAGAGAAGTTAGATGAGAAACTGTGTTAGAATAGAGGGGATAATGACAACAAGAAGAAAGTGAGAAGATAAAACAACCAATTCACAAAGCACATACAAATTCTTAACTCTAAGTAGAGTCACTAACAGGGTTTCAATGGCTACTCAAAAAGCAGAAGCTCTGGTGAGGTACTGATTAAATCAGAATCCCTGGGCGTGGGACCTAGGAAGGCATCAGTATTTGGAAAAAATCTTCACATTATTCCAGTGTGCATCTGTGACTGAGAACCAGGAGCTAGAGGCTCTCTCATTAATAACAGCACACAGCTATCATGTGAGAAAAGCTTTCAGTTAGTGGAGGCAGCTTTTTCCAGTTTGGTTGGACCAATAGTCCACCTCTAAATGGTGTCAAATAGAGCTGCACTATAGATGGATTTTTTGCATTGACAAAAAGAGAAGAATCAATGAGCAATATTTGATGTATATTATTAACTCTGTCAGTAGCAGTGGGTATGTATTGAGTAGTCTGGCTACAAGGGGTTTCATAGTATATGAAACATGGACGCCCTACTTGGGTAATTTTCAATTGAGTGAAGGCTCATACACATTAATGAGCACAGCAGACATGGAAAATCTCTCACTGAGGTATTGTGAAAGTATGCTCATCTGAGAAATTGGTAGTAGCCTTTCTCAGTTCCACAGACTATGTGTTTATCAATCAATTAGAAGCAGGATTGAAATTTCCAAACACTAAAAAATTCTGCAAAGAGTGTAATTAGATTCTGAAACTTAAAAGATAGAGAGCATAATGATAATATAGTTATCATTAATTGAATAAAAATTATATTTTTATTATAATAAATATTACACAATAATTATTGTTACCATTAATTGAACACCTACTATGTGCTGAGAATACATTATTTCAAATCCTCACACCAATTATGGAGGCAGATATGACTATCTTTGTTTTTCAGCCAAAGAAAAGAGTTTCAGGGAGCTTAAGGAACTTAACCATAATCTCAGCTAGGAAGTGGTAGAGTTAAGATTAAAACCCAGGTCTTTTTCTATTACAGTGGTCGAATAACACAGGCTTATTCTACTATAGTACCTTAACATTCCCAAACAAAGCAAAAACAATATAAAGATAGTACTGACACAAAGTAAATAGCATTTTTTAAACTTTGTAGTTGCCAAATTTTAAAAATAATAACATATTTTAAATGTAATAATCAAAAAAGTTACTTTTTTTTTTTTTTTTTTGAGACGGAGTCTCACTCTGTTGCCCAGGCTGGAGTGCAGTGGCATGATCTCGGCTCACTGCAAGCTCCGCCTCCCGGGTTCACGCCATTCTCCTGCCTCAGCCTCCCGAGTAGCTGGGACTACAGGCGCCCGCCAGCACGCCTGGCTAATTTTTTGTATTTTTAGTAGAGATGGGGTTTCACCGTGTTAGCCAGGATGGTCTCGATCTCCTGACCTCAAGATCCGCCTGCCTCAGCCTCCCAAAGTGCTGGGATTACAGGTGTGAGCCACCGTGCCTGGCCAAAAAAGTTACTTTTAAAGGAGAAGAAAAGTGAAGAATAAGAACAGGGATTGGATTTACTATTTAGAACATTGTTATTAATCAGATGCTTTTTCTTAGTTAAAAGCATTACCATCTAGGAATAAATAAAATGTGTTTTACTTTCCATAATTATAAATAAATTTCATAAATGTATAATTCATAGCAAAGGGCCTGGAAGTTCAGTTCACATTTTCATATTACAGTCTTTGCATTTGAGGCAGATATCCCCTAAAGTTATTAAATGATCAATCTTCCCCAAAGAAGCAGCAAACAAAATCCTGATCAATTCTCACCTAGCAAGCTGTCTTCCTTCTTGAAGGATTTCAGCATCTGTTCGGTCTTTATCTAAAGTATCTTTCAAAAACAGCTCAGCCTAACTTTCTCCTGTTTGACTGTGGTCAGTAAGATGAGAAATTATGAGGGGGAAAATTAGAATTTGGAAGTGGGCACTGACTGAGTTGTCATCTGACCAAAGAAGATGAATGAGGAGACAAACAGGAAGGCAGTATGGGAGAAATACAATTAGATGTGTGGATCCACGGAGAGAATTAGAGTTCAGCAAAATTCCCTCCCTGCAGGAGCTACCAATTCAATTCTGTGAAATTGTAAATGATGCTATCACTTTCAAAACTGGGTAGGTGCATACTATATTTCTTCACTTCTCCCCAACCCCAATCCCCACCAGCTGCTGAAAAACAAAGTACTAGATAAACAAAAAGAATGCCTACCTTGGATTTTCTCTCTGCGGAAGCAGTAGACTTGTTTATTAACCTGAAGCTTCTAAAGCTATTAATGTTCATTGTTAAAATGCAATTTTAACAGAATTGTATAAACTGGCAACTAAGAAGTTTTTTTAGAGCATTTTTGCTGATGTTGATTTTAAACACAAGCAATCAGTGTATCTACATTCATGCAAACAGACTTTAATAATATTTAGTTAATATTACATTATACCAACAGTGAGCAGATCCCATGACTAGCTTTCCCACTTATGGTGCCATTGTGTCTCCTCTGTTTAGATGAATCACATGGCCGTATTTGTAGCTGAGTTTTGGAGTGGCATTATTTCTAGTCTGATTAATTGTACAGGTCTCTCTCATAGTTTAGTCAGTGTTGCAATATTCTATTTTAAACAATTGTTTTGGGAAGGATTAATAAATGGTAAAGTACAGAACTGGAGTAGTTTTTTAAAAAAAATAAGTAGTTTTAAAAACCACTTATTATTCCAGCATCCAGAGATAATTACTACTAATATTTTAGAATGTTTCCTTAGAGTCCTTTTTGTTAAGCATCTTAACACAGTGGATCTTTCCAAGTTTTTGTCTTGCCTTTGTTTTTGGTTAGTATGTTTTAAGCATTGTTACATGTCAGTATAAACTCTGTCAGCATGATTTTAAATTGTCCCTAGTATTCCATAATATGTAAGCACTAGAAATTATTTCCCTTAAAAAATAAGACCAAGCAACTGCTCCCTTTAATTTAGAACTCATTAAGTATTACTTTCTATAAAACATCTGGTAGAACTACACACTAAATTGCCTGTGTTCACACTGGATTGCCTTACAGAGTATCATACTTTGTTTCCAAGCAAAACAAAGAAACTGAGTGGAGACAGGTGGCCTTCTCGCCCCAGCTGCTGCCTTTTTCATGCAAAGTAAGTCTAACCAAACCCTCAAGGGTAGGCGGAATAGGGAGCCTCATCTGACAAGCAGGTGAAGTCTGAAATCATCTTGTGATTATGGACAGGTTACCTAGAGGGACAGGCATTTATTAAAAACCTGCTATAAGCAGGAGAGTGCTAGGTGCTGGCAATATAAAAATGAATAAGATGCAGTTTCTACCTTAAGAGGGCTGGCAACATTGGCCCAGTCTGCACACCTGGGTTCAACTTTAGTTTCTCTGGAACTCTGTCCTCATCTTGGCTGGACCCTGACATCTCACCTACCACTTGTGAGCCTTCTTCCCCCACCATCAGCCTTTGCTGAGGGTCTGCTGTAAAAGGACTGGCCTATTGGTACTGTGAAACTGTGGTTGAAGGACTGTGTGCTCTCTGGCACTGCCACCTGAATTTCCTTGGTCAGTGACAGTGGCATTACACTGCAGGCTCGTTGATGATCAGGTCAGCTTTTAGTCTTTCCCACTGCCCTGTGGTGCTTGGTGCCAGCACGTCTTACAGTTACACTTGCTAGGCAATTGGTGCAGCCTCTTAAAAAATACCTCTTTAAAGGACAAAAAACCAAACACCGCATGTTCTCACTCATAGGTAGGAATTGAACAATGAGAACACTTGGACACAGGAAGGGGAACATCACACACCGGGGCCTGTTGTGGGGTGGGGGGAGGGGGGAGGGATAGCATTAGGAGATATACCTAATGTAAATGACAAGTTAATGGGCGCAGCACACCAACATGGCACATGTATACATATGTAACAAACCTGCACGTTGTGCACATGTACCCTAAAACTTAAAGTATAATAAAAAATATATATATTAAAAAATGTAAAAAAAAATACCTCTTTCCCATCTTCTCACATCTTTAGTTTGATCTAATAGCAGCTATTGAGGGCCCATTGCATACACTATCCCCAGCGAGCACATGCCGTCTAATGCAGGCGTAAAGACTGGACTGAGCTGCTGAGGCACTTGCAGTTTAGTTGAAAATATTTAATGAGCATGTGGAATAACATGCCCCTCACTGGCACTGCGTATAAGTCCCAAGAAGTCAAGCAAGTAAAACAATAGTAGTGCAGGGGAGATTAAGGGTCTCCTGGCTAAGTGAGTGATGGATGAGAAAAGGCTGAGAGGAAATTGGTGAGTATTATGAAAAGGAGACATAAGAGACGGCATGGAGCAAGATGTGTGTTGGAGGCACATGTGGGGTGCCCAACGGCAAAGTGTACCAGATTGCACTGAAACAATGAACCCTACAAGATGTAAGTCCTGCTGGCCTTTTCTTACTTTAGAATATGCATAGTCTGTACTCTTTTGTCAGGGAAATGCTGAAGGCTATTATAACCAATACTTTGCATATTCCATAAAAAAATTTCTTCTTATTTCCCCTCCCTCCCACCTCAAAGAAACAATATCGAGCTTTGTGATTTTATCAGACTGAATTAAGAAAATTCTGAAAAATGGGTGATAGATGCTTTTTTTCCTTGGTCACTGACTTTAGAGAAGACATTTATTTTTGACCGTTTGAGTGTGATCATTAGAGCTGAGATTACTAGTTTTCTACTCCAGTGTCTTTCTTCCTTAGTAACATGGTTTTCAGGTAGATATGTTACCATGCAGAATAAATGAGTCTATTTCCTAGGGGAACCCATCTCCAGTAGCCAGTTTTGACTACTTGATTAAATTCTGGGCAATGAAGTATAAGCAAATGGTCTCTATGAAACTTCTACAAAGACTCCTTAAAAAAAAAGAAAAAAAGGAAAAGTAGATTATTATTTACCTTTCTAGCCCCACCTTTCTTCCTGCTTGCTGCCTCGAACTCAGAGATGATGAATGAGGATTCAGCAGCTATTTTAGAATATGAGGACTAGGTCCTCTTCTAAGGTATAGCGGAGCAAAGAGCTGGAAGAGGCTTGCATTTCTGACCACTTAGGAGCTCTTATACCAACCCCACATGATATAATACCAGATTTCCTTTTTGTGAGACAGAAATAAACTGCTGTTTCGTTCAAGCCACTTTGTTCATATATTAATTTTGTAAGTACATAGAGTGTCTACTCTCAAAAAGAGGAGCAACGTTCATGCCATGTGGTCCAGGGGGAGTGTTCAGTGTTGATGATGGAAGTGATGATGATGAAATGAAAGCCAAGAAAACAAAATGGCTTAAATAACTACGTATTTTCTTTATATTTCTCTTCTTTATTTCCACATCCCAGCTCCTTCCAACATATTTCCAATAGTGGAATAGACCTTTATCAATGGTAAATTTGTGATAATTTACAATTGCAAAGCAATTGTTACAATAGTGACTTTTTCTCTTAAATTCATGGTCTTTGAGTGCAAAAGTAATGCTTGCTTCTGCTACTATACTTTGCTTATATTATAGATTTGCAAGAAAGCTTCTTGGATCTAATAAGGCAGATTTCCAAAGCAAAGGCAGTCCTATTTAGCTGCATTTAATCTGGATTGTGTAATATCAAACAATCTGGCATAACAACAGACGAAAGGCATACTCTTGTCTCTTTAGGAAACAATATACTCACTGAATTTTATTTCTTTTCTAGCTTTGTTTCAAACGTTGAGAAAGAAATATTTTTGGATTTTTTTTTAAAGCTGTATATTTGAGAAAGGGTCTACCACCTTTGTTAATACTCTGTACCTGTAGCAGAAAGAAAAGGTTGGGGGGGTGGGTGTGGGAAGAAAGGAAAAATGTATATATAGCAGAATGACAATGAGACTGTTGAGGATAGTTAACAATTTGTAAGTTCATCTAATCATTTACTTTTCAATGACCCTTTTGAAGACAGCATACATCATATCTATTCAACAATGATCTCCTCTTCAGGGAGAATCACAAACCACTGCTCAAGGAAATAAGAGAGGACATAAACAAATAGAAAAACATTCCATGCTCATGGATAGGAAGAATCAACATTGTGAAAATGGCCATACTGCCCAAAGTAATTTATAGATTCAATGCTATCCCCATCAAGCTATCACTGACTTTCTTCACAGAATTAGAAAAAACTACTTTAAATTTCATATGGAACCAAAAAAAGAGCCCGTATAGCCAAGACAATTCTAAGCAAAAAGAACAAAGCTGGAGGCATCACGCTACCTGACTTCAAACTATGCTACAGGGCTACAGTAGCCAAAACAGCATGGTACTGGTACCAAAACAGATATATAGACCAATGGAACAGAACAGAGGCCTCAGAAATAATGCCACACATCTACAACCATCTGATCTTTGACAAACCTGACAAGAACAAGCAATGGGGAAAAGATTCCCTATTTAATAAATGGTGTTGAGAAAACTGGCTAGCCACATGTAGAAAACTGAAACTGAACCCCTTCCTTACCCCTTATACAAAAATCAACTCAAGATGGATTAAAGACTTAAACACACGACTGAAAACCCTAAAAACCCTAGAAGAAAACCAAGGCAATACCATTCAGGACACAGGCATGGGCAAAGACTTCATGACTAAAACACCAAAAGCAATGGCAACAAAAGCCAAAATTGACAAATGGGATCTAATTAAACTAAAGAGCTTCTGCACAGCAAAAGAAACTATCATCAGAGTGAAAAAGCAACCTACGGAATGGGAGAACATTTTTGCAATCTATCCATCTGACAAAGGGCTAATATCCAGAATCTACAAGGAACTTAAACAAATTTACAAGAAAAAAACAACCCATCAAAAAGTGGGCGAAGGACATGAACAGACACTTCTCAAAAGTTTTTGTTTTAATTTAAAGATTCTGCTGCTGATGCCATTCAAATCTATTGCATGCAGGTGTAACCAAGGAGGTTTACATTGTTCAGTAAAAAATCTTGATCAATTTAACATTAAAAGATTTCATTTTGTTTTGAGAAGCAGAAGGGCTGTATCATTCATAAGTGCCTTTAAGTTGGTTTCTATGATGCTGTAGGGAACATCTCTAAATGATCCATCCTCAGTGATGGAAAGACTGTTAAGTCTGGGGCCTCATCATGACTCAGGATGGAAATGGAGTAGTGATGTTAGATAAGCTAACCCACCAAAAGCAAAAGAGCAAACAGCCTCGCTGATGGATGAAATAGGAGGCTCAAAGGTTGACATGCAGTAAATCATAATGGAAGGAGTGAAAGAGCTGAAAAGGGAAATGATGACCAACTGAAATGAACACAGTGAGAAAGAAAATGCTTGGCAACTAACGAAGATAAAAGTTAGCAAGGTATTATAAATATCCCCGAAGGCCAACTATTTTGCTTCCTTTTATCTACTTGAGTCTTCTAGAAAGATTATAATTTTAACCTTGTGTCTCTCAATGTTGTTAATTCTATAAATCTAAGAAGGGATGTGAGGCGTGGTTTCATCTGGCTACAGGAAATTGCAGCTTCTTAAGGTCCAGAGATTTCTTTGTTTTTCTTTTGTACCTGCCTTGGATACGTTTACTACTTAAGTTCCACAAGAACAAGCCCAGGAATTAACCGTTAGTGGGGGGAAGAAAAAAGTCAGCCATGAGTAAAGGGGCTTCAGCACTCTCAGAATGGGAGAAAAGCCTGGTGAAATAAGCCATTTGATTTTTCTAGTACAATGTGTCTTCAGGCCAATTATGAGTAAAATACAGACATATTTGTGTGCAAACTAGGAAACAGAACAATACAGTCTATATTTTCATGTGTTTCTTATGTTTCAAGAGAACCCTCTTCTTGCCCTATTCCATGATTCAGTACTGAGCTTCTTCCAAAGAATCATCACAGAAGAACTGGCAAGTGGCAGCAGGTGACCGGCAGGGGATTTCTGAGACTTTGTTTGTTTGTTTGTTTGTTAATGTAAAGAAAGCCCTTTTATTTAAACTCCTAGTGGGTACTAGGCATTGTGCAATAACTACTGATTGTATCTGTAAATTCAAGAAAATACAATGCAGTTTAGTTTTCTTGATGGTTGGTGGGAAGGTGATTGACAGAGGTGGAGCATGGGCTTTGGAGGCAGACAGACCTGATTTCAATTCTATGTTTGCTGCTTGACTAGCTATGTGACTCTTTTCGGGTTTCTCAGCCCTTCTAAGCTTTGTTTTATTCTTTTTATTTTCATCATTCTGAAAAACTGTCATAATCATACCTCACAGGATGCTGTCTGGCACATAGTAGGTGCTCAACAACATGAATTCCCTTTGTTCTTCCCTCCCCCTTACCCCACTTACAAAGTGACTAAATTGGACAGTTAGGGCGTAAAGTATGACCCATTCAACTCTTCAGTCTCATCTACAGTGTCTATATTTGTGTTTTAAATGACCTCTGCACAAGCTGATTCACCAAAATTTCTCTGCACTCCCCCTGTCCCTAACTCCTGTCCTATAATCTGGCTTCACCATGAACTTTAAATCTGACACATTTATTTTATTTTATTTTTTTTAGATAATTTCTTCTTCCTGATAGGCTGGAAGTTCTGAGGAAGCTAGTGGCAGGCCTGCCTCATGTCACAGAAGCATTTTTCTAAATAAGGAAGAATAATAAGAACTAATTTGTGGTTACTAACCTTTGGTACAAGTACAGCCTGAAATAATTGTTCCAAAGACAGTTTGTTGATAGAGGGCCCAATTCCCTTTAAAACTATACAGAATGGTTCTAAATGTCAACTTACTTCGTGAGAGAAAGTTCTCCTTTTCTTTGGCACCTTGCTGAAGCTAATTGGGTTTCTTTGTGTTTTGAGCGATGTTATGTGACTTTTTTTTTTTTTGCTAAAGACTCATTATGAGTTCTGCTATGCTCTTCATTTTTTTTTTTTCAAAAAGAAGACTCAGGTGTTAACGAAATTCATCTGGGAAGCGTTTTTCTAGTCTTCAGGGACAAATATGTTTTCATGTGGGCTATGTAATTTCTTGACTGCTAAATAAAGTCTGGGAGCCTCAGCATAAGTTTTGCTGTTCTAGGAAAAACATTGTGTTCATTTCAGAAAAATAGAATCTATAGTGATTAAAGTACCATTATTTCTTTAGAAGTATGTATTATAACAATCTTTTGGGGCAGTTGAAAAACATAAATATGAGTATTCATTTTTTTCTTATGATTAGAAAGTTATCTAAATAATCACTCAAAAAACCCAATGTAATTAATTCGATGAGTTATAAATTCATAAAATCATGCCATACTTTACCCCCTTCCAAAGTACTACTGATGTAAAAGTAATCATTATGGATGTGTTCATTTTTCTATAGGGGATTTAATTTTTAAATTGCTCTTTAGCACAAGAAAGTGATTTATAACCCTAGGGCATTAGTGGCTTCCTTACAGATGATACCATCTTGGATTTATTCACAGGAAGTAATCCTCTCGAGTGGCTCAAATGATTATTTTTATAGTTTTCCTTCAGAAATTCTTCCAGAATTCTTGGGAGATAGAAGTAGGGAAACTATTATCATTTTGCTGATAGGGAAGTCAAGGCTTAGAGATGTGTTCAAGGTCAAATAGAAAGTCATTGGCAGTGTCAGGAACTTGAATTTTAGCACCCTCACTTGTATTTCAGCTCTGCCTTATAGATCTTAATAACTTTTTGTAATCAGTTTAAGAGTTTTGCATTTTGGAACCCTAGGAAAAATTGTAAAATCTAGAATGCTTATAAAATAATACATTCTAAAACGAATTCACGATTATTTCTTTTCATCACTGCCTTTCAATATGAAGCAGTCTTAGGTCTGAATTCTATATCCCCTTTAGTGGTAACTACTTCATATAAGTTGCTTAGACTTCAATATGGGTTTCTAGAGTGCATTTTTTTGGCATAAGAATACCCTAGTGGATATACATATCTGTGTCCTCAATGAATGAGGTACCAAAGTAAATTATCTCCTAAGTTTTATGTGGCTGTAAAGATATTTAGTTAGTTTCTTTTCTCAGCTAACTTAAAAATTCATGCAAACTGAATTTATGCAAATCCATGTTTGTGGTTTGGCTGTGGTCAGCCTCAGGAAACAGAAATGCTGTATGACTGCCACACAGAATATAGTTTAAACCTGAGGTTTTATAGAGCGATGCAACATGCATGGTGCCATCTCCAGTGATGCTTAACGGTGCATCCGGGATATGAAAAGACGACACTGCAAATTCCCACAAACATCATGCATAATTCATGGTAAGTCAGTACGTATATGTCTAATCATAGTAATGTACATTTTTTTTTTGCAATCTCTTCTTTTCCTCTTTAATTTGATAACTTGCATCTTAAAAGATGAGAAAGGTTTGAATGGTCACTGCACGAGCCAGTGAAAATCCTGGAAAAAAAATGCCTAAGGATCACCTTGATTCAATATAAGGAAACCACTAAAACGACATTTATAAAACTATGTAGCAATGTGGAAAAATGAGTGTAACATAATGTTACATAAAGAAGCAGGTACAAAATTGAATGCACACCGACTGCGACTATAGAAAAAATTAAAATCATCTTGCAATTATGCAAAAATGAGATCATGCAAAATGAAGAGTTCTCAGGATCATGGGTGATACTTTCTTGTCCAAAATTTCTGGAGAAAGGTTTTATATATACATCATAAGCATAATGTAGCTGGGGAGAAGGGACCCAAGGGTGATTGCCAGTAGTCTAGCATTAACAGGTAAGGCTCAGAGAAGAAGGCTGGGGCACTGCTTTTGGGAGGATCACAAAAGGAATCACAAGGAGCTGGGAGGGGCAGAGTCATGTCAGGTGAAAGTCTAAAGAGGTGGCTAAATATCAACTCTCAGACCACCTCTGTAGATGGGCATGCAGTGACACTGGACATGTGCCAACAACTTGGGATAAACGAGCTCTACTGAACAGTTCAGCAGGAACTTCAGCCTGAGAAGAAAGGTCAGCCCCTGTAGGGCAGCCGGTGGAGTGACATTTTCAGAGCACAGAAACCTACTCCCATAACAGAAAGCTGCTCAACAAATACTGAAGCGACAGGCTTTCTGGTTTTGTGCCAGGTGTAGAATTTTTCAAATGTGGTGGGTACAGAGGTAATTCTAATGCAAAGTAAGGATTTAATTTATCATAAATAGCACCTCAGATACAAGGACTTGAAACATGTAGCAACCAACCTCAATGCAATACATGGTTGTTATTGGTTATATTACAGGGCTATCTGGTCACCTGGTCCTGGCCATTCAGTATTGTGTACTGCCCCAGTGGCCTCAGAATGGGCACGTATTTAAGAATTGGGTGTCTGCTCTTTTTTGCAGCTTTGCTTTTGATTATGCATGTTTATGGCTATGTAGCCACACATTCTCCTTTTCTCTATTTCTTCTCTCTCTCTCTCTCTCACACACACACACACACGCACACATATATACACATACACACTCTCAAGAATACTTTTTTTGGGAAGGAAAAAATATATTTTCCAGTTTCCCCATCTTAATGTATTTATGCTCTTCTTTATCATATATGGTATATCTTTCCTTTAAAAATAGGAAGGCTTTTTCAGATTTTACCATCTTATATTATTTCCTAACAGTCAAAATTGCAAGAAATTTCCTTAATAAGTGAGGGAGGTATGATGAAAGGAAGTTTTTAAACGTGAACTCACTTGACCCAGCACTGCCATATACTGCTGCACAGGCTGTGTAGACAGCATAGCCTTCTGGGGTTGTGCAATGCAGCAGCCCTGTGTAAAATTCCCTTTGCCCCATTGTGTATTGTAAAATGGGTACGATAGTAACCTACATGACGAAGTTGTTGGGAGGATTAAATGAGTAATATATAAAAAGTCTTTGGAACAGAGTGTAGCACATACTAAATGCTATATAAGTGTGTCTTGTTATCATTAGTCTTTTAATAAACGTGGTCTAAGACCAGAAAAGCTTAAGACAAATATTGGGTTAACAAGTTTCACCTCTTGGTCTCCCTCATTTATGCTTTCTTTTTGTTACAATTTGTTTTACAGGATTGATTACTGAGTAGGTTTGCTTTAATGACGAGGCAGGGGAGGAATATTTGCAAGGTTAGGGACATTCAGATAAAGGATTTAAGATACTTAACTTGTCTTTATTCTTCTTTGCAGGCCTAGAAAATAAAAAATTAATGTCTTTATCAAAGTATAAATGATCCTTTCCTGACACCAAAAATTGGAATAACATAAACCAATGCTTCTTAGCCACAGCGTGTACAGGACTCTTCCGCAGGGCTCGTTAAAACAGATTCCTGAGGCTGAGGCAGGAGAATGGCGTGAACCCTAGAGGCGGAGCTTGCAGTGAGCCGCGATCACACTACTGCATTCCAGCCTGGACGACAGAGCGAGACTCCATCTCAAAAAACAAAACAAAACAAAACCGAAAAATAAAAAAACAAAAAAACAGATTCCTGGGCCCCACCTCCAGAGTCTGAAGCTCAGAGTATAAATTTCTAGCAAGCGCCAGGTGATGCTGATGCCGTGGTCCACGAACCACTCTTCGAGTAGACAGGTTCTAAAAAACATCTTTGGTAATTGTTCCCAAAGACCAAGTCTCCTCCTGGGAACACGTGGAGCACTGGAAAACCTTGTAACTTTTTCTGGACTATGATTAGGGAAGGAGGAAATAACGCACATCTTAGTTCTTAGAGTTCTGAGGTTTCAGAATGCTCCTGGGAGCCCTTGGTTCCAACTACTGCGGCACAGGCACGGTAACTGTCTGTTGACTGTAAGTCCAACCATACTGGCTTCTTAAAGGCCGTGACTATGGTCATGTTATCTCTGTGTTCCAGCACCTAGCAAACACCTACCAAAAAATTAGGCTGTAAATAAGTTTGTGTAAAATAAGTAAAATAGATTAAATCATTTCCATCAAAATAATGTATTTTTTCAAAAGCAGCATTCTATCTTCCTCCTGAAGTTATTTCATAATAGAGAAAATGAAAAATTATTTTTTTTCATATAGGTTCTCTCAGGATCAGTTTCAAAAAAGTATGATTCCCTATTTAGTTCTCTCGCCCCGAACACTGAGGCTAAATGTCACCAGCATTTCCTGACCTGGCTCTGCTGTTTCTCCACTGTTCCTCCTCACTCACCACATGGGAAGAACCACCGTGGGAGCACAGCAGAATAAGGACCAATTATTTTTTTAGAACTATAGCAGGTATTACTGTACTCAGTGTAACTATGTGTTTTCCTCCAAAACTATGCCTAGAATATATATAGCAAAATTTTTTACATAATAAATTTCTCCAAGTAATAGATTCTCAGATTTTTCTGTGTCTCCATTTTCTGCCTCTTCTTTTCAAGAGCAGGCTTTATGTTTTGTTTATTTTTTTCTCATTTCTCTCTTATATTTGTAAGGCTGAAGAAGTCCATCCATCTACAGAACCTAGGGGGACTTGCTCTTTCCCTCTTTGTTCTCTTACAATTTGGATTCTCCAAGGGGCCAGCCTTGGTCAGAACTATGAGGAGGTCTCCTTCCTTGCAATCTATATCCTCTACTTCTGGCAGATATGTCAAAATATTTGTGATATATGTTATATTCTTACACATAGGCAGAAGGAAGAGCAAGAGCAAAGTGTGAAGGGAGGAAGAACATCAAACACTCAACGCTTCAAGGTGTTCAGTATGAATGGGACATGAAGTTGAGGGGGCATTAGATAAGCACGATGAGGTAGTTAGGGGATGGATGACAATGGACAGCCTGTAAGCCCAGTGGAGGAGTTTGCATTTTATTTGAGAGACAGTGGGAAACATTAGTTCTCACTATGTATTGGGTGCTCACCAGTAAGCTAAGCAGTGTTGGGGTCCATGGGGTATTGCTACTGTTGTTCGTAAAAGTCCTGACCCAAGGGTATGATTTTAAATCAAGTTCCTTGGAGTCTGGATGCAAAATTATAATTGCTCATTCATCTAGACAAAAACAAGTTGCTTCCTTTTATAAAAAATGCAAAATTTACAAGGTTTTACATTTTTAGCTTAAAAATTTAACAATATCTAACCTGTTTATGAGCTCAATTTGTTTTCTCTTTTAGTAAATGATTTGATTAATGAAATCCATCAACTTATGCAACATAACTCATTTTTTTCAGGGACTACTCCAATAGTTCATAAAATTTAATGTGTCAATTTTGGGGACACATTTAAAGTTTAAAGAGAGAAGCTGAGAATGCAGGGAAGTGATAATTGAACAACCCTTGACTGGAAGAAAACAACTTCTATGCTTAGTGTTTTTCTACAACAAAATTAATTAATTATTCACAAATTATACAAATGAGATAATTTTGTTAGAAAACAAAGTGATGAATGAATGTTTTTTCTATTCAGAACATCCAGCACAAAGCCTGGATGGTACATTCTCTCACCATTTCTTTAATAAGTCACTTATTCATATATTTCAAGAATGAGATCATTTGGCCAAAAAATACGATGAGGAATAAATAACAATTGTATTGAATGATCACTTGTGTGTGTGTGTGTGTGTGTGTGTGTGTGTCCTAGATCACAAGACAGGAAGGAAGTGGTACCCATTCCAACTGGGGGTAAACCATGTGAAAAATTAAACCAAAAATGGAAATGACAGAATTCTAGAGTTGTTTTGGAGAAAAGGAAGAAAGCAATGCAGCATAAAAAAAACAGGTTTGCAAGAACTGCATTTCTGTCAAACCTTATATATGCAGTGTCAGAATAAGAGACACGTTCCGGAGGCAGGGATCGGAGAGTGGTGCTGAGGAGAGAAGAAAAGACATGCACTGTAAAGTCTGGATGAGAGAGAAGTAAAAGCGTAACCACAGAACAACAAGGTTGGGGCAATGGCAGAGCGTGGGCATCTCCGTCCAAAGTCAGAAGAGAAAAAGGGAACTTTACTCTCTAAACTCTCCCTGTTGTTTACATATGAAAATAAGAAAAATATTTTGTATGGTCTTCCTGATCCTTTGTCATTTTTATTATAAGTGATAACATTGAATTTATAACATAAATCATTGAGGTACAAATATTTCCACTCACAACTGGTTTTCAAAGCCCTTCTGACAATAGACGCTGATCCCATCAGTAATCACCGAGTTCACCTGCACAGTTCATTAGACAAAAGCACTGGCGGCTGACTTCAAAACGGATGGGCCTGAAAGCTCAACTGTGGATACGGTTCACAATCACCATGGCCAGTTGAGGGGGAGATGATAAACTGAACCAGGTGGAGAGGCCCTGAGAAATGAGCTGTAGAAAAACCATCTGTGTCAACAGGGAGGAAACACTTTGTTAATCCCAGGGTAGTTTAGGAGATTTCAAAGTTCACTTTAAAAATCTTTAATATCTATACCCTGATGGATACCGGGAAGATGTCACAAAGTTTGTGAGAACCATTTTATGAAGGGTTAGGAGGTATCTAATATAAACATCTTTTTATAAAAATCTATCAGACAAATAGACTTTTAGCTGTGCACTTGAAATACACACTTTTCTCAAATGAATATTCTGGTTTGATTACTATGCTTATCTTACCAACATGGGACATTTGGAAGAAAGGAAAGGAAGTATAATTTAGAAAGGCAGTTACAGGAGTGGCTCAATGAACTCAAGACTATAGGCTGCAGACCCAAGTTCAAATATTGCCTGTGATGTGAAGTAACGTGGTGAACACAGTCAAGTTACCTTTTTTACTCCAAGACTTGCTTAACTTATTTTGATTATAACAAGTAATACGATTAAGCTTCTTAGAACAATACCTTTTCATCAAAGTTTATCTATACACCTAAGTTGTTCCTTAAGCGCTATCACCATATACATACACACTCCTTCCCCATTAAAGTGACCAGAAATGGGTTCCACGGGATGGAATTTTTAATTTTTTAATCCACTAGATTAGATTATCTTCTGAAATTCCTTCCAGATCTAATATTTACAGTTCTCATTTTGATCAGATGAACCTACTTAAAAATCAACAGCAAAAATAAATAAGTACTGCAACATTCCTTCCACAATAAAAGGCTGAATAGGTTTCTTTTCAATTTCTATACCAAATGGCTGAGTCTAATTTTAAGTACTACTGTCTCTGACTGTTACTTTCATATATCACATCATTTTTACACTCAACCTGTCAGCTCATGTCATTTCAATTATGCATCTGTTTTCTCACTGACTAAACATTGTGCCAGCACTTCTCCCTATTAGATTAAAAAGAAAGAAAACATGGGCTATTTGAAAATGACTTAACAGTGATACATTTTTCCAGCCTGAAAGTCTAGTATTTTTCTTTTATGCTGCATGTAATGAACATAGGCTGAATACTAATATCTTAAAGTAAAGATACCTAATAGCATTTCAGGTATTTGTTGAACTTGAGATGGTGAATCATGATGTCTCTCTTGGTGATTACAGTTTTTAACTGAGCCCTGTGAGTTAGTTGCATTACTGCCTGGAAAATTCGGGAGGATGGACTGGTAGAGGAGAGCTAAGTGTGTGCTTGCTACTCAACAATGCTAGAACCTTGTTTACTCACAGAGATGGCTAGACTGGCAAGAGCAGAAGACAGTAAACACAGTCCTCCATAGGTAGAAACATCGGCAATGCCTCCTGCTCATAAATAACTGTCCTACTCATTTTATCAAATGGGGATTTTTTACATTTTCAGTTGGCTAGTTTTCTTTGGAGGTACTTCAATTTCCCAAGGAACATAAGGCCAGCATCAATTATAACTTAATGTCCATTAATTTAATCAGATCAACAACTAGGTTAGATTAATTTTCAATGAGGAAAGTGTAAAATGGGAGAGAAACAGAGGCGAGCACATAGTACTCTTCTTGGATCTTAGAGACTCATGAGTATTGTAAGTCAAACTGGACCCCATGGGCTGTATACACACTCAGACTGTTTTGTCTGATTATATACTGTTTAAAATTTTAAAAAAGATTATAAACAGGTAAAAAGCAGAAATTAATGCCTTTTTTGAAAAATTCCTATGTGTGGTGACACTGAGCCCATTTCCAACAAGGTGGCAATCCGCTGAAGCTGATAGGTGCTGCCACCTCTACTGGGGCCAGCTCCCACCAAGTAGCCACTGACTCCCTCACTCCCTATGTTTCTTATGCACAGTCTACTAGCCTCATTTCTGGACCTGGATGATTGGAAAAGGCATTTGCATCCATGACCCCAGACTAGACTTTATTGTTTAAAATCATTATAATTCAATGTCCCAAAATTCCAAGGACATCTTTCTTTTTTAACTCTTATTTTAGGTTCAGGGGAACATGTACAGGTTTGTTACATAGATAAATTGCATGTCACGGGGATATGCTGCGCAGATTATTTCATTATCCAGATAATAAGCATATTACCTGATAGGCAGTTTTTTGGTCCTCACCCTTCTCCCACCCTCCATCCTCAAGTAGGCCCTGGCGTCCGTTGTTCCCATCTTAATGTCCATATGTAATTGATGTTTACCTCCCACTTGTAAATGAGAACATGTGGTATTTGCTTTTCTGTTTCTGTGTTAGTTTGCTTAGGAAAATGACCTCCAGCTCCAACCACGTTGTTGCAAAGGACATGATCTTGTAAAAACCCGGAAAGGTAACCTAGGAAATACCATTCTGGACATAGGACTGGGCAAAGAGTTCATGATGAAGATGCCAAAAGCAACTGCAACAAAAACAAAAGTTGACAAATAGGACCTAAAGAGCTTCTGCACAGCAAAAGAAACTGTCAACAGAATAAACAGACAACCAATAGAATGGGAGAAGATGCTTGCAAACTATGCATCTGACAAAGGTCTAATATCCAGAGTCTTTAAGGCACTTAAACAAATTCACAAACAAAAACCAAACAACTCCATTAGAAAGTGGGAAAAGGACATGAATAGACACTTTTTAAAAGAAGACATAGACACAGTCAACAAGCATAGAAAAAATGCTCAACGTCACTAATCACTAGAGAAATGCATACCCAAACCACAATGAGATACCAAGGGGATCTTACAGCTATTTAGTCTAACTATCTACCAACTACCACCATGCTTTCACCTCAGTACCTGCCATTTATAAAGCACTTACCACACACTATGTACTTTGCTAGGCATTTATATACAAGAACTTATTTATTTCTCCCCAAAACTTTATGAAGTAGATATTTTCCTCATTTTACAGCAGAGCAGCCTGTGGCGCACAGAGCTGGTTAATTTTCCCAAACAGTTATGACATGGCCATAGCCTGTTTTCACTCAGATTTGTGACTGTAAAGGCCCTGCTCTTAACCACTGTGTAAGAGTGACACACACACATTCTGTGTTATATTCACAATGCCAAGCACATGGCATGGCAGAAGAGCTGGCACCACTGAAAATGTGCTAGACTAGAGTATCTGGTACTGTTCCACAGAAGGCACGCAGAATGTCTAATAGTAAACCAGTGGAAAAAAACAAAGTGAAAATGTCATGATACCACAACCATCTCCAACTCACCATTCAGGAGGCACGAGTTACAGAGGAAAAAGTCCTGAAACAAAAGAGTGGTGGCCCTGGATTCTAGATTTGGGACTGACCAAAGGAGGCCAAGCTGGACACATGGCTCTACAAGGGAGCATCCTCATTTGAGCCTCACAGCAGCCATCTGAGCAGATGCTATTATTGCATTGTACAGATGAAGAAACGTAAACTCAGAGAACTTAAACTGCTTCCTCCAAAGTCTTCCGCTTAGTAAGCGGCAGGGCCAAGACTAGGAACCAGGGCAATGGATTCTTTCCTCAGCTATCTTACCTGCCTCTGTGCTGCTCTATGACACATGACTCTCTGTATTTTCTGGCTTTATACCATCAGACTTTGACAATCGGTCAGAAGATTCTAAAATGAAGGATATTAGATTTGCCCTTTGTGTTTTTCCTAGAGTACGGTGATGCTTAGGAGAATCAGTACACTAAATTGAAATGCATGAAGCTAAACAAACAAACCAAAAAATAAACTCAGCACCGTGAGTTTACAAGGAAAATACAAATCAAGATACTCTGCATTACCGTAATTTTGCCCTCCAAATTATCAGCAACTCAGACTTATTTTTATATTACTTGATACAAATAGAGAATATTTAGGAATAAAACACAGGGTGATTATGCTTTCACTGTAGTAACTTTTCTATTTAACCTAATGGAAGAAATTTCCCCCTTCCATGTACAATATTTATTGATGATAAATAGTTTGCAGGCAAGATGGGATTGATTGGACTGCAACAGTGAATCTTTGTTTACTCCAATGCTGATTTCAGATAGACAGCAAATTTGAATAGTCTCTCTCATTCCAAATAAATCTGGCTTCTTTTCATTCAATTGTTTTTCATCGATCAGTCTTTCCTGAGGAAAACACTAATGAGCCTATGTCTGCTGCGAGTGTAATTAAGGCAACTACAACTGCATAATGTGCTTTGTCCTTCGAATGTCTCAGAGTTTCATGCTTCAGAATCTGCAGGCTGAGCAGGTGGTCTCCTTTCTGCAACTCTAGAGGAGGTTTCTGTTCTTCTGACCAAATACAGAGTTCTAAGAAGGTACCCAGGGACAGTGTTACACCTAATACCAAGAGACAGGGTATCATACTTTGTAAGCGTCCTCAGGGGTAAATGGGATCTGAATTACATTTAAATTAAGTCACCACATTGATATGACCAAGAAAGCATTGGCCAGATAGGGCTGGCGACCACAACAAGGCAGGAACACATATTACCCTCATCCTTTTTACTATCTGTGAGTCTGAGACCAAAGTCAGTTGCTTAGATGTTGGTAGGACTATCTATTAGCACCAGATAAGCTGGGTATCTTCTCCGTTAATCTGTTTTTCTTGTTCTTCATTTTAATTTCATGTTGGCCTATATTTTCCTCTTGAGGATCCATTTTCACAACAACCACTAGGACAGAATTGCAATCCAACTTGAATGCTTATGAGCTATTGGAGACACAGGGTGAGGTTATAATTTATCTCTTCTTTTTCTTTAGAAAAAGATCACAGAAGTTCTAGTGTCTGTTGCTTTCTCCTCAGGCTTCCCTTACAAGGTGAAAATGAGACTCTCAAAAAGGTTCTAAGCTAAGATGAGTATGTGTTGTCTCTTCCCAGGGCCCTTCTCATGCCTGGTAGAGGTTCTCCTTGAGGAGGTTGTGAGAGGAAAGGCAAGTGGTCTTCACAACTACCTTTTAGCTCTAGTTTTATTTACATTTGCTTTAAGGGGCATTTCTCTCCTGACAAAGCCATAGGGCTCAAGAAGGTAGTAAACAGTTAAGGAGTGTTTGTGGGGAAGTTTATTCCTGTGAGGGTTCAATAAATCAATATTGACCAATTACGATAATTCCTAGTAGATGGTTATTTTATATAATTACAGCACTGAGGCAAAACAGCTTCTTAATCCATTTATAGCATGATCAGTAATGAGCAATGGTACAGAGATATGTGAGGTGACAGAAAGAGCATGGGACTGGATGGCAGGAGGGAGAGCTGGCTTCTAGGGTTCTTCTGCACCTAATCAGGGCAACTTCATTCACCTTTCTGGATCTCAAAGTTCCTGTTTGCTAAACTGGGAGTGAAGGGAGGTGGGGAGTGAAGTGGTGATGCCTAGCTAATTAAAATGACATAAATGATATACACCTTATAGAGCACTTTTACATATTTTAACTCAGAGAAACTCTAGGAGGTGGGAAAAGCACAGTATCATTTTACAAATAATATCAGAAAACTTATTTGAAAATGAGAAAACTGAGCTTAGAGAGGTTCAAGACTACCAGGTTTCCATGTGGATTTAGCCAGACTGCAAACCTGGTTCTTTAAAGGTACCTTTGGTTGTAAATGGCTGTGGTTTTCTTGTTTTCTGGTCTTGTTATTACGTTGAATGCTTATGAATTCCAGTTTTTAGATCCCTGGGTAATGCCAGGTTGAAGAATGTTAAATTTATCACAAATTACATACTTTTTCCTCCTTTAAAACTGCATTAGTTGTTTTCTCTGACCCAGTGATTCACAAAGTGTGGTCTGGAACCAGCAGCAGTAGCTGAATACTTAGAAATGCAAATTCTCAGGCTGCACGCATCTCAGACCCGAAGAATCAGAAACCCCGGGGATGGGGCCCAGTAATGTATGTTATAGCAAGCCCTCCTGTGGATGCCGAAATAGCTAAAGCTTGAGAACTATTGCTCTGACCTGGATATGCTTGTTCCCCTTATAACTGGCTGAAATTTGACATTTCCCAATCTACTTGCACTAAAGGCTATGAAACTGCAACTTTGAGTCCTATAACCAAATAAATCCACAACATGCTGTTAAACCCATTTTTATAATACATGAACCTGTAACTGTATCCATCATATAGTCAAAATAGTCTATAAATTTATTAGTCTTTGCTACCTCCTTTAAGTCTACTTGGAATTTGAAAACATTTTAAAAAATTGTTATCTAGGTCCAGCTTATCATAAACCTTGAGTTAAGTTGGTTCTAACTAAAAATAGTAATTTATAATAGAATGAATTCACTAAAAGTGGTTAATGTTTTTAATCCCTTAAGTCAAGGCACTTGACTATCTACTCCCACACTTGAAATATCAGTAACTCCAGGAGGAAATTCATGTGTACATGAAACCTAAACAAGGCCCTCCTTTCCTCCATTTAGGAAGGAATAGCTTCACAAATAATAAAAATATGCCATAATAGATGTTTAAAATGTATCTTTTAATATTTATTTTACAAAGCCAAATATAGCATTTACTAATTAGTTATATTATTTTTATGTCAAATGTTTGGGTTTTGGAGGCATTAAGATTTTAATCCAAAACATTCCCTTTGATTACCTTCTATGCTTAAAGTTTGAAAACCTTGGAGATTTCTGGTGGAAAATATGGACTCTGACCCCAGTGTGATACATTTCTATTTAAATGACTCTGTGTGTGTGTGTGTGTGTGTGTGTGTGTGTGTGTGTGTGTCTGTGTATCATATGGCACCTATTACCATAAGACATCAACACTCATTTAAATGTTCTCTGAAATGTTTTTATACATATCCCAAATAAATTTTGTCAATACAATTTCACAAAGAGAGAAACACAATATTGTCTTTAAAGAATAGAACCTTACACATTTCCAAAGTACACTTTTTTTTCCATGTTGAAATAACACAGAAATCATCTTTTACCTCCTTGAGTGAAGGCAGCCAGGGAGAACAAAATTCATATACACGGTACTGCTTCTGTTATTAATTTGCTTATATAAGCAAGACTGTGGGCTTTCCGTGGAAGTACAAGATTTGCAAATCATGACTGATAAAATGGCATATAGCATACACAGCATTTGTAGAGTGACAGTTTCTAAATGACGGATTTAAAGAAATTAGGAGACTTCTGCCCATTGCAGCATTCCAATTATTTTATTTATCCTCTTTAGATTTTCTTTTGGCACCACTTACTGAAAAATCTACTTGCAGTTACATGAAGATTAACTATAACATATTTCTACCATGTTTTTGAAAAGATACAGGAAGAATAAACTGAACATAAAGATTCTTGACAAAATGCCATATAATGCTATAGAGTTTTAATTTTATTATACATATAAAATACATATGTATGTATAATGTCATTATATATGTATAACTCATACCTATGAGATGAAGCAATATTCAATTTCTGGAAAACAAATGTACATATACATACACACATGCTTAATTTGTTGACCTCTTAAACTTTGGGATAATTTCTTATAGCTTTATAAAGACTAATTACAATGTTTCCCCAAATATTTTACTTCGAGATATCAACACTGTCGTTGTTTCAACCTAGGATTTGCTCACAACATCAACACCAAATAAATCTCTCAAAAAAAGGAAGGACTACTCTTTCTGCCAACAGCAAACACCAAAGCCAGCTCATATTCATAATTACTCATCTTTTGAAACATGTTTTGACATGAATAACTCAGCAAAGCTGAGTCACTGCCAAACAGTACCAACTTGTGCAATGGCACTGGAAGAAATGCGGTAACTACAGAGGCAAACAGTGACTCTGAGAAAATTGAATCCACCCTCATTTGATCCAGGTAATAAAAGTGCTATTTTCTGAAGAAGCAGGAAGGTTTTGTTCTCTTATTTTTTCTCTTTTTTCTTTAAGATTCCTTAACAATTAGTAAAATGTGTTTAGTCACAACAATAGAAATTTTGTCAAAGGTATCATGAGAAAAAAAGAACAATGGCTTCCTTTGGCTTTTCACCACAAGGATCTCAAAATATAACTTTGCAGTTTTCTGAACACCAAAACTCAGTTAAAACGCAAAGATTTAGGCAAAAAAGAAAGAAAGAAAAGAAAAACTTTGGGATAGGAAGATAGTAAAGAAGAAAAAAAAAGAATTTAACTTCTATATGATTAAGGAAGAAAATAACTAATTTTTCATTTTATTAGAGAAATGTACACATATCTGTATTCTCATAATACACCCAGGTGTAGTTTACTAGTTCATTTGTCAGGTGGGTCCAGTCCTTTGATCAGAATCCCAGTCTATGGGTGAGAACAGACATAGATTGCATGCCCCAAGTATTTAATCTGGCATAAAGTGATAGTTAATAGCCCAGTAGAGCACATGGGCTATAGCTCCACCCACCTTATTAACTAAACTAATAACTTGGCACTCCACACATCCCCTACCCTGTTTTACACAGGAGCAGGAGAGCAATGATAAGAAAAACT
The DNA here is from genome assembly GCF_028885625.2 of Pongo pygmaeus. NCBI lineage: Eukaryota > Metazoa > Chordata > Mammalia > Primates > Hominidae > Pongo > Pongo pygmaeus. The sequence continues at coordinate 189,155,079 of NC_085930.1, forward strand.
CAGAAGCATTTTGAGTGAATGCTGTAAAATCAATATATTCTGCACCTCGGTAGAGAGATGTTTTGGCAAGTTTTTCCAGAAGACCACCTCAGTTACCTCAGTTATTCCAAGCCTAACAAGCAAGTCTCTAAGTCAGTTACTTCTGGTTGCTACCTTCTGATGGTCATTTTTCCTTTTTTCAGAAATACGTACAATAGCTCCCTGAATGCAACTGTTACGATGCAAAACAAACTGCATGATTAGGAAATTGAGCAAATTCAGGTGCCTTTCTGTAAATTACTGACTGCTTTCTTTCTAATCTCTGAATCTAGTTAGATCTCTTTGAATTATTTCTCTCTCTACAGCTTTTGCGTCGCTCTCAGATGCTGTGCCACTTCTGCATTAAATAGATGTGCAGTTATCTTGTCTCCTTGATAATTAACAGAGATGTTAAGGGCTAGTGCCAATTCAGTGGCATGGGCTGGAAACCTTCCATTACCTGGTATGTCATTGTTTATGCTCTATTAAGCAGTTTTCATTTCACCTTATGGGCCCATATAACATCCAAGCTAGAGGTTTCTCAAATTACAGGTGGTACTACAGATTTTATTAAATAGCCTCTTCTTTTTGTTTTCAGAATCATCTTTATATATATTGCAGACAATCTGGAAAATTAAATTGGGCAATATATATGTCTTAAGGTTCTCAGTTTTCTCTCTCTCTCTAAATTATATCCATTGTTTTACAAGATAGAATAATGGCAGTGTTTCTCATTTTCAAGATAATATATTTTATTGTTCTTGTTTATCTTTTTCCCAAATTATCATTGTTGTTTTGACTCATTTTATCAAGAGATGCCTTTAATTTTACAAAAGTTCTCTTGTTCTAGCTTTATTTCTATCATTCTTACATACAAAATATGCATGTTGGCATCATGCAAAAGTCAGTGGATCAGAGGCATCATATGGAGCGGCTTAGCTGCTCTCAAAATCTTGTTATGCAGGCTTTAGTCAGACAGGCTAATACAGCTGCCAGAGAAGGGCTGAACACTCAAAAGGCTTTAGTCATCAAAATATACAGTAGAACAGTAGAAAATGTATGTAAGTATTCACTTACCTGCTTTTGATCAACAATTATTTCGAGGTCTTCATCACTGCTTAGTTTTCCATATCCTTGTTCTTTACTTTTCTTGTGAAAGAATAATTTTAAATGATCATTTAGTTTCTATCCATTAACAATCTTAATTCTACTTAATATTTTTAAAGATAAAAGCCTTAGCCTTGTTCACCAGTCATAATGCATCATTCTTTATATAAATTGCTCATGTACAACAGCAAATGTTTTTATTGTTAAACTGCTGTCTTATAATTATTCATTAACAATATCTGCTTAGCCTCCACTACCCAACTTATACCTTTAATCTTTTTCTGAATATTCTTATGCTTCTCTTTTTGGTTCTGTAGTATCAGAAAAGATTCTTTAACACTTTGGGATAAATAAGCAATTCTTTGAAGAGTCTTAGCATATTTTTCTTAAAGATTGAAAGTTCCATTTAGTTTTATACTCAAGACTTCCAACTATTCAATGTTTTGTTTTAATGTCTTACATATTTTTAAGAATAATAGAAGTATTATGCAACTCACATAATGACTCTTCAGATTTTCAACATTTGCTCACAAGTCAGATGAATACTGACATTGGAAAAACCAACTCAGAAATAATTTTAAAGAGATAAATAAAATAATTTACAAAATTAGGTATTTGAAAAGTTGGAGGACAGACTATTTTAAGAGTTTATTTAAATGCACTTTTTTTGGCATTTTGTCATCATTTATTTTGTCCCAATGACCACTCTCCATCTATTTCCTCCATTGCAAAATCTATAAATTCTGAAGTTAGAAAAGGACATAGATAATGACAATCATTTTACACTTGTGCTACAGGAGAAAGATAATACGTCTGAGCCTTTTTTTCTCCCAGTGCAACAGTTGATGAGAATACTAGAAATATCACATTGTGTCTTCATACCAGTAACAAATGAAAAATAAAAACCACTATATAGTTAGCTGTAGTTCAAAGTTATTTATTTATTTTAAAGATTCTTGCTTTAGTTATTAACTACATCAACTTGAATTAAGGGAATTAAAAATACTTATGTTTGCATCTACTGTGTCATATTAGGGTCCTCATCTCATTCAGGGAAGAGATATATCCTTCAGTGAACATGACATAAATCTTCACACTGTGAGCACAATTCTTATTTTTTCCCCGTAACATTCAAAAACCAGATTTACACATTTTTTTTCTGCAAAAACATATCTCCAATTTTTGTGGGATTTTTTTTTACTGTAATAAAGAGATTTCTGAATCTTCCAAGTATTAGGATGCATAAATAAAACCCAAATTCTCATTTATATATTAATGAACTTAGCCACTCAGAACAGAACAGATGGCCACAGCATTTCTCCCTATTATTATTCTTGTCCTCATTTGAGGTTCCATTTCAAGATTGATGGAAAACAAAAAGAACAAGGTTGGTTTCAGTCAAGCTGACTTCCTTCCTATCATTTTGCTTTTGCATTCTTTTTGTTCACTGGTTGCCATAAGATTTTGTCTAGAGTCTCTCTAATGCAAAACACTTAGAAATGCCTTTCCAAATATTGATCTGTATACGTACCAAGTAGCTCATTTGCATGACCCGGTTTCTGGACAAAAGGACATTAAGTAGAGATGGAATGTGGGTCCTTCCATCCATTTCACTGTCAGACATCCCAGAATTCTTTGTGCCAGTGGCAGTGGCTTCCTTGCCAGAACTTGCTGACCAGAGAACCACAGATCTTGCCCAGCAACAGCATTAATAATGTACAACAATAATTGAAGTATTCCTGAATCATTGTCTTGACTTTGTAAACATTGTGAAATTTTTGGCTAGCACAAAATTCTCACTGAAATGAAAATTTCTTTTTCTAACTAATTTTTATCCATGCGCTTCTATGCTCTTTGACTGTTGTTCCCATTTAATGTTTTAAAAAATCTACCTATTTTAAATTATATAATTTTTGTATTTACTTCTCTGCATATGGACTCTTCAGCCTCCTCATCATAAAAGCTCTTGATTTCCCCTTTTTAATCTCCTATTCTAAACTTTCTTGACAATCACTGCTAACAGATAGAATGCCAGCACTCACAGAACATCATTCGAAACTGCAACTTCTACAAATACCAAAGTCCGCCTCTCCAATCTCAACTCCTTATCTAATTTAGTAGTAAATTTTCCTGGGAAGAGGCTAGTTCAGGGAAGGAAATTATGTCCCCCAATCAATCTAAGAGGCTAGTTCAGGGAAGGAAATTATGTCCCCCAACCAATCTAAATAGAAGCTGGCATTTTCCAAGAGTGGGAGGAGGCATTTAGAGCTCTGGTTTTGTACTTAAACCTCTAGTCTCCAAACAGCACACAACAGTACACAAAGCCGGAGCCTTACAGTTTTACTCTAGAATTAGGCAATATTTTCTAGTTCACCCCATAACCCCGGGGGGATTAATCCTTTTCTAAGCCATAATGGTATTCACTCACTTACTGCTTATTTCTAGTGCGAGCATAATCCTCTTTCAAGCACTCAGCTTCCCACTTTGACTGCTTAGCTCAGGCAGCCCAGGCAGGGATCTTCAGCTCTCCTCCCTCCTCCCAGCTGGGAATCCCTGTCTTCTATCTATGCACTTTTGTCAAGCACAAAAAGCAAGTCCACAGCTTCTGCGTGGTCTTTCGCAGTAGCCAAAGGACTGAACTAGAAGGAAAAAGAAAGCTAATCTCTCCACCGTCCAAGTGTGAGGGGGCAGGGCTTCTGTGGGAGGAGAAGCCACAGGGCAATCACTTCCTGTGCTCCTCCCACCTTCAGTGGCAAGACACTGGAGCTGAGGATTTCCACTGAGGCAGTAAGGTTAGGCCCCTGTCCCCCTGGCCTTAGCATGCTGCCCATTTATGGACGACTTTGTGCACTGTTCCCCTAGGTGCTGCCGAGGAGGGAGCATTAGCGCAGTGGAGCTAAAATGGTGAGGACCTAAGGCGGGAAAGGGGAGGAATGAGGGAAAGGACATAGTCTTTCTTTGCTGACAGTGCTTCACCCCCATAAGAAGCTTTCACCTCAGGATAACGTGTCCAATCTCTGAAACCCCAAACACAGTATCTCCCATCTTTCCACACCATTCTGAATCCTTTCTGACCCGCAAGAGACCTATCTTTGTTAGTTCTTTGTTAACGCTGATAACTTTTTTGATACTATTGCATTAGATGGGTAACTTTCTTAAGAACATTGAGCCTAACTGGTAATCTTTCCTCTCTACAGACTTCCACCATCTCTCCTTAACCCTACCTCCTGTTTCCTACCCCTGTGTCCTCTCCTCCACAAAAGTAAAACGGAAAGGTGAGTTTGTTTACTTTAATTAAATAAACTTGCATTAAACTTGGAAAATCTACAGAAAAATATAGGCCAGGTATGGTAGCTTAAGCCTGTAATCCCAGCACTTTGGGAGGCCAAGGCAGGAGGATCACTTGAGGCCAGGAGTCCAAGACTAGCCTGGACAACATAAAAAAACTTCATCTCTATAAAAAATTAGCTGGACATAGTGGCATGCGCCTGTAGACCTAGCTACGCAGGAGGCTGAGGTGGGAGGATCGCTTGAGCGCAAGAGTTTGAGGCTGTAGTAAGCCATGAATGCACTATTGCGCTCCAGCCTGGGTGACAGAGTGAGAACCTGTCTCTAAAATAAAGAAAAATTTAAAAAAGAAAAACAATATAACGGCCACAGATATAGGATGTATCATATAGGAACATTTTGCAAGTCAGTAACACAACAATGAAATCTGATGGGCTAGAGATCTGAAAAATGAAGTAACTCCTGTTCATTGCAGGATGTGAATTTCTTAAAAGTAAGGGTTTTAATTGAAAAATACTAGTTGTGCATGAATTGAATTAAAAGGACTTTTCATACTCATTAGGAATGGAATATATAAAGAACATTTTGAAAGGGAAAAGGAACACTTGATTTAGCTAATTGTACAAATTAGCCCTAATTGCAATTTTTGCCTAACTACAGATGTCAAAATAAATATAAAGGTTTGCATGTAAATAATTCAAATTTTTAAAAATCAATGCTGCTATGAATGATATATAGTAGACATGAATTTATTAAAGCACATGTCACATACACAATATAAAATATAGCTACAAGAAGGAAAGACCTTCTTACTGTTTTCTTCATGGTTGTCAGGATTCAGTTCCTGTCCTCTTTTTCGCCTATCTTCAGCCTTTTCTCTACCACCTTCCTTCCCACAGCTGCAAAATTGCTCAGATTTTCCCTGTCCTAAAAGGTGATTTCCTCATATCTGCTTTTCCTTGAAGACTTTGATCTAATATCTCTTTTGAGTGTCAAGGAGAAGGAGAAGGGTTGAAAAAGAAGAAAATGTGCTGAAAAGATACTTGCTGAGTTTGTGGTGTCTTTGGAAAGTTCATCCCAGTGGAAAGATCCAGTTACCCATTTGGATGTAGGTGTCTGTATCTAAGAATAGAGATAAGGGCAGTGTGTATAGATCACTGGGATAATTGAAATTGCAGGAGTGGATAAGCTCACCAAAGAAGAAAACACAGAGAAGGAAGAGATGAGGACTACGGCCAGAGTCCTAGAGAACAGTTGCATTTAAGTAATGGGCAAAAGGAAAGAACTCAGTAAATGATGAGGAAGAGGAGTGGTCACGGTGCAGGTGGCGAATTAGTGGAATACAGTCAAAGGAAACAGAGTTCTGATAGTGTCAGATGCTGATGAGAGGTTAAATAAGGATATGAACTGCAAACTTTCAATGTATTTGGCATTTTGGAAGTCATTAATGACTTCAGGAACAGAAGTGGTGAAGATGGAAGCCAGGTTAGAGTAAATTATTGAATACATTGGTGGTGAGGGTAGGAAGATACTGAGAAAAGACTTGTCTTCCCTTAGGAAATCTTTCTTTTCTTTTTTTTTGGAGGGGGGGGGTGTGGGGGAAAGGAGTCTCACTGTCGCCCAGGCTGGAGTGCAGTGATGTGATTTCGGCTCACTGCAACTTCCGCTTCCTGGGTTCAAGCGATTCTCCTGCCTCAGCCTCCCTAGTAGCTGGGATTACAGGCACGTGCCACCACGCTTGGCTAATTTTTGTATTTTTAGTAGAGACGGGATTTTGCCATGTTGGCCAGGATGGTCTCAAACTCCTGACATCAGGTGATCCACCAACCTCAGCCTCCCAAAGTGCTGGGATTACAGGTGTGAACCACTGCACCCAGCCAGGAAATCTTGAATGGAAATGGAAAGCAGGAGTAAGAATGCTAGCTAAAAGATAGAAAGTATAGGGAAAGAATACTGGGAAATGTATAACTGTTTCCTCCTTCCCTTGTATAAAGATATTGATCATGTTTATAATTCACGAAGAAGGAACTAGAAAAAAAAGTGAAAATATAGATACCAGAGAATGAGTGGGGATAATGCATGAAGCAAGAAAGTAACAGCAACGATCCTTTGGAGAGAAACTGGTTCTCTTTTAAAATTTATTAATACAATTTTGTGCTGTATATTTGTAAGAAAAAAATCTTGAAGGATGTATACCAAATACTAAAAGTCTTTTTCTCTTGGAGATGAGGTTGTGCATGATCTATGCTTTTCTCTTTATACTTGGGAGTGCTTTATGAAATAATAATGAATTTTTTTATAATTAAAGAAAAGTAAACAAAATGTGATTTCTTGAGAGATCCATAACATTGCCACAGAAAATACTCATTTAAAGACTTCTTTGCAGTAAAAAAGATGGGGCCAGGACTTTACCCTTCCTTTACGATGTTCCTGGGAATGAAGGTTTTTTGTTTTGTGTTTAAACGTAGAGATACATGTTGCAGTTTTTACTTGTGACCCTTGCAGTAAGCCTGGTAAATGGTGAACCGAATGCTTTGTTTATTGCATTTAATATGCCGCTTTCCTCTTGACTCTCCCTTATAATACAAAGCTTCTCAGTTCTTTGACAATATTTTGGTTCCATGTCCTTTCTTCTTAAAAATATCCAGTGTCAACACAGCCACAAACTCATTTCTGTGGGAGCCAAAGAGGCAATGAAGAGAGAAAACAGGAAGTGAGGAAAAAGGATAACTTTTTCCCAAAAGGCCTGGAAGTAGAGCTTGAGAGTGTTTGCCTTTCAAGGACGTAAGCTCGAATGGACCTTTTGAATGGAGAGTAATTGCCTTACCAGTTAAAAGTGCAATTTTCAGATTTTTAATTTTTCTTAGGTATGGGGGAGATCAATTTTCTGAAGGGAAATTATTATTTTTACAGAGAATCATTTACAGAAGGGCTGGTTAAGTCTGGTATTTTTTAAAGAACAGTTTTTGTCTTGTCTTTTTAAAAGACACTCATGGGCTTTTTCCCCCTCTCTAACTGTGATCATGTTACGGTAAAAGAGAGTGGCCACAGAGTACACTTTTTTAGTTTTGGGTCAAGCATGGGCAAACAAAACATATGGCAATCAGACTCAGTTCTGAATGTATGATGTTGGGGTGAGAAAAGAAATATAAGGACAAGTATGTTGTAGCATTTTAAACTGTTTTGCCATATGCATAAGCCCAGACATTTAGTAATTTTTTGGATTTTAAGGTTAAATCTAATCGGAAAATAGGTATTCCAGTTACTAACTAGTTGGATAATAAGATGGCACGGAATCACAATACTACAGCCTGGCAGTTCCCCCTTAATGCTGGTTTTTCTACCTTTAGGGTGGCTTTTGGTCTGTACATTAATAGCCTGAAGAGTTTATGAAGCATCTTGAAAATATTTTCTATTTTCCAAGATTTCAAAAAATAAGAATGTTCCAACATAAATATCCATTAAAATTACACAATCTTACATCATCGTCCAGTGACATTTTCTTAAAAATACAAATTCAACTTTAGGTATGTACCTTTTAATATATCTTTTCTAGTATTTTATCATGAAAGTTTCAAACACACTGCAAAGTTAAAATAATTTTTACAGAGAGACCCTGTGTACTCAACTACCTAGATTCCACTAACTTTTATTATACTTGCTTTTGCCCCGAATTTTTCATCCACTTGATATATTTTTAAAGTATATACACTATCACATTTTTACACATTCTTTCCTTCAAGTTTTATTTTATCTAATTTACTTTTAAAAACTCAGAAAAGCAAGACTATTGTTTCAAAAAGCTTCCAAGATCAGAGCACTAAAGTTTAGGAGCTGTTTTACTGAAAATCTTTGCTTTTATTTGGAAAGCAAATTAGTGAACTATATTCTCACCATTAAGTGTTGTATAGGTCCTATCACTAGGATCAGGAGGAACGATTTCTGATCAAAGGGTTAAGATTTTTACAGCTGTCAGTCAAAAGCTAGTGAGCAAACAACTCAGCTTTCTGGGATAAATCCATGGAATGATAGGCAGTTCAAGATGATATTAATTACCACGTCCTCAAGTTTATGTGCTTTGATAATCAATGTTTCCTGCATCTATGAAAAACAGCAAACAACCTCACTATACTCTGGGCTATATAGTACGTAATCACCTCTGGTACCTGCAACGCAAGTGGCAAGTGACTTCTCAGAGGGGTTACATTTGCTTTAAGGGACAGTACTTGGCTGGCATATTCAGATCAAGTAGGCAGAAAACAAAAATTCGACTTGAAATTTCAATTATGTCAGATTCAGCAATGTTCCACATTACTTGGAGGACAATAAGTAAATTCATTTTAATCCTCCTTCACCCTCAAAACCAAATTCAAATTAAAAAAAAGCAAACAAAGATAATATTCTTTTAAACAGAAAATTGAGTCCAGTTTTTCTTTCAGCTGGCATGTTCTTGTCTCATTCCCTGTAGACTTGTCTCCTGGAGGTTATAAATGTAATCATAGGATGCAGTGACTAATATGTAAAAAATTGTTTTCTGTGGGCTGAAGATAATGATGATTGAAAAATTATATATTTTAATCTGATAATATCTTGGCAGTCTTATGCAGTCTGGGTGCTATTTCCAAAACAAGATGAAACTAGCAAGCGCTCCTTTTTGGTGGTTTTAACCCTGTCATGCCCGACACAACAGGACTGAAATGGTTGTTGGTGGAAGATGGTACAGAGTCTAAGAGAATTGACGTATTATCTTGGATCCCAGTGGCAAGGGAACACTTCTATCCTACAATAATCTCTCCCATCCCCAACAGGAAAAAGGTAAATTGTGTATTCTGTTATCTCTGCAGTCTGAGAAAAATAACAAATAATCTATTTTAAGTGAAAATTTTTTGCTTGATGTTCTGCTTCTGATCCCCGTTGACATTATTTTTTATTTTTGTATGCATTGGCCCTATTAGATGGGGATGAAACCTTGTTACAGCAATCTCAAACACAGGGGTACTTATCATCGGCTTTTCCAGTGACTCCTCTTCCTTCTCACTGGCAGCCAGCACACCTGGCATCCCGCACCTGCCACTGACTTCCTTTTAACAACTGATCTGGACATCATGATTTTATGACCTTGCAAACTCAAACGCGATCTCTTTACTTTAATAAAGAAGAAAGAAAAACCCAGCTGCTTCTATAGGCATTCTGTATCCTAACTATATTTTCCCTCGATGTTTATACCTTCTCTAGACCAGCATATTTTTTTGGACACTCTGACACATGCTTGAGAAAAATTTGCCTATGAAATTTTGTTTCTGACAAGAATCAACCCAAAGTTTGTGCTTCAGCCATAAAATTCATGCAGAAAGTTATTTATTTCTTTTTTCTTTTTTTCTTTTATTTTATTATTATTATACTTTAAGTTTTAGGGTATATGTGCACAATGTGCAGGTTAGTTACATATGTATACATGTGCCATGTTGGTGTGCTGCACCCATTAACTCGTCATTTAGCATTAGGTGTATCTCCTAAAGCTATCCCTCCCCCCTCGGCCCACCCCGCAACAGTCCCCAGAGTGTGATGTTCCCCTTCCTGTGTCCATGTGTTCTCATTGTTCAATTCCCACCTATGAGTGAGAATATGCGGTGTTTGGTTTTTTGTTCTTGCGACAGTTTACTGAGAATGATGATTTCCAATTTCATCCATGTCCCTACAAAGGACATGAACTCATCATTTTTTATGGCTGCATAGTATTCCGTGGTGTATATGTGCCACATTTTCTTAATCCAGTCTATCATTGTTGGACATTTGGGTTGGTTCCAAGTCTTTGCTATTGTGAATAGTGCCGCAATAAACACACGTGTACATGTGTCTTTATAGCAGCATGATTTATAGTCCTTTGGGTACATACCCAGTAATGGGATGGCTGGGTCAAATGGTATTTCTAGTTCTAGATCCCTGAGGAATCGCCACACTGACTTCCACAAGGGTTGAACTAGTTTACAGTCCCACCAACAGTGTAAAAGTGTTCCTATTTCTCCTTTTCTTTTTTTCTTTTATTATTATTATGCTTTAAGTTTTAGGGTACATGTGCACAATGTGCAGGTTTGTTACATATGTATACATGTGCCATGTTGGTGTGCTGCACCCATTAACTCGTCATTTACATTAGGTATATCTCCTAATGCTATCCCTCCCCCTTCCCCCCACCCCACAACAGTCCGCGGTGTGTGATGTTCTCCTTCCTGTGTCCACGTGTTCTCATTGTTCAGTTCCCACCTATGTCCTTTGTAGGGACATGGATGAAGCTGGAAACCATCATTCTCAGCAAACTATCGAAAGTTGTTTATTTTTAAGCTACATGTATGTGACTGAATGGCTTATAATCAGCATTTCTATTATGGCTCAAATGACTTTTGAGGGTTATTATTATTTTTTTTAGATTTTATATGGATCTACACACAGTCATGACATCTTAGAAGAAATCTTTCCTGTTCCTGAGAGCGAAAACACTTCCTGGAGGTATAACTCATTACTCTCACCCCTAGATTCCATGGCCTTGATAACTGCAGGCATCCTAAGTTAACATCACAATTCTTGTCATTTCTCGATCAGTCTCCTTATGGCTTCTCTTGCTCATCCTTTTTCTCCAATGGCTTATATATTCACTATAACAACATTACAGATAAGATGTGACAATTTCTAGAGGGTAGGCATGCCAACCATATTCTTCATGAATATCCTTCATGAATAAAGAATTCTATACTCTTCTAAGCTACAAGATATGTAGGAACAAGAAAGATCTGGGGCCACAGACAGGTGGTTCATCCACTGGACATGTGACAATCAGTTAAGAAATTAAAACAGCAGAGTTGGCTAGGAGCGGTGGCTCACACCTGTAATCCCAGCACTTTGGGAGGCCAAGGTCAGGAGTTCAAGACCAGCCTGGCCAACATGGTGAAACCCTGTCTCTACTAAAAATACAAAAATTAGCCGGGTGTGGTGGCGAGCACCTGTAATCCCAGCTACTCAGGAGGCTGAAGGAGGAAAATTTCTTGAAACCTGGAGGCGGAGGTTGCAGTAAGCTGAGATTGTACCACTGTACTCTAGTCTGGGTGACAGAGTGACACTCCTTCTCAAAAAAAAAAAAAAAAAAAATTAAAACAGCAGAGTCTCAAGGATGCACAGCCAAATCCAAATCATATCCACCACTTTATCACAAACACCAACTAATGCCTTGCTTGATATAAAAAATATTACTGCTAATGAGGAGGATGGGGTGGCTGGAACAGAGTTGCCCAGGGTTGTGGGGGTTGATGCCAGATGAGGCTGGAGAGGAAGGCCAAGTCTTGAAAATCACATTAAGGTGTTTGTTCTTTATGTTAAGAGCAATGTAGAGCCATTGTGGGGTTTTAAGCAAGAGAGTAACATTATCAGATATGTGCTGTAAAAAGCCCACTCTGGCTAAAGGGTGAGGAATGGATTGGAAGAAGGAAGGCTGGAGTCAAAGAGAGAAGTTGAGAGCCATTGAAGTGGTCAGTTCATGACAGCCTGGAGCCTGTGTAGACGCTGGTTGACAGAGATAGCTGACTCCACACCAATTTTATAATGACATGCTTCATTCATCACTTTGTGTATCATGAGATTACTTTTTTAACACCAGCTTCTCTAGGTGATAAAAGCATCTATATTTTTCTGTAGTCAAGAATTAAATTAGCAGAGTATGGGCCTACAACAGACACATCCTAGGCACTCAACTTAGTAATATGAAAAATTATTTTTGAAAAAATTCAATGAAACAAATAATGAGAGAAAGAGAGAAAAAAACTTTGGCTAACAGGAAAAAATTTTGTGCTTAGTGAAAGATACATATTTTTCCATTCTGTAAACAGTATCTAAACTGTTCTTGTTTCATGCTATTTGAAAAAAAAAAAACAAAGGGAGTCTGTTTAAAAAGATACAATGTGAAATTGTTCAGTGCTGTAGAGCATCTAACAGAATTTATTGTGTTTTTTTGGACAGCAACAACAGGAACTATTCATGCAAATCTAAGAACCAACTGCCCAGGGAGTATAAAATATTGAAAAGAAATATATTTACTTAAATGTATTTGAGGATATCATCAAACCTAATGTGTTTTTAAGAGAACTGAGATGACATATTTAAAGTGCGTTTAAAAAACTAGTTGATTCCCTTGCATTTCACTTGTTTTTAATGTATCAGAGGACAAAACCTTATAATGGGGAAAGATTGGCAAGGTAAGGTAGAGTAAGGGACACTTGATCATAATGTTTATCCTCTTACTCAAAGTTTGTAATCCTCTTACTCAATGTTATCCACTTACTCAAAGTTTGATTCTTGCTTCTTAGTGAGACACTTTTGTTCTTAATATTTAAAAATAATAACGTGTTACATGCAAAATATTGAAGTATGTTCAATTACATGTAAGCACATCTCAGAGTTACACAATGGACTTATATCTACAAGATCACAGTATCCCAGTGAATATAGATGACTACTGACCATCTTCTTCCATCTGCACTTTTAATCTTCGCATCTTTCCTATCTTTCTTCTTTAGAAATCAAATCGCAAATCTTAGGTGCTTCACTTAGGGAAGCTGCCACAAAATTTTACAGAGACAATGGGAAAGATTTCTTGAACAATGCAGACCAGAAAAATTTCAGTGATGAGGAGCATGAAGCTAGTATTAACTTGAGAGCACTGTAAGAGTTCCTCTGATGACTCTTCTTGCAATCTCTGATTAATATCCCTCAGTGAAAAATGTATTGGTAATATACTGAGAGACAGAAGAATGACTGGTACTTAAGGACTATAAGTGCATCTTTAGAAGTAGACACAGGGTTTAACGAAAAGTCTTTTACAAACTGCATTCTTATAAAATTGTCCTGGGTAGGTGAGTGTGGGGATTTTAAGGAGAGATGAACCAAGGCTGTAGTAAGGAACAGCTAAAATGTCATGGATGGTACTATGTCCTAAATAGAGAAAAGCCTTTTTAAATGATCAAAGTATCATTTTTCTTTTTAAAATAAACACTAAAAATCTTAATCATGTATACAAGTGTACCTATTACATTGTAGGTATTTAGTAAGTTTTTTTGAATAAAAGCATTTCCTTTATAACAAAAAGGAAAATATTATTTTCACTACTCTTAATCTCCCTTACTGTTTCTTGCCGATGCTATTACAAAAAAGTTGTATAATTACTTTCAATCTACTTTTATACATAGATACATGTATGCATGCATAAATATACATATTTATATGTAAGTATACTAATATATACATATGTATTTAATGACATGAACATGACTATAGTATAAATACTACTTTTTAATAAAAAATAAATTATGACTACCTTTTCACATTAATACACATATTCATATCCACCTTACACATCCAAATCTACCTTAAATTAATAATTTTTATTAAGAAAATTCAAGAAATCCTAGAAACCATCAGAATAAAGAATCTACTTAACACTTAAGAGACAATAGCACATAAGTATTGTCTGCAGAACCCTGATGGTTCTTCAGAAACTTTGAAGGGAACTGTAAAGTGAAAACTATTTTTTTAATAGTACTAAGAAATTATTTGTCATTTTCACTGTGTTGAAATTTGCATTGGTGGTATAAAAGCAATCTTGTTAGCACCTTGGCATGAATCAAGATACTGGCACCAAACAATACTGGTTGGGAAATAAATTAGCCACTTTAAAAAAACTCCACCATTTTTACTTAAAAGTATGACAAGCTATGATTACTCAAACTTTGGACCCTGGCTTTTTTTCTTTTTTCCTGAAAATTAATGAAAGCAGTCATTAATTTCAAAGAAAACAACCAATAATGTTTGTTGCCAAAATTAAATAGATGAATGAAAATTAGAGATTTAGAAATTTGAATCAGCCACTGTGAGCTCAATAGCTTCTCAATAGTTAAAGACGTTTCTGATGAGATCAGTAGTGACATGAATGGTTTTTTGATATCCTATAATGAAGTATGACAACATTGGAAGATATGAACCAATGAACCAATCTCAGTGAACCAATATTTTTCAAATGACCAACACTAGAATGTTACCAAAATCATGCATGAGTTAAAGATCTATTCAAAGTGTAAGGGAGACCAATGGATGTTAACATAAAAAGTGTACCAAATTTATTAATATGACTTCAGATTTCACAGTGCTACTAAACCTCAGGAAATTACATTTCTCAAGTTTTGGTGTAGTATGAAAGAATATCCACAGTTATTTAAAAAGGCTTTTAAAATACGATTTCCTTTCTCAACTGTATATTTGTGTAAAGATTTTTTTTATTCCTATATTTCAATGGAAAAATCTACTGCAAAAGATTAAATGCAGAAGCAGATATGATAGTCTAATTTTCTTCTATTAAGCTCTTTTATTAAAGAGATTTGCAAAAATATAAAACAATGTCATACATCTCAATGAAATTTTTTTTTTTGGAAATGAAGTTTTTAAAAAAATTTTGTATGTGTGTATACATGTAATGAGTTGGTTACTGCTATTTTTCAATGATTGTATAAGTAAATAGTTAAAACTTTTCTTAATTTTTTTCTAATCCAGTAAGCGTGAACAGATATAATCTACACAAACAAAAGATCTTTGGGGTATTCAATAATTTTCAGAAGGATATAGAGGCATGGAGACAAATGTTTGAACCACTGCTATTCTAGAAATAATGTAAACTTTTTCTGAGTTGGTAGAACAATTTGCCTTCGGAAAATTAGTTTTTCTTTTTCCTTTCTCTAATAATTATAAAGTCAATTTGTCTTTTTTAGATTCTCATGGAAAATTCCATAATAGACTATGCCAAAAATTATCTCATTAGCCTTATGATAAATAGCTCTCTGTGTTGCTTAGTATATATCTGAATTGTATTTAATGATACTAGCTTTAGTGCTTACAAATACTTATATTTGAGTTATATCCTTTAGTTTTCATAGGCGATTCCAGGAAGGTAGGTATTTTTCTCCCCATTTATACTGACGAAATGAATTTTAAGAGAGGAAAAGTGCTTTGTCCATCTAGAAAGTGCTTGAACACAAAATCAAATGCAGGTCTGCTAACCTTGTGTTCCTGTGCTCTTTTTTTACCTTTGGATGGAAAAAATAGCTTTTTGGTTATTATCAATGTAGACTATGCACTTCTGCTCTTGTACAATCAAAGCAAGGGCTGAGTATTGAGACACCTTTTGGATTTGGGCACAGCTCCTGACTTCTTTTCTCCTTGACCATTTCCTCTTATAAGGATTACAGGAAATAATATATTCCAAGGCCTCTAGAATAGTGCCTAATATATAATAGCCTCTGTTATTATTGTTTTTCATGATTAGCATAACAACATAACTCTGTACACGGCCAGGGTAGCTTTGGCTTCATCCAATTCAAGCATGAAAGGTCATCTCAGTCACAAGACAGAAATAGAAGAATGGCATATGCAAAAGCTTCAGAACAATTCCAGGTCTGAACAATAACCAAAATGCAGCCTTTTCCAGGCTGGAAGCCAAAGCTCATTCTATATATGCTGTTGATCTACACCTCAGCTCTGTGTTCAAATTTAGGGGTGACCAGATAGGTCAAAAAGTCACTCTTCTGCTTGCCAGGACTGGTTCAAACCAGCTTTGAGTAGCTGCTGGATATCACCACCTTTAATCACTTCTTCCCTGTCCTGATCTGAGGCTGCTGGAGCCATATAAAAACCCTTGAGAATCCAGGCAAAGCCAGACCACCTTAGGTTAAAACCCCCTTTTTCCCTTATTTTCCTAGTTTGGGTCCTGTTGGCTTCACACCTGAAGCCTCTCTCTGCCCAGTACCTTCAGAATAATGTGCCATTTGAATGGTCCAGATGGAGCTTGATTAATACCTCTCTGGGGGCCTTTCTGCCTCCCCTCAGTCCTATTTTGGTTGTGCACGAGGAAACTGCTTCTGACCCAGGCTTCCAGTCCACTCTTGTGGAGGCCGCACTAGGGCTAAAGAGGTTCACAGTGTGAAAGCAGTGAGTGAGGCTTCTTGGTGGCCCATGCAGAGCCCTTCAACTGCTTGGCATTCAGGGGCTATACTGGCAAGATGTGGCTGGATGTGGATGTTTCTGCAGGAAGTAGTTGGTTAACGGAGGAATATTAACGGTATTGATCTGGCTCTCTTTGCACATTGATCCCAACATAGTATATGTACATATTGATACCTAATAAGATAATAATGATAATAATAACTGACATTGATAGGAACAATCTCATGTGATTTAAAATGTATATACATAACTTTATGTTTATGCAATAATAATAAAATGAGAATGATCCACTAAACATTGTGGTTTGTTATAGTAAATTTACCCTGGGGAGGATGTTTTGCTATGTGCTAGGATGAAAAATTTGCATATTTTATCACATTTCATTCTTAGAATAATTCCTTGAGTTTGTTTGTATTTTCCTTGGTTTCCAAATGAGGAAATGGAAAGTCCTAAACATTTAGTAATTTTTTTTTTTTTTGAGACGGAGTCTCGCTCTGTCACCCAGGCTGGAGTGCAGTGGCGGAATCTCGGCTCACTGCAAGCTCTGCCTCCCAGGTTCACGCCATTCTCCTGCCTCAGCCTCCTGAGCAGCTGGGACTACAGGCACCCACCACCACGCCCGGCTAATTTTTTGTATTTTTAGTAGAGACGGGGTTTCACCGTGTTAGCCAGGATAGTCTCAATCTCCTGACCTCGTGATCTGCCCGTCTCGGCCTCCCAAAGTGCTGGAATTAGAGGCATGAGCCACTGCGCCTGGCCAACATTTAGTAATTTTTTTTCAGGATCATTTGAAAGGTCACACAACCTATAAATGGCAGAGCAAAATTAGAACTTAAGATTTTCTGACACTAAAGGTTAGATTATTTTCAGCTCAGCCCCCTGCCCCCAGCATATTTCCGTTTCATTGAAAGTTCGAATAACATAATGCAAAAATACATATTTGATTAAATAAAAAGAAAAAATATCAAAAGGTCAACAGCTCTTTATTACTTTTTTAGACAAACTTTCAACTCAAGAACTTGAGACATATAATGGAATAAGTAAGAGTTCAGTCTCTGAGGTCATGTTGCTTGGTTCAAAGCCAGCTCTGCTAAGTACCAGTTGTATGGCTTTGAGCAAATTGTTTACCTCTCTGTGCCTAAGTTTCCTCATTTGGGAATAATAACAAAACCCAGCTCCTTCAGTTGTTAAGAAAAAAAAATTAATTAATACATGTAAACTGCTTAGAACACTGCTTGACATATTTAATAGCACTCATTAAATATTAGCTGATAGCTTTTCCTCCCTCCCTCCCTTCATTTCCCTCCCTCCCTTCCTTCCTTCCTTTCTTCCTTCCCTCCTCCTTCATTCCTCCCTTCCTCCTTCCCTCCCTCCCTCTCTCCCTCTCCCCATTTAACAGGTTGAATTAACAATGTGTAAACACTAAACAATCTTTCTAGCAAGTTAGAAAAACGCACTAAAGATGGCTCAGAAACTCAATATTGAAGTTTTGGGGGTGCTGGGATTTAAAAATAGAACCTGGTGAGAAGCAGTCTTGCTGTGTCAACTCTTAGAATTCTGTATTAAGAAAACCCAGAAGAGTTTTATTTTAAGCAGACTCTGAATGGCTTAGCTGCAGTTCATGGATACATCAGAACATTCCCTTGATGGTTCACTTTCTTGTGAACTTAAAATCAAGCAACATGAAGAGTTCTAGTTCTGGCCTGACCAATCCTCCCACCCCCAACCTTACAAAAAGCCAACTGAACCAAACTCAGGTGCTGCTAAGTAACTGGAGCAGAACCCCAGCAGTGAACCTTCACTGCCAACCCTTTTGAAATCCACCACTTTGTTAAATCTTGTTTTAACACAGACTGGATTTTTTATAGTATATTTCAGGGATGATGCAAAATATTAAGGATACAGAAAAAGAATGACTGCAGATGGTGGATTTGGAAAGTGGGTAGAGAAGAACTTTGGTCTGTGTCAAATCTGGGTTCTAGCTTTGTTTTGATCACTTTTTTCTTATAGGGCTTGCCATTTCAACTCTTTTGAGCTCAGTTTTTCCCATATTCAAAGGCTTGTACCTTTGAGGTACCTGAAGACCAGACAATCTTTCACATCGTTAATCCTATGATTTCATTTTTTAGCTATTGGGAAGTCAGTTCATTAGTAATTTTGTAGTGATTAAGAAAGAGGGCTGGGCATGGCAGCTCATGCCTGTAATCCCAGCACTTTAGGAGGCCAAGGTGGGTGGATCACCTGAGGTCAGGGGTTTGTGACCAGCCTGGTCAACGTGATAAAACCCCATCTCTACTAAAAATACAAAAAAATTAGCCGGGTGTGGTCATAGGGTGTGGTCATACTAAATGTTGGCCAGGCGCGGTGGCTCACGCCTGTAATCCCAGCACTTTGGGAGGCCGAGACGGGCAGATCACGAGGTCAGGAGATTGAGACTATCCTGGCTAACACGGTGAAACCCCGTCTCTACTAAAAATACAAAAAATTAGCCAGGCGTGGTGGTGGGTGCCTGTGGTCCCAGCTACTCAGGAGGCTGAGGCAGGAGAATCGCTTGAACCCGGGAGGCAGAGGTTGCAGTGAACTGAGATCATGCCACTGCACTCCAGCCTGGGCGACAGAGTGAAACTCTGCCTTAAAAAATAAATAAATAAATAAATAAAATAAAAAAAAGAAAGAAGAGGTCCATTGTTAATTAAAGCAAGAAGCTAACCCTGATAAAAATATACCATTAACCCAAATACTCAGGAGGATTTAGTGTCTTCTACCAGCTGTTATGTACACTTCCCCCACATCTGTTAAACTTAATATTTCACAATAACCAACTGATATGGCAGCAACAAACCCAAGTCTCCATTCTAATGCAACAAATAAAAGTAGTTGAAATTGGATGTATAAATATGTTTCTCAAGAAGGAACTTGCTGGTGCTCAGTTGTCTTTAAGTGTGTATGTAAACACCTGCTTTAGAAAAACTAAGCAGACAACAAGATGTAGAATTCACTAAAGATACATTTGTGGAGACACAAATGTAGTTAGGAGCTAAATCATAGTTAACAACCCTGAAAAAAGGTAGCAGCACAAAGAATGGAATTGCCAGGTTTTGGCAAGTTGGGGATTGTAAAGAAATAAACTTGGATATATACTCAAGTGCTATTTTTGGAGATTATTTTCTGAAAAATCAGTAAAATGCCATTATCAAGATAAAACTTCAAAATGCAAGTATACATATTGTCTCACAAAGAATGGGGGATGGACTTGGAATGCTGATTCTAGCACTGGTCTTGGAATTGACTGACTTCATTAGCAACATCTTGCACAGGCCTTCAAAGAAACAGAAATCAGTGGTAGGGATAATTCTGAGGCCATGGAACAGAGCTAAGTTGTCTGGTTCTACCCACTATAGGAAGACAGGGACCATGGTCTGCCATCTTATATGTATTCTTCAGCATATCTAGGAAAGTTTAGATGCTTCATAGAATTAAGAAGTATCACCATGATCTAGGAGAGCTGATAATACTTTAAAATGAGACAATCTCTACTAATGATTGACTGTTTTGAACAGTGTTCCTATATTTAGGTATAACTTTTTCAGAAATGCTCACCATGCTTAGTTTATATATTCAAACTTCTACTCAAAAACCTCTCATGACATATTTAATAGATATGGGATTTCCTCTTTTATTTTTAGTAGAAAAATAAAAACAGAAATGTCAGATAACTAGTATATGAAATTTATCCATTTATACATTATATTCCTACCATACTAGCTATGTTATGAGATGCCTAAAAGTATTATTTTCCTTAATGACATAATTGACATATTTATATCTAGTATTTGTAATGATATAAAGCAATTTTTATTTCCCATAAACTTTGCCTTATGCTTAGATTATGAGAATGATTGATTGAGGATAGTGGCTTATTCAATCAACTTTGACACAGTTATTCCATGAATATTGTTTATCAAAAGAGTAGTCACCTAAAAGAATTACATAAAAAATCAAGTTTGGCTGTTTCCACAGCATATATCAATTCAAATGATAAAAGTGTGATTTGTGTATCAATATAGAGGTGCCCTAAAGTTAAGAATATGTTATTTTATACCATAAAATCACATTTAGGTTTTGCCACTTTCTGATAAACTCCTTACCACATATTTCCCAACATTCACATGGAGGGCACTTACTAAATTATAGCATTAAATGTTGCATAGTTGAGCTGAAAATTACATATAGGTACAGATGATAGTGCTTAGTTGATAAAAGTCAGTACATCTTTATTTCAGTGCTGCCATGGCCAGTCAGTACCATTGGATCTTGTGCCAGTTACTCAATACATTTAAACCTTCATTTCCTCATATGTAAGATGAATGGATCAGATGAGATTATTTCTAGTGTCTTCCAGTCCCACTATTCTATGCATCTATGCTTATAAAAGTATGTTTCTTTGGTCGCATTTAGAAATTTCACATAGGTACTTTAATCATTTGCACTAGAGAAAAGATCTTGGCCCATGTCTTTCTTACATATTTCCCCCATATTTTAAAGTAACACGAAATTCCTTTCTTTAGTTTCTATTTCTCCTCACGGTATGTCATTCTGACATCTTTTTTTTTTTTCTTTCAGTGATAGGGTCTTGCTCTGTTGCCCAGACTAGAGTGCAGTGACATGATCAACGTTCACTGTAGCCTCAAACTCCCAGGTTCAAGTGATCCTTCTGCCTCAGCCTCCCAACTAGCTGAGACTACAAGTGCAGAGCACCACACCAAGCTATTTTTGAAAAAAATATTTTGTAGAGATAAGGTCTCACTATGTTTCCCAGGCTGGTCGTGAACTCCTGGGCTCAGGTGATCCTCCCACCCCTGCCTCCCAAAGTGCTGGAGTTGCAGACATGAACCACCGCCCCCAGCCCATTCTGGTATCTTTACTGTTGGTTGTTAGTACCAATAATTCCTTGAGTGCTTACCTTGTCTCAGGAACATTGCTCAGCATTTTACTTACATTATTTTGTTTAATTTTCACAGACTCCTGAGGTAAGTACTCTTATTATTCTTATTTTATTGATGAGGCAACTGAAATGTAAATGTGCTGGATATATTTCCATTAGCTCATTTGGCTAGTCTGCTTTGAAGCTATAATTAAAACCTGTTTATATAATTCCTATCCCCATGTATAAACAACTCTATAATACTCCCAATGGACACAGGATGTGCAGCCCATGATCCCTGAAAAAATCTGGGGACATGCCCAACACTTAGGAACCACCACACTCCTTGCATTCTACATGTATTCCTGAGTGTAGCTGAAAACTCTGGAGACTCCTGGCAGCCTGCTTCCTCACCTCCACTGAGATAGCACCAAACCGACTTACTGTCTTTAACCTGATTTGGAGCCCCCGGATGCTTCCCCATTTGACCTCTGGTATCTGTTGATTGTACAGCACTGGGGCAGGCCACAAATCATTTCAACTATGTGCTTATTGCATCCTGGATGCACTGTCACTCCAGCTCATCAGGTTTTACAAGCAAAGTCGCAAGGCCAAGGTGACTATATCCACTGCAGACTCATGCTGTTTTATAATAGCTGGATCCTCACAGCTGCTGGGCAATTTCTTATCATCACTGCTACAAAGACTGACCCCTTTTGCCAACCAGAGCTCTTTCTTCTTCAGGATGACCTAGCTGCTTTCCTGAGCTGCCCAAGGTCTCAGCATCCTTTTTTTTTCCCCCTCTACTCATCTCTGGGTCTTTAACCTCTGGTTCTTTCTTTTTGTCTATTTTTTAGGAGAAAGCATTGTCTGGCAGGATGAAGCTCTTTACCTGTGGTCCAGATCTCATTGCCCTCACATTGATTTTGCCACTTTGCTTCAGCAGCTATTCATTCACCTGCATCTTCCACCTCTGACTCTCCCTCAGTTCTTTCCCTCTGTGTATAAACAGGCATAGCTCTTCTTCTGTCCAAATAATTTCTAAGACTATACCATCCATTCTCTTTCTCCCTGTCTCTCTTTACTCTTTAGAAGACATGATGTTCCTTTTCTGTTAACTTTTCAAGAAGATAAATCACAGGTAGACATAACAAAGTATATTTTCTTAGCTTTAGTTATTTATTTGATACAAAAAATCAAATCTAGGCTCATTCCTAGTTACTAGATATTTAATTCCCATGGCGCTTATTTATAAAAGTAGCATATTAGACATTTGTTTTTGTTCTTAAAACATAGAAGGAGATAATACTGATGTTACCTCCTGAGCCCTACTTATGTGTGAGGGTCTGTGAGTGGTAGGCATGAATCAGACCCCAGAGAACAAATAGTCTAATCATCAAAATGAAGACAGAGTAGAGACATAGAAAGCAGATACCCTGATGTGACACTGTATGCAATATATTCTTCCCAGCCTCATAGAAGTGTCCAAATTGTTAGATTGTTTAAGATTTAGTCATGCCAGGTACATTATTTAATTTTGAAAGCCAAAAGGAATCTTAAGAATATTTAGTCCGACTTTCATTCCCCCATGTTACAGATACGAGAAAAAAGGAGGCTCAAGAAAGGTTGAATGATTTACTTAATGTCACACAACTTATTAATGAGAGTTGGTGCTAATCTAATCTACAGTGCTCTTTTAATTTTATCAGGATTAAAAAATCTCTTCAAAGCTTCATTTTATCATTTTAGCATAATTATGATGCATGGTAGGTGCTCACAAATGTTTGTAATGCAGATGAGAAAAATCAATCACTGTGTGTTTTTTGAACACTGATTTTATGCCAGAGCTGGAGTAGGTAAAACAGAGACACAGTGGAAACGAAACAGATGGCTTCCACTCAGAAAAAAGTACTGTATGTAGCATGTAAGTCCTCAATAATTATTTGTGGAATAAATAAAATTTCCAGAAATGGAGCAATTAAAGAACATGTATTTAATTATGTGGAACAGTGCACACGAATTTCAAGATGGTTAAGAAGCATGTGAGATAAAATCATAATACAAGAAGACTTCAGAGGGAATTCATAAGACTTTATGAAGAAGACTTCATAAAGTATTTGATTTTTGACCTGGTTCTTTGCATGTATGTATGTATGTATGTATGTGTCTATGTATGTATGTATGTATGTACATATGTATGTATTTTTCCTTGCAGAACGCACAGTCTATAACCTAGTTTTTAGGTGATGAAAATAAGATTTAGTTAAAAGATTGTATAATCATATTTACTGGGTGTGGATAACACTTAAAAAAATAACTCCCCCCTGTTATTACAAGAGTAACATGTTCACTATAGAAAATATAGATAAGAAAAAGAAAGAAAGAAAGAAAAATTAATATAACCACCAGCAAGAGTTCACTGTTCACATTTTGGTGTATGCTCTTCCAGAGTTCATATAATTATTTGTTTCTTTGATTTCCATTTCTCTGATTACTAGTCAATTTGAGCACGTAATTCATAAGTTTTTCATCAATTTGTACAAGTTCTTTGGCAAAATGCCTACTCATAACTTTGGCCATTTTCCTATTGAGTTTTTGATAGATATAGAAATGATTTTCTTAAAAAGCGATCATAGTGTGTACAATTGTCCCTTGGTATCCACGGAAAATTGGTTCCAGGACTCCTCATAGCTACCAAAACCTGAGGATGCCCAAGTACCTTATACAAAATGTTGTAGTATTTGCATATAACGTATGCACAACCTTCCATATACTTTATTTATTTTATTTTATTTTTATTTTTTGAGATGGGGTCTCACTCTGTCACCTAGGTTGGAGTGCAGTGGCACGATCTCAGCTAACTGCAGCCTCCACCTCCCATGTTCAAGTGATTCTCCTGCCTCAGCCTCCTGAGTAGCTGGGATTACAGGCACAAACCACCACACCTGGCTATTTATTTTTGTATTTTTAGTAGAGATGGTGTTTCACTATGTTTGCCAGGCTAGTCTCTAACTCCTGAGCTCAAGTGATCTGCCCGCCTCGACCTCCCAAAGTGCTGGGATTACAGGCATGAGCCACCGCACCTGGCTTTCCCATATACTTTAAATCATCTCTAGGTTACTTATATCTAATAATAGTCACTATTCCCTAAATAATACAGAAACACAGGAAAATAAGTCTGTACATGTTCAATGCACACACTTTTTTTTTCCAAATATTTTCAACCTGCAGTTGCTTAAGTCTACAGATGCAGAACCCATGGATACCAAAGGCTTACTATATATCATTTTATAATTGCTTTTAAAATTTAATATATTATGAGCCTTCTTCCTGTAAATATGTGTAGTTCCACAATGTCACTTTCAATGTCTGTGTAGTGTTACATAGTTTATCTCTAATGGTGGACATTCAGGTTTTTAGATCAGTTTGCTGTTGTCCAGCTTGCCAACTGCCACCCAAGGAAAGCTATCACAAGCCGAGCCATTCCAGACCAGAAGAATCACCCAGCCATCCCATAGATAAATGGGAAATAACAAATGTTTGAGGTTTAAGCTGCTACAGTTTTGGAAGTTTTTTACACATTAAAAGTTAATGAATGTGAATTCTGACCTTCAGATTAACCTTTGCCAGCTTCTAGTGTGTGATGTCTTCTGGTTGTGGGAATCCACTCACTCTTATCTTCTAGAGAAGTGCTCCAAATATTTTTCCATGGCCTCTTTGTTACCCCTCCATTTTTATCCAGCTCCTCCTCCTGGGCTATC
This sequence comes from Pongo pygmaeus, assembly GCF_028885625.2. Classification (NCBI taxonomy): domain Eukaryota; kingdom Metazoa; phylum Chordata; class Mammalia; order Primates; family Hominidae; genus Pongo; species Pongo pygmaeus. The sequence continues at coordinate 189,180,213 of NC_085930.1, forward strand.
TTTTTTCCCTCAACCCCTCATACACCCCTTATCCCAGAGTAAAGTGTTTAGGGCACACTTGACACCCCTGGATAGGGCCAGAGGGACTGGGCAAGTGAAGGGAGTCATCATCCACTGGCTGGAAAAACCATGTACATAAATGTGATGGTGAATACTGAGTGCCAACTTGATTGGATTGAAGGATACAAGGTATTGATCCTGGGTGTGTCTGTGAGGGTGTTGCCAAAGGAGATTAACATGTGAGTCAGTGGGCTGGGAAACACAGACCCACTCTTTATCTGGGTGGGCATCATCTAATCAGCTGACAGCATGGCTAGAATATAAGCAGGCAGAAAAATGTGAAAAGACTATACTGGCTTAGCCCCTAGCCTACATCTTTCTCCCGTGCTGGATGCTTCCTGTCCTTGAACATCGGACTCCAAGTTCTTCTGTTTTGGGACTCGGACTGGCTCTCCTTGCTCCTCAGCTTCCAGATGGCCTATTGTGAAACCTTTTGATTGTGTGAGTTAATACTTAATAAACTCCCATCTATATATATGTAGTTAGTGTGAGTTAATCCTTAATAAACTCCCCTATATATATGTAGTTTTATATATATAGTACATATTATATATATAGAGTATATATATAGTATATATATTGTGTGTGTATATATATATTATATATATAGTGTATATATATAGTGTATATATTATATATAGTGTGTATATATATTATATATAGTGTATATATATTGTATCTAGTGTATATATATTATATATGTATATATATTATATATACATATATATAATATACATATAATATATATATAGTTCTCTCCCTCTGGGGAACTCTGACAGATACAGATTTTGGTAACAGGAGTGGTTCTAGAGGAACAGAATATTAAAGATGGAGTTCTTTGGTTGGTTTTGGGGTTTCTGGAGTTGGTTGCTTAATATGATTAGACCCCAAAATGCCAAGGACTCTACTTATAATAATATGGAGAACACTGATAGTCCTTAGTGTGAACTGTTTAGAGAGTTATGCAAAATAAATGCATTTGACACTCCTGATTCACTGCTTGTGAGAGGCAAGGGGTTTAGTGACTCTATACATAATACCTCTGACCATATGTGGAGAACCAAGGAACATGATGAAGCTGGTTGGTTGCTCCTTAGTTCAGTAGACAAAGTGATGAAAGAAACTGATGAACTCAGGGATTCTAACTCCTGGCTTCAGAAGCAAATAAGACTCATATCTACTAAGATTGCCCTGACTGAGAGTCTTATCTCCTGTAGAGAATGAGCTGAAATTGTAAAAAAACAGACACAAGCTCTTGTCAAGCAAGTGGCTGACCTGCAACGAAAGGTGCATGCACAGCCTTTCCAGGTGTCTACTGTTAAAGTGAGGGCATTGATTGGAAAAGAATGGGACCCTGCAACTTGGAATGGGGACGTGTGGGAGGACCCTGATGAAGCTGGGGACACTGAGTGTGTAAATTCTGATGAACCTTTTTTGCCAGAAGAAACAGCTTCCCCATTCCCGGTAAAGTGGCCACATCCCCTTTCCGACCCACACTGCCATCAGACTTTCCACCTTTGTCTGAGGAGATAAACCCTGTGCTGCTGGAGGCAAGAGTGGTGGCCTCCCTTGAGGTGGCTGCCAAGCAAGATAATGTTGATTCTCCTCAGGAGCCACCCCCAACACCCCTGTTAGCTTCTAGACCTATAACAAGGCTAATGCCCCAGCAGGGCCCTAGAGGTGAGGGTGAGAGTGTGACCCATGAGAAGGTGTGCTACACTCGAAAAGAGCTGCTTGAGTTTTCTAGTTTATATACGCAGAAATCTGGAGAACAGGCATGGGAATGGATATTAAGAGTGTGGGATAATGGGGGAAGGAACATAGAGTTGGATCAGGCTGATTTTATTGATTTGGGCCCACTAAGTAGGGACTGTGCATTTAATGTTGCAGCTTAGGGAATTAAAAAGGGTTCTAACAGTTTATTTGCTTGGTTAGCTGAAATATGGATTAAAAGATGGCCCACTGCGAGTGAGCTGGAAATGCCTGATTTTCCTTGGCTTAATGTAGAGGAAGGGATCCAAAAGCTTAGGGAGATTGGGATGGTAGAATGGATAAGTCACTTTAGACTTACTCCTCCCAGCTAGGAGGGTCCAGAAGATACACCCTTGACCAATGCCTTGTGAAATAGATTTGTGAGGGCAGCATCTGCGTCTTTGAAGAGCCCTGTAATTGCTCTTCTCTGTATGTCACATCTAACCATGGGAACTGCAGTCACTCAACTACAAAATTTAAATACAATGGTAATAATTGGATTGCAAGGTGGCAGGAGCCAAGTGGCAGCTTTCAACCAACAAAGGCAAGGTGGGCATAGCTACTGTAATGGACAGCAGAGGCAAAGCAGCAATCAGAATAGTCTGACTCATGTAGAGCTCTGTCATTGGCTAATTAATCATGGTGTTCCTAGAAGTGAAATTGATAGGAAGTCTACCGCATTCCTACTTAATTTATATAAGCAGAAAACTTCCAGACTGAATGCACAAAAGACTAATTTGAATTATAAAAACAGAGAATTACAGCTCCTCAATCGATTTTCAGACTTGAGCCAGTTTACAGACCCAGACCCCTTTAATGAAGGGGAGGCTGGGTCCCCCTGAGGAAGGATCCCACTACATCACCAACAATTTATGCTGTTTATCTTTCTCCTATCCTTCCCCAAGGAGACCTCCAGCCTTTTATCAGGGTAACTGTGCATTGGGGAAAGGGAAGCGATCAGACATTTCGGGGACTACTGTACAGTGGCTCTGAGCTGATGTTGATTCCACGGGACCCCAAACATCATTGTGGTCCTCCAGTTAAAGTAGGGGCTTATGGAGGTCAGGTAATTAATGGAGTTTTAGCTCAGGTCTGGCTTACAGTGGGTCCAGTGAGTTCCCTGACTCATCTTGTGGTCATTTCCCTAGTGCCAGAATGCATAATTGGCATAGACATACTTAGCAGCTGGCAGAACCCCCATATTGGCTCCCTGACTGGTAGGGTGAGGGCTATTATGGTGGGAAAGGTCAAATGGAAGCCATTAGAGCTGCCTCTACCTAGAAAAATAGCAAACCAAAAACAATATCACATCCCTGGAGGGGTTGCAGAGATTAGTGCCACCATCAAGGACTTGAAAGATGCAGGGGTGGTGATTCCCACCACATCTCCATTCAACTCTCCCATTTGGCCTGTGCAGAAAACAGATGGCTAGATCTTAGAGACAGCGGATTATTGTAAACTTAACCAAGTGGTGACTCCAATTGCACGTGCTGTACCAGATGTCGTTTCATTGCTGGAGCAAATTAACACATCTCCTGGTACCTGGTATGCAGCCATTGACTTGGCAAATGCCTTTTTCTCCATTCCTGTCCATAAGGCCCACCAGAAGCAATTTGCCTTCAGCTGGTAAGACAGGCAATATACCTTTATTGTCCTACCTCAGGGGTATATCAACTCTCTGGCTTTGTGTCATAATCTTATTTGAAGAGACATTGATTTCTTTTTGCTTCCAGAAGATATCACACTGGTCCATTACACTGATGACATTATGCTGATTGGATTCAGTGAGTAAGAAGTAGCAAACACACTGGACTTATTGGTGAAACATTTGTGTGCCAGAGGATGGGAAATCTGACTAAAATTCAGGGAACTCCTACCTCAGTAAAATTTCTAGGGGTCCAGTGGTGTGGGGCCTGTCGAGATATTCCTTCTAAGGTAAAGGATAAATTGCTGCATTTGGCCCTTCCTACAACCAAGAAAGAGGCACAATACCAATTGGGCCTATTTGGATTTTCGAGGCAACGCATTCCTCATTTGGGTGTGTTACTCAAGCCCATTGATTGAGTAACCCGAAAGGCTGCCAGTTTGGAGTGGGGTCCAGAACAGGTAAAGGCTTTGCAACAGGTCCAGGCTGCCGTGCAAGCTGCTCTGCCACTTGGGCCATGTGACCCAGCAGATCCAGTGGTGTTTTAGGTGTCAGTGGCAGATAGGGATGCTATTTGGAGCCTTCAGCAGACCTCCATAGGTGAATCACAGCAGAGGCCTCTAGGATTTTGGAGCAAGGCCCTGCCATCTTCTGCAGATAACTACTGTCCTTTTGAGAGACAGCTCTTGGCCTGCTACTAGGCTTTGGTGGAAACTGAACGTTTGACAATGGGTCATCAAGTCACTATGTGACCTGAACTGCCTATCATGAACTGGGTGCTTTCTGATCCATCTAGCAATAAAGTGGGCCATGGACAGCAGCATTCCATCATCAAATGAAAGTGGTATGTACGTGATCAGGCTGGAGCAGGTCCTGAAGGCATAAATAAGTTACATGAAGAAGTGACTCAAATGCCCATGGTCTCCACTCCTTCCACCCTCCCTTCTCTCCTCCAGGCTGCACCAATGGCCTCAGGGGGAGTTCCTTATGGTCAGTTGACAGAGGAAGAGAAGACTAGGGCCTGGTTCACAGATGGTTCTGCAGGATATGCAGGCATCACCCAAAAGTGGACAGCTGCAGCACTACAGCCCCTTTTTAGGACATCTCTGAAAGACAGCAGTGGAGGGAAATCTTCCCAGTGGGCAGAACTTCAAGCTGTGCACCTGGTTGTGCACTTTACATGGAAGGAGAAATGGCCAGATGCTTGATTATATACTGATTCATGGGCTGTAGCCAATGGTTTGGCTGGATGGTCAAGCATTTGGGAGAAGCATGATTGGAAAATTGGTGACAAAGAAATTTGGGGAAGAGGTATGTGGATGGACCTCTCTGAATGGTCAAAAACTGTGAAGACATATGTATCCTATGTGAGTGCTCACCAATGAGTGACCTCAGCAGAGGAGGATTTTAATAATCAAGTGGATAGGATGACCTGTTCTGTGGACACCACTCAGCCTCTTTCCCCAGCCACCCCTGTCATCGCCCAACGGGCCCATGAACAAAGTGGCCATAATGGCAGAGATGGAGTTACACATGGGCTCAGCAACATGGACTTCTACTCACCAAGACCGACCTGGCTACAGCCACTGCTGAGTGCCCAATTTGTCAGCAGCAGAGGCCAACACTGAGCTCTCAATATGGCACCATTCCTCGGGGTGATCAGCCAGCTACCTGTTGGCAGATTGACTGCATTGGACCTCTTCCATCATGGAAAGGGCAGAGGTTTGTCCCCACTGGAATAGACACTTACTCTGGATATGGGTTTGCCTATTCTGCACGCAATGCTTCTGCCAAGACTACCATCCGTGGAATCACGGAATGCCTTATCCACCATCATGGTATTCCACACAGCATTGCCTCTGACCAAGTCACTCGCTTTATGGCTAAAGAAGTGTGGCAGTGGGCTCATGCTCATGGAATTCACTGGTCTTATCATGTTCCCCACCATCCTGAAGCAGTCAGATTGACAGAACGATGGAATGGCTTTTTTAAGTCACAATTACAATGCCAACTAGGTGACAATACTTTGCAGGGCTGGGGCAAAGCTCTCCAGAAGGCCGTGCATGCTCTGAATCAGTGTCCAATATATGGTACTGTTTCTCTCACAGCCAGGATTCACGGGTCCAGGAATCAACGGTTAGAAGTGGAAGTGGCACCATTCACCATCACCCCTAGTGATCCACTAGCAAAATTTTTGCTTCTTGTTTCCATGACATTACGTTCTTCTGACCTAGAGGTCTTAGTTCCAGAGGGAGGAACTGCCACCAGGAGACACACAATTCCATTAAACTGGAAGTTAAGATTGCCACCTGGACACTTCGAGCTCCTCCTACCTTTAAGTCAACAGGCTAAGAATGGAGTTACAGTGTTGGCTGGGGTGATTGACCAGGCTATCAAGATGAAATCAGTCTATTACTCCACAATGGAGGTACGCAAGAGTATGCATGGAATACAGGCGATCCATTAGGGTGTCTCTTAGTATTACCATGCCCTGTGATTAAGGTAAATGGGAAACTACAACAGCCCAATCCAGGCAGGACAACAAATGGCCCAGACCCTTTAGGAATGAAGGTTTGGGTCACTCCTCCAGGAAAAAACCACGACCTGCTGAGGTGCTAGGTGAATCAAAGGGAATACAGAATGGGTAGTAGAAGGAATTAGTCATCAATACCAGCTATGACCACGTGACTAGCTGCAGGAACGAGGACTGTAATTGACATATTTCCTCCTTCTTTTGTTAAAAACATGTTTGTGCATGTATATACTTGTACTAAGAAGATATGTTGATTTTATTTCCTTTTTCCCTTATCATGTGACATCAGATTTATTGATTTCATATCAGCATTTAAGTATTGTTAACTTTATATAATAGTATTTAGGTTGGGGATTGGTGCGTTTCTGGTTGTACAAGGATAGTTGTATTATGTTAGGTGTAATTATGACCTTATTATTGTCTTTATTGAAGATTATGTGTGATCTCAGGAGATGTCTATGGTTTCAAGCTGACAAGGGGTGGACTTGTGATGGTTAATACTGAGTATCAACTGGATTGAATTGAAGGATGCAAAGTATTGATCCTGGGTGTGTCTATGAGGGTGTTGCCAAAGGAGATTAACATTTGAGTCAGTGGGCTGGGAAAGGCAGACCCACCCTTAATCTGGGTGGGCGCCATCTAAACAGCTGCCAGCGTGGCTAGAATACAAAGCAGGCAGAAAAATGTGAAAAGACTAGACTGGCCTAGCCCTCAGCCTACATCTTTCTCCTGTGCTGTATGCTTCCTGCCCTTGAACATCGGACTCCAAGTTCTTCTGTTTTGGGACTTGCACTGGCTCTCCTTGCTCCTCAGCTTGCAGACGGCCAATTGTGGGACCTTATGATCGTGTGAGTTAATACTTAATAAACTCCCATTTATATATATATATATATACACACATATATATGTGTATATATATATATGGATATATATACACACACACATTATATATGTGTGTATATATATACACATATACACACACATTATATATGTGTGTATATATATACACATATACACACATTATATATGTGTGTATTTATATACACATATACACATATGGATATATATATACACACATATATATGTGTGTATATATATATGGATATATAGGAGATATATATACATATATATCATATTAGTTCTGCTCCTCTAGAGAACCCTGACTTATACACCCACCATCTCTCTGATAAAAACCAATTTGGTAAAAAAACTCTTTGTGCACATGTTAAAGGAAAACAAATTTTTTTTTGGTTGTCATTGCTCATAGGGGAACGCTTCAAACCATGTCTTTGTAGCTAAACCTACGTACACATCTTTTGGACAGAGGGCTGATAAACAGTGCTCACTACATTTATTTTTCATTCTGCTTTCAAGTAATAACCTGTGAATTTTATTTGAATCTGTTAAGTTTTAATAATTTTTAATAATCTATTTTATGCATATGTTTTATACACATATGCAACTTGACATAAATGCTTTACTGGGGTAATATCATATGTGCTATTTTTATAGTTTAGTCTTTTCTTTTTTGCTTACCTACTCTTCCTGCTTCCCAATACATTTATATCATCAAATACACACTTAACCATCCATGAATAATCAACAAGATAATGTTTATTTTATCTATATTATCCATAGTCATAGCCAAACACACATATTTGTAGGTAAATATATTTAACCATATACATATAGACATTAGCTGGGGTTGTCATTATGTTACAAGTAGTATGATATTTCACTTACTTCTTTGTACCTTGTTTTTCATCTCTCAACTATACTTCAAGAACAACCACCTAAATCCATCTTCATAGCTCTATTTCATTCTTTTTAATGCCTGCATGTTATTCTAGATATAAATGTACCATAACTTTTCAACTTTTTAAAAAATACGAGCATTCCTTTGGTTTCCTTTTTCTCCTAACTCTGAACAATGCTGCATTTAGTGTCTTTGTGCATATTTCCTTAAGTTCTGGTTGCTTTAGTGCCATGTGATAGATTCCTAGGGATGAGATTGCTGATTAGAAGAGTGTATTTTTTATTTAAAAATTGTTTTACGATGTTGCCAGGTTACAAGCTTGCTGAATGCCACACAATCCTTTCTTAGTTATGCCTTTTCTCCTATTCTTGACAGAAACAGGTATTATTACTTAAATATTTTTAAGTCTGATGAGTGTAAAGTGATATCTTTCATTGCATTTCCCTAACTATTAGTTAACATGATCATCTTGTTTTGATCATATGTATTGTTATGATCATATGTATTGATCATTTGAAGGTTCTCTCCTAGAAAATTCCCATTTGTATATTATCCCCAGTTGTAAATTGTGTTTTGAGTCTGTTTATGGGCAATTTGTGAGAAGTTTTTGTATAGTATATCCATTTACCCTTTGTCAAATGTGTTGTAAATATTTGTCCAAACCTGTATTTTTCTATCAATATAATCCTTTTGGGGGGCATAATCTTAATTTTTCCATCAAGAAATATATTTTCTTCAGTTTTAACTATAGCTAGAAATTCAGCTGCCCTAGAATTGTGTGAAGACTACCTAACAAATAGTATTTTACAAGAGAAGACTGAGATAATGGCAAATATAATAAACCTCTTCCTTGCAGAAAAAGTTAGGAAGTATAGTAAATAATCTTGCTAAATCAGGAAACAATTGCAATAATACAAATTGTCCCATAAAGATCTAAATTATCTTACATTTTCATAGCTTGTTAAATTTGGAGGATATTTTATCTTCACGTAAATTCTCATTTCACAGGGTAGGAAATGATTATAGATGAGACCAAGGAGTTTCTCTTGTCAAACAGAGAAAAGAATGATAAAAATCGAATTCATTCTGTGTTATTAACGGAGATGTAAACTGACACAAATCAGGTGAGGATTTAGAGCCTGACTTCAAATACCCTATTGAGACTTTTCTAAATAAAGCCAGAAGTCTTAGCAGCTCTGTAAACAAGGTGATTCAGAAAACTCAGTCTCTAAAGGGAGCTTAGCTCATTCTATCCTATCATGTGAAACATGGAAAACATCTGGGATTTAATCCATTATTAGAACAATCTGTATTATGCCCGATGCTTATGTGTTTCTGAATGAGGAGCACATTCGGTTTTGTAAAAGACTGTCTAATTTATGTGGGCTCAGACTGGGCACTAAAAAAAAGAAAAAAAAAACCTGCCATAAATTTTAATACCAGATTGCAGAGAGCCAAAATATATTTATTTGACCAAATTTGTATTACTGATATTTTAATTTTTTAAATAAAATGCCACAAACATGTGTAAACTGGAAAATGATATATATAGGTCTTTCTTATTTCGACAATTTAATATAAAATAAAAATGGTTTAATCTCATATATCTAAATGCTTCAGTCCCCAGATCTTTGATTCAAGCTCAAGTATGATACAACTGTTTTTCAATTTGGAAAATATTTTTATTATTTTATATGAAAGTGTCATGAATTTAATCTTAATTTTTCAATAAGAACAAAAGGCAACCAAATAATAATGACATCTTAATGCTTCTTAAAAGGCTACTTTTGGCTTCCGTTGGTTACTAAGGTGATATTAAAGAATAAATAAATTTCTTAATATCCAGTAGACATCTGTTGGACAAATAAGTGAAGGGAATTTACACAATAGTGATTTGAACTTACAAACGAGCCATGTGAAGAAATGCTCTAGCAGCTTCTACTGACCACTGCTTTTATCCCAATCAATATCTTCATTGACTATTTATACAGGATGTCTTGCGTTTGTCCCTCCCCCAAGAGGTGTGACAATTTCAGTTATGAAGAGAGAGTGATATTTGGAATAGCCTTTTCAATTTGGAAGCAATGTTATTCGAATAGTAAGAGTTTAGAAAGGTCATCCTACAAATTTATTTTTTGCCCTTGAACTGACTAAAAAAAAACCCCTGGCTGGGAAATTAAATCCTGAATATCTTACCAGTAGATTTCTATGGTCCTCAAATGTAATGTTTAGAGACCACTGATGTTAGCTACATTGACGGTCAAATTTAGTAAGACACATCAGATTATATTTTCACAGTTTCATATTCAAAACAGGCAAGCCAAATTTGTTTTTAGTTACTAGTTAAGAATATTTATTTTATGGTAAGCATTTGGTAAAGTTTGGAAATAAGATGGAAAGGAGACTCAAACTGCAGATAAATCTTTTTGGTCAAGCTAATGGAAACTATATGTGTTTCACAAAGTACTGAAAAAATGTCCAAACAGCTGGGCATACTAATATGAATGAAATAGTTCCAATTCTACAGTGGGACCCAAACCCATACCAAACAAAATGAAATAGAAACTTGGTACTGAACTATCTAATTTATTGTTTTTGTTTTGTTTTGTTTTGTTTTTTGCCGAGGTTCAAAGTCTTGCTATATAAATCAGAGCTACCTGTATTTATGTTAAAAAATGACATCCCTGGGCTCCACCCAAGATATACTGAAGTTAAACCTCTGGGAGGGGCCCAGGGAGCTGCACTTCCAAAAGCAGCCCCATTGGACTATTTATGCAGTCAAATTTGAACATCACTGATTTAGACCAAGCAGAATATCTAGTTGCCTTCACAACTAGATATCTGAATCATGCTGTAAGAATTTGAATAAAAGAAATGTGAAATGCATACTAGAATTAGTTAAAAATTGAGCATCTCATATTGATCTTAGGTAAAATTTTGATTAATATTTTTGTAAATGCGGTGTCTAGAATACATTAAAGTAACTTCACAAAATATGTCAGAGGTTTTAAATATATTTAAAAATTGAAAACTTAGCTCGTGAACACTTTCTATTATTGTGTTAATGTTTAAGCATAAGAAAGGAACTTTTTTTCTTACAACATATAGCAGGAATGTGTAATCTTTCTGATTGAAAGAGAAATAATGTATTAAAAATAGCATACAGAATGGTAAAATTATAATGAATTACTTTGCATCAAATTGCTACTTCTGAAAATAGCTAAGTGTCAATGGATTGATGAGCTGGGCTTTTAAAAAGTTTTCATTATTTTTTTTTTCGTTTTTAGAGATAGGGTTTTCCTGTCACCCAGGCTGAAGTACAGTGGTACAATCATATCTTACTGTAGCCTCAAAATCCTGTGTTCAGGGGATCCTCCCACCTCAGCCTCCTGAGTAGCTATGACTACAATCATATGCCAACACACCTGGCTAATTAAAAAAATATTTTTGTAGGCTGGGCGTGGTGGCTCACGCCTGTAATCCCAGCACTTTGGGAGGCCAAGGCGGGCGGATCACGAGGTCAGGAGATCGAGACCATTCTGGCTAACATGGTGAAACCCTGTCTCTACTAAAAACACAAAAAAATTGGCCCGGCATGGTGGTGGGCGCCTGTAGTCTGAGCTACTCGGGAGGCTGAGGCAGGAGAATGGTGTGAACCTGGGAGGTGGAGCTTGCAGTGAGCTGAGATAGCCCCACTGCACTCCAGCCTGGGTGACAGAGCGAGACTCCATCTCAAAAAAAAAAAAAAAAAAAAAAAAAATTTTTGTAGAGACCGAGGTCTCACTGTATTTCCCAGGCTAGTCTCAAACTCCTGGTCTCTAGTGATCCTTGGCCTCTCAAACTGTTGAGATTACAGGCATGAGCCATTGTGCTCAGCTAGGTGAGTCTTAATTTAGTTCTCAAAAAGGTATGCCTTTCTTTCTTATCTTTTCAAAATAGAAATTTTTACAAATGTGATATATCATTATTAGACATGAAATATCTAGGCATTAGAACATCCATTTTTACCGTGTTTATCTTTTAGAAGTCTCCTGCTATTGTTATTAATTCAAACTTTTTCAATACTACCTCAATCAAGTGACATAAAAAAGTACCCAGTTTTCCACTGGAATAGTACTCTTTAATGTATGCATTGCTGTCAGGTTGTTCTGTGCTTCAACCTTGAGTAATTAACAAAACCTCTCTGTATTAATTGCTGATCCCTCCCTTGATGGCAGTCTATGACATTTTTAATTAATTGCTTCAGCAACGTTATTTCCATTCATACCAGGTCTTATATTCCCTTCGCCACTTCCTTCTTTATTTATTATTATTATTTTTTGCTATAAATGTACACAAAACCTAATCCCTGAAGTAGTGAAAAAAAAGTTTTAAAAGTTTTCATTATTTTTTTTTTCATTTTTACAAAAAATATACAAGGTCATTGACATTATACAAGGTGAAAAGCACGCCCTAACCTGTGCAAGAGAAACATACCTATTGCTTTTAAAAGTGTCAAAGTTAGAGGAAGTTGAGGTGAGGGCTTCTGGGAAGGAGAATACAGAAAGTGGAAACAAACTCTCAAATCCCATATTTTGGTACCATTTCTTGTGAATTAGTCCGTTTCGACACTGCTGGGCAGTGGCATACCCGAGACTGAAAAGAAAAAGAGGTTTAATTGGACTTACAGTTCCACATGGCTGGGGAGGCCTCAAAATCACGGCAGGAGGTGAAAGGTACTTCTTACATTTTGGCAGCAAGAGAAAATGAGGAAGAAGCAAAAGCGGAAACCCCTGATAAACCCTTCAGATCTCATGAGACTTATTCACTATCATGAGACTAGCATGGGAAAGACAGGCCCTCAAGATTCAATTACTCCTCCTTGGGTCCCTCCCATAACATGTGGGAATTCTGGGAGATACAATTAAAGATGAGATTTGGGTGGGGACACAGCCAAACCATATGATTCCACCCCTTACCCCTAAAAATCTCATGTCCTCACATTTCAAAATCAATCAAATCAAATCAATCATGCCTTCCCAACAATACCCCAAAGTCTTAACTCATTTCAGCATTAACCCAAAAGTCCACAGTCCAAAGTCTCATCTGAGACAAGGCAAGTCCTTTCTGCCTATGAGCCTGTAAAATCAAAAGCAAGCTAGTTACTTCCTAGATACAATGGGGGTACAGGTATTGGGTAAATACAGCTGTTCCAAATGGGAGAAACTGGCCAAAACAAATGGGTAACAGGACCCATGCAAGTCCAAAATCCAGTGCAGCAGTCAAATTTTAAAGCTCCAAAATGATCTCCTTTGACTCCAGGTCTCGCATCCAGGTCATGCTGATGCAAGAGGTGGGTTCCCATGGTCTTGGGCAGCTCCACCCCTGTGGCTTTGCAGGGTACAGCCTCCCTCCTGGCTGCTTTCACAGGCTGGCATTGCATGTCTGTGGCTTTTCCAGGCACACAGTGCAAGCTGTCAGTGGATCTACCATTCTGGAGTCTGGAGGACAGTAGTCCTCTTCTCGCAGTTCCACTAGGCAGTGCCCCAGTAGGGACTCCTAGTGTGGGAGTCCCTAGTGTGGGAGCTCCCACCCCACATTTCCCTTCCACACTGCCCTAGCAGAAGTTCTCCATGAGGGCCCTGCCCCTGCAGCAAACTTTTGCCTGGGCATCCAGGCATTTCCATACATCTTTTGAAATCTAGGCAGAGGTTCCCAAACCTCAATTCTTGACTTTTGTGCACCTGCAGGCTAAATACCACATGGAAGCTGCCAAGGTTTGTGGCTTCTACTCTCTGAAGCCACAGCCCGAGCTGTACATTGACTTCTTCCAGCCATGGCCAGAGTGGTTGGGACACAGGCACCAAGTCCCTAGGCTTCACACAGTGCAGGGACCCTGGGCCTGGCCCATGAGGCCATTTTTTCTTCCTGGGCCTCTGGGCCTGTGATCGGAGGGACAGCCATGAAGGTCTCTGACATGGCCTGGAGACTTTTTCCTCATGGTCTTGGGGATTAACATTAGGCTCCTTGCTACTTATTCAAATTTCTGCAGCTGGCTCAAATTTCTCCCCAGAAAATGCCTTTTTTTTTTCTATCACATAGTCAGGCAGCAAATTTTCCAAACTTTTATGCTTGGCTTCCCTTATAAAACTTGATGCCTTTAACAGAACCCAAGTTACCTATTGAATGCTTTGCTGCTTAGAAATTTCTTCCACCAGATACCCTAAATCATCTTTCTCAAGTTCAAAATTCCACAAATCTCTAGGGCAGGGGCAAATGCTGCCAGTCTCTTTGCTAAAACATAACAAGACTCATCTTTACTCCAGTTCCCAACAAGTGCCTCATCTCTTCTCCATCTGAGACCACCTCAGCCTGGACCTTATCATCCATATCACTATCAGCATTTTGGGCAAAGCCATTCAACAAGTCTCTAGGAAGATCCAAATTTTCCCACATTTTCCTGTCTTCTTCTGAGCCCTCCAAGCTGTTCCAACCTCTGCCTGTTTCCCAGTTCCAAAGTTGCTTCCACACTTTCGGGTATCTTTTCAGAAACACCCCACTCCTGGTACCAATTTACTGTATTAGTTCGTTTTGATGCTGCTGATAAAGACATACCCAAGACTGGGAAGAAAATGAGATTTAATTGGACTTACAGTTCCACATGGCTGGGGAGGCCTCAGAATCATGGCAGGAGGCAAAAGGAACTCCTTATATGGTGGCAGTAAGAGAAAATGAGGAAGAAGCAAAAGCAGAAACCCCTGATAAACCCATCAGATTTCATGAGACTTATTCACTATCATGAAACTAGCATGGGAAAGACTGGCTCCTGTGATTCAATTACCTCCCCACTGGGCCCCTCCCACAACACATGGGAATTTTGGGAGATACAATTCACAAAGAGAATACGGGTGGGGAGACAGCCAAACCATATCATCTTGCTTTTTCATTCAGCTCAAACAGTTGATTTTAGAATAAAACGTTTTGATTAATATGTTTGCATACTTCAGATTAACCAAATAATTGCTATGGTTTAACCTCATTTCATTGTGTATAAACATAGCGTTGATGAATAAATGAAGATTTTACTCATCATTGCTATTTGTAATTGGTTAAAGGCCAGTTTTAAAACAACTTATTTTTCCCACTCATTGGAGTTTGACCTTCACATGTTATGCTCTCTTCTTCCTAATATTCTTGGTTACAAAATTGAGAGAGTCTGCGTTTCTTTATGGATTCATTCACTAAACAGATAATTAATAACTACTATACAAGGGTTGCTTTTAGGGGTTGTTTTCAGATCACATTCCTTAACTTTTCTTATATTTTTCAATATTTGGTTCTATCTTGTTACACGTCCTCATAAGGCACAATAGAGTAATTAATTACTTTATCCCAACCAGGAATTAACAGAGGTATGCCTATCTACTCTCTTATCACTTATTAGATTATATTCAGACTTCCTCCAAAAAGCATGTGAAGCAGTTTTACAAATGTAAGCAATAAAACAAGCAAACAAAAATTTAAAAATTAAAAACAGAGGAAAGTCAGTAAAAATGACCAAGGAAGCAGAAGTTTGTAGGAACTCAGCATGAGTTACTTAAAAAATTATTTTTCTTTTCTTTTTTTTTTTGTTTTTAGAAACAAGGTGACAGGGTCTCACTATGTTGTCCAGCCTGGACAGGAACTCTTGGGTTCAAGCAATCTTCCTGCCTCAGCCTTCTGAGTAGCTGGAACTATAGGCACCTGTAGTTCCATGCCTAGCTCTATTTTTCTTTTCAACACTTGTCATTGTGCTATATAGTTGTTTTTTTCCTCTGTCTCATCACCAGGATGTAACTTCAAGGGCTTAATTTAGTTCACCTCTGTGTGTCTGGCCTATAGAAAGTGCTCAATAAACGCTTGTTTATGGCCGTGGTTCTCCATATTGGGTGATTCTTCCCTCTCCTCCACCTGCCAGAAACATTTGGTAGTGTGTAAAGACTTTTATTTATTTATTTTTTTTTTTGAGACAGAGTCTCACTCTGTTGCCCAGGTTGGAGTGCAGTGGCGTGATCTCGACACACTGCAAGCTCCGCCTCTAGGGTTCATGCCATTCTCCTGCCTCAGCCTCCCAAATAGCTGGGACTACAGGCGCCCGCCACCACGTCTGGCTAATTTTTTGTATTTTTAGTAGAGACGGGGTTTCACCATGTTAGCCAGGATGGTCTCAATCTCCTGACCTCGTGATCTGTCCGCCACGGCCTCCCAAAGTGCTGGGATTACAGGTGTGAGCCACTGCACCCGGCCTCTTTTTTTTTTTTTTTTTTTTTTTTTTTTGTAGAGATGGAGGTCTTACTATGTTGCCTAGGCTGGCCTTGAACTCCTGGGCTCAAGCCATTCTCCTGCCTTGGCCTCCCAAAATGTGTCTAAAAATAGTTTTGTTTATTATAACTGGGAGGGTGCTAGTGGCATCTAGTGGGTGGACAACATGCATGAAAGCACTCTACAATCCAAAGGACAGTCCCCCAAAATAAAGAATTATGTGTCCTGAAGTCTTAATAGTGCTGAGGTTGAGAAACCCTGGCATACCCTCTACATAAATTACCACTGAGAAAATATAACACGTTTGCCTGGAGAGGCATAATTACAGGGGTGGTTTATCAAATGACTACACGACTAATGTTTTCTCCTAGTTTTCTTACTTTTAAGGCAAATGAAATGAAAAAGTATCTAAAACTGCTCTTCTTCAGTAACTTCCTTCTCATCTAGTATCAGTCTCATACATTTATCTATAGAAAACTGACATTTCATTAGACGACTTCAATAATGGCCTCTCTTTTCATCTTTGCCATATCCGATTGCCCCAACTGGCTTTTCTTGTATATGTTTTGTGGCATTGTTAATAATTTTGTGTAATTTGTTGAAGTATTTTTTAAAAACGTGCTTCTTGACATTACTCCTTCTTAATCTCACCTATGAAATGAGTTACATTTATAAAAGAGAACCGGTAAGGGGAAGTGGAAGGCGTGCTGGTCTACTGAAGACCTGTGTTCAAATACAGGGTCCTCCACTTAGCAGGTTATTTGAGATGTAAGTGTGAGAGTACCTCACACACGGCCCAGATAGTGAAAGACTACCACCATCCACACCACTTTCCCTTCCTTTCTATCAAAACTCCATGAATTACATGAAACTGAATACACCTTGAAAAATATCCTTAGCGATCATCACCTAAAAGCAAGGTTAGCTCTCAGTTACAGTGTATTATTGAAATCCAAATCATGAGTCTAACAATTTTCTGGGAGATGAAACTTCAGAACCAAAGTTGGATTAGAAGTTCCTTCATATCTTTTTGTTGCTGAGAGAAAAGTTTCTAGGCATTAAAAGATGATTTAACTATTCAGAGCAGGTAGCTTCATTATTTTAAAATGTGTTAAATTACACTAATTACCAAAAAGGGCAGTGCTAGCCACTGTATATTGTAAGAAAACAGTAGCATGCTCCTCCGGAAAAGAAGACTGAGAAAATGCTTGTGACTTACGGTTACTAAGATACTTGATCATTCAGAAGTTGCCGAGCATTTTACTAACGTAACCTTATCCCTCTTCTCCATCTTATACCATTATAGAAAAAATTTAAAAACCTGGAAAAAAGGAGCATTTTTAGTAGGTCTTTGTGATAATTTGCCTAAGTGATTGTAAATAAAACAGAATCTTTAATTTTGAATAAAAATGAGATATAGTTTGCTAATGCAGTCTTCTACCCCCATAACTGAACTATGAGGTTCAATTAGACAGTGAGCTATCCCTCACTCCCTCTTTCATCCCTTCCTCCTGCTCCTTTCCCTTTTTATCCTTTTCAAAGAAATGACAACAGACCACATTTAAAGGGCTATTTTTTAAACTCAAAAAGACTGAAAAGAGCAAGAGTTTTTCAAAGGCAGAAAGCAACCAGGCACTGAACTTTGGAAAGAAGAACGACCACGAACACAGCTTCTTAGCACTGGCTATCTGAGATGAAGCCATAAAATTCAGTATCCAACTTGACAGCTGGTATTCTTATAGAAAGAAAACAATCTTGCCCCTTTATTTGATTTTTTTCTCTTATCATCTCACGGCAATTTGTCTAGTAGAAGGGAAACGTGTGGCCTAAAATAACTTAATCCTTAAATGGATTTATATTATCGTAATTCCATCTGCCCCGGGTTTGGTAAATAGCCCATCACACAGTAGTGATAGAATCTCTAATCAGGCTTTTAGAAACTATTCTGAGACGAACAGCGAAGAAAAAGTTTCTAATTTAATTTATTTGTAAATCTTATGATAATAGACAGATATTTTGCCTTATCTATATGTTAATGCTGTCTGTCAACCATGATCTATTTAGGGTTATTTGAAGACTAGCATAAAACAATATTGATTTAAGCAGAGCATTTTAGTATTCTTGCTTTTTATGGGAAAGAGGCAAATAACTCTCCCTCTTCCCATCTTATCAAAGCAAAATGATAACAGAGATTTTATTTTTTTTAAAAGGAAAGAAACAAACTGGTAGGTTTTGTTTTGGAGTCAGTGCAATTTAAACCCATTGTCTTCTTTAGAAGAATTATATGATTATTGCACTCAGCAAGGAGAATTGATGTAAAAATATTGACCCTGGTATAGGTACTACAAAAAAGAGTTAAACTTAATAAGGCAAGTATGTAAGGTAATAGATAAAGGATTTCAATAACAACAAGAAAATATAAAGGTGAATGATACTTATTTTATGAAATATACAAGGGAATAATAAATTCCAGTATATGAAATATATAGCATACATTTGAAGAATAAATTAAATTATCTGTGATAATCCATTTTTAATACCTATATCTTATTAGGTTGTCGACCTAATGGTAAATCTTTTCTAATTTTATATGATCAAACTATTCTTTGGGATGCGAAGTTAATTAAAAAACACATCTCTGAATCACACTGAAAAAAAATCAAGTATTCATAACATGGAGCTAAAATGAATAAAATTCTATTCACAATTATGTTACAAAGTGATTTTAAAAAAAAATTATTCAGCAATCTTCTGTAAGAAACTGCAATGGTCCTCAATTGAGCTTTCTGTAGTTTTGGTAGCAGTATTTCTTTCTGGATTGAATTCATTTTAGGAAAAATGATCAGTTTTGCTCTCTTGAGTAAATCATCATTTACGTTTATAAAATTGAACATGCACAGATTATTTTATACAAGTACAAAACTATAAACAATTGGTTCTTAATAATATGCCATAGCAATGTATTATCCATGACACTTTTTGTAATGTTAAAGCATTAAATGCAACACATATAAGTCTTCATGTGTGTGCACACAAGTGTATGTTTAAAATTCTCAATACTTTATTTTTCTCATACCCAGATTAGGTCTCAGTAAATCAAAATGATGGCAAAGAATATATTTGGGCAACAACAATATACAAGTTTACCATGCCTAAAATTCTTACTTTTCTTACAAAACAAAACAAATTCCTTAAACCAACGTTTTTATCTTTAATTTATCATTTAAATACTCATTTTCTATAATATTTGGATCACTTGTGACTAAGGGCTCCATAGTCACAAGTGATCCAAATTAGTTGTGACTCTACCTGGTGTCTTCAACTATGGCTTGGAACCACAAAACATTTCTTTAGAATTGATGGCATTGCCAGAGAGGATTGAAGTTTGTATGTGATATCCTTAGTAGAATGCCTGGTATATGTAAGCATTCGAGACAATTTAGCTATTGTAATTATTATTCAAACAATGGGGATAAAATGTAATTTGTATTTCATAGTTCCCTGAGGGTATTCACCTCCACTTGTAGAAAGAATACAGGAAAAACAACTGGAAGAAAATAATAATGATTGTATTATGAATGATTTTTAACTTTTTTCTACCTTTCTTTTTGTCCAAATTTTCTACAAGGAACACGTGTGACTTTCATAATAAAAAATCAAATTTTAATTTTTAATTGCCCTTTACATTTTGTTAAACCTTTTTAGCATGTTTGTTTGTCATATTCCATTGCAAACTGCAATAACTACAAGTATGGACTGAAGGCATTGAGAAGTCTTGGCACTACTGGGTGGGAAAGGGAGTAATGCATCCATGCTCATGCCCTTGAAGAGTATGAAAGCAGAATGAAAATTAATGAAATGTGTTTTATGTTTTCTGTGTCATGTCACTAGTTTCTCTTAAAAAATTATTAGCTGAGGAAGGAACTATCCTTCTGAATTCTGTGCTTCAATTAAGGGACAATGTCTAATGCACATCACCTTAATACCAAGAAGAGATTAAAGAATGCAGACAAAGGAGATGGAGACCATCCTGGCTAACACAGTGAAACCCCGTCTCTACTAAAAATACAAAAAATTAGCCAGGCGTGGTGGCGGGCACCTGGAGTCCCAGCTACTCGGGAGGCTGAGGCAGGAGAACAGGAGAATGGCATGAACCCAGGAGGCGGAGCTTGCAGTGAGCCAAGATCGTGCCACTGCACTCCAGCCTGGGCGACAGAGCGAGACTCCGACTCAAAAAAAAAAAAGAATGGAGACACAAAACTCCCAGGTTACAGGAAAGTAGGGCTATTACTTTCATTAAAACTTTAAAGATAAGCTTAGAGTTTTAGTCTCTATAAAGCATGTCTAAAGTTTAAATCTGGAAAATTGTTTGGAAAAACAAAATAAACCGCAGAAAGTAGTGTGACTTAAAAGAAGCTAAACTTTTAAGTCATATAAAAACAGTTTTAAAATTCATTATAAAAAGTGTGTGTTCTATTTTATATGTATAATACTACTGGAAAAAAAATAAGGCAAGTCTCTTTCCACTAAATTCTTTTTCTTTTTTTCTAGTAGAGGAACAAAGAAAAACCACAAACAAATCCCGAAATCTGAATTGGGATTATTATGGTGATTTTGATCTTGCAATTGCAGCTATTTCACCAAAGGCTTTTATTTCATCCTTGCACTGTACTTACCATAAGATGCTTGCTACATATAAACATCAGTACCTATTTCTGTTATTGCAGAACCATTTTATTCAGCACTGACATAGAGCATAAACATGAATAAGGTATATTCTTTTCAAGCAAGAAATGTGAGAGGTAAACACAAATAGCAATAACATACTTGTAAAAGTGCTCTGAGAAAGAAACAGATGAAGTGCTGTGGGGATTACCGGCAGAAAGGGCTCTGTCTCATCCCTTAGCAGAGCCTTAGAGAAATGTTTTGCTGGAAGATGGGTTGGCTCTGTAAACCCCTTGAGGACAGGAACCACACCTCATTTATCTTTGTATCCCTTCCTGCTAACATTTGATTAATGCTTAAAACACATTTTTTAAATAATATTGTATACAAGGGAGTTGACTCTGGAGCCAAACTTTCTGGTTCAAATCCCACCTCTGCCAAGTTAGTGAATGAGCTACCGAATTTTAATTATATTTTATAGAAAACTTGTTTTCTCCAAAACGAGGTGTGTGTGTGTGTTTTAATTCTAATGTCATGCTCTTAGTATAACAGAAGAAAAATGTTTCCTATTGAGGACTCCATTCATGGTAGAAACATCCATAATTGTCTTACGTGGCGAGAGAGTCTCTAAAATTATCATCATTGCGTATTATTAAAAACTAAAACAAAGCAGTATCCCTGATGTCTAATTATAGTGAATTGTTCCTTAGTGTTTTCATGGACTTATGGGAATTCACAAAATAAACAAACTGAGAGGATGGCCATGGTTATTCATGAACTAGAATTTCAGAGTTGGAGGGGGCCTCAGACCATTCTATATATTAATCTCCTCACTATTGGTGAGGAAGCCAAGCTATAGAGAAGACTTAAGTCAGAAGAATGAAGGGCAATGATAGAAGAGATTTGAAACTAATTTTTCTTGACTTTTGTCTTGATACATAGGAGGTACTTCATAGAATATAATAATATATAACATATAATATTTAATATTTAATATAATATATTATATATAATGTATAATAAATAAACAAAAGTGTAAAAGTAGAATGAATAATCAACACGTGAAATTATGAAAAGGCATAATGGGATATTTGGGTTTAAACTATAGAGACAGAGAAATAATGGCTGATAGTGATTTAGGTCACAACAAGTGAGCATGACTGATTTGGGGAAAAAACATTCTTTTCCACAAAGACAAGTAAGTGCTGTAACAACACCACCACCACCACCACCAACACTCAATATCTTATCTTTCTGTTTTTAATTCTATCCTTAATTTTATTCTAATGTGTTAATCTTATCTCCAGAAAAATGTGGCTAGGTCATACCATGGAGAAGGATGACTTTGATCAATGATTAGATCATAGTACTTAAAATTTTATTAAATCCTTACTGCTATCTCTAATGTTTAAGTTAGGCTCCTATTAATTGGATGTCAGCTCAGTGCTATGAAATATTTTTATATATCTATCTCTCTATATATGTGAATGTTTAAAATCATACCCTTGTCTTTAAGAAATTTCTAATTTAAAATAGATGAGATTCACAAGGTACTAATACAGTTCGCCTATCTCTGCAACTGACCTTTAATTTGGTTGTTTAATTTGTCCTTGAATATACCTGGTTCAGTTATCATGCAGGAATGAACAATACAGAAAATTCTTGCTAGTTTTTTATCGCAAAAGAAGTAGACATGTACCAGTGGTGCAGCTGGAGCCAGAGGGGCTCCAGAGGTGAGGGTGCTCTCAATAAATGCCTGACCTTGACCTTCACCCATGAAGTGAATGATGCTAAACTTCCAAGGACTCAGACAGGGTTGCTGATGGATTTTATCACCTTTCTGATGTAAATCTATACTTAGTTGTAAAGTGTTATTCTTAAATGTTCCTACTTATTAATTTAGCTGATTTATTTGCATTTATATTTGAACATTTCTTACAAATGTAAATAGCTTTCCATTTATGCTCTTGATCATTTGCTTTGTTAATAAACATACTTAATTCCACAGGAATCCTAAAGAACAGAGCATTATAGATTCATGAATCCAAATACTTAATTTCATATTTTATTGCTAACTTTTTATGTAAAAAGAGTGAGTAATGTTCATTAACACATCATATTTATTTATGAAGTTATATTTTCATGATGAAATTTTATACTAGATTAACATCTATACAAGATTTTCTCTAGTGGGTAAATAGCTGTGTCATGATAAAATAAAAAAAGATCTGTTTACAGATTTGAGTCTAAATTTTGGTCTAAAGGAAATCGGGAGAACCACTACGCCACCATATTTTTGACTTATGAATAGCTTGAAATGGCTGTTTACCAAACTTAAATGTTTACACATCCCCAGACGGAAATATCTTTTATGATTTTCTCTCTGCTGCTTGGGAAAGGGACATTTTCCTCACATAACATCTAGGTTTTGAAATAACACTGGAAAAAAGAATATATGGATTACAGATTCAAGCCCCAGGATGCCTTTGCAAGTTTCTCTCTCTTTATACATTCCTAAAATGTATTTTAAAGCCGTTATCAGTGTGAACTATGTGAAAAGTTGCCATTTTTAATAGAGATTTTAAAAACCATTCTATTTGATTGGGGACTATCTTTCAATATTTAATCCAAAACAGTATACATATGACCCATTTATTTACTCTCAAACTGAGTGTGTACTTTGGTCACTCATGTACAACTGAGCCATATTTTCAAATACCCATTTTCCATATACTTTATATATAATTAGATTTCCTTATAACAATTCTTTAATTATTTCTTTATTTTATTTAAATCTGATCTTCCTACATAAGTTTGATTGTGTCTTTTCAGCTAACTTTTAAGTTCCCAAATGAGAGGGAATATCATAAAGCTTTGTTTCTGTAAGAAGATAAGATGCTAAAAAATATTTGATAACGAATGAATGAATAAGTATTTACTTCCATAAACATCACTTGGATAATCACTTCTGAGAAAAGGTTGAGGTTCGGAGAAAGGAATCAAGGTTCAAAATAAAGAAAAATTAAGATGAAGAATGAGGACTCAGGGTAGGTGGATATCAGATATGCTGAAGAGATCTATTTCTTATTCTGCTCTGTGTTTCTCAGATTTTATTTTAGCACCCACAGTTTGGAAATCAGATAAGCTTTCCTGGGAGTATAGCCAAAAGGCAAAGTGGATTTCAGCAATTTCTATTTATTATGGTTGTACAGTGTGTCAGGAACTGAATGGAACATATACGTTACATCAGAACATCCTTTCCCACCAAAGGCAGTGTTCTGGTTCCTCATCTATTAATATATACCATATACCTCATACGAACAAAAGTAAAACATATGTTGTTTCATATAATATTTTTATACATATATATTATGTCATGATTAGTTTTATATTTGCAATTTTTCCATCATTTGGTAGGTCTGTGTTAACCTTTCTGTTGAATGGGCTGGAACCATTTTAGCCAGTGAATATCTCATGTAAGAATATTCTAAAAGAAATAACACAGAATGCAACATAGTCTTGCTTTACCACTAACCAGTTGATGACAGGTAACTAACAATCGGTGCCTTGGTTGGTGATACGGCCAGTCCTTCCGACTTGACAATGTGGTTATGAATATAAACTATGTTATAAATGAAAACATATTTTTTGAAGTGAAAATCATGTTAAAGGTAGTGCCAATATTTATGGCTGTGCAAGTCATTTCCAAACCTGCCTTTCATTTTATTTGTTTTTAGAGAGGGGAAGAGCTTCTGTTGGCCTGGGAGCCTTGTTCATTCTAATAGGAGAGTGGGTGCTGCTCTGAAATGAAAAATGACACACATGAATTTGCAGAAATCTTGAGGTAAACATTTAGATAGCTCACAGGAAGCCTTTCACCCAGGCCTGCCTGTCTTACTGGGTGACATCCAGTTGCTATGCTTCTCAAAGGGCTCCCCCTGCCTCTGAGATGGCTCTCTAAGGTTGTTGCAGATTCAATTTGTTCAAGTTGTCTGTCTTTTTTTTGTTGTTGTTGTTGTTTGTTTGTTTGTTAAAATCCAGAACAGCAAGGCTAGAGTTTTTGGGCCACTCTATTAAACGCATCATAGAGCCACAGAAATCAATACAATCAACTGTATTTCACAACCAGGTGTGAATGGTCAATATGTAGAAATCCATGTCTTCTAACTCCGTGTATTAGTGTCTATTTTAATTGTGTGCATAAAGGAGTGGAACGTGAGGAGGAAGTGTGCCAAACAATCTTCTCCATTGCTCAGTAGGGTAACGTCTTGTAGGCTGTGTTTAGGGCCGTGGAATAGATCATAAAGGTTAGTTTAAGGCCATATAGGGTCACAGTTGGAAATAAAGTCAATAATTTGAACTCCAGGTCTCTGGGATTTTATGTTTCTCCGTAGACTGTAATTCACTCATATAATCATGCTTACTTAAAGAATGCATATATAAATGCATAAATGTTCCTCCCAGTCAACCAACTTTTTCTGATCTCCAGTAAATCAGTGTTTGCCAAGAACTTTCACTGCCCCAAGGTATCAAATTTGCTAACATTCTATAAAAGTGTGCTCCTGGCTCTGGTTGGAATTTTAGCCTCTGGTTTCTACTTCTGACTTATGAGGATACCTCATTTTAAATGTGCAAACAGGCAATTTCAGTGATTTAAGGTAGACGCATACCTTGAGGTTCTAGTTTCCCATTTTTATTTATCATCATATTTCCTCCTTCAATTCTCTCTAAATGGGTATACCAAAGGCAATTCACAATTCTGCATCTAATATAACTGTCAATGAAAATATTTGTATTTCCTTGGGACTGAGGAAATCAGAGAGATAAAAGGAAACAGAAATACTTCCCACTGCAACTAACTTATTCCATTAATTAGTTTGAGGGTATAATTTCCATATGATCATCTTATTGTAGAATTTTAAATGATGGGAAGTAGTGGTCTCTGTTTTAATGAGATAATCTTTATCAACTGGATAATGTCCCCCCTCAATAATATAAGGACATTTCTAAAGCAGAGAATCCAGTATTAAAACTTGGCAACAAATCTGTGAATGTTCTTACCGACAAGAGTCAGAAATCAAACAATTAGGCTTCTTAACGAATTAATGTACATTTCAATTTTCAAATTTGAGATGGTCAGAGATTAAGAAACTTGTCCAAGGTCACACAGGTAGGAATTGCTACAACTTGGATTAACATCTCATCAAAAATTTCCCCCATGTCTTAAAAACCAGAAGAAAAACATGAAAATAATCTTCTCAGTCAAATAACGCCATGATATTCATTTCACTTACAATTATATAATCCATGGGGATAAATGACAGATGATTCTCATTTCATATAATGAGCAAATCATGCAATTAATTGATAAAATAAAAATTTAAACCAATACAACAAAATATTACAACTAAATAGAAAAAGTAGAATAAATATAACATTGGTTTAATTTTATCATAAAGTTAGATCAACAGCTTCTCCCCCAATAAAATCTAATTTTACACATATATCCTATTTTACATATATCTTATATATAACATTGATACACATGATAAACTCTAGATACTATTTAAATTGCTTTTTTATTACATTAAGTACTATCTCAAAATGTTAATTTATTAAATTTTAGTTTAGAATAATAAAATTATTTTACTGGGAAAAGCTTCAGATTCTACCTAGTCCTTTTGTGATGTGAATGAGAAAACTGAAACCCACAGAGATAAAGTGATGTTTCCCAAGTCGTATACTAGTTAGAGCAGAAACAGGCCTGGGATCCAAGTGTTTTGCCTGTTGGCTTATATTCTTTCTTTTGTTCTTCACACCTGCCTTAAAAAAAATCAGACAGGAATTTGAATGCATTACTCAAGAATAATTGATTTTTTAAAGGGAATAGTTCATTTTCATAATAATTTAATTTCATCTTCAAAGATGCTAGATAAAGTGCTTAATCTATACTAGTCTATGGGACTCTTCAGAAGTTTAAATCAAACCAAGCAGACTAATTAAGGCTAATTAAAAGATGAATTCATTCAATGATCCTTTATTTAATCCAACATGTATTGCTTACCCAACATGACTAGGCTCTGTGCTAGGTACCAGGGTTGAAAAGATGAACAAGATACAGCCAAGAGAACCACCCCACCAAGAAGTAGGGTAAGGGGAGCTGAGACTGATTTCTGCACAGGCTCAGGGTGCTATGAGAACATGAGGAAGGCATCTAACCCAGCCCTGGAGGTTTGCGGAAGACTCCTTATAGGAAGTGATACCTTCAACTGGATTTTGAAGGATAAGCAAGGATCAGTCAGGTAGGTGAGAATGTGGGTGACCCGGTCAAAGAGAACATCACTAGAGAAGGCCAGAGGCATGGAGGCACAAGTCCAATTTGGGGACATGTTCAAAATCTAGTAAGGTTTGAGTTAGGAGTTCTTATGAGGACACTGTAGATGAGAAAACAGCAAAGTAGGACTTATAAGTCATATGTTATTGTGGAGGCCAGTGTTTTTCATACTTCAGTGTGCATTAAGTTCAACTGTGGAATCAGAGTCCCAGGCCTCGTTCTCAGGGAGCCTTATTCAACAGGGCTGCAGTGGGGTCCAGGAATCTACATTTCTAACGAGCATTCTAGACAATGATTCTAAAGATGATTGCACTTAGAAACACTATTATAGATGATGATTAACATGAAAGGACTCCAAATAAAAGGATGATATGAGAGAGGAGCGGATGACTCTCAGGTTTCTGACTTAGGCAATTGAGTGGATGGTGATGCTATTAGACAATCCAGAAAAACAGGGCAAGAGGTAGGCCTTACAGAAGTTGGTACAGTTGGTGGTGGTGACAATGAGTCCATATCTGAACATGTTGACTTTGAGTTGGAACAGGCAGAGGTAGTCAGTTAGTGAGACTGGTGTTAAGTTGGGGAGATGTAACTGGTTTGTAGACAAATATTGGGGATGAGCATAGATGCCAGATTATGTTTTTGGCTTAGTTACTTTAACATTTCTTTATCTGTTTAAGCATTTATTAAAACACCAGAATTATGTGCAGTATAAGCCACAGGTAAAATAACAATTTTCGACAAATGAGGCCTCAAAACACATGTACTTTAACTCTTAAAATAGAAGATGGGAGTAATGCTTCCTTGATATAACACAGAACATTTAATTTCTATTATTTATTGATTCTGAAACCAGAATATAATCACAGGAATGTGCTAGAAGTTGATTTCTAAAATATTAAGTTTAACAAAATCAGCTATGAAAGAAAACATGATTTTTATTTTGGCATTTTAATTTTACATTGAATAATTTGATCAATGCTATCACATTCTGATTTTTATAATGTTACTTCTTAGTCCTTCCACACTCCTAAATTAATTGAAAGTTGAAAATTAATTTTAAGACATTAGGGAACAAATGTTCCATTTAAAATAGATATTTTAATATGAATTGAGATTAGTAAAATAAGAGCTGTGCATATTTCCTCCACAATAATTTTGATCCTGCCATTTAGAAGTAGTTTCCTTTCAACAAAGCTGGTATTTTCTCTCTCTGCATAAATGGCTGTCTAAGATCATAAGAAATTAAGAGAACTCCCTCAAATAAATAGCAACGGATTTTTCTCAAGTAAAGTCTTGTATTTAAAAGAGGGGTTAATTTAAAGGAGGTTAAAACATTAAAGTAACACATGAAACACTTGGTTAACCACCTTATTAATGCTGAATGTTTTACAATAGCAAAGTACAAAATAAAACATAAAAATATTTAGGTAAGTAATAGAATTTTGAGCGGGGATATTTCAGCTTGGTTTATCCATACAATCAAGATAATATTGAGGTTTTTGAAAAGTGTCTCCACATTGGGCTTCTGAGCTCTGGTTAATCCCATAGCCTCAATATTATTCTGGCCTTCTGGGCATTTCTGATTCTAGAGGGGATTTCTGCATAAAAGATGGGTGTTTTTTGGCTGTTTTGTACTCCACTAAGCAAGTGCACCCCATCCTACACAAAGGTGCTCTCAGAGTATTACATGTATAAATGTTACAGGTGTTGAGTGTAGAGTATGGGTAAAGCTATACGGATTTGACATCTGTGTTGAGTAAGTGGTAGAAAGAAAGCATCAGTGATTTCTACCCTCCAAGGCCACCGCAATATTCCAGAAAACTTGCAAAATCATTTTATCTCCTGTTAGTTCAGTAATTTTGCAGCGGCTGAGGTACCGACATGGAGATATGGCCTGAATTTGCTATGCAGGCGCAAGCAATAGAGTGAAAAACAGAAGACCCAGATTCTACTCCTCAGTCCCCAACTGATTTGACAAGTAAGTTTGGGGGAGGTGGTCAAACCTGTATGCTGCATTCTTTTTATCAGCATGACAGAGATAAAATATCTATCTTTTGCCAACCTCACTGAGGCACTCTAAAGATTAACTTTCATGAACATCTCACTCTCACAAAAAGTGACTATTGTAGCAGAGATATCAGTATTATATCACAAATAAGAATCTGCTATATCAGGGATAGCTTTACAGGAAAATGTCTTATTTGCAGAATGAGGAGACACACGGCAGCATGCTCCCAAACAGCATGTCCTCTGAAGAATTAGGAGAGGCCGATCTTTGGCTTCGTAAGAAACATCAAGCATCTCGATGATAGCAAAATTTTAAAATGTATTTTCCATTATATGGTTAGTAGTAAACTGGGGGAATCGGCCCTGACCAAGCACTCACAGATGTATTATATCACTAATTACAGGCCTGATAATAATAGAATCCTAGAGCTGGAAGGAAAGCCAGTAATCCTTTAAAGAGAACATCTTCTATAAAAGCCTTAGCAAACACATCCAATTTGTGTTTGAATATATTTGGTAAAATAGAGCTAATTTATTCACCTTTCACCACTCATCTACACACACACACACACACACACACACACACACACACACACACAGAGAGAGAGAGAGGGAGAGAGAGACTAGCTCCTTGGTAGAGGAGACCCCCTTCAGAGCCATACCTAGCTCCTTGGTAGAGGAGACCCCCTTCAAAGCCATGCATATGGTTGTGCAGATTGGCTGTGCAAAGATGTCTGGGTGGGCACTATTCAGGTCTGAAATCCAACCCACTACCTCACATACCAAGTGTGTGCCTGGGTGTGGGATTGTGTCCCCCAGGAAAAAACATAGTCTTTGCATATTTGGTTCACCCAGAAAGGGTACATTTTTATTATTTGCAAAAAGGTAGTACATGTCACTGGCACTGGTATTTCTTGTCTCCTTTTAGAAAGACCTCTGTGTTGACATGTGATTTTTGAATCTTTTTAGCCTGTAACTGAATGGGAAGAATCACTCCTCCATATTTCGGGCTCACATTTAAGAGTAACTGTACCCAGCACTTTGGGAGGCCGAGGTGGGTGGATCACGAGGTCAGGAGATTGAGACCATCCTGGCTAACACTGTGAAACCCCGTCTCTACTAAAAAAAAAAAAAAAAGAAAAAAATACAAAAAATTAGCCATGCGTAGTAGCGGGCGCCTGTAGTCCCAGATACTCAGGAGGCTGAGGCAGAAGAATGGCGTGAACCCAGGAGGCGGAGCTTGCAGTGAGCTGAGATTGCACCACTGCACTCCAGCCTGGGAGATGGAGCGAGACTCCGTCTCAAAAAAAAAAAAAAAAAAAAAGAGGAACTGTGTGAGATATAATAAGATCCCATGGTTCAGACAGGTGAACAAAATAGACAAGTCCACTAGATGACCATTGTGAGCACAGCTCCTTCCTTGGATCTGATGTGAAAAGCTGCGTGTGTGTGTGTGAGGGAGAGAGAGAGAGAGAGAGCTCACATGTGCATGCATGTGTAACTGGGGAGGTCAGGGCTGGGGGTATAAGCAACCCTTACAACAAGGTATAAGCAAATGACAGCCTCCAACAGCAGTTCCAACATCATAACGTTCTGTCGTAGTCTCAGTTGTCTCAGGGGTGTGTGTGTTAGCATTATTATCAAAATTGTTGTTGACAACCAGCTGAAGTGGTGAGGAGGTGTCTAGAACTTTAGAGGGATGACTTCTAATTCCACGTGACCTTGGCTGGTTAGAGATACAGTTAGAAACCATTAGAAGAATCTATTATATTTCTAAGTCTGCAGCCCTAAATTGTCCTCCAGATTTAAAGAGGTTGAACCCATCAAACTGCGTAGACTGCTTTGACAGTGGAGTGTTGGTTAATTACAGTGGCAATCTAATTATAAGGTTTATAAGGTTTCCCTGTAATTGATTTCATTTCGAGTGTGTAGAAACTTCACTTGATATGCATTTGCTTCCACAGCTCATGGGAATAGACCAGATCCTGAGGCTGTGTGTATCTTAGCATCAGGGAGACCATCTCAACTGCACTTTGGAGTCCTTACTCAGGACAGTAAGGACTCTTCTGAGTATTTCACGCATTCATTCACTCATTCATTCGTTTAATCATCAAGTCATCTATTCATTCAATAAGTACTACATAAAGAGTATAAACTTCGCACTACTAGTCTCCAAGAATATAAAGATGTATTGGATATAGTCGCTGCCACAGATGAGCTTATAAGAAGTTGGGAAGACTGACAAAAATAAATAATTAAAACTATATGTTAATTATGGTATTGTATTATCAATGCATATAAGCTGCTAAAGAAGCATCAAGAAAAACATCCTTAATTCTGCATTGCTGGGAGAGGGGCGGTTGTACAGAGCAGCACTCACTAACGGGGTAACATTTGAAGGGAATAGTGACGGATGAGTAAACATTCAGAGCGTATGTAAGGCAAGGAATTGAGGATGAGGAAATAAAAAAAAATCTAGAACTGTGAGAAAACAAGAAAAGTAAGCATCTACCACTATTGTGAACAACAGGTATAACAGGCACGCTGTGGCTAAACTCTTTATTCCACAGATATGTAAGAAATATTTTGGTAGCTCTATAAAAACATAAGAGCTAGTATAATTGATAAATTATTATATTCTAAGACCCTTATACCTTCATTATCTCATCTAGTCCTCACGAAGTCATCACAATGTGTGGGTACTTTTTTTTATCTCCCTGTCACAGGTGAGGAAAGTGGGGGTTATGGAGGGTAAGTTCGAGCAAAATCATAGACACTATGTGGTGAAGCCATGGTTTGAACTTGGGGCTGTTATGCTGGAGCAGAAGCTCTTAAGCACTATGTTTGTTCCATTTTCAAATGTGAGGAATTATTAAGCGATGTATGATGAATGTCATCAAAAGCCTTTCAGCATTCTTTTTTTTTTTTCATTTTGGGAATAGGCAATTAATTGAAGAAATCTGAGCCATCAAGACCTAGCCCTCACTTTCCTCACATGTGAAATGACCAAGTTGTGCTATGTGAACTCTAAAGACCTTTACACCTCCAAGATTCCATTTTAATTTAATCTTTCCTCAAGCTTAAGAAGACTTTCTTTTTGTCTTACATAAATCTTCCTAAAGGGTTATATAAGAGACTATATCAATATTAATGACTCAAATGCACAGGGCATCTTGATTATCATCATCCTTTGGATGAATATGAAATATGAACGTGCCGAATATTTTACATTCAATTCCTGCACATGGAGGAAAAAGATGTTCTTATCACTAAGGTACATGATATGTATTTTAATTCCCTAATTAATTACTAAACTCTTCATATGGCTCTTTCTAACATCTCAAAAAGAAGAGGAGTGAGCAGTAGATGGACACTGATCAATGATAGAGGAACCATTCTGCTCTTCTCTGCTACATGATTTAATAAGCCAATATAAGCTAGTTCTACCATATTCTCTTAGAGTCCTGTCTCTAACGGCAGGTAAATAAAAGCAGGCTTAAAGAGAATTATTTCCTTTCAACTCTTATCTCTCAAGCCAGGCTGGACTCTAGTCAATCAAGATAGAGACCAAGGTGTTTATTTTACATTCAAGCAATATCTGGACATGTTACGGTGGACATTCACTTAAAAATCTTCCCCAAATCTAAACTCTCTTTCTACATTTGGGAAATTGCCCACACTCTCAGTCTTAGTGAGAAGCCAATATGCACTTTTACAGACTATCTTGGAGCCCCGGTATGAACGTGTGGCTCAGCTCCACCGATCAGCCATATCTGCCCTCCATTTTGAAATAGGATTTTGGACACAGACAAGTAGCCATGGTAGAGAGTCCATCCTGGCAGTAAGGGCAGCCACTGAAGCTGTAACATGGGGTTTCTGTGGGCAGCAGCAGCAGCAGGGTAGTTGCGGAACCAGTGTCTCAGTCCTGCTGAGTCAGGGTGCAAACTCTGCTGTTCTTTGTACTGTGAAGGCAGCAGTGGGGTCCACACTGACCTGTTCAGGGCTTGACTTGGGCTCTGCCCCTGCCTGTTCCCTGGGCCCTTCACCCCTAGCCTAGATCTAGAAGTCTGCCAGTGCCCCAATGTACTTTTTTTCCAACACATTATTTATTTTGAAATAGTCTCTCAAGCTTACAGAAAAATTACAAAAAGAGTACAATGGACTCCCATATACCCTTTCCCCAGATTTAGCAGTTTTTAATATTTTGCTGTATTGCTTTATCATTATCTTTCATTCCTTCTCCCTCCCTCTCTATGTATATATACACACACACATACATACATACATACACATAAGATTATTAAATATACACACCATGCTTTTTATCACTTCATACAGTATGTGTATAGCCTATGAACAAGGATTTCTTTTTAACATAGCCACAGTATAGTCATCCAATTCAAAAATGTAAAAACAAAAATAATACTGATCAAAAGTCCATATATGAGTTCTGGTCGATAGTGTGTGCCAAGGGTGTCCTTACAGCAATTTCCTTCCTAGCCCAAGATCCAGTCTAGGATTATATATTGCATTTAGTTGTCATATCTCTTTGGTCTCCTTTTAATTTGTAACAGCTTCTCAGCTTTTTCTTGTTTTTCATGACATTGATATTTTGGAAAAACACAATCTGCTTATTTTATAGAGTAGCCTTTATTTTGGGTTTGTCTGTTTTCTCATAATTAGACTCAGGTTGTTCATTTTTGGCACGATTATTACCTGAGTGATGCTGTCCCTTTTTCAGAACATCGTATCCAGAGGCACATGCTCCATCTGTCCATTATTGGTGATATTGATTTTGATGACTTAGTTAAGGTGTTATCCAATTTAGCCATTTAAAAGTTCCTTTTTTTTTTTTGTAATTTATGGATGACATTTTGATGCTATGTAAATACCTGTTCCCAGACTGCCTTCCTCCTCAGATTTAACATCCATTAATCATTCTTATTTGAGTCACTTTTTACTATGGTGATTGCAAAATGGTAATTTTTATATCTTCATCATTCTTTCTATGCTTATTCAAATGGCCAGTCTAGTCAGTCCAAGGAGAAACAGTGGTGAACACCTTTAGAACAAGAAATGTTCTAAATTTCTAATTCAATTTTTCAGGGCACTATATTTCACTTGTAAAACATGCTTACAGGCCGTATTTTCTTCCATCGTTAGTCAAATGACTGCTAAAGCAACATATAAAATATCAAATAGTTATATGACAACTGAAAAAGCAGAAAAATATCAATTTTAATGACTAAATGCCAAACATCTAGATATTTGGAAACTGTTAGTGGTTTACTGTAATATTTATTTTCATGTTTATTTTTGAATGTAATAAGTCTTAAAATAGAGAATAATGGTGTAATGAAAATAACATACCAGGGTAAGGCAGATTTCACTTTAGCACTAGCTCTGTTAACTAACCAGCGTGGGACTTTCTGAGCAAGTCTTTTAACTTTTCTGGGCCTCAGTTTCCCCATCTGTGGGATGAGATGGTTGAAGAAAACTTTTTCAAAGGTTCTTTAAACAAAGGATTCTGTGACCTCAAAATTGAACATTAGCACAATCGTTGGAGACATAAGGAACTGTTAACCCAGAATATTTTAATCATCACATTTAGATTTAAGATTATTTTGGTATAAAGACCAAATACCTGTGAAATAACCCTCAAGTGATTTAGAGAATAGAAACATCAGAACACTTTATAGAACAATATAAAGAAGCTAATGCACTTTTAGGCTGTCTGAATAGGTATCTTTCCCAAGAGACAGATAATCTCGCAGTGGTTGGAATTCACCTGATCACATCTCTAGCAGTGTGTCTTGTTTGGAGGGCCATTTTCATGGAGCCTTTAAAACATCAGAAATATCATTATGAGAAATGATTGAGTGCACTGTTTATCTTGGAGGAGAAAAGATTTAAGGGAATGGGGACATAATAGTTTTCTAAACAAACAGTTTGCTTTTTATTTTTTAGTAGAGACGGGGTTTCACCGTGTTGGCCAGGCTGGTCTCGAACTCCTGACCTCAGGTGATCCGCCTGACTTGGCCTCCCAAAGTGCTGGGATTGTGGGCATGAGCCACCTCTGTTTGTTTGTTCTCCAAACAAACTGTTTAGAGAACTATTATGTCCCCACTCCCTCAAAATAAATTACAAATAAATAAAACTATTTATTTATTTATTTGTAAATAAAACAAATGTGTTAGGTGAAGCATCATAGGTTTGTTGTGCATTTTTCCAGAAGGAAAAACTACAACAAATTGGCTGGTCGTTATGGAGTCAATATAATGAAGACATTTTTATTCAAGTATAGTTGTGATAGCTGCTCTTTCCAGCTCCTCTTTCAGGGACTTCATCTTGCCTCTGTGATGTGAGAAAGCTACCTAGGAATTAAGCTTTCTGCTAGGGTCTCAGCTCAGTAGATCACACATTGTCTTTTACCTACAGTTTTCTCAGACCTGTGCTTCTCAAATGTTAATGTGCATATAAATCACTGGGTTCCTTGAAAAAAATCAGTTCCTGATTCAGTAGGTCTGGAGTTGGACCTGATTCTGCATTTCCAATAAGCTCCCATGTATCTCATGTGTACATAATCCCCTGCCGAATCAAATGTTATATCCCTACATGATCAGCAGATCACTGAGGATGCGCATACATGTTACAGTTAACACCCATGTGAAGGGAGGTGAAGGGGTGCTTTGCAGCTCTAGCAGGTTCATTTGCTCATGGTGTTTTAATTTTTCTTCTTTCTTACTTTCTTAAGGAGCTTCCATATTTTCTGGCCTTTTACTGTTTCTGATCACTTTTCATGATAGTACTGGCAGGGCTCTGTCAATGCCCACCCAAATACTGACGAACAGGGAATATTTTCCCAGGAAATGTTGGATTTTGCTGGTCATTACTTCAGTCGACTACAACCATTTTGATAGGGACACAAACTCACATATACCTAGTGTGTGGGTCTTTCCCATGGTGCTTTTCACTGGGTTTCTCCACAAGGCATAATGCCTTGGAATAGGGGCCTATGTGTGCACAGTGTCGCTGTGATCTGCTCACCCATATCTCTCCCTTCACCCTACGCCTCTTCCATCTCCAAGAGGGCATCTTGCCAAACTGGGTGCTATATGCAGTACATTCTTATTGTCTCCACCTTGAGGAAACTTTTTACCTTACCCTAATTTAACACCAGATTTAACCCTCAAGGCTGTATAGAACAATGTTATCCCTTTCCTAAATAGCCAGCCCTTCAAACACTTATATAGAGTCATCACGGTCTCCTTGAATCTTCACTTTCCCAGCCAAATATCCCCAGTTCTTTCAATCATTATTCATATGACATGGTTATGAATTCCTCTACCATACCAGTTGTTTTAAGAACCACATGATTTTTAAGAGGGTGTGTGGGAGTGGGGATTTTGTGACTCCCTAGGTAGATTTCTGGCATCACAACACCACCATTCTTCTGGAATTTCCATGATTCATAGATCACCATATGGCATTCTGTTTGGGGAAAATAACTTGCTACATCAAGTCTCACTTGCAGGGTTTATCTGGTTTTCCAGAGGTATGTGCACATGAGTAGAAACTTCGGGGAGCTGTGCATGCACCTGAAATTCAAACTATTTCACTTGGGTCAGGTTAACCCCATTTTGGAGCTGCTGGCAGGGATTTTTGTCTTTTTTTTCTTTTTCAATGGAATGGCAAAAACAGCCTCCTCCTATCTAAATGAGCTCATTATTTTTCATCTGTGCTATTTCTAACAGTGGTGTCTAAAAAACAATCCAAAAGTTTGATCCATTTAGTGAAATCTTACATGGAGTATGACAATGGATATTTATCTAATGGAGTTTTAATAAAAGAAATAGTATATTGCTTACTAACTAGTAAGAATCAGTCAGCATGACATTATAAGATAACATTGGCAGTGTGTTGTATTATTATGCCTTGAGGAATTGTCTTGATAGTTAATGAATAGAGTATTAACTATCTTCCTGTTTATACTCTATAATATAGTAATATATAAGCTATAATAATTGTTCTGAGCAGACTGGGAAAGAAAGTCTCTCATTTGGTATCCCTACTAAAGGGAATGGTATAGGTGAGGTGAGGTAGAAGTGGATGAGGTGGGGGTTAAGGAAAAGGTCACTGAAAGAGACATAACCCCCACTTCATAGCACTCTGGCCTTAGATCCATGCAATAGTTCAAGATGATTTGTGTTTTATACGTTCTGAATTATAAAAAGGTGAAAAACGTTTCAGGAACTTGGTAACTAGTTTTCTCTGTCAGCATATTTGAAATTATATTTTTAGATGTCCCAACCATTCAGATTGGATTTAGGTCTCCTAATAAGGACACACTAGGCTGGGGTTTACCTTTACATTTAGCGTTAGAATTGCACACTGGTTATCCTATAAATGTATCAAGAAGGTAATTTTAAAATATAAAACCTTTTAACAGCTTTAGCTTATGCTGGAAACATGTGATCTCAATGAAAAGTGTAAAAAAGCAGCCTGCCAGATGTTTTGACTACATGGTGTATCGCATCTTAATGTTTCCAGGATTGGCAGTGGTAATACTAGAGATTCAAAATTGTAGAGTTAACAAGTTGTGTTTTAACCTTTTCTTATTTTTTACTTTAAAAATGTTTTATAATAAAAACATTTATATGATGAAATTTTTACTTTCAAACACATGTTTTTAGGAGGAATATTTATAAACCACAAATAAAATCTACAAAGACTCTATTGTGTTTCTTATAGTAAGTATATAAACTGTTGGCCAGTATGGCTGGGGAATGAGATTTTTCAGATTAATCAAGTATTCTGCTAATGCATACCACAACTATTATAACTTTCAAGTGTTAAAAGCTCAACACTACATCCATACCAAACATGATTTGCATGTGAATATAAAGGAAAACACTTCAGAATCTTGCTGGAGCTTGTGTCATAATTTTGATCAACAGCTTAAATGTACATGAATTTGCTTCAATAGAGTTCTAGTTAATATTTCATCATACTTATGCTCATCATTACTTATGACATTTGAGGAAGAAGACCAGGTGCCACTTGAACTGGATAGAAAAGGGGGAGAGGAAGGCAGCAGCGACCACTGACCAAAACAACACAACAAACCCCAGCACTGCTCACTCTCCTGAAAATGCCACCCCCGTTCCAACTCTAAACTAATCTCAAAGATTCGCCTCTGAAAATGTGTGTATGTGTGTGTGTGCGTGCGGGTGGTTTATTGCTATTAGTCATATCTTCGCTAGCAGTTAATGCCTTAGCAAAGGGTTAAGAAAGAAATAACACAGGACAGAAAAGGGTGAGCCGGGAGCTGTGGTTCATGCCTGTAATCCTAGCACTGTGGGAGGCCAAGGCGCGTGGATCGCTTCAACTCAGGAGTTCGAGACCAGCCTGGACAACATGGCGAAACCCTGTCTCTACAAAAAATACAAAAATTATCTGGGCATGGCGGCATGCACCTGTAGTCCCAGTTACTTGGGAGACTGAGGTGGGAGAATTGCTTGAGCCAGGGAGGCATAGCAAGCAGTGAGCCGAGATTGGGCCACTGCACTCTAGCCTGGGCGACAGAGCAAGACCCTGTCTCAAGAATAAAAAAAGGTGGTACCAAGAGGGAAAAAAGTGGATCTGTTAGAGAGGTGGAAGTACCCATGATAAATATCATCTGCTTTACAGTTTTGCTGAGGGCCTCAATTATGATAACCTACTGTTTAGCGTGTTGAAAACAACATTCTACAGTCTTACCTTCAATTGGTTTCTTGTGTGTTTTGTTTCTAGTGAACCTAAATAAATCACCAGGGGCGAGATCTAATGTAGTAACATAACTTATATTACCTAAGCTATTCCCCTTTGTGAAGATTTTAAGAAAAATCTTAAGTAAAGTCATATAGAAAAACAAATGCAAAACTCCCCTGGGGGAAAACAAATGGCTACTTTTTGAGCTCTTAATAATCTTACAATTTTTGTCATTAAAATTTTCTTTAGTTTATGTCTTATGAAGCTAGAGGGTGTGGAATGATTCCCAGACAGCTTGAATAAGTCAAAAAGTCTGCTTTGAATGCCTATAATAAAGATCAGTTACAATTACAAATAGATTTTTTGTTTGATTGCCTTCTGAAATAACTTTCTTTCATTAAAAAAACCCATTACTGTGGATTCTTCAATAACAATTCAAAAAATCTTAGTAGAAAATTGAAATTACATTTCTCTGTATGTATACCACCCCAGAAAAAAAACAGCTTGGTTAAGAAAATATTGACACGTAATAATTTGCTCTAACTGGAAATGTTAACTCAAATGCACATAGGCAAATAATCACCTCAGCCCTGAACATACAGAGGTATTGGTGGAATTAAGACCATAGGCCCTCTATGAGCAATAGAGTTTTATCAGAACCGATGCTAAAGTATATTCAATCATCATCAGTGCCCTTGGTCAAAAGAAAAAAATAAGTAAATCTAAAACAGTCACAAAGGAAGCAACCTTTGCTTCAGTTACTGGGGTGACTAACTCCCCTTGGAAATAATTGGTAAGGCAGCTGGATAAAAACATAGCTCCAGGACCCTGCTCCTAAGAAATATACCTGTGGCTTTTACTGTGAAACCAAGAAATATCTGTTACTCTATGCTCTATCTGTAATAGATGCCAACTTTTATTTTCTAATGAACTAGCACAGCAAACCAAATGTGCGTTTTTAAAGGTCTGTGGTTTCTAAAATGAATTCAGATTCTACCATAAACCAGATGAATTAGCCATATGTATGAGAATTAATAGACTTTATTTGCAAAATCATTAAGTTGCAAAAACAAAGGCACCACAGGAGTTTTAAATTAGACTATTTTTAAGTCTTCCTGAGAACACCTGCCCCTACTTCAAACTGCTAATTTACAAAGCACTTTATTTTAAAGTCTCTTGGATACAGAAAAGAGAAGAACTAGAATGCATAGCAAATGATTGCAAACATTTCTGTTTCATTCTTGTTTTAAGGTATCAGTCAAGTAACATTATGTTTCAAATAAACTCCAAAGCTGGCAGAAGTGTTAGTAAATCTGCTTATCCCTGGTCCACTTTACCAAATATGGATTCAGATTTTAATTATACACATTTTGGAGTGTTTGGAATGTGTTTCTTCTTATCTGTGATTAGAGTCAGGTACACACAGGAAGATGATAGTATCTCTGATAAGGAAACGTTATTTTGTCTATAGGATAATAATATTCTTTGGGGAAGAGATATGAGTTTAAAATGTAAGCCAACAAGTATATTATAAATCAATCTGTAATAGGTATTTTTTTGTTGGGGGGAGCAGATGCCCACTCAGATAATCATACTATTGAATAACTACTAAATGTACCTACTAAGGCCTCGGAAGTTTTATGTTTAACATTAATGGTTAATAGTAAGTAGGAAAAAAGTATTATGCTCTCAAATTTTGGTGGATGTATTGATTACGGTCTTTATTTAGTAATGTTTTAATTTAAGCTTGGCAGCAAAGATTTGTGAGTTTTACTGCAAGTCATTATATTTGCTGTTACAGCAGTGCACAAGCAAAAGACATTAAGTTGGGAGAATATGCAGAGTCTTATATTTTGTTTATTCTTTCTAAGTGAAATTAAACCCTCAGACATTGTTCCAGGCAACTCAAGTTTCAATAACATTCTCCTTTGAGATAATTGAGAAAATTGAGTTAAAATTGTTTTTGGGTGCATGAATTTACCATATTGTTGCTTCAAGTCTTCATTCACAGTAACATATTTTTTAAGCAACAAAACAATACTGTGCAAAGTTTTTGTTAATTTCCCTTTAGTGGTCAATTGTCAATTTTGTGTAAATGAACAATTTTTTGAGGGTTGACTCTATTAAAATCTTCCTGTTTTACCCTTGTGAAGAAACTGTTTAAAAAACAGATAATATATAAAATTGTAATTATCATTCTTGGGTGAAGATGAAGCATAAAACTATAGTAATAATTCTTTGTTAATTTTTTCAGCAGTCGTTGTTTGAATTCTTCTTTGTTACTAAACTTTTCAATTGGTGTAGCTTTTATAAGAAACATGCAGATCACATTGATCATATATAATATTTAAAAATATACTTCATTCACTAATTTTTGTCTATCAAATGTGATATAATTACATTAATAATTTTCAAAACAGGATGATGTTAGTCATATGGGAAATCTTTTGGAATTCTGGCACTGTATATTGAGAATTCTTATAAAAATTGAGACTATGATGAAATATTGTGTTTTATTTAAAAATGGATTATAGTCCAAAATAATTTCCGTAAGATATGGAAATTAAATCTGGGTAGTACTAAGTCAAATGTAACAACATATTTATCTATTTCCAATTGCTCTAAAAGACACAGAAGCAAAACCCTCAGTATTCATAAATGTTACACACCAGGATAAAGGCATCACACATAATGATTGTATTTGACCATCTTTGGAATGTAAAGGAAGCCCAAACACCAAACCTGATGACTAAACCATTTAGGAGCAATAAAGAGTCCAGTTCATACTTTAGAAAGCTGAGTTAGTATTTAATTTTTCTCCCAAAGCATATATCTGCCTTTATAAGAAAGAACCAACCATATGAATGAGAACTGGAGTCAAGGTTAAAGTAATCTTGCCCAAGAGAGTAGAGTGTTTGCATCGGAAAGAAGCAGCGGCTCAGCTCAGAAGAACATTAATAACAACCGGAGGCAGCACCTCCCCTGAAAAACATTAGAGCTTCTTGGACATGTGTTTGAAATTCATCCTCCCAAGTCATCCTGTGACTATTGGAGTAGATGGCAATGTCCCACAATGTGAAGGGGGGAAAATACAGTATAAATCGTTTTTTAAATATAACACTTTAAAAAATGAAACGAAAGTGACAGAGTGTTCTAAGTCAAGCAACCTTTTCAGACGGTAAAGGAAAAGCTTTGTCTTTCCTATTATTGTTTGCCCTTCAGTTGACATACATGCTGAGATGCATCAATAGGATTACAACGGAAACACGGTCATCTCCAGGGTCTCCTCTGTTTCGATTCCTTGATCCTGTTTAAAGAAACAGGCTCAGGGAATGCACGGAAAACAAACTTCCCAATCGAAGTTCTGAGGTCTTCCCTCCCCTTCTCCCACCCTCGGAAACCGGTCTAGTTTTCCCGGCAGCACCGGACAGAAATGTCACGGTCATGTTGCATCACTTCACTTGTTGAGTTGTGCGAAGGCAGCACTTGACCACAGAAACTTGGTGAACCGC
Source organism: Pongo pygmaeus (assembly GCF_028885625.2). Taxonomy (NCBI): domain Eukaryota; kingdom Metazoa; phylum Chordata; class Mammalia; order Primates; family Hominidae; genus Pongo; species Pongo pygmaeus. The sequence continues at coordinate 189,222,510 of NC_085930.1, forward strand.
CTTGCTCTTAAATTAGCCCCCAAGAATTCTCTCCAGCCCTACAGAAATGTCTTACCTGCATGTGTCCCTGGTACATTCTGCTTCGGTTTCTTCAGGGCTCCCTGAGGCCACCGGACGCTTTTTCCCCGTGCTTACTTGCCCACCAAGAGGGGAGAAGGTGGGTGCACAGCCGGTTCTCAGAGGGTGCTCCTGAGCCCCCTGCAGCGCCGGGTACTCGGCCGGCCGGCGGCCACTCGGCAGCGCTGCGGACTGCCGGGAACTGTTCTCCGCTCGGGGTGCTGAAAGCGGACGCGGGAGAGCGCGCAGAGAAAGCGAGGAGCCGGGTCGGCCACGCTCTCCTGCAGGCGTGGGTCCTGCTCGCGGGGCGTCTCTAGAACTCACTGCTTCTTCGCCGAACTCTTTCTCGCTTCCTGCCAGGTTGCCTCATGTCTCTCTCACTCTCTGAGCTGCGAACCCCCTCCTCCCAGTCCTGACGTGAGCGCCTACACCAGCCGCCGCCGCAGCTGCCGAGCGGGGCGCGCGCCGTCCTCCCGGCCGCGTGCCTGCCGAGAGGCCGCGGGGCCGGGCACGCGCGCGCGTTCCCAGGGGCCTGGGAGCGGCCCGAGGGCGGCCCCGGGCGGTGCGCGCTCCCCGAGCGCGTCCTCGGGGCTGCGCGCGCGCGCGGCGGCAAGGCGAGGTGCCGGCGGGCGGTGGTCGCGCTGGTGTACAACGGCCGCAGCGCGGCGTTCAGGTGCGGCGTCGGCGGGCAGGGCGATTCTAGCGGAGGGGATGGCCGGCTGGAAGAAAGGCGGGAAGACATGCATCGTCTCTCCGGGGGCCATCCACCGCGACTGAGCCTGTTATCTTACAGACATTATAGGCTGAGTGCGGGGGTTGCCGAAGAGTTTACTTCGCTTCTGATTCAGCTCTAGAAAGTTAACCTCCGTATCACCCGTTAAATAAAGACTCCCCGCTCCCCTCATCCCCAGTTCATCGCCGAGCATTCTATTTAAAACGGCAAACCCTAGTCCCTAAGGATCTGGCATGCTTTATTTTTTTCCCTAGCACGTAACATCACCTAACATCCTTTATATTTTCCATATTTATTAAATGTATTGTCTGTCTCTCCCTCTGTACAATGTTATTTCCATGAGATCAGGGACTTTTTTTAGGGGGGGTGGAGTGTTGCACTTGGTTTTGCACGGGTGTGCACAGTAAGGTATTTAGTACTTCCTGACACATGGCAGGCACACAATAAATATTTGTTGAATGAATAGACCTTTGCTACTATACACTTACACACACATACACACATATATGAAGAGTGCATTTAAATATGTCTCAAGTTGAGACTGGGTAGTTTGATGTGTCTACACAATACACAATAAATGTTCATATATACACACACACCACGGGGTGGTGTATACTGTGATTACCTAATTTTGTTGGTAAAAATATCTCCAATTCTACAGGCCCCTCATATTATGTACAGCATGATATCCCCAAAATATTGCATATAGCATAATATGCTTTTTATAAAGTTTAAAAAACCCCCAGAAATGTCAATGTGTATTCATATATTCATATACAACAATATAAAAAGGAAAGCAGTGGAACAATGAATATAGTGTTCCGAATGTTGGTGACCCTGGGTGAGGGGAAGCAGGGAAAGAGATGGGGAAGCATTTCACTTGAAGGTTAGATGTTAATGCCTTATCTTCTATGCCAGGTAGTGATTCATAGGACATCTAATATCCTATTAAAAATTACTGTGTAACTAAATAAAATAGAACCATGTACGGACTAATGAGGAGAATGTGAAATGAACAAAAGAATGTGAAATGAACCAATTCAATGCATCTGAGGTCCTAAAACAACCAGCCAAACAAACACAAAAGGACTAAGACTTGTAAGCAGGAGACATGGATTCTTATTAGATTCCACCAGTAGTTACCCTTGGACAATTTCCTTTTACTACTTTGGACATCAGTTTTTTCATGTCTAAACTCTGTATAAAAAACTTATTTTTTTTTACCCTGAAAATTGAGCTATGTTCATAAGCACTGTAAACTGTAAAGTGCCATCCAGTTCTTATTTTATTGTTCTTTATAGGACACAGCACAGGACTTGGAGTCAGCAACAAGAGGTGCTAGTTCCATCTCACTACCTCACTGCTCTCTTGGGCAAGTGTACCAACTCTCTATTTCCTCAATTTTGAAATAAGACAAATATCTACCTAGTGTGCTGCACAGAGCTGCTGAGGACTGAATGTATGCAAAGGAAGTTGTAAATTACCAACCATGATATATGAATATGCAAACAGACATTTTTTTTCCCAGTTCAGAAAAGATGAGGACTGATTTTCTGAGACCTCAAGTACTGCAGATTTTAAAATGGGACTAATTATCATAGAATACTATCATGTTGATATAAAAACTGGGAAAAGTATAGTGCTTTGATTTAAAAGTACTAGAAATCTGTGAGGTAACAATAGGGTCAAAGTTTTCCAATCCATTATATGCTTATATTATCTAACGGCAGGTTCAAGGAGCCAACAACCATAAAAGCATTTGGATCAGAATGGCAACTGCCTAGAGTTGAAGCTAGAACTCAATATATTCTCTTCTTAAGCCTGAGTTACTCATTTCGTTACTGCCTACATTCTCAAAATCTCAGGAGTGAAAGCTTTCCTTTGTGAAGAATTCCTCTGCACACTTATCCCTTCTGTTAGAAGATAAACTAAGGCACATTAAAATCTTAAAGGGTTTTTTTGAGCAAACAGCCATTCACGCATCAGGCAGCAGCAGACCAAAAGCAGTTGGGGACTCTGTCGGAAGTCGTTGAAGGGAAAGAGTTTATAGGGTAAATGTGGAAGCAGAGCAAAGAAATTATTTGGTTAAAGAGGAATACTGGACTTATTTGGATCATTCTAATGGAAAGTCCATAGTTAGAGGTTAGTTTGTGGTTTCTGATTGGTTAAGCTTAACTTTCACTTTCCTAGAATATTTCTTAGACTAGGAATGAGATTTGAATTATCTTTGTTTTCCTCAGAAACAATGCATGTCTAATAACCTAGGTCCAGAAAAATATTTTACGAAAGATTTATTTTGTAATTAAATTTGAAGACCCTTGTTACTCAAAACATGGCATGTGGACCAGCAACATCAGCATGTCCTGGGAGCTTGTAAGAAATGCAGACTCTTGGGTGCCATTTCTGACCTACTGAATTAGAATATGCGTTTCAACAAGATCCCCAGGTGCTTGTATGCACCATAAAATTTGACCAGCACTGTGGCACTGTGGCATAGAAGGTTTATTTATTCATGTAAATGTGTGGCAAAGCTAGCTCTTGCCTTTTGCAGTGATAACACATGAGCAACCTCAGTACCACAAGAGAAGAAGAATGCATATTGCACCCCATTTATAAAATAATCTCACTGTATTTTGAGTGGTCAGTGGACTTGGCATAAAATCAGCACATTCAGCTTTCTTACAGCAAGAAATGTGCTTAGTACCACTGCAATTTTAATCACTGTAATACAATTAAATAATTGAGAGGTAGCAGTAGAATCTATTTTGTATTGACAAAATTTAATTTTGCTTATTAGTAAGTGAATCCTCCTGCATTTCAAATGGGTATTGCAAATTCAGGATTTATTAAATCTTTGAAAAAGCTTAGTAAAAATGATGAGGTTAGTGTTCTTGTGGACTTAAAAATCAGAGATAAGAGTCTTTTGATGATTCAATCATTCTTTCATAATCTATAGAATTCAAACTCTGGTGCTGAAAGATGGTGCAGGAGAGAACAAAAGTCCAAAATAATTGTAGACCAAAATTAAAATGACTAATTGGTATTTGTTGTTCAATCAGAAGGAGGAACATTTTGTTAAAGTTTGCCCACTTACCCTTTTTGTCTCTTCCACACATAGAATGAGATTAGCTGGTGTTTCAGGCCATTTGATCTGGAAAAAATTTGGGAAGCCCACATAGCCGACCCCAGGCTGCCAGGAAGAATTATGAATAATAAAAGTATGTGGACTCTGATGATGAGGAGATGGCAGCAATGTTCTTCCAAATGACCAAACAAGCTGGATGCCTCAGAGCTGGGCCTCCTATTAAACCAATTTAAGAAATTACACTATGTTTGTTTACTCTTTAGGACAATGTTTTTTCAGTGATCCAATATTGCTTTTAATATTAAGTGTACTTTCTAGAGTTTCTTATTCCTGGTGAGAAAACATTTGTGAACAAAAATATTTCTTGCTTTTGACTACTCCTTTCTACTGTTACCCCTGCCATCCTAGCCCAGATTCCCTAAACCTCTTATCACTTAAAGCTAGTTTTATCACCTCCGTTCATCTCCTACGTCAACCTATCATATACATCGCAGCCAGATTAATTTTATAAAGGTCAGCATTAATCACAATGCTGCTCAGTTCAGAAATCTTTAGTGGCTTTCCATTGCCCACTAATGTCCCAAAACTTCAGCTTTTTATTTGTAGTCATGGAATATCATTTGCTGCCCAGAGCAACATCCTCTTCTACTGGCAGGAAGCCTCTTTTCTCAAGGCTCTTTGCTTTGAATAACCATCTCTTCCTCACTCTGGTCCATTTGTGTGGTAGGAAACATTTTACTACCAGGCTTTGGGGGTGCAACATAGCACCCAGGCTGAGCCAACCGGTGCATTCCGTCGCCATTGGTCACAGTTGGAGATGGGCGTATTACCCAAGTCAGTCAATCAGGGAAATGAACTCAGCTCCAGGACTACTTGGGAGCAGATTGATTCTTCCTCTGGACTGGATGTTCTACTGATGTTAGCTTGGAACTGCCAGAATCCAGCACACCAATCCTGAAAAGAAAACCAACCTGGGGGAAAAATAATCCAGGCAGGCTCCAGGAGACAAAATTTGAGCCACTAAATAAACCACACTTAAAAGCTAGTCTAAAGTAACCTTTAAGTTATTTCAGCTAGTGCCATCTCTTTTCTGGTTTACTGGATTTTTGGTCACTTGCAACCAAAAGGATACTTATGAATACAGTGGCTTTCCATAGACTGACCCTGTCTTTTTTCAGTTCCGTATGTTCTCTACCTTTTGCAATAACCCTGCTTTTTAATTATTCCCCAAAGTCAGCCCAAGTTATACTCATACTCTTGCCTCTTCTTGGAATGTACTCTCTCTCCCCACTCCTCTTGAATAAAACCTCATTCATTTATCAAATTTGGTTTCAAATTCCATTTCCTTCCTGAAGCCTTTCTTCATCCTCTAACTGAATACTTCTCTTTCCTGGGAACTTCTTTATGATATGCCAAATGACATTCTTTTAATTATAGTTTTTCCTTTTTTGTTGTTTTGAAGACAGGGTCTTGCTCTATTGTTTAGACGGCAGTGCCGTGGCATGATCATAGTTCACTGTAGCCTCAAACTCCTTGGCTCAAGTGATCCTCCTGCCTCAGCTTCCTGAGTTGCTGAAACTACAGGCATGCACCACCATACCTGGCTAATTTTTTTAAAAACCTTTTTTGTAGAGTTAAGGTCTTTTTATATTGCTCAGGGTAGTCTTGAACTCCTGGCCTCAAGGGAGCGTCCTGACTCATCCTCCCAAAGTGCTGGAATTACAGGTGTGAGCCACTACACCAGGCCCCCAAAATTTTTCTTTTGTTTAGTTATTTCTGTGCTTTTTAACTCTCTATTAGATGTAGGCAGATGTAGAGACAAGAACCTTGTTTTATTCATTTTTATTCTTAAATAACTTATGATATCATGTATGTAGAAAATTCTCAATAATAATTGTAGAAAATAAATTACTTGAGAAGTATTGAAACAGTATGAAAACCAAGAAAATAAAATAATTCTAAAATAATTTATTCTGAATATGAATTTAAAATATAATTCTTTTGAATAAAATATTAATGACACTGTCATTGATTTTATGTAGAATCACACAATATTAAGGCTGGAGAGAAGAAGCTTATAGTTCTGTGGACTGATTCCCTGCTTTTTCAAGTAAAGAATGTGAGGACCAACAAGGTCAAGTGCCTAATTCCTAAAGTGATTTTTTAACGTGAAATAAATAATTCTATTTATGAATAAATAAAGGAATTTGGGGGTATAATTAACTCAAAGTACACTAGTAATGACCAAATTCAATTCATGCCACAAAATACTGATATCTGAAAAAATATTTTTGATAAATTAGTACATTAGGGAGAAAATATAGTGGATGAATAGTTAGACTTAGGAAAAGGTAGCTATCCTCATGAACATCTGCAGAAAGGCATTTCAGGAATATTATTGAACCAAAGCTCTACTTTATATCAGTGAAAATGACGTTGGTTTTGTTACTCACAAAAAGAAGGGATTTGATTTTTAAAAGAGTTCATGCTGCAGAAAGAGATAAGCAACATTAAAACACCTATAGAGGTGATAAAGTCTTATAAGGAATTGGGAATTATAGTTTCTAATCCTGGTTAAAGTAGTTATCTTTTCTTGAGTATCCTATTCTGATTTACCTCTTTTACAACAGACAGTTGTCAGCAGGAAAATGAAATCTTAAGGCTACTTTTGAAAAAAGAACTAAGATTTTGATGTGATATATAATGCCTATGTGTAAATGCTTGTAAAATTAAAATGTTTTAAAACAAGATAATCTTGGTATTTGTTACAGCCTATGGCATTTTGCAACTGGATGGTAGAGCTTAGATTTTTTAATTCCAAAAAGAGTGACTCACTAGAATATTATATATTATTGTAATAAACATTCATAGTATCTTAGTTTCGACTCATATCTCTCCTGGACTATTTGTGAAAGCCTCCTACATTTTTTGTCCTCCTCTTTTTCTTCATTCTAATCTATTCTCTATGAAGTAATGAAAGTCAACATTCAAAAATAAATGTAAATTACTTTTAAATATATATATATTTGAAATAAATTAACTTTCTCCATTAACAGGAGGATAAAACCCACATTTTATTTTAGAGTAAGCAAAGCTCTTCACTATTATTCCTTCCAAACTTCTTTTCCTACAAGTCCCCAATTATAGTCTAGACTTCTTCAGCTGATTGCAGTCCCCTGCATATGCCACAGTGGGTCATACCTCCATGCCTGAGCATTTGATGTTCCCTCTACTTGCAACTTGCTCCCTTCCTTCTTCTCCTTCAAGTGCTAGGAAATACATATGTTTGCTTCAGGCCTTTGTTCAAGTGTCAGCTCCACTATGATGTTTTCCTTTACTCTGCATGCTTTATTCATGATTACATAGTGGTTGCATGCACTCCTCATCAGTGTTATCTCACAAGACTGTAATTGTTTATTTGCAGACCTGCCTTCACCACTATGCTGTACATCCTAGCAAGCAGAGGTTGTTCTTATACACTACTGTTTCCTCAGGGCTGAGCACAGTGCCCAGCATTATTGAATGAATATATTTCCATCTTTCCATTAATAGTCTTTTCAGTCTTCCAAAGTGATGCAGTCAATTTTTTGTCAGTAAATATGCAAAAAAGTTAATGTTAATCAAAAAAAATTATGAATTTTACTCATTCGGCAAAATAAGGAATTCAGCATTGAAAACCAATGAAGTCTTTTAAGCCCTCTAATGAAAAGTTATTTTCAGGCACATGTACTATTAACTGTATCAGAGATAAAACTAAAATGGATTATGGTAATCACTTTACTGCTGAAGAAATTGAGAGCTGGACAAGTTAAGGGACAAGTTAAGGGATCAGATCAAGGTCTCAGCTCTGGCCAATCCTCTTTGTCCACCTCAAAAGACCTGGAATCCCAGGAAAAGGAATGTGAGAACCACTTGACCAGCCTATCAGACCTTCCTGAAAATCAGGGACACCTAGGCCAGTGTTGAAAATGTGGTTCTTCTAACCAATGTGAAGAAAGATAAGGATTTGAGTTGTAGGGGGGTGGGTGAAAATTTTGTAGATTCTCTGCTGTAATGAATGGATGCGGCTCATTTTATACCAGCAAATACTCCTAAGGAAATTGATTCAGTTTGGTAAATGAAAATATACTTGAGCTTTGAAATTTCTCAGACTTTGAGAAGAAAAAGTATTCACAACATAAATGACAGAAAATGGGCAATTATATTGCAAATACCTTTTATGAATACATTTTTGGAAGATGAAAAATCCAATAGGAACAAGGGCAAAATATAAAATAAAAATTCACTAAATAAAGAAATTTAAATGTTCAAAATAATAAATGATTAATAAATAAATAAGTTAGCAAAAATAGTAATGAAAGGAATGGTTACTTAAACATAGCAGTGTCATTGTTGCTTATTGAGTTGGCAAAGTTCTCTCTCTCTCTCTTTCTTTTTTTTCTTTTTTTTTTTTGAGAAGATGCTCAGTATTGGAGATGTGCTTGAAATTGACCCTTTTCTACATTGCAGGGGGCATTGTCCTTAGTGCAACTTTTCTGGAGGGTGGTTTGGCAATACGGATCAAGAGCTTCAAAAATAGTAATGTCCAGTGACAATATTTCCATTTTCAAAAATTTTTAAATAATCATGAATTTCCACTAAGATTTATGTGTAAAGAATTGCTTTCTAATAATGGGAAATTGGAAACAACTTAAATGACCAACAATAGGAAAATGGTAATTTATTCATTTGAGTATGATAGAATACCATTCATCATCTAAAAAGAGTGATTTAGAAACTAATGGCATGGAAAATATGTTAGTAAATATTAACGAAAAAAGTGATTTCTATTATAATATATATAGCAGTATATGTGTGTATATATATACATGGGGCATATGTATGTGCATGTGTACATATATATGCATATATATATAATATAATCTCTTGCTGTCTGACTCTCTCTAAAGGAACATTCACCATAATTATTTTTGAAAACAATTACCAAAAATTGACGAAACAATTCACCATACAAACTCATTATCTTAAAAAAAAACTTATGAGGAATTTGCCAACACTAGCTAGGGAAAACTAGTAATGTGCAAGCAAGAAGGTGTACTAACCACTGCAGTCTTATTGCACCTGTTCCCTATAGAAGTTTAAACATGCTGTGCATTATCATTTATGGTCTTTCTAACCCTTTCCCTGTGGATCTAGATATTCAAGGGTACCAGTGATTGCTTCTGTGAGGCACCCGAAGGGGTCTACCAGCCCAGGTTTAATTCAGATGTTATTTTAATTATCTGATTCATTATTTTATTGTTTGCATTGCAGGCACACTTTCTGTAGTGTAGAAGGAAAATGTAATTTACATTTGCTAATGTACAATCTCCATGTGTACTGCATGCAAACATGCCTACTAATGAGTTCAATAAGAGTTTAATAATTAGGTAATTGGTGTTTTATCTGCTTTGTATTATGCAGAAATTCTTGGCGGCTTGTTATATTGGTGTTTAAGAGTGTTTTAATGATATTTGAGGAAATTATTTGGAGGGTTTTGATGGGTTGAAATTTTTTTTCATATTAAAGTGATGAGATATAGGCTCCTGTTAACTGAAGATTTACTATTTCAACATTTTTTAAGAAGCAGATTATTTTCAGATAATGAAGATAATGAGAGATGCTTATATATGTGTGTAAGTGTATGTTTTCAATATTTGTTCTAGAATCAAATACCTCTGGGATGCTAGTGATGCCTACTCTGTGAGTTTGTGTTGAGTTTTGCATTGCATATCTATATTTTCTAAGTTTTGCAAGGTGAGGTTTGCCATGAAGTTTTGCCAATAAAGCAAACAAACTAAAAAGGAAGACAGATAAATGAGGGTCCCAGACTTCACTTCAGTGACTTCAGTGAGGCGGGAAGAAATTGAGTGCTATTTGTAAAAGGGGTGTGGTAAGAAAGTGTTTTTGTAGAAATTTAACATGGTGAAAACCTAGAGCATATGACATGGGTTCTGAGAAAGCAGTGAATAGCTATTTAGTAGATTCTTCTGTGTTGCTCTTTTGTATCTGAAACATTCATATACTTTTGTGTCTTTTGAACACCAGTGCAAGTCAGAGGGTAGGACTCAGAAACTCTAGGGGACAATCACAAGGGCATTTAACATTAGGCTGGATACCTTGTATTTATATTATCTGTAAGGAGCTAACATGAATATTGACAAGTACTGCTGAAAATGTGTGGTAAGAGATACAGAGTTTTTGTAATTCAGCTGTTCCTAAGTTTCCTATGTTAACAGCAGTGATGGTTCCTTATCTCACTTGATTAGGAGGAAATCCTGTTTGTTACCTACTTCCTCTTTTTTTTAGACTCTCCAGTAATATATGTCTTCTCATCTGGACAGTTTCTTTAGGTTTCTAGGTTTCTTATAACCATTTCTTAAGGCTTCTGCAGCAATTCACACAACACCTTCTTCCATGTTTGGACATAAGTCCCATTCTAAATCCCCCAGACCTGTAAGAGCAGGCTGTGGTTTTAAATAAAACTTTATGATGGTAGTTTCTTTTGCTGTGCAGAAGCTCTTTAGTTTAATGAGATCCCATTTGTCAATTTTGGCTTTTGTTGCCATTGCTTTTGGTGTTTTAGACATGAAGTCCTTGCCCATGCCTATGTCCTGAATGGTAATGCCCAGGTTTTCTTCTAGGGTTTTTATGGTTTTAGGTCTAACGTTTAAGTCTTTAATCCATCTTGAATTGATTTTTGTATAAGGTGTAAGGAAGGGGTCCAGTTTCAGCTTTGTACACATGGCTAGCCAGTTTTCCCAGCACCATTTATTAAATAGGGAATCCTTTCCCCATTGCTTGTTTTTCTCAGGTTTGTCAAAGATCAGATAGTTGTAGATATGCGACGTTATTTCTGAGGGCTCTGTTCTGTTCCATTGATCTATATCTCTGTTTTGGTACCAGTACCATGCTGTTTTGGTTACTGTAGCCTTGTAGTATAGTTTGAAGTCACGTAGTGTGATGCCTCCAGCTTTGTTCTTTTGGCTTAGGATTGACTTGGCGATGCGGGCTCTTTTTTGGTTCCATATGAACTTTAAAGCAGTTTTTTCCAATTCTGTGAAGAAAGTCATTGGTAGCTTGATGGGGATGGCATTGAATCTGTAAATTACCTTGGGAAGGATGGCCATTTTCATGATATTGATTCTTCCTACCCATAAGCATGGAATGTTCTTCCATTTGTTTGTATCCTCTTTTATTTCCTTGAGCAGTGGTTTGTAGTTCTCCTTGAAGAGGTCCTTCACATCCCTTGTAAGTTGGATTCCTAGGTATTTTATTCTCTTTGAAGCAATTGTGAATGGGAGTTCACTCATGATTTGGCTCTCTGTTTGTCTGTTGTTGGTGTATAAGAATGCCTGTGATTTTTGCACATTGATTTTGTATCCTGAGACTTTGCTGAAGTTGCTTATCAGCTTAAGGAGATTTTGGGCTGAGGCAATGGGGTTTTCTAGATATACAATCATGTCGTCTGCAAACAGGGACAATTTGACTTCCTCTTTTCCTAATTGAATACCCTTTATTTCCTTCTCCTGCCTAATTGCCCTGGCCAGAACTTCCAACACTATGTTGAATAGGAGTGGTGAGAGAGGGCATCCCTGTCTTGTGCCAGTTTTCAAAGGGAATGCTTCCAGTTTTTGCCCATTCAGTATGATACTGGCTGTGGGTTTGTCATAGATAGCTCTTATTATTTTGAGATATGTCCCATCAATACCTAATTTATTGAGAGTTTTTAGCATGAAGTGTTGTTGAATTTTGTCAAAGGCCTTTTCTGCATCTATTGAGATAATCATGTGGTTTTTGTCTTTGGTTCTGTTTATATGCTGGATTACATTTATTGATTTGCGTATGTTGAACCAGCCTTGCATCCCAGGGATGAAGCCCACTTGATCATGGTGGATAAGCTTTTTGATGTGCTGCTGGATTCGGTTTGCCAGTATTTTATTGAGGATTTTTGCATCAATGTTCATCAAGGATATTGGTCTAAAATTCTCTTTTTTTGTTCTGTCTCTGCCTGGCTTTGGTAACAGGATGATGCACAGCAAAAGAAACTACCATCAGAGTGAACAGGCAACCTACAAAATGGAAGAAAATTTTCACAACCTACGCATCTGACAAAGGGCTAATATCCAGAATCTACAATGAACTCCAACAAATTTACAAGAAAAAAACAAACAACCCCATCAAAAAGTGGGCGAAGGACATGAACAGACACTTCTCAAAAGAAGACATTTATGCAGCCAAAAAACACAGGAAAAAATGCTCACCATCACTGGCCATCAGAGAAATGCAAATCAAAACCACAATGAGATACCATCTCACACCAGTTAGAATGGCAATCACTAAAAAGTCAGGAAACAACAGGTGCTGGAGAGGATGTGGAGCAATAGGAACACTTTTACACTGTTGGTGGGACTGTAAACTAGTTCAACCCTTGTGGAAGTCAGTGTGGCGATTCCTCAGGGATCTAGAACTAGAAATACCATTTGACCCAGCCATCCCATTACTGGGTATATACCCAAAGGACTATAAATCATGCTGCTATAAAGACACATGCACACGTATGTTTATTGCGGCATTATTCACAATAGCAAAGACTTGGAACCAACTCAAATGTCCAACAATGATAGACTGGATTAAGAAAATGTGGCAAATATACACCATGGAATACTATGCAGCCATAAAAAATGATGAGTTCATGTCCTTTGTAGGGACGTGGATGAAATTGGAAATCATCATTCTCAGTAAACTATCGCAAGAACAAAAAACCAAACACCGCATATTCTCACTCATAGGTGGGAATTGAACAGTGAGAACACATGGACACAGGAAGGGGAACATCACACTCTGGGGACTGTTGTGGGGTGGGGGGAGGGGGGAGGGATAGCACTGGGAGATATACCTAATGCTACATGACGAGTTAGTGGGTGCAGCACACCAGCATGGCACATGTATACATATGTAACTAACCTGCACATTGTGCACATGTATCCTAAAACCTGAAGTATAATTAAAAAAAAACAAAAAACTTTATGAAAGGCTTGAGGCTAACAGAATGGGGTTTATGATGCAGAAGAAAACCAACTGGAGATTAGATGTTGCTATTCCCAACTGACCATTCTCCCATGTTCCTTGGCCAATGCCATGTTAGAGAAGTGTGTTCTCCCCCATCATTTAGAGGTGGCATTGACCAAATACTCTCTGTTCTTGGGTTCAGAACCCGTAAAATTGGACAATTTATGGTTTTCAGAAACAGCACTCAATGAAGAAGCCCTTTATTTATAATGCAGAGCAGTTTAGCTCCTCATTGTCCATTTGAGACTAGGATCTTAGTGTGATAGCTGTCTTGCTAAAGTTATTGAATTGTTTTTTTCTCAAATAAGAGTCCTGAGCCGTAAGGGTGAAATCAAGCCACCACCATGAGCAACAGAAAGAACTGTAGAAACTTTGACATTACAAAAGAAAAAAGTTTCAAAAAGTTTCAAAGCTCTTAGAATCAATTCCTTGGGCTTGGCTCAAGTTCAAAAATCCGGTTACTCAGCCTATTCTGCTCTTATCAAAACGTTTTGCAAACAGAAAATTTCCTCAAGCACTTAAATTAGCATGCCATGATTGGTTGGAGTGTATGTGAGGGGTATTTTCCAAAGCCGACTCCAGCAGTCACGTTTTCATTTTTCCCTGTTACATTTCTAATGAGCCATAGATGGAAAATCAGAATTAATAATATCACAGTCATTATTACTAATGTAAGATATGCAAAATGTCACTGAATCCCAGGTCTTATACCTACTAGACATATATGGCTTTGGTAAGTCACTGAATCTCATTCAGCCTTAGTTTCTTTACCTGAAAAATGGAGATAATACTTACCCTTAAGGTTTATTGCAAAGATTGTAGATCAGTTCCATAAATTGCTGGGCATGGTGTCTTGCACATCACAGATAATGAATAAATTATAGCTATTGTGACTATATGATGATGAGGATTACATCTTCACCTTTCTTGCTCCTCTTTCCCTCTGTCACAATCACCTGGCAAAAACTCAACTTTGATTAGATTCAACCTTCTACTGTTTTCACACCTGCAAAACATTGCTGGCCTCATCTGACATTGAAAACCACAAGCCGTGGTGGCTCACGCCTATAATCCCAGCACTTTGGGAGGCCGAGACAGGCGGATCACCTGAGGTCAGAAGATCGAGACGGGCCAATATGGCCAACATGGTGAAACCTACTAAATACAAAACACTAAATACAAAAATTACTAAAATACAAAAATTAGCCAGGTGTGGTGGTGCGCGCCTATAATCCCAGCTACTCTGGAGGCTGAGGCAGGAGAGTCTCTTGAACCCAGAAGTTGTGTGAGCGAGATCGCACCACTGCACTCCAGCCTGGGTGACAGAGGGAGACTTCCTCTCAAAAAGAAAAAAAAAAAAAGAAAAGAAAAAAGAAAACCACAAAATTCAAGTACATTACTGATGCTGCCCAGCAAATCTTGCTACATTTCTTTAGTCAATCCACTGTTACACTCTACTGATCCTAAGTACCTCCTTCCCCCTCTTCACCCTCAGCTGGTTACTTCTTTTTTTAATTTCACTGGGTAAAGAGGGAAAATCAAGAATATAATTTCCTTATCCTTCTACCACATTTATTAATCTACTTGTATTTTGACCTGAATATTTTACTTTTCCATTTGTTTTAAATGACAAACTTTCTTCTCCTGAGGCCAGTCCTTCCTGTTGTGAACTGGATGCCGTCCTCTTTTATCTCCTCAGGAACTTCATGCCTGCACTTTGCATCTTCATTTTGCATTGTAATTTGTCCCCTCTCTACTGGCTCATTTCCATTAGCCTAAAAACGTGTAATATCTCCCACCTCAAAACAACAACATACTTCCGTGCCTTGTCAATATTCCCCATCTACCAAGGCTTTTCTCTGATCCTTTACAGCTAAACTCCTTGAGACTTCACTATTTCATCTGTCTTTACTGTCCCTCCTCAATTTCTGATATCAAATCCATTCAGGCCTTTGTCATCCTGCACCACTAAAACTGTTTTTGTCAAAGTCGATAATGACTTTTATGTCATCAAATTTAGTGGTCAATTTTCAGTTCCCATCATACTCAACCTATTGTCAGCATTTGTCACAGACTGTCACTCCCTCCTTAAAATGCTTTCTTTATGTTACCCCACAGACATCACTCTCCTTGGCTTCCTCCAATTTTGCTGTCTGACCCTGCTTCCTCTCATTGGCTGGCTTTTTCTCAGCTGAACATTGTCGTGCTTTGGGGCTCAGTCCCTGGGCCCCGTCTTTATCTCCATGCATTCTCTAGATGACCTGACCCAGTTCCCTGGCTTCTCTATACTGATGACATTTTTATGTCCAGCCCTATTCTCACCCCTGAACTTCAGACTCATATTTTCAACTGCTTACCTGACGTTTCCACTTAAATGCCTAATAAACATTTCAAACCTAACAAGCCCCCACCAAATCAAACTCTTATTTCCTACTTCCCTCTAAATCTGTTCTTCCCGCTGCTTTCCCCCTTGGTAAATGGCAACTCCATTCTTGCAGTTGTTCAGGCAGAAAACATTTAAACATCCTTGACTCCTGTCCTTCTCTCATACTCTAGATCCAATCTATTAGAAAATTCTGTCGGATCTACCTTTGAAATAGGCAGATTACTTCTCTCCACCTCTCCAACTACCACTCTGGTCTGGGTTGTCATTATCTTTCACCTGGACATGCCAGAGCCTCTTAACTGATCTTTCTGTTTCCGTCCTTGCCCATCTGCAGACTTTTCTCCACAACAGCCAGAATGATCGTTTTCAAACACTATTCTGTTCAAATCTCCACATCTCACAGTAAAACTCAAGTCCTCGGGCCTGCAATATTCCAAGATATGCCCACAGTAACTACTTTGACCTCAGCCCCTCTTACACACCCTTTTGGACAGTTGGCACCAGGCACACTAGCCTTCTTGCTGCTCCTTGACCCCCCAAGAATGTTCCAACCTTGGACATTTTTACCTAGAAGCATCTTCCTTCAGATATCTGCATGGCTTCCTTTCTCACTTCCTTTAAGTCTTTCCTCAAAAGTCATTATCAAAGATACCTCTGTGATCATCCTACCTAAAATAACACTGTTACTCTCCACGCCCTTTGTCTTTCTTTAATTTTTTTTATATTATTGTCACCAGTTGGCTTCAGTATATTTTTCTATTTATTTTTTGTTTTCTCTTACTGAAATACTAATTCCATAAGAGCAGAGACTAATTTGTCTAATTACTGCCACATCTTTAAATATATACACACATATTTAATACATATATACACATATAATATGTATACACATACATATATGTACATAAACATACATATGTACATATTTGTATGTGTATTTATATTTTTGAATAGATTACAATTCAGAGGACCTTCAACTAGGTCTAAGTTACATTTACCTATGGAAGTATCCAGAGATTGGACCGCTTCTCTGTGAAGCAGCTTCTGCACATGACCTCTTGCTCTGCTTACTTTCCCACCCAATTTTGATATCTGCTGATACAAACCAGTATTTCTTCCCCCATGTAGAATCTAACCACAACCAGTGCCTAGGACTGTTATGCTTGCCTGACTTTAAATGGCTTGTGCCCATGCCTAGCCATAACCTGTGTTCCTGATGCCCCTGTTTATTATGCTAGCAGGTCAGCTGCTGTTTGAAGCCTAGCTTCATAGAATTATCTCTGATAAATACTCTGATATGCTATAGCAGAGATGCTCAAACTTTATTATGTATAAGAATCAACAAGCGAACGTAATAAAAATCTAGACTAATTGGCCTAGGCCCAGTGATTTTGACTCTGAGGGTCTGAGTGGGGCATTTTTCAGTAATCATTTCAGGTCCTTCTGATGCAGGAAGTTCTCAAATGATATTTTGACTACACATTGTTTATGTTCTCTATCACCCTAATAATCTACATACTACTGTGTTAGAAGGTTTTCGAAGGGTTGGAATTAGCAATGCTGCAAATGTGATCCTTGTTACAAATTCAGAAATGTTTGTATTTTGGATTTTGGTCTGGTAGCCTTATTTTTTTTCTTGTAAGTTCTGGGTGAGTTGTGATATACAGCATATATCATTAGCTCTGGAAATGTCACTATGTGGACCTGGGTGCTCCCTATATGTTGCCTCCAAGTGGCTTAGAGGCAATAAGTGAGATGAATTTTAAAATTACACAGACATCTACAAATAAATAGGAGAAAGAGAAAAGGAAGCAGCGCTTACTATCTGAGAAATGCAGGTTGTTGCTGGATGGGCCTAGGCATATGTGAAAAAGTGCAGTGTGTTACATGTAACCTCATGATATAAGCCAATGAGAATAGGAAATATGTGCTGAATTCAGACTTGTCCTTCTTAAATATGTTCTCAGTATAACTTAATTCATTTTTTAAAAATGCTCACAGTTTTAAGCCTTACCCATCATAACACAGTGACAGAAAGTAAGCTATTGATTTCTGGTTAAATGAAATGCTTATCGCTTAAACTACCTTGTGAAGTTTGTAGAATGTGGTTTATGTTCAATGAGTAATCACTCTTTTTTTCAAACCTTTTTTTAAAAGCAATCCCCCACCCCCACCAAAGGTCTCTGCTACATTGTTCTAACATATAAAGCACATAAATAACTGCTATATCTGGTTACTGAGTCAGCTGTGCCTAACTGTGACAAATACATTAAATTACATTCCAACATACCCAGAATATTACTGACAGTCTAATGCTAAGAATTGTTTTGAAAATATAAATGTACTAAATCAGTTATACAGGGAAATATATAATAGATTGCCTTTTGTTAGATGAATATTTATAAGTTAAACCTAAACTCTAATAGCAGCATTCTTATTTTTAAAAAGTCTTGTAATCTTTTACGTCTGTTCTAATGGGGTAACTTTATGTTCAGTATTACATTTCTCTGCAATGATTAAAAGTGGAGTTAATCCTAATGGCATCTCTCATTATGAGAGTCTGGCATTTTTAATTTTGCAACTGCAGAATATCTCAGAATAGCCTTTATTTGTGGACTGGCCACCTGTACTTTTGACTTTGGGCAAATATTTATTGAGAACTTTATATTTACAAGCTGCTGTGCTAGAATTATAATAATAATCCCTAATTTATCATAATGCCTTACATAGTACAAACTGTTTTCAGATTTAGACTTTCACTTGATTTGCACAAAAACCTCCCAACACAGCCAGGGAATATGCCAGTATCTTTGGGTGACTTAACTACTACAGCTCCACTCCACTGCTTCTTATTCTGGGATAAAATAATCACAGTTTAATCAATTTAATATCCATGACTTAAACAAGAGAAAAAGGGGAGCTAGAAACCAAACCAGTAATATTAGTTGTTCAATTAAAATTTCAGTATTGTTTATATTGGCCTATTTTTACTCAGATTTTAATTAATATCTGAGCATAAATTTATCATCACATAAATTAATTATTGTTGATGAGACGGAAGAAAATGAAAATAATAAATTATCCCACATACTAGAGTCTGGCGAATATATTTTTCTCATCTGCTTGGGTTTATATAAAATTACACCCAAGCACATTAGCAGAATGAAATTCTAAAAGTCATATTAACATTTCTGAATAACATTTATAAATATGGAAATTTCATATGATAACTTTAGGTACATGTGAAACCGTATATGAAATATAATCTTAATTTTAAAATATTGTATGTACATTATACACATACATATAGAAAAAAGACTGAAAAATATATCACAATGTTAATAATAGGAGTTCAACTTTATTAGTCATTAGGAAAATATAAATTAAAACCACAGTATAACAACATTCCGTCTATTGAAATGGCTAAAGCGTAAAAGAGCACACCAAATTTTGGTGAGATGTGGAGCAACTAGAGCTCTCATACTCATCTAGCGGGAGTGTAAATTGGTCCAACCACTTTGAAAAACCATTTGGCCATATACTAAAGTGAATGTATGGATATCCTGTGACCCAGCAATTCTACTCCTAATTATATCTCCAACATAAATGTATATATATGTTCACCACAAAACATGTACAAGAATGTCTATAGTAGAACTATTTGCAATTGCCCCAAACTGTGGCATATTCACAGCTAAAAGAATGAGTAAAACATAACTATACAGAACAATATGAATAAATTTCAAAAATGCCCATATTCTCTTAATTTAATGTTAAGAAAATGAAGATGTATATATAAAAATGTATAGAGCCAGGCACAGTGGTACATGCCTGTAATCTCAGCTACTCAAGTCTAGCCTAGGCAACACAGTGAGACCTTGTCTCACATATATATATATTTTTATATATATATGTATGTATATCTCATATATGAGACATATACATATACATATATATTTATATATGTATGTATGTGTCTCATATATGAGACATATATATATGAGAGCTCATATATGTGTATATATACATATATGCATATATGTATATATGTATATATGTACATATATACATACATATATGCATATATGTATATATGTACATATATACATATATACATATATGTATGTATATATACATATGTGTGTATATATACATATATGTGTGTATATATGTACACATATACATATATACATATATGTGTATATATACATATATGTATACACATATATATGTATATATGTGTATACATATATATGTATATATGTGTATACATATATATGTATATATGTATATAGACATACATATATATGAGACCTTGTCTCATATATATATACGTATATCTCATATATGAGACATATACATACACATATACATACATATATATATATGAGACAAGGTCTCACTGTGTTGCCTAGGCTAGACTTGAGTATACATAAGTATACATATATACATATATACATATATATGTATATATATACACTCATATATTTACATATATACAAAAATATATATTTTACAAATATATATATACACAGACACACACAGATAAGTCAAAAGCACACAAAACTTAAAACTCACCTATGGCATTGGAAGTCAAGATGTATTTTTGGTGGAGTGTT